>NW_025814834.1:77869791-79069791 GCF_022079265.1 Lynx rufus
ATGAAGTCTAAGGCACTCGAGCACATATTTTGTATTTTTGCTGAGGAAGGCCCAGAGAGATTAGATAAAGGACTGATAAATTTCACTCAGCATTTTGAAGATGCTGGTCTAGAATGGAAGGTCTAGTCAATAGTGAGTCCTAAAATGGCATGTCTAGAAAGCAGGAAAGGATGTTGAAATACATAGAAAATGTTTTTCATTAGGTAGGAAATAAACACATGTCCAACATGTATAGAAATAAGGCATTTGAAGCAAGTTTTGTTTACTTGTATAGTTGTATTTTAAAGGCAATCTTCATGTGTGATTTAAAAGCAAAACCAAGTTTAAATACATTGAACTAATAAAATCTGAGTTATTGGTTTACTAGGTTCTGCCACGAGACAAAAGGTGAAATCTGTATTTGACTTTACGAGAAAAGTATTGCAACCAAATGTGTCACCTTTAAATGATTCCTTTAACAAAGCACAGCACAGCATGTAAACCCTTAAATTATAATATTTATTTGCATGGTTTATAAATACATTTTGTCACCAACCATTTTTCTCGTTTTGTTCTGAATAAGGCAAAATATTTATTTAAATAATTGGCTTTTCCAAATAAGATATTAAATTGATCCTTGTAAATTATTCATATATGTGACCTTATTTATATGATTAGCCTCTGAAGACAAAGTTTTACACCTTAAGCTTAAATGCTATTTAGTTCTCAATCAACTGTAAGTACTTAAGAAAGATAAAATATATACTTCTATGACTTCTCCAACTTTACTATATAATCTTATAACTTATTCCTTGGGTTCTTAGATTGAAGATTTTTGAAATTACTTTTTCAACAACCTGCATAAGGGGCATTCTCTGTTGGAAATGCAGCAGCGAATGATAGGAAGTAACTTCTTGCAAAATCAGTATGGTATAAACATTAATCAGGAATAGTCACTTAAGGCTACAGAGAATGTCCATCACTTTATGCTCTGCTAAAGACGTAAGTGGGAGACAGGGATTTGGGCATTTAATGAAATTATATTTAAAGGATACTGATAAATATCTTGCCAGGATATATTTTTAAAATAAGTGACCACAATAAATGTAGTCTAGTTAAATAAAGAAATAAAATTTAAATAGTCATCAAACCTAAATTGTTAAAGGTCCAAATTAGAATGCTCTATGGAAAGTTCACAAGTCCATTTCTGGGGAAAATTATGATGTATGTACAGATTCATAATTCTCTTTTATAAAACACCTTGAAGGAAGGAAGGAAGGAAGGAAGGAAGGAAGGAAGGAAGGAAGGAGAAAGAAAAGAAAGAAAGAAAGAAAGAAAGAAAGAAAGAAAGAAAGAAAGAAAAGAAAAAAAAGAAAAGAAAAGAAAAGAAGGAAGGAAGGAAGGAAGGAAGGAAGGAAGGAAGGAAGGAAGGAAGGAAAGAAAGAAAGAAAGAAAGAAAGAAAGAAAGAAAGAAAGAAAGAAAGAAAAGAGAAAAATACATCAACACTGAAGCCAGGCAATGGTTCTAGCCTCATATCATAAAATGTAAGAAATATTAGCCAGCCATATTTCAATGTGTATTCTTTATTGAACAACAAATTGTATTAAGCACCTTGCATGTTTTCTGGGGATTAGGAGGTAGGGAAGAATGAAGAATGAAGGAAATAAACATAGATCATACACAAATGTCTTGTCTAAAGGATAGATTTAAAAACTCTGGGAATCGGAGTAAAATTATATGTAACAGTTTTAAAGGAAAATCTGCCAAAGAGCAGAGCAAAAGATAAGGATATGACAGATATTAGATAGTAACTGATAGATATAATGGGAAGGCAAAGTAGATTAACATATGGATAACTGATATGATAGGAAAAGAAAACTGAAATACCAAAACAGAAAAACATTCCTAATATAATACAAGATCTCTTTCCTGACTGAATGAAGATCAAATGCACTCATCATAATTCAAAAAAATAATAAAATGTGATACTGAGACATAAACTTCAAATCAAACAAATAATCTTAAGAAACCTAGACAGAAGTAGCTCAACACATTGGAAAAATACAGGATATTTGCAGGCTTCTGTGAATCAATATTAAATGACAAAATACAATGTAGTTGGGCTTTTGTTTCTGGTGTGGCTAAGATTCCCACTTTTAACAGTGTTAGTAAGCACAGGCACTGAATGGGAAGGTTAAAACTCTGGTAGAAAAATTAGAGTCTTTCTGGTCTTAAGAACAGAGCCACTGGAAAGTCAAAGTGAAATCTTGGAAAAGAGCTAGAAAGGGACTACTCCCAATTCTATGCATGGCCTCTGCTCAAGTCTCTGGTTGAACCTGAACTGCACATATGTAGAGCATTCACAAATTAGCCCAAGTGAGATCCGAGCTGCCACCCAAGAGACAGATACTGGTTACAATTTGAATTGGACGAAGTTAATAACCATCTGAAACAACACAAAATCTCTCTGAAGATTTGAACTCAAAAATTCTCTCTGAAGGAATATTATCAGAATGAAGTTCTCCACAGCAAAACATTCATAATATCCAGGATAAAATCCCAAATTACTCAGCATAAATAAGCCAGGAAATTTTTAATAAATCCGGAAAGAAAAGACATATCAAAATGATTCAGAGGTTGGAATTAGTCAAGAAGGATTTAAAAGTAGCCGTTCAGTAAAGAAAAATACGCTACCATCAAAAACAAATAGTTAAGAATTTTCAGTGTAAAAATTTGCATTTACATAACAAAAGTTCTAGAGATGAAAGTGTAATATCTGTGATTAAAAATACATGTGGTGGGTTTAACAGAATGGAGACAGAAAAGAATCTGAAGTGAATTTCATAACATAGATAATCAGCACCCTAGTGAGAAAAAAAAAGATAACTTAAAAGGCAGAAAATGTATTTGAAAATAGTTTCACAAGTGTAGTGAAAAGGTAAATTTAAAGATTCAAGAACCTTAGAGGGGCCCCTGGGTGGCTCAGTCAGTTGGGCATCCGACTTCAGCTCAGGTCATGATCTCGTGGTTCATGAGTTCAAGCCACGTTAGGCTCTGTGCTGACAGCTCAGAGCCTGGAGCTTGCTTCAGATTCTGTGTCTCCCTTTCTCTGCTCCTCCCCCACTCACCCTCTGTCTGTCTGTCTGTCTCTCTCTCTCTCTCTCAAAAATAAATAAACCTTAAAAAAATTAAAAAAAAAAAGAACCTTAGAGAATCCTGAGCAAAAAATATTTTTAAACTTAGACAAAATAGACAATCTTTTGCAAAATACAATTTACCAGAACCAACAGAAGATGAAACAAAATTCTGAATACTCCTGTATCTATTAAAGAAATTAAATTTTGAACTTGTCAAAAATCTTTCCAACAAATAAAACTCCAAGCACAGGTTAGTTCACTGCTGAATTCTGTTAAACATTTAATAAGTGAAAAACACCAACATTATGCAAAATTCTATCAGAAGATAGGGACCAGCGTATACCTACTAGCAAAACCTGACCAACATGTATTATTCCTCAACAAAACCAAAACTGACACCAATATCCCTCATGACTACGGATGCAATAGTATTTAGCAAAATATAAATAAATCAAAATCAGCAACAATAAAAATGATAATTTGTTATGATCAAGTAGAGTTTATCTCAATTTTAAGTGATAACATTGATAAATCAACATAACTTACTATATTAAAACACTAAAGGTTGAAACATTATAACATCATTTTAGCATTCTAGAACTATTCATGATAAAAATTCTCATAAAACTAGGACTAGAAGAGAACTTTCCAGTATGACAAAGGCATATATGAAACCGTACAAACTAACGTCATGCCTAATTATGAACTAGTGTTTTTCTCTAAGGTTGAGGAAGGGCAAAGAGCCCCCTCTCAGACTTGTATTCACTGTTATGGTGGAAATCCTAATCATTGCCGAAGAGCAAAATAAGAGAAAAGAAAAAAGAAACAGTATCAAGATTAGAAAGGAAGAAACAAAATGTCTCTACTTTCAAATGACAAAATTTACAGGAAATTTCCTAAGGCATCCACATAAACAACTATTATAATTGCTACCCGGGATTTTCAAATGTCAGGTTTCAAGGTTAATTACAGAAGTTGATTATTATATAGTTAAGGCAAAATATTGAAAAATAAAAATTAAACACTGATAAATTCCATTGCCATAGCAACAAAAATATATATGAATAAATTTAAGAAAAGGTGAAAGACCTCTAAAGGGCAAACTATAAAACAGTGCTAAGATACATAAGAGGAGATCTAATTTAATTGAGAATAAACCATTTTCACAGTTTGGACTCACTGTTGTAGACAAATAATTTATAGGCTCGATTAAATTAAAGTTTAAATAAAATTTAAAATACAAATGGGGCACCTGATGACTCAGCCGGTTTAGTGACCAACACTGGATTTAAGCTCAGGTCATGATCCTATGCGCAGGTCCTTATCTCAGGGTTTTTGAGTTCGAGCCCCATATCCAGCTCCACACTCAGTGTGGAGCCTGCTTGAGATTCTCTCTCCCTTTCTCTGCCCCTCCCCCACTCTCTCCCTCACACATGCACGTGCTAAGTAAATAAACTTTTAAAAAAAATAAATAAAAATAAGATTAAAATCTTAGCAGATGTTTATAGAAATTAACAGACTGATTTTGAAATTAATATGAACAGTTAAAGACCCAGGAATATTAAAAGCATTCTAGGAAAAGAACAAAGTTGAAATACTTGCCCTACCTTACCTTAAGATTTCCTATAAAACTTCAATAATCAAGATAATGAAATACAGTTTAAAAAAAAAACTGAAAAATACATCAACAGATTCGCAACAAAACTGAAAAGCATGCCAAATGAAGGAAATCTTACACAAAATAATAAAAATGCAATAATTCCATTTTTTTGTAGAGTTTTTAAAAACTTAGAACATTCTATATTGATCCAAAAACAAAAAAAGTTGTTAATTATTACCTCAGAAAATAGGGTTGGGATTGACTTGTGAAAGGCATTAGGGAACTTTCTGGGGTAGGAGTTATAGTCTGTATCTGAAGAGAGGTTTAGGTTATATGGAGGTATCCATGTATCAAAATGTTGCAAATATACAATTAAGATTTGTGCATTTTATTGGATGTAATTTATACATCTACAAGTTATAAATATTAAAACCTGATTAGTGATACACATGTGAAGTATTTGGTGGGAGGAATGTACTAGTATTATCGATTTATTTCAAAATCATCAAAAAATAAAATGGATTAATGAATGGATACAAAAATGGATAGATGAATGTGTGATAAAGCAAGAATGGTAAAAACTAATGTAGAACCCAAGTGGTCAGTATTTTGGTGTTCACTGTAAAATTCTTTCAATTTTTCTCTATGATTGAAATGTTCATAATAAAATACTGGGGGGGGGGAAGACAATGGAGGAATATCTACAATGTTTTCAGGGTAAAGTAGATCTCTCAAGGATTGTATACTAAGTCAATTAAAACATATATAGGCAATAGATATTCATGTCCAAATATTAAAAAGCAGAGGACCTAAATTACTTATTTTTCCTGAAAAATCAAGTTGCATGCATAATCCAACCAAAGGAGGAAAAGAAAGAAAAGTTACAGAGCTATCATGTTTATCTACATTTATAATTATATAATAAATTGTAAATGTCACAATAAAAAAAACATAAACCAACATAAATATGAGAACTATGATAGACTAAAACAAAAATCTCATTGTATGTCATTAAGAAGTCACAGGGGCACCTGAGTGACTCAGTCAGTTAAGCGTCCGACTTTGGCTCAGGTCATGATCTCACGGTTTGTGGGTTTGAGCCCCGCATTGGGCTCTGTGCTGACAGCTCAGAGCCTGGAGCCTGCTTCGGATTCTGTGTCTCTCTCTCTCTCTGTGCCTCTCCCCCACTTGTGCTCTGTCTGTCTCTCTCCCTCTCTCAAAAATAAATAAAATGTAAAAATTTAATAAAAAAAAAAGTCACAGATGGCACAAAGAGAAATAAATATAAATTAATTTCTTAAATAATTCATATGAGACACAAGACTTCAGAAGCTAATAAATAAAAATATAATTATATTACTTTAAGCAGTGATATAACATTTTTAAAATAATAATGAGATTAGCAAACATAAACTATATAACTTTCAAATTGCTGTATTGGAGAAATGGAGAGGGCAGTGTCACTTTCAAGAAAGCATGGATAATACAGAGAGAGGCTTAAATAGAAAAGAGAACTGGTAAGAATAAAATCAGAAAATGTAAATTATGATGAAAATAGGAATTTTAAAATAGATAAAAATAATGACAAAAATAAGATAATGATAAAAATAAGATAAAAATGATAAAAATAAGAACAATATACTCAAATCATATATTAAAGTCAAAGACTCTTCAGTGATTAATAAATCCCCATAAATGTTCCATATAAGAGAAAAAAGATTCATAAAAATAAATGAATTAAAATATTAACAAAGATACACTGGAAAAATAAAAACCCAAAGCAAAGCAAAAGAAAAGAGATAGAAGGATTAACATCAGATAAAGTTAACCTCAAGATGAAAGGTATTAAGTCGGACAATAATGATTAAGATTTGGTTATATTTATGAAATATATAATCTCCATAAACACTACTTATATTTATTTCTATATTAAATACTTGTGTAGTATGTATTAGAAACTAGACACTAATTTAAAAACTTTACAATTTAATGCAAACAAACCCATGAAGCAATTATAATTATCTCTATTATGCTGATGAGGAAACCATAGGTTTAAGTACTATAGTAGGTAAATTTTCATAGATCTTTATGTGCTATATAATAATGTATTATAATATGTAAATAAAACCGCTAAAATATTAAGGACAAATTGAAATAGAACTATTACACAAGATTCTGATACATTTTTCTAAGTTTTTAGAAATGATAGATTAACATAAGGAAGAAAATTTGAATATCAAAGAATATTTGAAATCTCATAGATATTTATCAATTTTTTTACAATGCAAACAGAAGGTTTGCTTTATTTTCAAAATACATGGAGAATATCCAAAACACTGATAATATGCTAGGTGACCAAAAGATGAAAAAAATCCAAACATATTCCAACATATACATAAAAGCATATTGAAAAGCAACATATGTAAACAAAGATATTGAGTAGAAAAAATAAAAATGGAAATTCCCAAAACTAAAAAAATGTAAAAAACACATTCCTATCCATCTCTAGTGTCCTGACTTTCCTGATCCTTTAAAATTATTGTCTTCATGACTGCCTCCCCTCCTCCTTAAGTCTATAAGCTGTTCAGAGTGCATGTCTAGGATGGATGCCTGACTCAGTGTGAGGTGAAGGACCCTGACAGGATAAAGAGGACATCTGTGGTAGAAGGAATCCTACCATGGAATGTTGGATCCCAAATGGGTTCGAGGAGAGCTTTCCACTGGGAGGGTGATGGCAATTATGGGAGTCATAGAAGCAGCCCAGGATAGGTTGTTAGAGGTTGTGGGAGTAAAAAGGGATCCACATAGTCAGGGATGAAGCAATGTATGACAGTGGTCCTGGAATTAGGCTGAAAGTAGTGAGGAGGACATCTACATGGCAGCATGTGGCATCAATGACAGCAATGACAGGTGCTAAGTTGCATTCAAAGAGATTTGAGAAATGGATTTCTCACTGTCAAAAAAGGAAGAGACAAATAGGAGTACCTTGAAAAGTGAAATGTAAAATGAATCCTACAATGTTAGATCAAAATTAGATTATTAGTGTGCAACTAACTTTGAAAGATAGATTGAAATACACATAAAAATGTGGGTATTTGAGTGTGAATATATATATTGTCAATTTATACATGTAATCCAAAATTCTGTTTATTGATAGGTCATAGGAGCAGCAACATCCCAATAGCAATAAACATATCTAGTTCCTAGAACTTGGTTTCTAAATACAATTTAACATTGAAAATAACCAAGGTTCCTGGGAGAGAGAACTTTCTGATTCCAGAGTTGAAGATGAGAAAGAACAATGTGAACCCACAACATCTTAAAGATTGATAGGGTATGTCAAAAGGACACAAAAGTTATCTTAAAGGGGTTCCCACTGCCAACTCAGACAATTTGGACATAAAAATAAATAATGATAGCAGTAGATTAAAACCCAGTGTGCAGAAAATACACTCATAAGTTCGCTCTGATTTAAATGAATGGATGAATAAATGAACTGCAAGAAGAAAACACTAATTTGTGATGGATTGTCAGCTAACAAATATAGAAGAAATGAGGGGAAATGAAAAGCCCATCATTTGAAAACTCAAAACACCAATGGATGCTTGAACTAGTGGGTAAAAAATTGATAAGGAAGGAGTGTTTAAATAACGTCAAAGCACTTCTCCACAAAATACTTATTTCCAAATCTAAAAAGAATAGTTTACAGTGGAGAAAATTGTCAACCACCAACCTAAATCAAGTGTTCACAGCTAACATCACCAGTAATGGGATAAGTCAAAATCATGTACTACCCGCCAGAAAGCACTAAAATGATCACAGTATCTTCTGTGGTATTTCCTCCCAAAGATTCAAGGCCTGAATCTAATCTTAGGAAAACATCAGACAAACCAGGCTGAGGGACATTATGCAAAGTTACTGCCCTGTCATCTTAAAAAGAGTTTCCAGGGGCACCTGGGTGGCTCAGTCGGTTGAGCAGCAGACTCTTGGTTTTGGCTCAGGTCATGATCTCATGGTTGGTAAGTTGAGTCGAAGCCCACACTGGGCTCTGTGCTGACAGTTCAGAGCCTGCTTGGCATTCTCTCCTTCTCTGTGCCCCTCCCACTCACTCTTTCTCCAAATAAATGAACTTTAAAAAAAAACGTTCCCAATGAGGAACTAGGAAATTTTTCTAGATGGAAGAAGCCTGAAGAGACATGACAACAGAATGTGGCACACAATTCTGGATTGGATCCTTTAACTGTGAAGAACATTGTTAGGACAACTGGTAAGGCTTGAGCAGGTTTGTGGAATGTAGGGTAGCAACAGCTATCTCACTGTAGTTATTACAAAAGCAAAGTCAATGCCTGTTCTCATCAAGGACATTATTAAGACAACTGGCATCATCACAACATACACACAACAGCAACAACAACAACAACAGCAGCAACAACAACAATCTATATTTAGAGTTCTTTCCAGTAACACAATTTTGCCAATTTTCAAATTGCAACTTCTTAAAAAGGCATCTTACTCTGTGTGTCACTCAGTAACATACTATGCATATGACAGCTTAATACTTTTGATGCATGACAGCTTGGGGGAAAAAGTCTATTCTCTCTGAAAAACAACTTAAAATAATTTAGATTAAAAAAAAACAACAATAAAACAGTAAACTCTCAGAACGAAAAATCCAAGTTCTTTTATTAAAAAAAAAAAAAAAACTCAAGTAAGCAAGACTGGCTGTTATAAACAAAAGCAGGTAGGGTGTGCCTATGGATATTAATTAAACTCCCTGAAAATACAAATTCAAAAATACAGTTCAGAACATGACAACAGAACATTCTGTAATGAATCCCTACGGTGGTGACTGTTATGTTTTGTCCTTCAGGTAATATCAAGCAGTGATTTTGTCACCGTGAAGAGCAGCCAGGGAGCTAGAGGTACTGATGGTAAATTCATGGTTCAAGTTCAGATCACCAGATTCTGAGGGAGATGCAAAAAAAAAAAAAAAATTAAAGTTAAAGAAAAGACAGATCTGGTCTTGATTATGGCCTTCAATCCAAAATTCAAAAGCTGGTATTTTCAATTAAAAAGCAAAATGCCCACATGTATGGGGAAAAAAAAAAAAGAAAAAAACAGGGAACAACAACCACAGCAACAAAAAACTAAGGCCCAAAAATGTTCAACTCTGATTTAGCTTGACAGAGTATAATTTCCAACCTCAAAAGTAGCACAGAATACAGTTGTATCTAGAGTCACAGCCCAGAGAGGAATGAATGCTACACTTGTCAGCCCCATGGTTGCACCTTTTCCTTTCCTAAAAAGGAAAGCAGCCCAAGTTATTGGGCAGGATCCATTCTTTTGCAGTCAATCAAAACTGGTCTTTAGGATATTAGTACATTTGCATGACATCAACCATTCACAGGGTCTGCCATTTCAATGTGCAAACCTATTCCTGAGCTCTTGCTTCAGATTCCACTCCAAACTTGTTTGCCTACTGTAAATTCAGGAGACCAGATTTGACACAACTGTGTTTTGATAAGCTAAATCAAAGCACTTCCAATTCAGGTTACTGTTACTGTTTTTGTTTACCCAACTGCAGCTATGATTCTTCTCGGGGAGATTAACACCGGGTTCACACATAAGGGAAAAGGGAAAACAACTGTTTGTGTGAAGGCATGCTAACCATAACACATTATGAAACTGAAAAGCAAAATCCCTTCCTGGTAAAAGTTTTACAGGGTAGAGGGAAGAACCCTAAGTACAAAACAAAAAACAAGCACATTTTTGGGGTATATGCAGAAGTCATCAGAGGCCAGCATAGTTAATTGAGGTACTTGGACTGTAGTCTGTGACACACATGGCTTAAGGGAGTCACAAAACTTAGTCACTCAAACAATATCTACTTGCACAATAAAACATATACCCAACATGGTCCTGAGCTGTGCCTGAGTGCCTAAGACAATCAAGCAACCTGACTGCTTCCCTGAGGAGGAAGAAAGCATAAGTATTGAAGGGTGGAAAGGGATGGCTCTGAGATGAATTGAAAATGTCAAAGAGAATGCTATTGAATGCAGGGCGGGGGGAACTTTGATGTTTTAAATGGACAGTCTGCTGGAAAGTTCACACTCCTAAGTTACTCAGAATGATTTAACTTACAATAAGTCTCACTCTACACGTTTGCCTGCTATGAAATGAATACTTTGCCACAACATGCCTGCAGTGGCTTCCACTTTAGACCACCACATTATTGCCAACAACCATTTGCTCAATAGCAGTTATAAATGCCTTACACAGACAGGAAGCTACTTTTGAGACTTAATAACACTCCTTCTAAAAGTCTTCACTAAAAAGGGCTGAATTGTACTGTTGCTGGAATTAGCCCTTTTATAGAGAACAGGAAAGAGTTTCCTTAAAGTGATTTTAAGCCCATGATGCAACATGGTAGCATGAATGTGCAAATATGTATGCATGTGGGTGTTGGGTGTGAAAGAGATAATTAGGGAGAGAAGAGTAGTACCCAACTAATCTTATCACTGTGGTCTAAAGAAAATCATTTTACAAATATTAAAATGTTTTTACCTTTAAGGAACTATATATGAATAAAGAAACACAGATCCTGTCTTCTTCAAGTTTACAGAGTAACTTAAGTGTCAGGCTAACCTCACTAGCTCAGTTTATTGCACATTCTAATCTACATCAATGAATACACAATGGATGAAGAGGAAAGATTATCTGCAACCCAACACCATTTATATTTTGTTAAGTAGGAATCCTTTCATTCATTCGAATACAAGGCTTAATCAAACAGGGGGTTGTTTTCCTTGTATTACAGGATACTAAGATGAACAGTAGTTAATGTTGATCCATCTTTCCACCATTCCTCTTTGCCATGTCTACATGTTGAATTCCTATCCTTAGGTTTGCTGCCTAATGGTTGCAAAATGGCTACTAAAACTCCAAGTAACACAACACCTTAAAAGGTGGAAAGAAAGGGTAGGAGAGTGGCCACAGCTGAGAAGGAACTTATTTTCTGTCTCATTGCTTTTATTAGGGAGCAAAACATTCCACAAGTCCCAACTGACAAATATTCCCTTATATTTTTGGCTGATATTGGATCACATGCCCATTCCCAGTATGGACTCCAAAACCACCTTCTGGAAATTCAGAGTCTTCCATCCGTTACCTAAAAAAATATTTGCTTTGTTTACTGAAAATGGAGGAAATGCTTAAGGGCAACCATAGTTTCTGCACATGTTTTCATACCCATTTGCACATTTGCCAGTGGTATGGGTTTTTCTCATATGTTCCTATTCACTTGCTGATAGAAAAATATGACTCAGCCATTGCACTCACTTTCAAGCCGAGAAGGTGCTAGGGTAGAGTTTATAATTATATTACAACATAGAAACTGCTCTATCCAAAAATTAAACCCATGACTTCTGCCTCATTAACCCTTTATAATAATCAACTGTGATAATGGCTGCCAAACAAGGTTATAATGTATGAAGTTCTATGTATTTTCATTCAACAGTAATGTACACATTCACATGCTCACATGAGTTAGGAAAAGGATTCAAAACCAGTAAATCTGAAATTGACAGATGTTACAAGAGGCTGTTACAATATCTGTTCCAAAAACTTAGGGATGAATTCTTGAACCCCATTTAATGATCTGTTGTGGACTTAGCATAAGTGAATCTGTTTAAATTCACGTACAAGCCAGTGATAGTTTCACCCCAGTAAAACTTCTAGAATGATGAATTTTCCTGAGATCTACTACTCATTGTTTTTCCCCTGTAGAGTATGTCAGATATGTCAAGGACTCTTATATTTCTTTTTTCTAATATGAGAGAAAAGAGTATTCTATTCATTTCAAAAAGAAGCATATGACTATCTCACTATTAGCACTGGGAACGTCAATGGATGCTGATGCATATAGCAGTAAAGCACATTACTTAAACAACAACAAAAAACATAAAATGTTTGTGTGAATTTAGTATCATCACTAGCCAAGAAATTTGTTCTCCAGTTCTTTTTACAGGGCGTCTTTCTCACAGTGGTATATAGTACCTAAATATTGGAGACAAAATTATGTCAAAATATGAAACTGACAAATATAAACTATTTCCTAACCACAACCCTTAGCTTGAAATCTTAGTTTAACAGTAAAATTTAATAATTATCTAAAAAATAGATTTAACCAACAAAAATATATTTAGCCTTCTACATGGTAAGCTTCGGATCCTATATTTATATCACTCTGTCAATATAATATACTTCAGTAATACCAAGCTCCACTGTTAGTCAGGTGTGGACCTGGAAAATGAGTAAGCTATTGGGACCAATGAAACTCCATGTTGTTTTGATATTAAACTCAAGCCTCAATCTGCTTCTGCCATGTTTAGATGTAAATAGGAAACCTGGATACATGGAATATTGTGCACCAAATGTACTCCTTTTTTACATAGTAAAAGTTATTTATAGCATTTCCATACTTCATGAAACAGCATCTATACACCCTCCCAGCTTCATATAAACTTTCCAAATTTACAGATTTAAAATCAGAGACAGCTAGATGAGATTTGGACTAGTTTTATATTTGAGGACACTCAGGACACCTCTTTATGACTTACTTGCAGTTTGAGAGCAAAGCTAAAACTAAAACTAAATTCTTATAGATCACAGCTTGTTTTGTTTTTTGTTTTTCTTTACAACACAAAATTCAATTCATAAAGGGATCATTATTATTATTTTGGGACTCTTATATGCACTAAAAACATGCTTAAAAGTTAGCCAAATTATTATGTCTGAAATTACAAAACATGAGAGAAATGAAAGAAAACAAATAATGGGGGTATAACATGTTCATGAATTGGCTGTCTCAATATTAAATAAGTTAGCTGATCTTTCCATTCAGCGCATACTAATATCCTTGTGAGATTTTTTTGGTAGATATTAAAAATCAGATTCTAAAATTTGTATGGAAAGGGAGAGGTCAAGTATATCCAAGGCAAATTGGAAGAACAAAGCTGGATGATTTACCTACCAGAGAACAAAATATTTTATAAAATGTTAAGACAGTATGTTATTGACACCTTTTCATGTTGCGTATCATGAAAAGATGCTCAACATCACTCATCATCAGGGAAATACAAATCAAAACTACATTATCACCTTACACCTGTCAGAATGGCTAAAATTAACAACACAGGAAACAATAGATGTTGATGAGGATATAGAGAAAGGGGAACCCTCTTACATCGTCAGTGGGAACACAAATTGGAGCAGCCCCTCTGGAAAACAGTATGGAGATTCCTCAAAAAGTTAAAAATACAACTATCCTATGACCCAGCAATTGCACTAGTAGGTATTTGCCCAAAGAAGACAAAAATGCTGGTTCAGAGGGGCACATGCATCCCAATGTTTGTAGGAGCATTTTATCAACAATAGCCAAATTATGGAAACAGTCCAAATGACCATCGACTGATGAATGGATAAAGAAGATATGGTGTGCATGTGTGCGTGTACACACACACACACACACACACACGCACAGGAATATTATTCAGCCATTAAAAAAGAGTGAAATCTTGCCATTTGCAATGATGTGGATGGAGCTACAGCTTATTATGCTAAGCAAAATAAGTCAGAGAAAGACAAATAAGATATGTTTTCACTTATATGTGAACCTAAGAAAAAAACAGATGAACATAGGGGAAGGGGAAAAAAGAGACGGGGGGCAAACCATAAGAGACTTTTAGCTATAGAGAACAAACTGAGGGTGGATGGAGGGGAAGTGGATGCAGGATGGGCTAAATGGGTGATGGGCATTAAGGAGGGCATCTGTTGTGATGAGCACTGGATGTTATATATAAGTGATGAATCACTAAATTCTAATCCCAAAACCAATACTACACTCTATGTTAGCCAATTAGAATTTAAAAACTTGAAACAAATGAACAAAAAACAGAAGCAAAGAAAGTATGCTATTGGCATAGACAGACAACGGACCTATAGAGGAAAACAGAGTCCATAATATTTTTTAAATTTTGTTATTTGAAAATAGTTGATATGTATATATGTGTAAGTATATATGTACATGCACATATATAACATGGTAAAAATATATTCATCCAATTTATGACAGAGGAACAACACAGTACATGGAGGAAGGATGGTCTTCCCAATAAATGGTGCTAGGTCAAGTGAAATTGGAGAAAAATAAATCTTGACTCCCCATCTGTATGAAAATTGATTCCAGAGGGACAGAGATCTAAATATGAAAGGTGACACTATAAAGCTTTTAATGACAAACACAGCACAATAACTCTGTACAGTAACAGGCAAATATCTCTGAAACAGGACACAATAGACAGTAACCATAAAATTAAAAATAATAAGTTAGACTATACTAAAATTAAGAACTTATGTTTATTGATAGCATTGAGAGAATGAAAACTCAACCCACCGAAAGGAAAAGGGTATTCATAATGCAAACATCTGACAAAATACTAATATCCAAAATATCTTAAGTAACTCTTATAAAATCAATAAGGAAAGTTCACGAAATCCAAAAGAAAAATGGGGAAAGGTTTTTACAGACACTCCATTAAAGAAAATATCCAAATAGCTTTATTATATGCTTATTGCAGAAAAAAAGTGCTCAACTACCTTAGTCAATAGGAAATGTAAGGTAAAACCACAATGTGATACTATTTCACACCTACCAGATTGGCTAAAATAAAAAATACAGAAAGTACCCAGTGTTAGGCTTGGATAAACTAGATTTTTCATAGACTGTGTACAAGTGGAAATTGATAGAGCCACTTCAGACTCACACTATCTAATAAAGCTCAACATGTGCCTACACTCTTATCCAGCAACTCCATTCCACTCCAGTCCTAACAGAAATGAATGTTGAATGTCCACAGAAGCACATTTATAATGGTCAAAAACAAAAAAGGAACTACCAAATAGCCATTAACAGTAGAAAGGATAAATTGTGGCCTATTCATGTGTGGAATAATAAATAACACAACAATGAGAATGAATGATGTACAACTATACACAAAACTATGGATAAATACCATAAACCTACTGAGCAAGAGAAGCCAGAAACAATACCTTATAATTCTGTTTATGCAAAGCTTCTAAACAGACAAAACCAATCCATTCTATTAGAGATCAGAGTAGTATTTACTCATGACAAAAGTTAATAATGGCAAAGTAGCAGGATTTAAGATAATTCAAGAAAAATAGATGACTTCAGAATAACCCTAAGTGTGGTCATTTTGCCTATGGGTTTCGGAGAAAAGTAAGCTTTAGAATATATATCAAATAATTGAAATTCATAGGATAATTAGCTAATGTCATCTAAGACTCAATATTGCTATTTAGAAGTTCTAATTGTGCGATTTCTGGTCAGCAACCAGGACCCCATGAGTTGCGAATAATAATTTTGAACAGGAAGTCAGCTACTTAGTATTTGTTTCCTTAACATGGAAAATAAAGGTAAAAAACTTGTGAGTTAAATGCTATGCGTTATTTGTGTACATCTTCAAAAAAAGAAATTTCTCATGTGACACATAGAATAGGTAAAAGTTTAGGCCTTCTTTATCTGAATGAGTCTTATGTGACCTATCATCGCCTAGGTTGGAGTAACGTTTATTAAAGTTAATTTGCAGGAATTTCATTAAAGTGTGGCTCACTCAGCCATATTTCTTTACAGTCAAATTATGGCTGTATTAGGGGATGGCTAAAGAATAATTAACCTAAAGCATTTATTCCCTATGAAAAAAAAGTAAACTTGTAATTTTTAAAACCTACTGAAGTCATTTCTATGAGAGTTACTAGAGAATTACAAGGCATTGACTTGTATTGATTCCAATCAATCACTTTAATTGAACCTTCCCAAATGGCTCAAGCTATAATTTAGGAAAACTAATGTATGAAGCCCATGCACATGGAGATCTATATCACATTTGAGTCATTTTTCCACACGTGTGTGTGACTGCATATGTTTCTATGTGTGCTGCTAGTAAAGGACCACAAAAACTATTCCAAACATACATGAAATGTGTTCAGGTTTTCCTCAGAAGTCTTCATTTTAAGATTACGTTGGAATTAAAATCTTTCTCAACAGAATAACAACTCCATACCAATGCAGAAAAGTCATCGTTAAAGAAAAAATAGAGGCTTGATGCATTTCCTAGTAACACTTTACACCAAAAAATTTTTACTAATTAAGATTGCCACACTTACACACACAAGATAGTACAAGGAATGTTTTATAATTTACTCCAACCAAACAGGTTGGGGAGACCTTTTAAACATTCAGCATAATGTGAATACTCTGCAGGGTGGAAATTCAAGGAACACCCCTTTTTTCATAGGATTAAAATGTGTAGCACATTAGGAATGCCAATTAAAGTTTCTAATTACATTTTTGGAACCAACTGCCAGTGGCATCCATCTTCCTCAGAAGTAACATCTGTGAAGCTGGCAGCACGGGACTAGATTTTTGGACACTATGGGGTAGGCTATCATAAGCTTTATGTTTTTTTCCACCCAAAAAATCTCCTTGAACTTTTCTCAACCTTTCATTTAATTTTTGAAAACTTCTCATGGTTTTATCTTATCTTGGAGTTTAAAGGCAGAACAACTACATCTTGGTTATATTAGTTTTTTAAAGGGACTTTGGACAAAAACAGAGCAGACAGATATCTCTTCATGACCAATTACATAGTAAAGAAGCATCTTCTGGTCAATGTCAATTGAGCCCCCAGAAAAAGACTTCTTTAAAACATTTTCTTTGAGTTTATTTATTTTGAGAAAGAAAGAGAGAGAGAGAGAGAGGGAGTGCACCTGCACACACAAGTGGGGAGAAAGAAGGAGAGACAGAACCCCAAGTGGGCTCCACACCATCAGCACAGAGCCTGACACGGGGCTCGAACTCACAAACCCTGTGATCATGACCTGAGCTGAAATCAAGAGTTGGACACTTAACCCACTGTGCCACCCAGGTGCCCCTCCCCCCACCAAAAAAGGTTTTATGCAGGCTAGCCACATCAACACACCATCTAGTGAATTGGAGTAACTACAGATAAGCCCAGTCTCTTTTCATGTGACAGGAATTCAAACATTTGATAACACCTGCAATGGTTAATTTTACCCATCAACTTGACTAAGAAATGCCAAAAAAAAAAAAAAAAAAAAAAAAAAGGAACTGTCCAGATAGCCGGTAAAAAACTTAATTTCTAGGTAAGTCTGCAAGGCTGTTTCCCCAAAAGATTAGAGATTAGCATTTGAATCAGTAGACTGGATGAAGAAATAAGGTCCCCTTTCAACCAACGTGAGCGGGCAACATCCAATCTGAGGGCCCACATAGAACAAAAAGGCAAAGGAAGAGGAAGAGCTAATTCACTCTCTCTTTGAACTGGGACATCAGGGCTTGGATATCAGAGCTCCTGGTTCTCAGGTCTTTGGACTGTGAGACTTACACCAGTACCACCCCCCACCCCCGATTAAGTCCCTACCCCTACTTCACCCCATACCTAGTTCTCAGGCCTTACTCAACTGAATTACACCACGAGCTTTCCTGGCTCTCCAGTGTGCATACAGCAGACTTCTCAGCCTCCATAACTTTGTGAGTCAATTCCTGTAATAAATCTCCTCTTTTATGTATCTTTAAGTATCCTATTGGTTTTGTTCCTCTGGGGAACCCTGAATAATCCAATATCCAAGCCATAATTTCTATCTCAATTTATCATTCCAGTCTTCCCTTTTCCAAGCTAAACATTCTCAGCTTCTTTAAGCCACTGATTAGATAGTTGATGCATTCTTTCTGATAATATCAGCACCGACTGTAAAAACAGAAAACCAACGCTTAGGCTCCCTGATATCATCATCACAGATTCATTGGAATAAAAACAGGGAAGGGGTGCCAGTGGGAGTTAACCTCATCTAGTTCATTGCAACCAACAGACAATCCTTCCTGGAACTAAAGGGTAATCTCCATGGCATTCCTTCCTACATAAAACGTGGAATCCTGGAGTTTAATGAGACATCTAGTGTAAAAACATAAGGTTTAGATACAGACCTCAAACATCCTGTTCAGGAGCAGTGCATTTTGTTTGTCTAGTGCCTTCTGCTTTCAAAACACATTCTTATTTTAGAAATTAATAGTGTTTATTCCCTTTTATGTAATACGTTTTCAGTTTAACCTGGATATTAATGAAAGTAACATATCATGGGAATCTCAAACACCATGTCAGTAAGGCAGTGGGATCAATAGAATCTCAAAATGCATTCTAATCCTGACCATCACAAGACTGTGAGGTCAGCAGAATAAAAGTTATTACTAACAATACATAGATGAGAAAGCTAGGGTTCATAAAGGTAAAAGAGCTACAAGTTCTCATAACTGGTGAAGAATGGAAACAAATCCTCCCCCAGGATTTCTTCTCATGTCCAATCCTGACCACACTTCGCTGCCTCTTCACATCATGGAGGTATGAGAATGTGCATAGGGCTGTGGGGCAAGGTGTAAAGGATACCAAGGACGCCCAGAGCTGCAAACATCGTCTCCATTACTTTTGTGAGTCTTAAACTCCAGAATAGGGATTTATTCTTGTGGCGCTTAAAAGCATTCTAACTTTTTAAGAATAACTTGTGAAAATAAAGGAAAAAAAAACAAACTAAAAACTTTTAACTTTATACCAGAATACCTTTCAGCAGGAAGATATTAATAGGAGACACTGAAAGACACTCGAGACAAATTTCACTGTCTCATTTTTTTGTGTCCTGGTCCTAGCGCTTGATCATTCTTCTGTTTTTGTCCGTGTCCGTTTTATTTCATTTTGTATTTGACTCTTAACAACTAGTTTAATCTCTCCATCCCTCATATGATTTCTACCTTATTTTTTAAGCAGCCATTTTAGGTTTGTATTGTGATAGTAATAATAATTAAACTGCATTTGTTTTCAAAATCATTTTCCAAAATGTATGAACTTCTTCAGTTAAAAAAAAAAAAAAAACACAGGGAATCTTATTGACATGCTTAAAGGAAAAGGAGAGATGAGCAAATGATTCCAGAGCACCAACAGAGGAGAAAGTTTATAGACATCCTGTGGCTTTGAGTAAAAAATTTACTAATGTTGGGACACCTGAGTGGCTCAGTCAGTTAAGCGTCCAACTCTTGGTTGCATCTCAGGCATGACCTCACAGTTCGGTTTGTGAGTTCAAGCCCCACACTGCTTGGGAATTCTCTCCTCTTTCTGCCCTTCCCCCACTTGTGCTTTCTCTCTCCCTCTCTCTCAATAAATAAACATTTAAAAAAATTTACCAGTTTTAAGTTATTTTTATTTCTTGTCTCTACTAGGTTTGATAACTTTGTAAGTAAATCTAGCTGTAAATAATTAATGACCAAGCACTAAATATTGAGAAAGGTTTTACTCAATGCTTAAATAAGACTTCTGGCTGGTTGCTGTACAATCTGTTCAATTTTTACTCAAAGCAAGCCAGTTACCAGACGGCTATTATATTAGCTTTATAGTCATTACAAAATCGTTGGTCTTTAAAAATTCAGCATATTATTAAAATATTAAACATGTGTACCTCTTCCTTTTTTTTCCTTGTTATGAAATGTTCTATCAGAGCAGAAAGGATTAAAATTAGTATGTAGAAATTTTAAAATTAGTTATAAATATTATATATAGGCACTCAAGTTGTGTTTATTTTATGTAGGAGATAGTATTGAAATAATTCTTCAAGTTGTATTCTTTCTCCACATCACACCGTGTTCAAGGTTTTTTTTTTTTTTTTTTTCCCAGACAAGAAAATTCCAAATAATTTAGGAGCGATACCTGAGAAAGCATCCTACCTAAAAAATGCATAAATGAGTGTCCTGGAATAGTTTAGAAGTTATTTCTTCTATAGAATCTTAAATCTCTGCTAAAAATGCCACAGCAGTAGCAGAAATTCCACTCTGCTTATTGTCTAAAAGAATACTGAAGCAGAGTGGAATCCGTGCAGAACGGAAGGAGAACTGGTTAATATGCCCTCTTATTTCCCATCAGTGGCAACACTGCTAGCAATTACAACCGACAAACAGCCAATGGAAGAAAAAAAGGCAAAGCAGAATGTTTATTATCTTGAGAGGTTCATCAGGGAGTGTTTTTGTGGCAGGGGAATGAGCAGTGCCACCAGGCAGGGAAACTTCATTGCTTCCAAAGTGTCTCAGGGACATTGAATACAGTTGTTAAAAGCACTTCCTATCCCTTAATTCTCACTTACAGATAAAGTGACAAGGGTGTGGTTCAGAGTATGCCAGGTGAGATGTGGGTAAACCAATGGTATTTGGAATAAGTGTTCTTACTAGGATTCGGGATTAATCTCCAAAGGAATAGCATCTCTTTATGAAGAACATGAAAATATTACCCTTCTACTCTATGTTTTGAATAGGAGGCTTTCTCATCTGGCCGGTTTAAGAACAGAGAAGCTGGAAACTTTATTTTTTAGCTCACTTTCTATGGAGCTAGAAGAAATTTTAAACTCACAGGTCTGCTAATGAGACAGACATAGCAGTGCGTTTCCAGTGTTAAGTGGGATAGTATTGAAAACTGAGTAAATCATTAGTGAGCCATTAGAAGGTCTCTGGTGGTCATTGTCATGACCCCTAAATTCGGTCATTATACTACCCAGGTCTTTAGTGGACAGCAGTGCCCAATAATGCAACACCTCACTTAGAATTTTTAATCTGAGCTGTGTGCAATTCAGAATGTTTCCTATTCGGGACACCTGAGTGCCTCAGTCAGTTAAGTGTCAGACTCTTGATTTTGGCTCAGGTCATGATCTCACAGTTTGTGAGTTTAAGCCCCACGTTGGGCTCTACACTGACAGTGTGAAGCCTGCTTGGGATTCATTCTCTTTCTCCCTCTCCCTCTCCCCTCTCCCTCTCTGCCTCTCCCCTGCTCGCTCTCTCTCTCTCTCTCTCTCTCAAAATAAATTTAGAAAAAACATTTAAAAGATATATTTCCTACTCATAAAGACTTAAAAGTTTTTGAACTTCAGAATGAAATATTAATGGGCCACCTGGGTGGCTCAATCGGTTAAGTGTCTGACTTCCGGCTCAGGTCCTGATCTCACAGCTTGTGAGTTTGAGCCCCGCATCGGGCTCTGCGCGGACAGCTTCGGATTTTGTGTCTCCCTCTCTCTCTCTGCCCTAACCCACTCGTTCTCTCTCTCTCTGTCTCTCTCAAAAATAAACATTAAAAAAATTAAAAAGAAAAAAAGAATGAAATGTTATGACTGGCTGCCTGGGAGCTACCATTCCCCGTTGAGTGTGCTGTAGAGGTTCTGAAATAGCCCATGAGACCAAAGCTCCTCCATCCCAATTAAGTTCCATCTTGTTTTTTCTCTGACTCTCACTCGCTTCTTTAGGTAATGGTGGTAGGTCCTGTCACAGGTGAGAAAGCAATCAACTGATATTCAACAGAGCAAGAGTTTTCTTTGCATCTATCTCTCCCATCTCTCCTCAATTCTCAATCCTTAGTTACAACTGAAACACACCGCTGACCTTTCAACAATATGAGAACAAAAGAAATGCTCAGTACCCCAAAGTCCTTTACTCAGAAACCCTTCCCTTGGCTGTTTTCCCTATGTGTGTATAAAATGAAAAAAATGCCAGCTTGAAATTTTGGCCACTTTCAGCTCTGAAAGCCAATCCGTGAATCACACAAAACACCTAGGAATAGAAAACAGGGCTAAAAGGTAAGCCAAATGAGACAGTGACTTTAGGGTTGAGAGTGTTAATGTAAGATAAGAAAGAGGAATGGGTAGATGAAAGATGGAGGGTCCAGGACTTAGATGGGAAGCCGAAGGAGAAAATATTCTGACACAAGCCTGCTAGAATGCCTTACATCAGCCATTTGCCTCTTAAAAAAGTTAACAAGTAACATATGCCAAAGACTAGAGATGGAATTACAGCCTTAATTTATGTATGTTTTCAAAGTACATTGTGTTTAAAGTAATACAAAGCACAGAAACCTGCTGGGAGAAGGCAAGGCTGCAGAGCCATTAGCATCTACCATTTAAAGCTGTTAAAAGGCAGTGCACCAGTCACAGTTGAGAGAGCTGCTGACACACTGCAGTGGAGCTGAGCCAGCTAAAACCCCCCGGGGAGCTCAGGAGACTGGAGGGCTACACAGCCATCAAGCCACTGTCTCTGAGACTCTGTGTATTTCCAAAGACAGTTTGTTCTAGACTTCATTCCCAGATCTAATTACCTCCAAAAGCCATTGGTAGCAATTAACACTTAGTAGGCACACAAAACTACCCTTGATTACAATTAGCCCTTACAGATCAATTAAAATGAAATTGCACACATCCCAGTGAAGTTAACAACGGAGCTGCATGAGCCCAGCCACCATTTACCTCCTGATTTTGAGGTAAACCATTTGGAATTCAGAGCCTTCCTGTTCCTTGCAAGCTGATAGTTCGCTAAGAGCAATGCCCCCCAGAGCCATGGTAGAATAGAATGACACATGTTAGACACTGACAGAGAAGATAACCTTGTCAGACATACATTTTATATTCATGGATAAACTTAAGAAATAAGGAATGTGAAGTCTCCAATTGGCATTTGAAATTTTAATTAGCTCTCAATTAACAACTTATGGTAATATTTCCTACTAAAAGGTATAAAGGAGACTCGAAGTGAATGAAAAGAGGAGGTAAAAGTATAAAGTAGCATAGTCCTGTTTGTTTCTTGATGATCTAGACCCAGATTAAATACTAAGATAAAATAAATTAGCCTTAAAACACAAACTGTGGGAAACAGGATTTTACCATCTTCACTTTGCATTACTTCATTTAGCTGGTGGGGCTCTCGGGAAGACTGAATAGATACATGAAGTGCCTTTTAGCACTTGATCATTGCCTATTTTCCTCTTTCTTAATTGCAACTCAATTATTTAAGCTTCACAGTTCCAATGTTTCACCACCCAAAAAAAAAAAAAAAAAAAAGTCTATGGCCATGTATGATGAAATAATTGGGTGAGTGAGGGCAGAAATTCATTATTTAAAAACATGGTATGTAGGGTGCCTGGGTAGCTCGGTTGGTTAAGCATCTGACTCTCTTGATTTTGGCTTGGGTCACAATCTCACAGTCATGAGATTGAGCCCCGCTTCAGCGTCCGCTCAGGACATGGAGCCTGCTTAAGATTCTCCCCACCCCCCCTCCCCACCCCTTTCCTGCACTCTCTCTCTCTGTCTCTCTCTCTCTCAAGAAAAAAAATAAATAAGTAAATATATATATATATATATATATATAAATTTATTAAATCTCAGTGAGCTTATTCTTTGAAGGACAAATAAAATGGTAGCTCCTTTCAAAAAGCAAGCCATAATTTCTAAGAGTATCATATACAATAGTATAACTGTCATATTAAAATAATAGAAATGTACATCTAATTGAAGGGCATTTTTAAACTTGCTAGTAAGAATTGGAGGTATAAGAATTGTAGATTATTCTCTGGATCTTTTATATTTTCTAGATATTTTATTTTCACCTGAAGATTCTAAAGAAGGAAACAATTATAATTTCAAGTATAATTATCTATCATGTAAAAAAATCATAAACCACCAATTTTATTTTTAGTGGCCTCAAAAGAACTGATATTTAGAGAGGTAGTAGCTTTTTACTCAAAATTCCAAAAAGACTACTGGGATTATGGTTTTCTTTTTTCCCAGCATCCAAGAAGATTGAATATCCCCATCCCCCTACAGTTAGGTGGGTACTTCTGCCTTGGCAAATAAAATGTGAATAAAATTGAAGCCTTTAACAGCTATAATTCTCTGTGTCCCCTTCTCTGTCACAGAAACCAGTGATAATGCAAAGGACAGACACCACTTAACTTGCATTTCTGAGTAAAGAAAATATGGAGCAGAGCCCACAGCTGTCCTATGATAGACATGTAGCACAAGCCAACAACAGACCTTTATTGCATTGCACCATCATGAATTTGGGTTTATTTGCTACTATTAACTGAATGGCTTTTGATTGGTACAATTGCTTAACTTTTTTGCTAAAAAAAATACCAGTAATTTATTAGAAAACAGAGCTTTAATTTCAAACAGGAATTCAAATAGTGGTTCTGCCACTTTTTAGCTAGGTGACATTGCTAAAATTCTCAACTTCTCTAGACTTCCATCTACTCCTCTATGAAATGAGTATTATGGTAACTACTTCCCAAGGTGGCTGCATGAATTACAGTGAAGAGATACAAAGGACCGGACACAGTTCCTACCATGTCATATTGAGCTATAAAATATGCGGCAGCTTTTACAATAATTATCTCCTTGAGAAGACTATAGCTTCAGCTATTTCAGGTTACTTACAATGACATCAAGTTCTAACTTGAGGCCAGATTTTTTTTTAATGTTTCCACTAATGTAACCCCATGTACACTATGAATGTTATAAAGCTACAGATTTAGGCCAAATTATAATAGCAATTTTTATGAATCCATTTCAGCATCCTGATCTTAGTAATTTTGATAAATGACTCTTTCAAAAACTTGGCTTTAGTAGTGACTGAAAATGGTTCAGAGAGCTGAGTTTAGAGGTGAGTTATTGTACAACAAAGTTCCTGTGGCAAAGCTGGGGAAAATAAAGGCCTTGATATAGTGTTTTAAAGACAGATCTTTTCACTCATGATACAAGTATTTCTTGTCTATTTCTTCAATAACATCAAATCTTGTATCCAAGATGTCCATTCGTAAAGGAAACGAAAAATAAAAAGAGACTAGAAAATAGTGATCTTTTGTAGCATACGATCTCATTGTTCTTGGAAATTTGTACTCTTGGAGACCACTTGATTCTTAAAAGTAATCAAATTCACAACAGCAATAAGAAATGAAATGTATGAACTTGTGAGTGTGACATATATGATTTACCATAACAACTTCACTTAAATACTTCCTGATGTTTATAATCATTTTATTGACAAATTGATAATAGTATTAAAGAACTACACATGGAATAAATGAACCAAGATTGTTGGGTGATTGGATACATACTGCTGTCCAGTGGAGAAAAAGCATTAAAAAAAGATAGGCCCTTTAGGAGCTATAATTCAGAAATAAAAATACATATTCCTTCTCCTTCAAAGGTTAATAGGTACAGTTCAGATGATAATTATACTAGGGTTCAGAAGAGATAAAATGATTTAAACCAATTGTTCCTAGGAACTCCGACTGGTCACTCAGACCTTTAAGGGACCCACAAGGTCAAAAGTATTTTCATAATAATAACCAGATATTACTTAGTTTTACTTCCGTTCTGAGTGTATGTTGAATTTCTAGACACTACATAAGGTGTGAGGATAACATCTCTGTGACAGCCAATGGAATGTGTACATTTGTATTTTTGTATTCTAAATGTTCTCAGTTTTAATTACCAATTGGTAAATATGAATAGATAAACCTGTATAAATTTCTTTGGGTCCTCAAAACAAAAAACTTTTAGGTATGTAAAGGGATAGGGAGAACCACTGATTTACATTAAAGTAACAGTGCTTCTATTTTTTTAAGGTTATTAGCGGATTATTACACCACCTGATGAAACTGAAAGAGTGAATGTAGGATAGGTTCTGAGTTGATTATACATAAAATACAGCTAATACATATCTAACCAGATGCAGAGAATGGGGATGGAGAGAGCTGTTTCAACACGCTGAATCCTCTCTAATGCTGCCATCTTTCTCTCTGTTTCTGTGGATTCCCTTCCCTTCTTTATATCAAAAAACTTCTGGAATCCTAATGTCATTTAATGTAGGCAATGGTAATTGGGTTTTTGGTCTACTTGACCAAGAAGAAGTTATGTAACCGCCCCCACTTGCTGGAACTCAAATTCAATCCAGAACTCTCCTGGTACTACATTCAAATCAATAACCTTGGCCTGATAAAAATTTATGCTCCTCCTGTTCTAACATCCATAGTGTCCATACTAACATGTATAACCCACATTTTTGCTCATGTGTATATTCTCCTTTCATGTTTGAATTTGTAATTAATCACAAAGGACATGATAGGCTATGACCCTAGTAATAGGTGTGGCAATATTGAGAGGTTGTAAAGGAGCAGCATGAAAATAATTGGCTTCCCACTGAAAGTAACTATCTCAAGTGAACTTGCTCTCAAGCAAGGCAGCCCAGCAGTGAAGAGACAAGGGAGGCTTGGATGCAGGAGCACATACATTGAGGTCTCTTACTATTTCACGTGATAAGGAGAACTTAGATCATATATCTGCATCCAGGTTCAAAAGAAGCTGGGAAATAAAATTCTGGCTTGATTTGAATTTAAAATGTGAGTATTTCTCCAAATTTGGATGGTGGATGAGAACTACAAATATGATGAAGGTCTCCACAGAATTCTTTGATTTCTTCAGTATTATGAGGAACGATGTATGTGATGATAAAGATAAAGCATATGGCTTTTTGACTTTGATTAATGGCAATGTTGTAGAAATCAAGACATTTCTTCTTAAAGTCTACAATTTAGATCTTATTTTCCCAACGTTATTCTAAGGATAAAAAAAAAAAACATACAGAATTTCTGGGCAATGATTTTTTGGATCTGACACCAAAACCACAAGCAACAAAAGCATAAATTAACAAGTGAAATTACATCAAACTAAAAAGCTTCAGCATGGCAAAAGAAACAATCAACAAAATGAAAAGGCAATCTACTGAAAAGAAGATATTTGCAAACCCTTTATAAGTGTTTAATATCCAAAATATATAAGGAATTCATACAAGTAAATAACAAAAAAGGCCAGAAACAATCCAATTTAAAAATGGGCAGAGGAACTGAACAGAAATTTCTCCAAAGAAAATATCCATGGCCAACAGGTACGTGAAAAAGATGCTCAACAGTACTAGTCATCAGAAAAATGCAAATCAAAACCACAATGAGATATCATCTCACACCTGTTAGAATGGCTATCATCAAGAAGACAACAGATAAGTGTTGGATAGGATGTAGAGAAAAGGGAACCCTTGTGTACTGCTGGTGGGAATGAAAATTTGTTCATCCACTATGGAAAACAATATGGAGCTTCCTCAAAAAATTAAAAATGAATCTAATATATGATCCAACAATTCCACTTCTGGGTATTTACACACAATGGCATATTATTCAGGCATAAGAAAGAAGGAAAATCCTGCCATTTGCCACAAGATGGATGGACCACAAGGCATTATGCTGAAATAAGTCAGACAAAGAGAGACAAATACTGTATGATACCACTTTTATATGGAGTCTAAAAAAAGCAAACTTGTAGAAGCAGAACAGAATGGTGAGTACCAGGGGTTGCAGGTACAAGAACTGAGATGTGTCTCAAAGGGTGCCAACTTGCAATTAGAAGATGATTAAGTTCCTGATATCTAAGGCATAGCATTGTAACTACTATAATCAACAATACCATATTATATATTTCGAAGTTGCTAAGAGACTAGATCTTAAATGTTCTCACTACAAAAACGAAATGATAATTATGTGGCATGATAGAGGTGTTAGCTGCTGCTACAGTGGGAATCATACTGCCATATGTAAATGTATCAGACAGACAGGTCATATGCCTTAAAGTTACACAATGTTATATGCCAATTGTATTTCAATAAAGAAATAGGTAAGAAGTGTTCATACTGAAAGTAGGTAGTTCATTCAGTGTGGAGTAAATAGTAAATGCCAGAGAACTTCATTCTACAATCCATCCTCTTTTCTTCTAGGCTATCTTGGGAAAGAACAAAAATTGCAGCAGAAATTATATTCTGGAAGGGAAGTAAAAAATAAGGACAGTAAAAATGATGGGAAAGGGAGCTAAGAAAAGGGCTCATTCAGCTGGAGATACAGAATATACATTTAGGAATGTGAAGGTCTATTTCATGATGAATCTGTTCCTACAGGTATGTATTTATGTGCACAACATATGATTTAATGGAAATGATTTTGGAGTGAAACACTGTTCAGCCCATCTCACTAGGTCATTAAATGTTAAGATGATTTGATAACATTTAAATCATCCAATATATTGATCTCTAGTGGAAAAATTATCCCCCACAGTTTCAATTCCAAGACAATTTTGTAGAGTGTTTATAGGGTTTTAATTTTTAAAGACTATTTTTCATAGTTGTCCTAGAGTTGGGATAGTAGTCTTTTGAACACATTTAAATAATCACAGTAAAAGACATAGTCTAAAATAAGAAGCATATATATTTTGCAAAAGCTAATTGAAGAGGGAAATACTATGACAGATGCTATTTTAAATGGATATTTAAGTGGAAGAGAAATCATGCTAAGGAAAAAATCTTACTGCTGCTGTAGTCTACATATTGTTCTCAATACTTTTCTCCCCTCTGTATCCACCCGCTTTGCCATGCTGCTCTCCAGTTTCTCCCACAGGAAGCAGAGGACATTTCCCTGGCCCTGCTGATGTTGGGTTGGGTCATGTGACTTGCTTTGATCATGTAATGTTAGCAGTTACACTAAGATCAAAGACTCGAAATGTGTTTGTGCAGTTGGCTTTGCCTTCTGCTGTTCATTCCTTCCCCTTTAAGAAGAACAGGTTCCAGATAGCTGTCGGTCCAAGGAAAATAAAAGACACGTGGAACAGACCTGGACTTAACGCATAGTTTGGAACCAAGCCCAACAAACCAAGCCTAGATGGGCTGAATGCCAGCCAACTGCAGATGCGTGAGTGAAGAACAAATGGATATTTTTGCATACCACTGAGTTTTATGGTGGTTTGTTATCAGTGACAGTAGCTTCATTATGTTGTTTAATACTGGGACCTCCATCAAAGAACAGAAATGTCTTCCTAAAATCTCCCGGAAATGCTGCCATGGCTCTTATCAACAAACCTACTGACCCATCAGGGCAGATAGTATTATAACCTTTATTTTACAGAGAGAAAACATAGGCTAAAGAAAGTCAAGTGACTCTCCCAAGACTAGTTAGTGGAGGAGTCAGAATTCAAACCCAACTTTTACTCCCAACTCAGTGCTCTCTTCCAAATCCTATTTGTGTTAGATATATGGCGCAAGAACAAATTTCTGCACCAAATCAACATCAGCTGCTGAATCTACACACAAAGCAAAATATTTAGTACAGTCTAATATACTTGGCTGCCTTAAAGAATGCTGAGGTATGCAATGTTCAGTGGTTGACACAACCATTCCAAAATTAACTCAATCGGTATGAATGAGATTATTGAATTTCCCCCACAAGTTTAACTTTACTGTTAGTGTTTATCATATGACTTGCGAGTGCATCCAAGAACTTATTTGGTGGCAGTCCCCTGGGATATGTTTATTACATTTAAAAATATATATTAGAAAGATAATGCTCTGTTTTCCTGCTGTAGTAAATTCCTTGTGTCGTTAATCTGTGTGAAAATATTTGAGTTTCTATTAACCTAACTGCAAGACATCAGCCCATATTTGCTATCTGACTAGAAATAAGTCATTGGTTCAGGTGGCATTTATATTCCAGAAAGGAGGTGGTTGCTGTTAAGAAGCAGAAAAATGAAAATATTATTCTTTCCAAAACAGTTCTCCGAAGTCGCATGCATACGCACACAAAAGCCGCTTTGCCTATTTTATTATAATTGCAGTAAGCTCCAAAGCTTTAAAAAGAGATTTTTTGCTCCTGCACTGAAAACTGAGGTGCATTTGTACACTGAAAAGGAAGTGTATTGTATTCTCAATGAGAAAATTATACTCATGCCATTCACTGTGCATTGAAAATTAGAATAAAATTAGAGGTAGTTTTTGAAGGCATTTAAGGAAAAGTTAATATGATGCTCAAATAATACAGCTGTGCTTTGTGTCAATTGAGTGAATGGCTTACTTTTTTTAACTATAATTTTTAAAAAGTAGAAAAAATCCTACTTAAAATGTCTACAAATTTAATCATAAATTGTTGGAATTGAGCAAAAAAAATGATCCTCTATAAGTCAAACTATTGAGGGATATTTGGGCTTGAACGTTTTGGTGATAAGAAAAAAAAAATGAAAGTTTTGGATAATATAATGCATTATATGTAAATGTGAGTTATTTCCTGTGATTCTTATTATATTACTATTTCTATAAGTTGTTTTTCATCAGGAATGAATGTGTTTTTAAGACCCCACATATTGCAAAAGTATAATAAAACATTTGTTGAATTGGAAAAATGGAATATTCCATTCTATGTTAATATTCCAAGGAATACGTTTAAGTAATTAGAAACACAGTAATTTCCATCTGGAATGGTCTTCAGAAATAATCAAATCTACTGACTGAGCCAGCCTGGGGAAAGCCAACAAAGGGGGTCAGATTTGGGCAAGAGTCAGTTCAAGCTAAAGATAAAACCAAAGTGCAGGACCACATTAGAGTCAAACCAGGTGGCCCTGGTTGTCTTTCTTTTCATTTTCAGATGGGTGGGAAGAAAGCAGTAAAGTCCTGCCTACCCTGGAAGTTTTGTCTAGTAGCTTAGCTAACCTAAGGGTATCTTCCTCATTTCTGTAGAGCTCTGTAGCTCACAACTCTGGCTGCACATTAAAATCACCTGGAGAGCTTTTGAAAAATATGATACCCAGGTGCCACCCTTAGAAGCTGGGATTCAACTGTTTTTAGGTAAGGACTAAACAATTGTTAAATCTCCCAGGGTGATTCTAATACGCAGCCAGGGTTGAGAATCACTGATAACTAGTCTAAGCCTGGGAAGAAAACAAAGTAAAATCAAGTGTAGTTTTAGCTCATTCATTAATTCATTTGCTCATACAATAGTAATTATCTTAACACTCAATAAAAAGTAAAGTAGCTCATATCTAATAAGTTTTGGCATATGCTAAGCTCTGTGCTAAGAGCTTCACTTGCCACTAAAGCCTTTCACCAATTCCAAAGTAGTTACTATCCTATGAATGAGAAAACAGAGGCTCCGTTTACCCTGGGAGTGTGTGGCAGTGCTGGGACCCAGATCTGCCAGAACCCAGAACCATGCTCTTAATTACTCCCACTTAGTCTCTGAAATATCAATGGCATGCAAAAACTCTGTTGAAAAGCCAAATTCAAGAGAGTTTCATGTCGAGACTACACCATGATGAAGGTAATTTAAATTCCTGGTTCTAATGCTGCATACATTTTGTCCTTTTTGCATAATTTCAATTTGACAAATGAGGCTAGTTGGGGGCTTGGGAGTAAGGAGGAAGACAGGGGCTCATTTATATCTCTTCCAGGGCTTTTTTTTTTTTTAGAGAGAGAGAAAGAGAGATCTCAGGAGCAAAGGGAGGAAGGGAGAGAGAGAGAGGGGGGGGAGAGAGAGAGAGGGAGAGAGAGAGAGAGAGAGAGAGAGAGAGACTTAAGCAAGCTCCATGCTCAGCATAGAGAGCGATGCACAGCTCAATTCCATGACTCTGAGATCATGACCTGAGCCAAAACCAAAAGTGGGACACTCAACTGACTATGCCACCCAGGCACCGTTTCCAGGCCTAACAAATGATGCTGTTGGCTTTAACCACCAGGTTAAATAAAAAAGCTTAGGTTCTCTTAGGCTCTTGATAGTACTTAAAAAAAGGAAAGGAAAGGAAAGGAAAGGAAAGGAAAGGAAAGGAAAGGAAAGGAAAGGAAGGGAAGGGAAGGGAAGGGAAGGGAAGGGAAGGGAAGGGAAGGGAAGGGAAGGGAAGGGAAGGGAAGGGAAGGGAAGGGAAGGGAAGGGAAGGGAAGGGAAGGGAAGGGAGGGAAGGGAAGGGAAGGGAAGGGAAGGGAAGGGAAGGGAAGGGAAGGGAAGGGAAGGGAAGGGAAGGGAAGGGAAGGGAAGGGAAGGGAAGGGAAGGGAAGGGAAGGGAAAGGAAAGGAAAGGAAATAATCAAATCTAATACCTTATTTTACTCTGAAGTAGCCGTGCCAAAGTGATTGAAGTGACTTCACTGCTGCTACTCCATGATGGTAGAATCCACATTGTCTCCATTATCTGATACAGTCTCTAACTAAGCAGTGTACATGCTGGCGTCTATGCAGTGAGTGTTTGATAGCTGGTACAAAGGAAAGCACAAGATGCAATTAATTCAATTCTACTTTCAATGCGGATTGATAAGAATAAACCTAAATAGGACCACACGAGATAGGCAAAGAGGAAGCAGATTTCAAGCACCATTTAATTGCCCTATCGTTAGGCAAATAGAATTCCTAACTAGAGATGTCCATGATTAAACTAAATAAAATGAAAGCAACTCTTCAAAAATACTAAGAAGACAGGCAGAAGAATGACAGCAAGGAAGGGTGGGAAGAAAGAAAGAAAAAGGAAAGATGAAAAATCTGTTCTAGAAAAATATATACCCTTAGGAAACAAAAGGAAACATATACAAATTTATGCCTTCTAGGAATGTAAAAGAATCGAAAGAATATGAAATGAGAATAAAAGAATAAAGAGGGGCACCTGGGTGGCTCAGTCGGTTAAGTGTCCGACTTCAGACCAGGTCATGAACTCATGGCTCGAGAGTTCCAGCCCTGCGTCAGGTTCGGTGCTGACAGCTCGGAGCCTGGAACCTGCTTCAGATCCATGTCCCTCTCTCGCTCTGCCCCTCTCTGCTCATGCTCTGTCTCTCTCTCTCCTCTCAAGAATAAATAAACATTAAAAAAAAGAATACAGCAAATTAAAGAAAAAAATTTACATCATTAAGAAATAATAAATAAATGAGATGCAGTAAGGAATAGAGTCAGCAAACTGGAAAAATAAATTAAGTTTTTTTAATGAGGAGGAGAAAGAGACGATGTAAAGCATTTTGAAAGTATATGATGGCTATAGAAAACTGATACCATGCTTTAACTCAAACTATCTCAAAGAAACTGTTACTATCAAAATGTTTCACATTATTGAAGCTACAAGTCAGTTCCCAAGCTTCTTGTTCCTTGACTACCAAAATCACCTAGCTCATCTATTCATTCTCTCCATTGAAACATATCCCTTATGTTTCTAGGATACCCTAAGCCTTACCATTCTCTTATTTCCTGGCCTCTGCTTCTCAGTGTCTTTGTTGGTTCTTCCTCAACTCCCCTACGCCTTGCTATTGATATGTCTTAGGGCTCAGTCCTTGCTCTTTTACTTTTCCCTATCTATGCTCACTTTCCAGGTGATCCCTGGTTTCATGCCTTTAACTACTATCTTATATTTGATGACTTAGAATTATCATCTTAAACTTTACATGTCTAAAAACCAGGTCCCAATATCCTCTCAAATTGATTCCTCTGAAGACTGTGCCATGCAAGTTAACAGCAACTCTATTCTTGCTGTTACTGAGGCCAAAAACTCGAAGTGATCCTTGATTCATTCCTTTTATCATACACTATATCCAGTCCACCAATTAATCCTGTTGACTACATACTCAAAATATGTACAGAAGCTCATCACTTTTCACTACTCCCACTGCTATTACCCTAGTCTAAGCCATTAGTATCTTTCATCTGGATTATGACAATAAATTCCAACTGCTTATCTCCTTGCTGGAGTGACAAATGCAAGTTGATTTTAAAATACAAGTCAGATTATGTCATTCCTACATTTAAAACTCTCGGGTACATTTGCATGTTATTCAGATTAAAAGCCAAAATCCTTATTTTTAGGACTTTTGAATCACTTTGGGAGCTGACCCACCATTCCCTCTGACTTTATCCCCTGCTGCTCTCCCTCTGTCATTCAACTCCAGCCACACTGGCATCCTTACTAGTTTTTGAATAGGTCAGATATCTTCCTGTCTCAAGATCCTCGTAATTTATTTTGTCCTTGTTTGGAATATTTCCCCCCAACATATTCACATGTCATACTCACTAACCTCTAGTTCTCCATTCTTTCTTGATCAGAGAACGTTGTATCTCTGAAGGCTCCTGTGGTTTGTTGGGGTCATATGACTAGTTATAGGCAATGAGGTAAGAGTGACAGTGAGATCATTTCTGGGCTAAGCCCTGCAGGATGCTCTTGTCTTTCTTTCCTCCTGTTATGGTGAATATGAAAACACTGTGTTGATTTGGGGAAGCCACAAAGTTGCAGAATTTATAACTGAAGAAAGCACAGGCAGAAAGCCAAGTAAAGCAGAAAGGACGCTAGGTTTTAAAACCCAAAAGAATTTAATGTAGGAGATCAAGTGATTGCGAAGCCAATGTAAGTGCTAGAGGAGCAATAGGCAGAAAAGACCACTGCTAGCTTTGAGGTTCAGAACCACAGTGGTGAAAGAAAGCACCACAGAAGAAAGAAATTGACGTACTACACTAGAACTGTGAGGAACTAACTCAGAAATCACAGATGCCCTGCAGCAATGGAGGGCTTTTCCTTCAGGAAAACACATAATGGCTTCTGCAAATCCTCACATTTGCCACCAATCTTTGTTATTACATTTAGAAAATGGCTTCTGACTTTTGTCTCCCTCTCAGTTCTTATGAGAGTATGTCTCCTTGGCAAAATGTGGCAGAATTCAGATCCTTAGAGACAGGAGTGTCTGTGACATGTAGATCCCCCATTTTCGGCCCATCAGAAAAGGAGGCAGATCTACAAAGGGATAAAGTTACCAAGAGAAAAAGTTCTCTACTTTGGTTAATCAGCATCCATATGCTAATCATGGTATCTTTGCATAAAAAATATCAAGAACATGTTTCTGCCTAACATAATGCAATGAACTCTTGCAAAACAAAAATGTGCTTACTTCCTTTCAAAATGAAGACCCAAGTCCTGTCTTCTTTGTGATGATTGTTCGAATTTAGTTACAACTCACATTTATAAAACTACAATTTAATCTGTATATTAAATCAACAAAAACACTATTCTAATGGCAGGAAGAGAACACCAACTACTAATTTCCTCCTTTCTGAAATTGAAAGTGGTCAGGAGGCCATAAATGATATTAATTTTATCTTCTGTCTTCTACCATATGTTTTGGACGTCTTTACTTTTCATCCATTATCTCAGCTGGTCATGATTCTCACTTAGTAGACTAAATCAAATCTTCATTCCTAAAGTACTGGAGACTGTAGTGGACCTGTCCATATTTGATTGCTGGGCTGAGAATAGGTAATTCTTCAGGTGCGGAACTCGTATCCTTAGAAAGGCCTGCTTGCAATATTTGTCATCTAGTGCCTGGAAACTTGGACTTGGGGAAAGGTTCCAATCATTTCCTGATAAGAATGGCTCACAGTACCCAAACTGTTTGTACAAACAATGTTGTTTATGCTGAATACTTGCTTTTTTTGTGGAAATCTATAATTTTGCTACATGTCTAGAAGGTGCATAAGCAATAAGCCCCCTCTAAAAACTCTGGCACCGAGTCTCTGTTGAGCTCTGGTAGATAATATTTCACATGTTGTTACAACTCATTGCTGGAGAAATTAAGTGCATCCTGACTGACTCTACTGGGACAATATTCTTATAAGCGTGTGCCTGATTTCCCCTGGACTTCCTTCTATGTGTCTTTTCTCTTTGTTGATTTTTCTCTGTATCCTTTTGCTGTAATAAATCACATCAGTGAGCACGACTATATGCTGTACTCATGTGTGTTCTCCTAGTGAATCACTGAACCTGATCATTGTCTTGGGGTCCCTACGATGTTGCTGTACCTTTCATTATTTTTGAAAAATATATTTAAAGCTTATTGTCCAATAATAGTATCTTACATAGTCCCTTTAAATGGAAATTAGCTTTGTGAAAATTCTCTTACCACTCATTATTATGTTTAATTTTTTTACTTGAGAAAATCAAATGCTAAGTGTTTAACTCAATGACGTTTACAAAACAGACCTATCTCAGTTAACAATGCAGTTATGTCTCAATAAATCCATTGTAAGTCAAAAATGCATTTTATACACCTAACCTACTGAAATTCATAGCTTAGCCTAGCCTACCTGAAATGTGCTCAGAACACTTACATTAACCTATAGTTGGGTGAAATCACCTAACACAAAGCCTATTTTGTAATAGTGTCTAATATCTCATGTAATGTATTAAAAACTACTGAAAGGGAAAAAGAAGAATGGTTGTGTAGGTACAGAATGATTGTTAAGTATTAGTAGTTATTTATCCTTGTGATCCTGTGGCTGGCTGGGAGCTCAGGCTGGCTGTCACTGCCCAGCATCAGGAGAGAGTGTCCTACTGTATACCCTACCTCAAGAAAACATCCAAATTCAAAATTCAAAATATGGTTTCGACTGAATGCATATCACTCTTGCACCATCATAACACTGAAAAAAATCTAAGTTGAACCGTTGTAAATCAGGTACCATCTGTATATATGTAACTCACCCATCTCAAGATAACATATATTTCTAATACCCCTAAAGATAAACCCTATTTTAACACCACAAATCAGCTCTTTATGTTCTTAAAAGGCATGCATGATAGAGAATGTACCTTTCTGTTTCTGGCTTCTCATTGTATCTGTGAGATTCATTGATATAATCCTATGTAGCACTAGTTTTTACATTTCTGTCAAGAGATCTTAAGAAATTCTCCTTAGGTCACATATCTAGTTTGAGAATAGGCAGAGCAACAGACACAGATGCATAGGATGCTAGAATCACCCACACAAGCAACCCTCTTGTACCTTTAGGAGATGCTGGGGCCAATTTAAGATGCATTTGATCTTGGGCTCCTATATATGCCCAGCTTTATGACATGATAAGCAAGATAATACTCATTGATAGCAGACTTCTTAGAACTCCCAGAGCTCAGGAGTAAACCTAAATCTGTTTCACAAAAATAAGAATTATTACTTGACTAAGGCATGGACTTTTGCCAAACTCAAAGGATGTGTGTTTTGATTCCACTTTTGGGATCTACAAAAGACAATAGACAGCATTTCCAAGAATAATTTCCAAAAATTTCAATTATCATTGGATCTGCTGGGTCAGAAAATTCATATGCAGAACAGGTCACATGTATCCAGGACCAGCTTCCAAGGTTTTTTTCTTGCTCTGGAATACTCTCAAAGCTGGATAAATACTGAATGGATTGTAGCACACTCAAATATGCTATATATTGATTCTAATATTGAAAAAGTCCCACCAACATTTTAGTGTTGGGAATATAATGTGCAAAATAGCTTGCACTTGGAGGTAATATTACAACATAAGCCTTGGTATTAAATCTCTAGAAATTTCTGAGGTAGTGGCACAAGAGTTTTCTTGAGGCTTAATATTCTCCACCCTCTAGCACACATGTATCTTACACAAGCACGTAGGAAACCTGTTCATAATTTTTAAACAGTAAAATAACACCAATATAATAGACTGCACACATGTCCCCAATATATGTGGAATAGCAGGTTGGTCAACGTTGCTGGGTACTAGATGAAGACAAACAATCAGAGGTAAGATGATGAAAGTGTGCTGCTGTCCTGCTAAATGAAAGCAAATTGCTTCTGGTGGTCTTTGCTAATCAATAAAGAGAAAACAGTTTTCGCCAGATCAATAGCTGCATACCAGGAACTAGAGCCTGGGTTGATTCAATCCAACTATAGGAACAATGTCTGAAATAGTGGCACGATTTAAACCAAAACGCAATTATGTTTATGATAAGACATTTTCATTCTCCAAGAATGCATTCGACTTCAGTACTGACCAAAAAGAATCATCATACACATAGCTTTCAAGTCTTTGAAGGTAGAATCAATCTGTGATATTTCCAGGGATGCAACTGTTTTTTTCTTTTTAAAAATTATAATCTACCTAACTACAATGCTCAAAAGTATACTTCTTGATAAATTTCTAAGGCCAAACTCCTCAATCAGCTGCCAGATGAACAGAATAGTACTAGTACTTCCAAAACCTACTTTGTGCTCCCTTCTAGTTACTACCAATCGCATAGGTAACCACTATCCTCACCTCTAAAAATACAGATTAGTTTTCCTTATTTACATAATTTATATAAAAGGAATAATACAGTGTGTATGCTTATGTATCTTGCTTCTTTTGCTCAATATTGTATTTGTGAGATTGATCCACACTGCTGTGTGGAGTTGTACATCTTTCATTTCCATTAGTGTATAATATTCCATTTTGTAACTACACTACATCTTATTTAATCAAGCTACTATTAATGCATGTTTGGGCTAATTCCTGTTTTGGCTAATTCAAATAGCATTGCTATTGACTTTCTGATACAGGTCTTTGGAGGCTATCAGTACACATTTCTGTTGAGTATACACCTAGAAATGGAATTTCTGGCTAATCGGGCATGTATATGTTCAAACTTATTAGACACTGTTAAACATTTTTTCCCAAAGTGGCTGTGCTTTTACTATCACCAGCAGTGTATGGAATTTCTGTTCCATATCCTCACCAACACTTATTTTCTGTCAACTTAATTTATATTCCTTCTGGTGTTTGTACCATATTTCAATAAAAAGTTCACTTAAAAATCTCACTTTAAAAAATTAAGAAGAGAGTTAAATTATTTAGTGATAATGGTATTCCACCAACTTATTCAGATCAGTGAACATGATGGCCCCTCAAGACAGTCATGTTCTGGAAAATTTTCTACCATCAGAAATAAACTTTTCTGTAAAGAACCAGATAGCAAATATTCTGGGTTTTGTAGGCCAGATAGTCTTTCAAAACTACTCAATTCTGCCACCATAGCATGATAGCAGCTAGGGACAACATGTAAATAAATGCATGTGGCTATGTTCCAATAGAACTTTATTTACAAAAACAGGTGGTAGGCCATGATGTGCTGACCCCTACTCTAATTTAAAGTAGTATTCTGAAAAGGATTTGAGAATTTCACTGAGATTAAAAACAACTGTGCAGTAACTTCGGCATATTTTCAACACTGGAAATAATAATATTTACCTAGGTGTCTCCTACCATTATTTTAGTAGATATGAAATCTTCAAAAGTAACCATTAATTTCCATAAGATAGAATGTAAAAGGGTATGTCTAAGGAACATATTGAAAACTTACTTTTCTTCCTACTTCTTAATTTTTGTAACTTTTAAAGGCAATTTGTACTTTCAGGTGTTATCTGAAAGCACTTACATTTGGAAGCTGAGAGATTCTTCTATATATGCTAAGTCATAATTTGCTTTTGATGGGTTTTGTGTTTTCCACATGGATCCAAGTTATTGCACTAGAGAGTTACTGAAGCTCCAAGAGGATCAAAGATTTAATAAATCATTATTAATTTTTATGCAGGTAAAAACCAGTGTACTGATACGGGTGAATGCGAGGCTACGTAAAAAGTTTTTAAGGTAGAAAAGAAATAATTCTGAAGAAGAGGTGAAGATTTCTTCTTTTGACACTACCAACAACGAAATCAAGAAAAAAACAATTTGAGAGAATCAGTGGGGCCAAAATAAATGTGTGTTCTCATGATGTTTCATGCCATTTGTCACCATTCTGCATGGTAGAATGCTTCATAGAGCTGTCTGATACCCAAGTTCAATATTTCAATATGTAACGCAATGTGATTCTCAAGCAGAAAAAAAATAGGTTAATCATCACTTCTGTAGCACTTAGTTGGAATAAAATGCTCTGCCTTCCCCTATGAAGCAAGAAGAGTTCACACATAATGATAGTCAGAAGAGACATAATACAGACACAGTAACTCACAACTATTATGGAAAAAGGCTAGGAACAATGAACAATGTGAAAACAATATGCAGAAAACCTCACACTGATAATATATATAAATTCACACTAATAATTACCATAACAGATTTGATCATTTTGCTCCCACGAATATCATTTGTGTATTATCTGGGTCAAATTTTAACTTCTTCCAGAATATCTGTAAAATGATATATAATTTTTCAAATAAGTGCTTTAACTATTTTTCTGGCCTGAGATATGCATGTATTTTCATTCTGAAGAGAAAATATTGAGATAAGACTTCAGAGAGAGCTGCCAATGTCACCAAAAACTTCTACCAGGTGATTTCTTTTAATACTGACTTCTGGTTTCTGAAGGAGAGAGGTAGCCGGGTGTGAGGGGTAATTGTTTCTTGTTACACACTTTTATCCATTTATTTGCTTCATTCTACCATCACTAGTTTGAAATGAAAATACAGAACCTCTCAAGAGATATAAAAGCATTTACCATTGAAGATATACAGATCCTAGAAAAAGTAGTTACTCTGAAAAGATTAGAAAGGATGGAAAGTGGCAAGAGATATTTTTACCATTTACTTCAAAGCCTACATAAGCACATTGTACCTGGAGGCAGAAAGAGCATCCTTGGAGCAGTGGTACAATTTGAGAGGCATCACAAGGCCAAGGACACTTCTCTCACTGGCCTTACTGTTCTATTTATTCCTTCCAATAAAATGCTTTCTTAGATTAGAAACACTGGAGAATCAGGATAGATTAGAATTACAGCAGATATTAGACAATATATAGTACAATTAACTCCCCTCCAAACACTGAAAGTTATTGAGATGAAGATCATTTTGAACTTGATCAAGAGAAATTTCTTAAACTTTCCAATTATGTGCATGCAAACTGTACTTTTGATGAAAACTGCAAGTATTTGCTTTTCTAATTTCCACTAACATTATAACTTATAATGACTGACCACTCCCTATGTGTTAGACATTTTACTCAGCACTTCACCTGTATTTTATTTGATTCTTCCAATCACTTAATGAAGTTGTGGAAACTGAAGGTTGGGGGGTTATAGAACTTTTACAAATTTCACACAGCTATGGAATCTCATAGCCAAGATCTGAATCCAGGTTTGCTTGTTATCTGAACTTGGGCATCACTAAGTATGTTGTACATCTCGATCTACATAAAAACCTTTTAAGTAACTAAAACCAAATAATGGAATTTTGTGATTTTTCCTGAAGTATTCTGTTTTGTTTTTTCTTTCTTCCTAACCATTTACCTGGTTTTCATAACATCCTTCATTCCATTTGTGGAAAATCTCTAAGTGTAGAAATTGTAACCAAACACTATAATCCGGATGTGTTCTAATTGATTCAGAATAGAGCAAATCATGCCCTCCTTCTGGCCACTTCATTTCTAATCAAATTGGACAGGAGTCTTGTTACTTTAGAACAATATTTGCTATGGTCTTTAGCCATGGCAACATTTTTTTGTAGGAGTATGTGTGTGTCAGAACCAAGAATAGGACTTAACTTTTTCCCAATTACTTTTCATATTATTATGAACATCAAACAATTTTGACCTGCTTAATATTTCAAGATAACAACTCAGCTGCATGTAACATATGTCACATTATCCAGTAATCTGCAAATTTCATGAGAAAGTCACTTGAGGTTTCATCCTATCATTGACGCAAATGTTAAATATAAATTTCTAAGGAACTACGTTATCAATTTGTATCCTTATTTATTTGAGAGCAGGTGTTTTAACTGTCTTTTGAGGATAGAAAAGCATGCATAGTTTGCCCTGATGAATGTGGATAAGCCAAGTACAGTTGGAAATCTGAGCTGGAGTTCAGGAGGGAAGATAAGATGCTGATTGAGGAATGTATACAAAGGTAATAGCTGGGTTACAGAATGGTAAAGGAAGCGAGTATAAAATGAGAGGTAAATGTTACTAGAATATGATAGAAATGTGGGTAATCAGAAGTAAAAAGAGAGGTTTAAAGGAAAGAAATTGGAGACCCAAAGACAACAACATTAACACTTTCCACTGTTAAACAAATGCCATAAATATGGCAGAAGAACAAAATAAATAGGAATAAACAATGGTTTATGGGGCATCCGTAGGCAAGTCACCAAACTATGCTTTGATGATCTCAACGTTAATTCTCTAAATAGAAATAGCATACAGTGCATAATACTGTGTATGTCATAAAAGTAAACATTCAGGACGATGCTTAGTTGCTAGGGCAGGAATGTGTAATAATCCTACTCAATTGAAAGGGGTCTACACCATCCAAGCCTAGTAGATAGGAGAAAAAGCTTGACGACTATCAAAGATTATCTCCTAAAACTGGAGGGGTAGTAACTTACTTGTGCATATCTGTGTAGGAACTTCATGTTCTGTGACATTTAAACCCCAGACCATTTTTCTCTTGAAGAAAAATCTGACACCATAATTTTGGTGTGTATCTTCTAAATGTGAACTTTTGGAATGAGTCTCAGATCCCGGTGCATGGCCGCTAGATTTCACAGTGGGGAAGATCATGCTGACTGATAAAAAGCATTTTTAGTAGGATGTTGCGAACAGAAAACAGATTGCAGAGTGTCACAGAGTGGGTGATGGAGGAGAAGAATGAGGAAACAGAGATAGTGAATCAAGAGTACTCAGAGAAGGGACACTGAAGGGAAATTGAAAATGGTGTGATAGCCTGAAGAGAAAACTTTGGTTGTTTGTTTTTCTTTGATTTTTATTTTGTTTTTGTCTTTCTTAATAGTGGGCAGTATGGAGATGAACATATTTGCAGATTCAAGTGAAGTAGTCAGTACTGAAGAGGAGAATATTAAAGAGAGAAAATTATAGGTTGAAGAACATTCCAGAGATTAGAGGAATGATAACAAGAAAACTACAGAGAAGTAGTAGTTTAGTCTCCCAGATATCTCTAATGTTATGATGACATAATCCAAGGTCACAAGGAGGTCTTTTCAGCACACAATCTAATATTTACTTGGTTTTTCTCAGAAAGGTATCATTTATCAAGGAAATTTTATCAATTTATGCCAGTGTAATTCCTGCAGAGCTGAGGCTTTGTCCTTATTTCCCCCTCTACAAAGTTTCTCTATCCATGTCAGGTTGGAACGTGTTTTCTAGCTCAATCAAGGATTTACTGCAGTGTGTATGTCCTTAGGGAAATTGGTGGGTGTTTGCCATTTTGTGTGAGGACTTGTCTCTATGACCTTGTCTTCCCAGAATCAGAGGCAGGGTCTTGAACTACATCCTTTAAGGTATAAAATAAGAAGTTATCTAGCTTTACTAAAGGCTCTTCCTGGTAAACTAATACTAATTGTATCTGGGTTTTATGTACAGTGTACCTCTAATCACTGTTTCAATGGTATGGACCCGTGATGAAAACAGCAGCATGGTAAATTATTCATATACAGCCACATCTCATAGAAGAGACAAATATTATATTGTCCTGAGTGAAAAGCGTTGGCCTAGGAACACACTGAATGTGGGCAAAGTGGGCAGAGAGGTAGAAAAAAATACACCCCATAAAGACAACTAAAATTTTCATGGCCACCCTTACTGACTCTATATGCAGCAGTCTAGAAATGCATTTATTCATGTTTACATCAGAGGTGATCAAGTTTAAGACTGCCTAATGGACATTCTGTAATTCTCTGAAAGTAGATATGTATTTGTGCAAAGTTTGTGTGCAGAGAGGAATCCATAATTGTATATTCTTACCATTTGCACATTGAGCATATTTCCACTCTTTTATATAAACTCTAATGTTATCATATATATATTTGTGCATTGATACCTGCTGTTTACTGTCTTCTACTTTTAAAAATTGTCATCATTTTGTTTCCCTATAGGTAGGGGGTGAAAACCTTTTTTTTTTTTTTTTAATTTCCTTTGAGGTAGTAGAAATAGGCACATTTATTTTCTCTCTCTATAGGACAAGAGATAAAACAGCTGTTATCCTTCCACTCTTCATTTGTCACATGACACGACACAACATTTACCCATTTCACAATGCACTCTACCTATCCAATTTTTAAATTTCTCTTCCCATATTTTTTCCTATATTTATTTATTCACTCATCCATTCATTCAACAAATATTTATTGCTTTCTTAATGGAAGATGAAACATGGTCTCCACCCATAGTTTTGTGAGATATGGGTAGAAAAACAGGTGAAAAATGTCCCAAACAATAAAATCTAGGGCAGATGATAAATTCTACAGATAAAGAAAAAACTATGTTATGGACTTCAAAATAACAAAGGATTATACTGGAGAGGATTCATTTTACAGATATAAAAGTACATCAAGGAAAGTTTAAGCAAGATTCATGAAAGAAACTGAATTTGGACTGAAACTGAGGAATGAAGGGTGGGGGTAAGAGGGTAATGGGGAAAGAAGGCACATGATAGATTTTGCTACATTATATCCTAAATTCAAAGAATGTACATAATAATTTGTGGAATTAAACTGATCTGGAGGTCTGGATTACTGGTAAAACAGTGGTATTATTAGCAGTTTTTTTTTTAAAAAGCAGAAGAGAAGATTTATGGGGAAAAAACGACCTTACATTTATTTTTGGATATGTTGTGTTTAAGTTTTGGGAAGGATGATCAGGTAAAGACAATCTCAGAAAAGGACCAGAATTGGACAGATTTGTTAAAACTGAAAATACAAAAAAGTGAATGACATGTATTATTCATAACAAGTGCACATTTCTGGAATGAATTGTGTTTATCTTCTTATTTTCCAAATGAAGAAATTGAGGCAAAGAGATAAGCCATTTAGTGGGTCAATGGTTACAGACAGGAGAAAAACACAAGTTCAGAATTCTCTTCATCAAACTATTACAAGTCTCTGAAGTTTTAACAGTCAGGATTTGATCAAAAGAGCAGAATCACTATGAGTATTAGTAGAATTAGAGATCTTTATAGAACTTAGGCTTTATACGGTTGTGAGAGCTGCTTAGGCAATTGAGCGTAATGCCATTGCCTCTTCATCTCGTGTTTTCCTAAGGTCAGCAGGGCTGGAATTTGGGAAGGATATGTAAATTTATGTAAGGGGAAGGAAGGAAAAGTTGGAATCTGTGAGGACAAACAGGAACCTCCAAAGATAAACTGGTACCCATGCCTATTTCTCACAACCTCCAATCATGATGATGCAAGTGGTATGCATGATAAGTTGGCCCTCTTCCCTCCACAACTGGTCATGAACCTGGCCCAGAATTTAGAGGAGCTAAAGGAAGAGATCCAACAGGAACTGGAAGCTGCTAAAACAACCATTGCCCCACACAAACAAGGTGAACCAACTGATTATCAACAATGTGCATGAGCTTCAACAGTACCTGGCTCTGTCCTGACCTACAGAGCATAAAGACATAGCTGCTCCTTCACTTCCACTTTCTAAACTCTGAGTTAATTCCTTTTGTGGTTTATTGGGAAGCATAGAGAAAGGGGATTCGGGGAAATATAGCTCTAATTTAGCTAAACTGACATAATACAAAGCCACCAGTCTATCCCTTGGCAATCTAGCACCATACTTGAATCATCTTAAACCATGTTCTTTGAATTGCACCTAAAACTTCCAAATAAATACAATAGCAAAATTGTGTTTGTACTTAATATGATCCAAATATGCCTAATACAACCAAAAGTGTGCTGGCCCTATCCCCAAAACAGTGTATTAACTCCCTTTATCCATCTTTGGATAACACAAATTCTTCTTCTAGCTGAGTCACTCTCCTCTTTTGGTATCCCTACAGTTTAAATAATGAGATGTAACATTAGCTACTAAGAATACATTCCATATTAATACTGGGATGTGGTAGAAAAAGATAACTGATTCACATTACACATATATATTCACCTAAAATAAGGAATATTTACAACTATTGCCGATTCTGGTTTTTGCAACTGATTGTGTGGTTAAGCCAATACTTAGAATTTTCTTCACCTATTCGATGTTTTCTTTGCCTTCGGTAAGCACTTCCATTGGGCGTAAGTCCTTGCCAGGTAGGGTGCCCCTAATCTTCATTTCCTAAAGGTTTGGGTCATTAGGAGTACTGCCTATAGTGGGTCAGGAAGTTGGGAGAGGACCACTAGGAAAATTTTCATTTGTTTGCAGCCAGATGTTGGCAGGGGTAGTAGTAGTGAGCTGCAGGGGCTGGTCATAAAAAGGGTCTACTTATAGGGATAGCAGTTGATGCTGCATTTCAAGGGGCTATCAACCCGACTGACTATCCATGACCTTCCTAGAGAGCAGTCTCAGTAGGGGTGGGAGGTAATACTTTTACATGGTGGTTGGCATCCACCAGAGTGAACATTCTAATAGAACCAGAAAGAAGCAGTATGGTCTTTGATGACCTGGCTTGGGGAAGCTGCATGAATCATTGATTCCACTGTTGGTCAAAGCAATCATCAGACTGACCTATTTCAAGGAGAGGGTATATCAACCCTAACTTCTGATGGAAGAATATTGAAGAACCAGGGACCACATTTTATGAAACTATGATAATGGTTTGTGATTCCCTTCATATTCTCTACACTTCTGTTTACTTAGACCACACACAGTTTTCCAATTACCTTGTACTTTTTAAAGTATGAACAGAGGTGTTTATATTGTTTTCTCCTCCAAGAACATCATAAGTTTGTATCTCTATCAAGATTCTGCTATTTTTTGATTCAGCTTTAATTCTAATTCATGTATTTCTTCATTCACTCATTCAACAAATCTTTTTTAAGGTTACTGAGATCCCAAAAAAAGCATATCCAAATACCTTTTTCTAGAGGTGAATTTTCCCTTTCTTGAGCCATCAACTTATTTATTAACCTCTATTTATTACCCTTATCTATTGTCTCCAATTATAACAATACTTATGTTGTTTTCCTTGCACCCCAATTGTTATGATTTTTTTAATACAGTGAATATATGTTGTATTTCCACTCCTATATTTATGGTAGTTTATAAAACATATTTTGTTCGATAAAATAGCTGGATGGCTGAATGACTGGCTCATTTGGACAGATCAATCAATAGATGGGCAGACTCATAGGTGGATGAACTAATAAAGAATATAAATGACTTCATTGTCAGTTATCATAGTAGAAATTAAGATCTCCTTTTAACACTCTGATTATGTAAAAATAAAGTTCAAAAGTAGCTTTGCTTTTTCTAATGTAGTATAAAGTAACACTTAGATGAAATGTATTTACCAACAATATAGAGGTTACCTGCTTCAATGACTCCCTTCCTATAACTCTCATCTCTTTCAGGGACATGGGTCAGAAAGACTAGGCTAAAAGATGAAATGAGAAATCTGAGGAAGTTGAAAGCCTATTATAGAAAATAAGTTGAAAAGTGAGTTAAGCTAAGCTAGTTGACTGTAGTACCTAGATAAGGAATTTTTTTATCACTTTTTTTGTTGTTGTTGGCTAAATCAATATATACTAGGTGAATGCACATTTTGTGCTTGGTACTAAAAGTGCTCTCGGGGCACCTGGGTGGCTTGGTTGGTTAAGTGTCCGACTTCGGCTCAGGTCATGATCTCACAGTCCGTGAGTTCGAGCCCTGCGTTGGGCTCTGTGCTAACAGCTCAGAGCCTGGAGCCTGTTTCAGATTCTGTGTCTCCCTTTCTCTCTGCCCCTCCCCTGTTCATGCTCTGTCTCTCTCTGTCTCAAAAATAAATAAACATTAAAAAAATTAAAAAATAAATAAATAAAAGTGCTCTCAAAGTTAATGCATACCTATATCTGGACAGGTATACACATGTGTATGTTTTGTGAATGCTGTTTATCTTAGGATCTGCTAATGATGTCTATAAAAATTCAGGTAACTTAATAAATAATATATCTCTTAGAATTAATTTTAAGTATCAGCTAGAATGAATCAGCTCAGGTTAACATGAAAAACAAAACTTTATTCTGCACAACCTAACTTTAAACCTTAAAGTAAATAAGCCAAAAAAAAAAAACCCTAGAAAATATACGTCCTATTAGTTCAAGACAATGTTATTAACAGCAAATATCTTTAAGCTCCAACAAAATGACCATGTAATTGTATCACCTTTACTGTATTATCATTTCAGGCCCTAGAACATTTCTGCGTGATCACTGAAGGCATCCAATGAACACTTAGAACCAAGGTTCAATGAATCCTTTCATACATAAATGAATGCAGAAATATATGTGTGTTTGGAAAAATTATTTCCTTATGTAGGCAAGCTGGTTTTGTGAAATGTTTGTGTTGTTACTTTCCTTAGAAATGCTTCCTTCAAAGATGAGGTAAAGTCTGTGGCATGAACAATTAGTGATTCCAAATGAGTCAAATTCAAATTAATAATGACTTTGTACTCATCACTACACTTGTGTGTGTGATGAACCATATTGTCTGATTCAGAATTCTACTAAAGAGCCATGCCAGGCCCCTGTTGTTCTGGCTGTTCCTAGGAGAGCTCCATACACATGGTAGTATTTAATTCCTCTTGATGATGATTATGACATGTGGTCAGACAATGAAGTTAGGTGACCTTGGACACACATGCCATTTAATTTCCTAGAGTAACACGTCTTAGACATGACTTAAAACCCCAACCTGGGGCTCAAGGAAGAAGTGAGAATTTGAGTGATCTAGTTAAGCTTGCAGAAGACTGTATGCTGTTTTAAACTATCCCACCTAATTTAATGCAATTAAGCATGACTGACACTTTCTTTTCAGGAAGGAATTAGAAGCAAACTGGCAATGAGAAAGAATAACTTCCCTTACGCGGAACAGACAGCTCTCCCCAGGGTGAGGTTGAGCTCCCTAACAAGGGCAGGATGTCGACAATGACGGAGAAGCACTCTTATTGTCAGCTGCTGCCATTTACATTATTATCCTAAGCACAATACTGTCCCTCACTCAGTATAGAGTGCAAAAGATTGTTCTTTGGAGGGAATTCTTTAATTTGATGAGAGTTGTTGCAGCCATATTTCAAACTGACATGCAAAATGTCAATCAGTTACTTTCAGGTAATGAAATTGATCTACTGTATTTCTGTGCAGCACACGGAATAGCTTAAAGCTTGGTAAACATTTTCTTTTCACTTTTTTTCTGACATGGCCCAAATTAAATAGTGATTTATTGTCAGCACATTACAAGGAAGCTTATAAACTTAAAGTATATTCTTTCCACATTGGCCTCCTCTTACCCACCTAATGAAAACCTCAAAAAGTCTAGTTTTATAACATTGTAGTTACTGTACCATACCCCTTTGCTGATTTTAATAAGCACATTTTATGCTTCTGTATATACCTATTTTGTATTATCTTTACACTTTTAAAAGTAAAAGTTAATGGCTACTGAAACTTCTCAAATCAGGCAGGTCTGTGGAAAATCAAATATTCTGACAAAATTATTACTAGATAGTCAATGCCTTACAGAAAGAGCCATCCTGGAGCTTATTTTTCCTGTTGCTTTGAAAGAGTTCCTTCTCCCCACCCTTTCTGTTGTCCTTGTATCTTCCTTCCACAAGTCTCCCTGGGTGTGTCTGATACACTGACAGGCGAGCTGAGGAGCCCTCAAAAGGGTTGCTATGGGAATGGATGGCTTGAAAGTGCCTACTTAATAGTCTCAGTCTCAGAAATAGTATTGAGTTTTCAGACAAAATGGTAAAAGTCAAGCCCTGCATAGAAAATGAGGGTATCCTCAAGACATTGTCCTTTGCTTTTGCCTACCTAATAAACATAATTCTGGCTTTATAAATACTTTGTAAACATTTGCTTCACTTCCTACAAGTAGTAAACTCAGCTCTCTGAACTCATCTCAGATAAAGGATTTAAATAAAGATCTTATAGCAAGGCACTTTGATTATGGAAGATGATTACTATTTGGACAAAAGGAACAAATTATTCACTGCAGTGTATTTTCATGAGAGAACACTCATTATAATTAGATAAACAAATTGTTGCTGAGGGAAATTTGAGTGACAGGATGCTCCCTCCTATGGAAACTATACTTTGTTAAAGTCCACAGAGCAATGTTGTTAGGCTTGACTTCCTGGTTATCAGAGAGATCTAAATAGTCACTACATAAATCAATCTGTCACAGGCTAAGTTCCCTAGGGAGAAGAGATGGAGATTAGTGGGATTAACGTGCAACAGTCTAGTGGACAATACTCTCAGTATAAGCACCTGTGGGGGAACAAAGAAAGCTGAACTGGGCAGATGGAATAGTTGAATTTTGGTAAAGTTGCAATCAAAACCCTGCCAATCATATTGAGAAATCTGGAGCTGGGATGGCCCTTTAGATTTGCCCCAGTTTGGAGCAAAGAGACTAGACATTCCTATCTCTGCATCAACCAGTCATTACATGTGCAATGGCCTCTTGAAATGCCCATGGGTCATGTCCCATGACTTTTCATAACCCAATAACCTTTGGGTCATAATTCAAGAACCTTTGGGTTATTCAACTCTTTTCATTCAGAGAGAAACTCAGCTAAGAGAAGTTGGCCATCAACACTCCCAGCAGTTGGGAAATGTGTACCATGGTTCTGGAGGTACACAGATCTGGAGGATCTGTGCAAGAATCACAACATCTACTACTTCAACAAAACTGAGTACACATATCCTTGGCACAGCAATCCTACTTGGGAAAATGTATTATAAAAAAAATAGAGGGAGTAATATGTAAAGAATTATACATAAAAATATATCAACAGTTTTCTAGTGGAAATTTTATAAAGAAATATTAATGTGCTTAAGTAGGTGAATCAAATGCATTACAGTATACACACACTGTGAACAATTATAAAGCTATTGAAGAGAAGTTAGATCTATATACACTACTCTGGAAGGACCTTCACAATATATTGCGTATACTATGTAAACGAAAAGAAAAGCTGCAGAAATGTGTTTGGCACAAATATATTTGCATTACCTTTTTTGTAAAAAGAAAACAAGATTTAAAGTCTGCATTATTCAAGTGGCCATATACGCTTGTATGTTCATGGAGAATAGCATGGATGAATTCATACCAGGGAGTTAATATCAATTATTTACAGGGTTGCTTGGAGACCACTAATTTCTCGTTTGTATTGTTTTTCTTATTATAATTGGTATGCTTTCACTGAAAAAGGAGGGAAATTGAAAAAAGAGATTAATTAAACTGGGGGATTCTATGTGCCTCAGAAGGTATGTTTGAAGAATTTTAAAGCTGACTGTGAATCAAAGAAATTATTTTTTTCCTAGTGTTTGTAACCTTCTTCATGTCCCACTGGTTTTGAGAAGCTGAGCATCCTTTCTCCAGAAAATGTACATAGTCAGATGTCAGATAAAGATAAATATCTATTTAAGTATAACATTAGGGGACATGGATCTCTCAAAAGCAAATTTAATTTTCCCCCATCCTAGTATAACTTTATTGTTTTACAGTTGAAGAAAATAAAGCTCAGGTAGGTTAAGTGAATTTCTCAGGGTCACAAGTATGTTATTGGCAAAGCAAGGTTAGATCCCAGGTAACTCTGCCTCCTGTCACATGAATCCAGTACTGGAGATCTGTATTCTTCTAAAGATATTCCCATGAGCACTTTTATACTTATCCATTTAAACCTATCCCCTTAATTTCTTGTGGTGGATTATACTACTGCTCCCAGGTATTCACTCCCTCCTCTGTAAAATGATTACATATGCTTACATGTTACTGTCTGACCTGCAGAGCCTCCCTATGGAAGAATGCCGCTCCTTCCCACTGTAGATCTTGGCCATGTGACTTGCTTTAGCTAATGGGAGTGATGTGACTATACCCCACCTGGGCAGAAACTTTAAGAACATTTTCAAAAGTAGGCTCTAACTCTTGCTCTTTTCTCTCTGCTTTGAAAATAATAAGTCCCAAATAGGGTCTCCTCCCTTAACCTGGCCGTGTGTTACAAAGGCACATAGAACAGATCCACATCAGTTGAACTACAGCAGCTGGCAGATAACATAAATGAGAAATGGTTTTGTAAATCACAGCCATTCGGGGGTTTGTTATCACAGAAGAGCAAATACTCTGTATCTGCTGCTCCCCCCAACCTTTTTTTTATCTCAACAAATGAATGCCATCAACACAGTCCACTTAAGCCAAAGTGATCTTTTAAGTATATACATTACATAGTATTAGTGCCTTGCTTAAAACCCTTCCATGGCTGCACATTGCACTTCAAATGACTTCCAAAGTCCTTATGCTGGTTAACAAAACCCTGTGTGATTTGCCTTCACTTCCTACTACTCTCCTCCTTGCTCATGCTGGTCCTTCTCTTCTTCCTCCTCATAGAGGGCGCCAAATTTGTGCCCTCTGCCTGGCTCCCTGCTAGTCACATTTCTGGTTAGCTTCTTCCTACTAGATCTCCATTCATAGCATCTCAAAGAGAACTTGTAGAACCAACCTAAATAATGTTGCTTTCAATTCTAATTGATCATTTACTATTATGCTTATTTTCATATATTACAATGTTTATGCACTCAGATAACATTTTTGTTATGTCCTTTAAGGAGCTTACTATAGTGTCTCTTCTACTATACTTAACCGAGCATTTGTCTGGTCCCTCAACTAGACTCAAGGGAAGTTGGATAAGATTTGGGTTTTGAGGAAATAGGTAGAATTTAGATAGGCAAAGAAGATGTGAACAGAAGTGCAGAAATGGTAGAGCATTTTACTTATTTTTGTGCTCTCTACAGCATTTGCCATGAGGTCTCCCTCAAAGCAGACATTTAATATATGTTGGTTGAATTAAACTGAAAACTTAAACGCAGATTGGAAAAAAAAAGCAGAGAGCAATAATTATACTTCCTGGGTCTTCACACAAATGTTTGATTTTTGCAGATACAGACTCTGGCAACTGGAGTTAGGGCCTGGCAGATATATATACTAATACCTGTATAAATGCTACAGTAATTCTGGCTAGAAGTGATGGTTGCATTTCCCATCACAACTGCATTTCTGTGCAATAGGAAGTTGTTCATCAAGTCTTGTTGAAATATATATATGAAATGGAATTTTGCAATAGGGCTAGGTCTTTTTCTATTTTGTTACATTGTGGCCTATAGGAAAAAATAGTGTATATTAATACATTAAATTATGATCACTGTGTGAGTACAGCATTCTAAATATATTGAAATGACAGATACATACTTTAGAAGGCACAAACATGGGCCAACATATGGGTGTATTTTGCCTTGCATGGCATTTAAAACTTGTTTCAGCAAATATTCAACACTGAAGAAATTTCACAAGTATGGATTTCTGGATTGCCTTGAAAAATAAACAAGATCTGGTAACACTGAACATGCATTCCTATATTGCTATAATTTGCCACTAAAGTGTTTCCCATTTTAGATAAGGCATGTAATCTCTAAATGACTTGCTAAACTTTTATCTGTCTTCTCCGTGACATTGGGACTCCAACAATACATATACGGTACATGCTATTATATTTAATAACAAAATAACAATTATTTGATAACTTTTAAATATGACAATCAAATAAAAATATTTGCTAAAGGTTTATGAGAAAAATACTTCGGCGTATGGTTTGCAGAAATATAAATGTTACAGCCAAGACCCTGCTCTAGTTGGGGTAGGGGAGTGACTATAATCTACTGTGCTAAGAGTAATATGGTCATATAAAAATATGATTAACCACGTAAGAGAGTCAGAGACAAATTTACTAATAAATACTACATCTAATCAGTGCTATGGAAATGCAAGGAGGTAACACCAGGGCGTACGTAATTGGCCACAAGCAGAAGTGGGATGTGATCTTGATTTTTTTTTTAATATGAAATTTATTGTCAAATTGGTTTCCATACAACACCCAGTGCTCATCCCAACAAGTGCCCTCCTCAATGCCCATCACCCCCCCGCCCTGCATGATCTTGATTTTGAAGGAATGAGTGGGATTCAGATACGCAACTGTATTAAAAGGGATGCATTTTCAAGAACAGAGGGTAGTTAGGTCAGATGGCAGAATGAAAAGTTTATATAAAACAACAGAAAAGATGTGGCTAGACAAGTTCCAGAAGACAATATTTTGGGAGGTCTTGAATAAGACAGTGTCTATGTCAATTTATATATAATTTTATGTGAAAAGCCTAGAAATACAGCTGCCTGCAAGCATGTTCTTTAAAAATTCACTTCAAGCCTAGGCTGCAGAAGGTAGACTTGGGTATATTAATAGATCAGCCTGGATTTTCTACATCAATTGAAGGATGTTGGCAGCAAAATGGAATCAATACCCAAAGCCAGCCAGAGGCTGTATGTAAGGCTCTGAAGGGTACACATGGAAGGGATAATAAGAGCCCAGGCTTGTTATACCATAGTGAAATCTGCCAAGTTGGTCTCAACCATATGCCTAATTGGTTTATGCTATAAGACACTAATTGGAGATTAAAAAAGAAGTTAAACTTGAGAAACTTGGTTGACAGAGCTATTTTATTCTAAAATGTGTAATGAATATAATGTATTCCGGATGTAGAATGCTATCTATGGAAGTAATGTGGCTTGGTAACTGAGAGTTCAGTCTTTATACTCAAAGAGACATTGTTTCCTGGCTGTACCCTCTCATCTTCTAGCACTTTGACCTTGGCATGTCATACATTTAGCATGTCACACATGTACCTCACATTTTTCTTTATATACTTTTAATGTTTACTTATTTTGAGAGAGACAGAGAGAGAGCGAGCCCGCAAGGCAGAGCAGGGGAGGGGAAGAGAGTGAGGGAGAGAGAGAATCCCAAGCAGGTTCTGTGCTGTTGGTGCAGAGCTTGATCTCACAAACCGTGAGATCATGACCTAAGCCAAAATCATTAGTCAGAAGCTTAACCAACTGAGCCATCTGGCACCCCTGTAATTCACATTCGACAACTGTGAAACAGACACAATTGTTGTCTACTTCATAAGATTATTATGGAATTAACTAGGAGCAATGCATATAAGATGCTTAGTACCATGAATGCCACCTAGGAAAGGTTATTATTTTTACTTCTATTTCAGTATTTCCCTACCATACTGAATTCTCTTCCCTCTTCTGCTCATTCTGGACAGTGCCATAACACACACTTTTGATCTTCTAACTTTTCCATTCAAAAGCATAATAATTCCCTTCCATTCAAAAACGTAATAATGCCTAAGAATAATATTCTCCTTTCTTTACCTTGGACTTTCCACCTGAAACCTGTCTTTTCTGTGTATTTTTCTAGAACATCCTCATATTACCAAATCGAGCATATTTTACATTTTCTCAGTATGCTGTGTGTTTGCTGTGGTAGAGCTGATAACTTCATGGGGATACATCTGAAGGGTCACTATTACCTGCAACCCTACTGCAAGTTTCATGCATCCCTTTTTCATTTTTTCCTCCATTTTCTTCATCATTATCTGGTCATTATCCCGCTGAGGGAGGATCTGGGCTCTTGCCATTGCCTTACTGTTTTTCTCTCGCACTGCTACTATAACAAGCCCTTACTTTCTTTTTTTTATTTTATTTTTATTTTATTTTTTTTTCAACGTTTATTTATTTTTGGGACAGAGAGAGACAGAGCATGAACGGGGGAGGGGCAGAGAGAGAAGGAGACACAGAATCGGAAACAGGCTCCAGGCTCTGAGCCATCAGCCCAGAGCCTGACGCGGGGCTCGAACTCACAGACCGTGAGATCGTGACCTGGCTGAAGTCGGATGCTTAACCGACTGCGCCACCCAGGCGCCCCTAAAGCCCTTACTTTCTTAAAGCTGGAGTAGCACTTCCTATTCCATTGGCAGGCTTTGACCTCATATCTTCAACTTCATTCCAAAGTCTGATTGTTGCCCATTTCAAGAAATTTTGACCCAAGATTTGACATACCTCTTCTCTTTCTCAGCTCTCACATGATTACCTAGCAAGTTGCATTAACATGTTTTTTTTTTCTCTTTTTTTTCCTCTGACTAGTGGCTTTAAAATTACCTAGATGATGGGGCATCTGAGTGGCTCATCGGTTAAGTGCCTGGCTTTTGATGTCGTCTCAGGTCATGATCTCATGGTTAGTGAGTTTAAGCCCCTCATCAGGCTTTGCACTGATGGCATGGAGCCTCTTGCGCTCTCAAAAATAGATAAACTTAAAAAAAATTACCTAGATGACATTTACAACAAAAATAATACAACTTTATTGCTTATGGAATCATTTGTCTTGAGGGTTAATGGTTAGAAGAACCCTCAAGAACCTTCTATCACTATTCTAACAATTCGTTTTCTTTCTCTTGTCTAAGATTCAACAAACATTGAGTGTCTACCACATTCCAGCTATAGTGTGGGTCACAAGAAAAACAGTTTAAACAGGCTCTATTCTCACGTTACCCACAGTTCTCTGTTTTTAAGCAACTCATACCTAAGTGCAGTATTTTCCGACCTTTTTGATTATATCCATTTAGAATACTTTTTTACATGATGAACACACACACACACACACACACACACACACACACAAACCCATATATAATGGAAGCACAGGTGGTCAAACATTTAAAAAAGCAATTACAATGCACTGTGACAGTTGCTGTAATTGAAATGTGTGCACAATGTCTAGTTATTGTATTCATCTTATTCTCTAGGATCTGGCAATGCATCTTCTATAGAGTAGGTGCTAAATAAATACATGCAGAATCAATAAACCTGTTGGCAGGATTTTAAAATGAGTTCTTTATTACTAAGACATTTCAAATCTAATTCATAACCTAATTAAAATATTTAATTGGTAAGGCTTAATCGCTAACATTTTTTTCAACATAGTAGGCAATGCCTTCTATTGATAAAGATTAAATGAAATACGGATAGAAAATTTCTATATGTGAAAACACGTTACCTAAAGGACTTAATTCTAGATATCTCTTGAATTATACACCCTGGGTTGTAAATTTGCTCACTTTGTGATATCTACCTTACTCTCACCTCCTGGTTTTCAGCCACCCTTCCCCCTCTCCCAATCACACAAATCATACTACAAGTAAATGAGCATTCATGAAGTATTCTATTAATAGGAGTGAGATTTTTTTCTTATATAAAGTAACTAAGATTTAGAAGCTGCCAGCTTTTACATGTCCCAACTTCTATAAAATGTCACATTTCAGTTTCCTCCTGACATAATACACAACTATTCTATTCCCAGATCTTCAAAGCACCGGTAATTCTAAATGGCTTTGTGTGCCCTGTCCTACCTTCACTTTGGCCATTTTTCCTGATATTTAGGGTAGCAGTTTTCAAATACCTAGCCACAATTCTTATGTTCATGATCTTGATGTATTTATTATTAGTCATAAAAAATCTCTCATTTTAGAGCATGGCAACATCATTTTGACAGCAAAAAAAAAAAAAAGCATGACAATCTCTTGAATCAAAGGATCAAAAGTGACTGTTAGAGAATACCAAAATTTAAAAATATAAATGGAAAATGCATCTGTGGAAACTATTTTAGTTAAAAATCAATTGAATACTTTCAAGAATGAGAAAAATATCTGCTCTCTGCCTCTTAAATTCATCAACTAACAAACACAAAAATGTTTAATATCTCAAATATTTGGGGATGAGTGAATTACATTTGATAAATAATTCAATTCTACAATCTAAATCTGTGCTATTCCTCAAGAGAAATCAGAGCTGTATTGGCCAATATAGAATTCAAAGAATTTGGGGTAGAAGGCAGTTATTTCAATAATGGGAAACCCTAAAAAAATAGACACCTCCCAAGAGCACCTAGTCTAACTACCCTCATGAAACAGATATATCCTCAAACTGTACTATCGCTTGGTAGAGCAGAGCAGCATAGCTCCATTATTAGGGCATTTGGGAAGGGAGCATGCTCTGAGCAGGCTCTGGATAGCTGAAATATTGAGAAGTGAGAACTTAGCAATGAGCTACGGAGGTAGTAAGGATAGCAGAACTACCATTGTAAAGCAAACTCTTCATCCCAACTCAGCATCCACAGAGATCAAGTATACTAAGACAAGTACTTTTGATGAGCAAAAGTGATGTAAGACATCAAGACAATGCACAAAATATACTCAATATACCCTACTTAAGGTGATAGGAAGGCAACAGAATTTTCAAGCCCATTAATTACATAACAAAAATTGCAGAACTAAGCCTCCTAGGTAGCCTATTATTATGAAATAAGAAAATAAAAATTACTTCTATGCTTCCACTGTTTAAAAAATCTTCATAGATACAGTGTTATTCATTTGATATAAACTCTGTGGGCTCTTCCTCACAAACTTCAGTTAAGTAAGCTTACCTTCATTCTGACAATTTGCAATGGCATTTGTGTCTAATTTTATCTTGTGGGATTCAGCCTATAATGAGGACTGTCAAAGTGCCTTTGAATCCAGATTTGCCATTCAACATATTTTCAAATATCATTTATGATATTTTTGGGTATGCTGGTTTGATAAAAATGTATTCTATGTGTCCCTGAAAATAATTTAATATCTTAACAGTTAGAGAAATTCTTAGCCATAGATAAAAGAGAATGCTATAATAAATTTCCATGTACTTACCACATATAACTCAGTTTCAACACTTTTCAACCTTTGCTAATTTCATTTCACTTCTTCCCCTACTCACTACCACTATTAACCATTCTACCCATAAATAACTCATATAATATTTGCATAATTTGTATAATATTTCAATAAAACTGGAAAAATCACTCAGTGGACATTTCTAATAAGGCCTTTTCAAAATAACCATGATGACATTATTATACATATGAAGTTAACAACAATATTTTGTTAATATAACACTTATTCTATGCTAAAATTTCTATATAAAGTTGTTTTTTTTTTCCAAATCAGGATTCAAACGAGATCCATACAATTGCATCTGGTTAGTAGGTCTTATAAGTCTTTGAAAATTTATAATATTTCTTCCATTTCTTTATCATACCAATTATTTATTGAAAAACTGTGTCTTATAATATTTCCCACATTCTCACTTTAGGATTTGGATTTGACTATTATTTATATCGTTTCTCCACCTCTCATATTTTCTCTAAACTCTGAACTAAAGACTTAATCAGAAGTAGGCTTAACTATTAGTGGGAATACAGCACAGGAGATGCCAAGAACATCTTAGCGCATCTTATCAGGAGGCATATAATGTATAATATATAAAACATTTAATATGTAAATTGTCCACCTGGACAGTGGGTTCAACTGTTTCAACCTGATTCCTTTAGTTTCTCCATCAATCTTTTGCCTAATGTTTGAGCAGTATTTGATGACCATTGCCTAAATCCATTATCTTATTAAGTGTTGCTAAATAATTTCTCTGTCATCCTTCTTTCAGGTGTTTATTACCTGAAAATCTCTTACAAAGAACTTTTCCTCAAAAACTTGGTTACTATGAAATATAGTTGCACAAAAAAAAGTCAGAAAAAGTGCTAGGTTGTTTTCCTTATGTATTTTCAAAATAATGAGTAGGTGCCCAATGTATCAAATGTATCAAAAGAGTATCAAATATGATACTATTTTAAAATATTATCGAAAAAATTATTATTATGAACATATGTATATATATTTTAGGTGTTTTGACACCTTGTGGTCTTGGGGAGGGGGGCATGCTCAAATTGTCTCCTCTTTAGCCACTGGAAACTACTTGAAATCAGATCTTTTTTTTTTTCAATTTTATCTTGATTTCACACAGCATATAATTACATTCATAAGTATTTCAATAAGCAAAAACTTCTAAAATACTTTTCCAAACATAAGCAGAGTATTTAGAGCCAAATAGTTTCTCAATAATTTTTTACCCAAGGTCATGCCTTTCCCAGGGAAGCCAGCATCTGATGACCAAGTAAGAAAGGTTTATAAAAGTTCAGCCATTTTGTCCCAGTGTGGGACCCTCCTTTTAAAGGGAAATTCTGTCTTCAAAACTCCCCAGTGGGTTAATGGCAACCTGAATCAGTTTGTCTTCTGTCTAGTCCTGCTTCTTCCTCCTGCCCTGCACGTGTGTTGATTACTAATATATGTGCTGCCAAAGCGAGCATGGTGTTGATTACTAATAAATATATTTCAGCTCAATTGTTATTTTAGCAGCCTCTTCTAGGGAATCCAACCCACAGCACAAATATTCCATGAATTTGGACCTCAAATTACTTGACTACCTGACCCAATTGCAAGGATAATCTCTCAAAATTATATTCTACCTATTGTGTTTCCGATCCATAAATTCATAGACAGATAAAATTTAGACTATCTTATTTTTATTAACAATAGCTACACCTAAAATTTTTAAAAAGGAAAAAAATCAATTAACATATGAATTTCTACTGCATTATCATGAATTCTTTGATAACATAGTATTAATCTGAATATAGCTCTTCCAAATTTTAGAATGACATCAGAATTTCTGCTTCAAATGGTGAAAAATTAGAAGGAATTTCTAAATGCATAGGGGACTAATTACATTTGGAAAAACTGGTGACCTTATTGCATTTTTTAAACTAATGGCAAGGATGCAAAGGAATGTATATCAATCATAAGTATTGGCCTTTTTGCCTTTAAATTTGTTTTATAAAATTATTATCAAGTTCAAGTCAACTGTAAAAAGCTTTTACACCTGTGATACTGGGTTCAGGTATTTGAATGTGTCACAGTATAATAAAACATATTTGTTTAAGCCCTCAGAAGTATCACCAACATGAAAAATTCAGGAAATCTAACTTTATACATGACCTATGAGACACATACAACAAAAATTTTATTTATATGTAAACTGGAATAGAATTGACTAAAAAGAGGAAGAAAAGGATTTTGAAATGATGACTACCTGCTTCTATCTTTGGTGCTAACAGTCTTTTTTTGACCATTTGGAACTTCATCAGCTAGATAATATCTGGGAAGATTACAGGTCATTCATGCAGAATGATACCCACTAGTACAAAAAAATATGCAAATGTTACGTTGAAGTTGGTAGTCAGAAGCAAACATACAAACAGCTGACATGCAAATACCATATCCTCTCCTTTGATAAAAACTGTGTGATCATCACCTAGTACATTTTAGGTAGTGGATGCCATCAACCTAATGGCATTTATCTATTCTGCTCACCTTATCAGGATCCTAGCTTCCTCACACACTCCATTTCTCAACACTTGCTCAAATCTGTTCTCATAAAGGAAAAGTACGTTTCAACAGCACCATGGTCAGTGCCAGTGCTCATTACTACGGTCATCATTGTCCTTTCAATGTACAGAATGCTTTCCATTTCAAGATTTTTGTCAACTTAAGCCTGAATAAAAGTATGTAAGGGCTGTGTGCAGGTGAACTCAGGATATTCTCGACCAGGGAAAGAGAATGGTATATTGGGGGAATGCTAGACAAGGTATTGTCTATTCTGCCCTGAGCCATTAAAGGATTTTTTCATTCACTCACCATGGCCCTGTTGCAAATGCCAACATTTGTTCCATCTAATCCGGTATGATCCCTGGCTTCTTTCACACAATTTGTCCTTGCACATGTTCATTAAAATTTTTTTCTTACCCTGGAAACAGACTCTATCCTATAAATTTGATTCTCACCTCTGGTACCCATCAAGTCTCCAGACTCCTCTTTCATCCTCTTATACCACAGCATTTCTTCCCCCACCCCCCCTTTTTTTCTTCCCTCAAATCCTTTGTTATCTCACATCAGACTCTTACTCTGGACATGAGCTCAAAGCAGTCTCAACAGTACAATTTTGATTTTAGGACATGAATGTGCAACACACCCAAGTTTCCATCTTATAATTCTTAAACCTGAATGGGATACCTACTTTTTGAAAATAGTTTAAACACAGTGCCTCAGTTAAGAAACTTTGTAATGCTAATATTATTCATAGTTCTAAATTATTTCATTTTGTAGATATTTTTCCATTAGTTGCTAAACATTTGTTATTGGAATAAATAGTAATTTCATTAGAAATACAGATGCCTCCAAAATCTTAAAATTGTAACCTTCTAGTGAATAATATTTTTCACAAGCTATTAAACTTTTCTTAAAATTACTTATATATGCTTATTTAAAGCAGTGAGAATGTATTATTTTATTTTTATTCGGCCTGTCAGCCAACACCTATTGGGTAGTTCACTGTGTGTAGTGAAGTAGAGGAAGAACAGATAAGGCATCAGAATTCCCAAGTCACATTTTATCTTTACCATTAATTATCATATCCAAAATAGCCTCAATCTACTCCATATTTGGTATTATTATCCACAAAACAGAGACAATGATAATATTTTTCTTGCATACCTCATGAGGCAGGAGTCAAATGTGATCCTGTAAATGTGAACTCATTTTGTAAAGTGTAAAACTCTCTCCACAAATTTAAGATTTTAGTAGCATTTTGTGTAAAAACGCTGAACTGGGTGCTGGTTGTCTAGATACCTAGTGTAACAACAGGTCTCCCTGCCACTCTTTAATGTCTTTTCACTACCTCATTTTTGGGTAGGAAGTAAAAAAGTACACATGAGAAAGGAATGTAGAATTAAGATCCTGTGTAAGTCTTGGAAAGAACATTTGGAAACAAGTGTACTGTGAAACAAGCATTTATCCCACCTATAAAAATGCTTTCCCTAGTCTAGCTGTCCCTGACAACCCCTGGAGTCTTTTTTTTTTTTTTTCAAAATGTGCGGTCTCCAAACTAAGATCATCTTAATTAAGAAATCCTGATGAGTAAAAAACAACTCTATATGTACATATGATGATAGATTTAACAAGTCAACGAAAAGTATTGTACTTGCCCAATTTTAATCTTTCTCTACATTAAAAGAAGCACACTATTCTGTTTTAAATCATTTTATCTCAGAATTTTGTCATAACTTAACTGGAATTTTAGTGCTATTAAAGAAAAAAGCTTCTAAAAACCAACAAAAAAACCCAGTTAATTGTATACTGGGGAAAAAAACCTGTCAACTATGCTCCCAAATATTATTATTACAAGACTATGAAATTACACTATTAAAAAAGAAAAAGTCTATTTTGTAAAGGCATATTACATTTAAAAGGCCATTACATTTTAATGTGTAAAATTAAGTATATAACTCAAGCTTTGAGCAAAGACACATCCAGTCTTTTGCTCAGCAGAGACCATTCTACCATGAAGTACACATTTTTCTTCATATTCTTATAGGATGTAATCCAAAGTAACCTTGCCTCTAACTCTTTACGGTTAATTTTTATAAATGTTTTTAATTAGGGAAAATTTTTCACTATAGTGAGGATATAGGAACTTGCCATATGCAGATAGAGTTTTCTGTTATATGAATTTTAAAAGCAGCAGCACAATGACAAATGTTTCAGAGCAGTGTTAAAATAGTACAAATGGGAATATAAGCACAGCAAAGGGATATGTAGGATATTGTGCTGACTGATTTTGCCCCATGGACACATTTGTTCATGAAGCAAAGTGGACAGAAAGAACAATATAAAAAGCTCAAGAAGTGATCTTAATAGTACAAATTAGTGCTATCATTGCCCTAGCCCCAATCTGAATGTAGAATTTTCATATGCTTTGCCTGATCTTGAAAACACGCTTATAATACCATGTTGGATTTTAATGTTTTTAATGTTCATTCATTTATTTTGAGAAGGGGGTGTGGAGGAGAGGTAGAGAGAGAACAAACCCCAAGCAGATTTCACACTGTCAGTGTAGAATCCAACGTGGGGCTCAAACTCACAAACCATGAGATCATGACCTGAGCCAAAATTGAGAGTACGACGCTTAACTAAAAGCCACCCCAGGCACGCCCATGTTGGATTTTAATGTAGGGAGAACCTACAGGACTAAGGAGACTGAGGGTATAGCCAGTGAGTCACAAAGTAGGCCTAGCTTTGGTGGTGGTTGTGGTGGTGGTGATGGGGCTGTGAGGAAGGGGTGTCAGTTTTACACCTTATGTCTGGAATGGAGGCCAGGACACATAATTCATTACATACAATTTTCCTGCAGCCTGGATAGCAACAATTGCTGGAGAAAAACAAAAATCTGGAGATCCTCCTACTAGTGTTGTTTATTTACAGAGAAATATTTTTTTTTCTTTCCGGGTCTACTTTTCATGTTTTATTTTCTGTTTTATTAATTCCTGCTCTTAAACTCTGCATATCTCTACTTCTAATTGGTTCTTTCCCTACATTTTTCTGAATTTTTTACTCAAACTTTTTTTAAACATACAATTTAATGTTTGAGAATTTAGGCCTCCTTCACCCCACAAATTACAATAGTATTTAAATTACTAGTAAATTCTAATAATTTTTATGTTCTATTGTTAAATTTCTTGGCCTAGCAACAGATGTATACTCCTTAACAAATATATGGTTTTATATAAGTTATCAAGTTCTAATATAAATACATTTGATTGCAGAACTGGTATGAATTTTGTTGAAACGCACTTTATATCAAGTCATGAACAATTTTTAAAGGTTTCATTTATACATTAAAATCATATGTGTTTTAATTGTGGGTTGAATTAAGGCAAACTTATTGTTGTGTTGCTCAATAATTGTTGAGTGTCTGTCCTATCAATAATTGACAAATGCTGTGGAAATCTCCTGTATGGTGAATTCCTTTTCCATCCCATAGTCTTATAAAATTCTGCTTATAGGTTTTTGAAGATAGGTTATTAGGTACATACAATTTTAGAATTGCTGTATCTTTCTGGAGAATGAAACCTTTCATCATTTTGTAGTGACAATTACTTTTGTTTTTTAGAAATGACTTCTGTTGTTGGCATTTATTTTGTCCGATTAAAATAGCTACTTTTTGTTTAGATAGTATTTGCCTACTACATATATTTTCATTCTTTCCTTCATACCTTTCCATGTTCTTGTACATTAAATGCTTATTGTAAACAACTTATAAAATCAGAATAAAATGTATTTTATCACAATTAACATATATATACATACAAACACAAAATAAGACCACCAGAACTTAATAAAAAACTTGAAAACCACTGAAGATTAAAAGTTATTAAAAGGCAACAAGCCTAGGAATGTCTCCTAGAATAGCCAAGAAAATATTAGAAAATAGAGTACTCGCTCTTTATCTGAGAAAGATACATTCCAAGACACTTCATGGATGCCTGAAACTGCAGATAGTCCCACACTCTACATACACTATGTTTTTTCTATATATAAATACCCATGATAAAGTTTAATTTATAAGTTAGGCAAATAAGACATTAACGACAATAAGTAATAACATAATAGAACAATTATAACAATGTACCATAATAAAATTTATGTGAATGTGGTCTTGCTCAAAATATCTTATTGAACTGTATTCACCCTTCTTGTGATGCTATGAGATGATAAAATACCTATGTGACAAGATGAAGTGAGGCGACTGATGCAAACATAGTGACACAGTGTTAGGCTACTACTGACCTGACAATACTCAGGATGAGGATCATCTGCTTCCTTGGTTGACTGGGAATAAGTGAAACCACAGAAAGCAAGACTGCAGATGAAGGGGGACTGCTGGAATAACAGAGTCAGCGCTTGAAAATCCAGGTTTTAAAGTATAGCGTGAAGATAAAATAATTTAAATAACTTAGTGCCCCCACCAGAATAAACATATAATTAACTGAAGAAAACAGAAAAATCCGAATAAGTATATCTAAAAAAGATCTAAATAAGTATAAAAAATAATATGTGATTGAAGTGAAATGTTAAGCCCTTTGAAAATATTAAGTAGAATTTTATGATATGAATTTTATTAGTGGGATATTATAAACAATAGTAAGAATATACTAAGATAAATAAGTGGTTAAATAATAGGACAAGAAATACACAGTCTGATTTGTACTTTTTCTCATGCTATGTTCCCAAAAAGATTTTGCCTTTTTATTTTTTTTATATATTTATTGTTGAGAGAGAGACAGAGAGAGACAGAGCACAAGCGGGGGAGGAGCAGAGCGAGAGAGGGACCCAGAATCTGAAGCAGGCTCCAGGTTCCAACCTGTCAACACAGAGCCCAATGCGGGGCTCTAACCCATGAACCATGAGATCACGACCTGATCCAAAGTCCGATGCTTAGCCAACTGAGCCACCCAGGCGCCGCCCCCCCCCCCCAAAGATTTTAGAGTGCCAAAAGTAATCATTAAGAAAATAATAGAAGTCAAGGAAAATGTGAGTATTTTCTAAGCATGACAACAAAAGCAGAAAATCATAGGGTATGATAGGGAAAGAGGATAAAATCAGCGGAGAGGAAAATGTTAGGACCTGAGGTCCCTGGTTGGGAAAAGCACATGTTTTAGGACAATGCTGGGAATGGCTGACCACAAGCGTACTCCCTCAGGCTTAAGGTTCCTCTTAAGAATGTTAACAGACACCTGGGGCGCTTGGGTGGCTCAGTCTGTTAAGGCTCAGGTCATGATCTTCAGTTTGTGAGTTCCAGCCCTGTGTCAGGCTCTGTGCTGACAGCTCAGAGCCTGGAGCCTGCTGCAGCTTCTGTCTGTCCCTCTCTCTCTCTGCCCATCTCCCGCTAACACTCTGTCTAAAAAGTAAAATAGTAAACATTTAAAAAAAGAATGTTAACAGATACCTATTCCTTTTCCATTTCCTCTAAGCAATTAGACAAAAGACTTAACTAAAAATAAGTGGTATAGTATACCATAAAACGCATGACCCACAACGAATGGTATGGCCGTAAACTACCCCTCATATGGAAACAAGCCAATCAAAAAGGAGTGACCAGCCATTTAGAGCTACCTAGCCAATAAGTATAGAACCTAAGAAACAAGGCAAAAGGAAAGGGGACCCCCAAAACCCTGTAAAACAGTCCCTTGCCTATTGTCGTGGGTATTCACTTTTGAATGCCCCCTCTCTGTAAAGAGAGCTTTCTTACTATTCTTACTTTCTGATGTTATACTCTGATAAACTTTTGCCTGCGGCTCTTTTTCTTTTGTGTCCACCTCTTCATTCTTTGAAGCAGCATGACAACGAATCCCAGGTATTGAGGTAAAAAAAAAAAAAAAATCCTGCAACAGAGGCACCTGGGTGGCTCAGTTGGTTAAGTGTCCAACTCTCAGGCTCAGATCATGATCCCAGAGTCATGAGATTTGAGCCTCTCTCAAAATAAATAAACATTTAAAAAAAATGAAGCAGGCAATCATAAAGGAAACTCACATAAACTATCAGGGTTGCTCTGAGAGCTATAGCAGTAAGTATATTCTTTTAACACACTGTAGCCCCTGTCACAAGTAAACACAGAGCAAGCATTAACACTGAATTTAAAAAAAACAAACAAACTGTAACTCTTCCTTCCTGGTTTGGGCAATTCCAAAGAGGGTGGAGAGAATGGGTGAGAATTAGGAAACCGTACATATATGAATGTCAAAGTTAGCATTATAGTAATAGTTTTTTTTATAGTTGACATACTATGTTACATTAGTAATGTCACAATACTTTCAGGTGTACAACACAGTGATGCCACAAGTCTATATGTTATGCTATGCTCATCACAAGCATAGCTACCATCTGTCACCACAGAACAATATTACCATTGACTATATTCCGTATCCTGCACCTTTCATCTCTGAGACCTACTCATTCCATTACCGGAGGCCTGTATCTCCCACTCCCCTTTGCCCGTTTTGTCCATCCCCCACTCCCCTCCCCTCCAGCAACCACCAGTTTGCTCTCTGTATGTATAGGTATGTTTCTGCTTTGTTCCTTGTTTTTTAGCTTTCATATATAAGTGAAATCATATGGTATTTGCCTTTCTCTGTCTGACTTACTTCATTTAGCATACTTCCCATCCATGTTATCACAAATGCAAAGATGTCATTCTTTTTATGGCTCCGTGTGTGTGTGTGTGTGTGTGTGTGTGTATGTGTGTGTGACATCTTTATCCATTCATCTATCAGTGAACACTTACATCCATACCTTGGCTATTATAAATACTGCTGCAGTATACATCGGGTGCATCTATCTTTTCAAAGTAGGCTTTGTTTTCTATGGGTTAATGCCCAGGAATGTAAGTTGGTAGAAAAGATGGAGGTTCTTCACAAAATTAAAAATGGAAATACCATACAAGTTATACTGACTTTTTATCCTCAAATATAGTCAACATTTAAGCTCAGTAGAAAGTAATTCTACAATTAACTCTTTATAAAAACAGGGCAGAACACCATGCCCTCTTGGGTGTTTCTCATACCACCTTTTATTCCTGAATTTGGGTGTAGTCCAGTGTCTGAGGATGTGGTAATACCAATTTGACCACCAGGTCTCCACTGGAAGGAGCCATCAGGGAATGCTGGTGTTCTCCAAGGTTTGGTTAAGACTGCCTTTCTCCAGCTTTCTCATCTTCAAGAACTAAAGATAAGAGGAAGCCATAGAGATCCTGATGCTCCCTTTAAGACCAATTTCCTTCTCTCAACCTCTGTATCACCATCACTAGGTAATCAGGCCTCCAGAACATGGTATAAGTTAGCAACTACCTCATCTGACCCCTTATAAGCTCTCAAACTTCTTCATCAGTTTCTGCCTTGAAACCATCAGGACAAATCTCATTGTGAAATGTATCCCTGCATATATCATTACTACAAGAAGCTGATAATTCCCAGGTCCTCCTTTTTCCTCAAGACTCTAATCCTCAGATTGCCTTGTATATCAACTCTTCTGACTCCTTCTAAACCTGTACTCTGAACTGGTGGTCAGTAATCAGCAAATTCCCCCACATCCTCAAACTCCTTTCTGAACTTTCCATTTCTTGTTTTAACCAAAATCCATTTAAGCCTAATCCTCACAAGTTGGAAATGTTTACCCTCATCCACCTCTTCCATCACAAGTCCTTGAGATAGAGTGGATTGTGCTTCACTGTCACTTTCAGAGCATTCTTTCTCTTCCCTATACTCTCCTACCTTTGCATCTTCTGCCAGAGCAGTCATGGCCACTTCCCCTCACTCCTTAATAATTTTAGTCCCTTGTACACTGCTGTCACTCTTTCCAACAACTCCTCTGTTTTATTTTCGGTGGTTCCAATGTTCATGTGCATGGTCATTCAAACTCTCAGCCATCCCATTCTTTGAATTCTTTTCTTCTATATATTGAGATGTCCGCCCCCCCATATCAAACATTCAATCATATTCTTAGAAACCTTGGCATTATAAATTACTATGTTCCCTCCAAAACTGTGATTCCTTGCATCTTGAATTCTTCTACCTAATTCCTTGCCTTCCAGCTCATTCCATTTGTTGTTCAACTCCAGTAAAACTTTAATTAAACCAAGATATAGACCTATTGATCCTAACTTCTTTTTCTTTTAAATATTTATGTATTTATTTAAGTAATCTCCACACCCAACATGGGGCTCAAACTTACAACCCTGAGATCAAGAGTCACATGCTCTTCCAACTGAACCAGCCAGGCACTCCCATCCCAACTCCTTTTCATTGGCTCTAACACTGATCATGGTCTTCCTTTCACCCACTGAAAACCATGTACAATCATTACAATCATCTTCTTGTGTTTATCACTGCCTTCACCGTTTCTCTTTTTACAACAGTGCCTGACAAAAACACAGTTATCATTAACTCTTCAAATAATCTTTATCTAGGCCTATGCAATTATCATGACTGGAAAAAACACACAAATGTGTTCTCCAGTTTACATTAACTCCATGACCAATAACCTCGAATGGCCTTTAATATTGCTCAGCAATCCAGCCTTATTGTACAGTTGTTTTATTCACCCACTCTCTTTAAGGGAAAATTCAGACTTTTTTTATTTTCTTCAAATCACCAGAATCTCTAGCCCATATATACTCTTGGCCAGTGACATTTATTCTTATCCCATTGAGAAAACAGACATCAAAAGACAACTTCCAGAAGCTTCCATCACTATTTTTTCATTACTACCTATTACTGTGGCCACATAAATTAGGTTTAAGGTTAAGATTAGAGTTATTCCACATACTCTGCATTTGCTCTTAGTATAGAAGAACTGTCATTTCCCTGTCCACAACCAACCCTTCACCTGTGTCCTCTCCTATGCAAAGATCTATTATTCCAGCAATTTGTCTTCCTTTCTCTACTTCATCATTTGCTCATTCTCTGTGATTATTCTCATCAACAAACAAAAAATACCACAATCTCAATCCTCCTCCAGCTATCATCTCATTTATCTGGTCCCCTTTTATCAAAGTTCCTCAAACATTACTCATATTTAATGTTTAAAATGTCTCTCATTATTCTTTCTCAACTCAAATTCTCTCAAACTACTTCTACCAATTCATTGAAATATCTATTTTTAAAATAACCAATGCACTTAATGGTGTTAAATCCAATGATCAGTCTTCATCTTATATACTTATCAGCAACATTTGACATAATCAATTACTCTATTATTCCCAAAATACTTTCTCCACTTGTGTGACACACTCTCTTGGTTTTCATCTTACCTCATTGGGTTCTCCTTTTCAATCTCCATTGCTGACAGATTCCCCAATATATCCGTCTATGGACCTCTTCTCTTTCTACACACAAGCCCTTGATAATGTCATATATCACATTTTACAAGCTATTTTTAAGCCAACAGCTTTTAAAGTTATGTTTCCAGCCTGGATCTGTGTTCAAGACTTGTACATGCAAATGTTTATTCAGTATCCTCCTTGGAGTAGCTAGCAGGTACCTTAAACTATATATGTCCCAAAATAAAATTTCTGATCTTTCCACCCACTACAAATTTGATCCTTGTACCACTATCCCAAAAGCAACAAATTTAAACTTCATTTTTTTTATTTAACCATGTGTAAAGTTATTAAGTTTATTTCTTTGCTTCTCTCCCACTTTACGCCAACCAACAGCATTGCTACATACTCCAAAATATATCCATAATCTAACCACTTTTCATTCTTGCTATGGCTACTCCTGATGCCCAAACATTTTTATCTAGCCTGATTATTTGATAACTATTTACGTGTGTCCCTGCTTTGCCTCCTCTCTTGCCCTCCTACTGCCCATTCTCAGTGGACCACCCAGAATGACTGTGCAACATCCAAATAACTCAGATCATTTCATTCCTCTGTTCAAATCCCTCCAATGATTCCCTATCACAGAGAGCAAGCCAATGTCTTTACAGTGATCTACAAAGCCCCAAATGATCTGCCTATCAGTCTACCCCTCTTATCTTCTCTATTGCTATGACCCTATTTCGCTCCATTTCAATCACTTCCCAAATCTCCAGCCTTTGCTTTCGACCTCCTTCTTCTTGGAATGACCCTGCCAAGGTACCTAGCTTCTTCAAGGAATCACTTAGGTCTCCCTGGCTATCTACATAATACAGCACCCTTCCTGCATGCCTCACACTCCCTAGCCCCCTTAATTCACGTTAGTGTCCTTTATGACACTCACCAATATCTGTTTATTTCATATTTATCATATGCCTTCTCATTCCAGCCTTCAGTGAAACTGTGGCTCTATGACAGCAAGAATTCATGGCTCTGTCTTCTGTATATGACACTTAGTAGGCACTCTGTGAAAGATTATTGAATTCATGAATAAATGAATAAACATAGTATATGACCAATTATTATCAAATGGCACAATTGATCCTGTTCTCTTGTAAGCTTCTATAACACTTAAAGCCTATATCGTGTCAGTTAACACCTAATTATAAAGGTTTTTTTCTATCAATAGTTACCAGTTTCAACTCATATGTAAAGACCATATTTTAAATTTATATTACATTTGCCACTGTACTTTAATTATTTCTCAATTACTGTCAGATGCTCATAAAATCTTGCATATAGATTAAAATACTCTTTGATAACATGGATCTAAAAGCTCCAGGAAGGAGAATGTAACCAATTTGCTGATATTTCCCTCTCTTACCTCTGCTATTTTAAACAGTGTCCAGTAAAAAGTGATCACATTAGGAAATCTTGAATTCTCAGTTCTACTGTGTCTATGCAAAAGAAAAGTGAAGCAAAAGGAGAAACAAAGGCAGGAGAGGGGAAGCCAGAATTGGACTTCCTCCTGCCTGAGCAGATCTTTTGGATTTACCCTCAGGTATTGTTGTTTAATTACACACCATGTAATAGAAAGCAATATCTTGAGCTTCCTTCTAGTTAGAATACTTAATTCAGTAGGGATGAGGCAATGAGGACTTCAAAGGGAATTAACACATCATATAGATTATACATAAGATACAAGCATTTTAGAAATTCAGCAATTTGGTATATGACCAGAGAAATAATATTACAAGCTTGAATAACCACAATCTTATAATATACAAAGGTAAGAAGGATCCTAAGAGTTTATTTTATGTACTTCAATGTGAAAAGAAGTTTCACCCATTTTGTTGCCTACTCTTGAATTTAATGCACTCCTTGCCCATAAGTGTTACCTTATATCTGACCCGGTAGTTCATCACTATAACTTACACTATCTCCTTGACAGAGATATAGAATACCTCTTCACAGGAACATTTTACTCAAGGACACGTATCAAGTCACCTTTCCACTTCTCTTCTCCAGGCTAAACTACGTCAACCGCTCTTTCCTTCATAGATTCTGCTTTCTGACTGTAATCATTTCTGTCAGTCCTATTATTTCTTTCTTTCTTAAATGCCTAGAAATTTAGGGACCAATAGCTGGACACATTATTTCAGAGGGCTTAAATGGTGTGCAATAGGATAGAGAAGCAGTAAGAACCCTGACCTAGGAAGTGAAAAGCCTAGATTCTAGAGTTATTTTAATTATTCTTTATAGTTGCCTTGGACAAAGGACTTACCACCCTGAGTCTTAATGTATCCAAATTTTAAAAACCAGAGAAATACCCCATTTTATCTAAGGGGGTCTTTGATTGGGGTAGGAGAATGCGTCATGAAATAGAAAGCTTTTGTAACTATACATTTCCTGCCAAGCACAGTCTACAAGGAAATTTTCTCCATGAAAGAAAAGCTACAGGAGGAATTTTTTACACACTAATGTCATTGGAGAAGATCAAATTTCTCTTTCTTAGGAGGGTTTAAAACTATTAAATATGACTTTTTTGAGCCTGTTTAGAAAGGCATATTTAATGTTTTTAAAATGCATATTGTGCTCTTCATGTCTTTATTAGATAACGTAATAGGGAGCAGAGGATGACATAAGAAAATAACTACGTAACTGCCTGTCTTTGTTTAAACTCTTTTTTCATTCAAAATGTGACTACATTTTGGCTGTGTAAAATTAAACATAAACGGGTATGTATTCAGCAGGGTGCATGAGGTATTGGACAGAAAAAAATCTTCTCACATAATGAGTGTTTTGTGCCTGATTTCCTTCACAGCATGCTAAATATGTAATCACCAAATGTGATACAGAAATGCATGGAGTCTGGGATTTCCTCTTCATAGTCTTCCCCATAACACATCAACACACCTCCACACACACGCGCGCGCGCGCACACACACACCTCATGTTCACACATTCAGTTTCTGATCAATGTTATTCAAATGAAGCATTTTCTCATTTCCTTTTTCTCCCTGACTTAAGACATCTGAAATTTAAAAACCCATTTTCTAAAACATAAAATATGATACTAGAAACAAAGCACCAGAATGATTTGCAAGGCCTTTGAAGCTTACTGACTTATGCAATACAGAAACTACAAAAGCAGTCTACACATATCTCTAGTCAGTACACAAAATTAGTAGAATCCGGGGCAGGGCAGACACAGACACAGAACCACAAAATCTTTCCACAGGAGGGAAAGGGAGAGGCACCTCTCCAACTCTGCAAACTTCATCCTTTGGCCAAATACCTTGGTATACATTTTTAAATATCTACATTTCCAACTTCCTGCCCTAGCTTACTTTTAGTGTCATGGAATTTCTTCTAGTCAACTAAATAACAGTTTCCTTTAATCTTGAACGCTGAAAAGATGAATTGAAAACAACAACCACAAAAAAATTCTACTACGCTGTGGGTAGGCGGTTATAGAAAAAATTCCTCCATATATGTTTCTTTGGTTGCAAATGCCAGGTACTCCCTTCAAACTACCTGAAGTAAAAGAGGTGTATTGTGATAGATATTGTGCTGTTATGACTACCACATGAGGAGCGGTAACAGTTCTCAAGAAAGAACAAGTTTTGGCTGAGCAGATGCCCAGAAATGCATCTACTAAAAGAACTAGACAAGGGAAAATAATAAAGCACGTGTTTGATTCCAAGAGGCTCGCCCCTTTACCTTTTCTTGGAAAGTTCTTTTTCCTCTCTTTGAACATACACTTTCCTCCAAAGTAATTGTCTCCTGCTTCCTAGGCAATCTGCTTTGCAAAATCACTCTTTTTTACCACCTGGTATTTCCCAACTTCAGTTTTCACATTTCCAAACTGGACCTAAAGATGCCTGCCTTCCAGAAGTAAGACAGAGAACCAAAATGAGGCAATACATGAGAAAAAAAAAAATCTATCATAGTGCTTAGTGTGTAACTTATGCTCAATAAAGATCTTTATTTTTGTGTTTCAATCATTAAGTCATATGTTTTCAATCATTAAATCATATGTTAATGACATAATTTGTCACTTCTCCCAAGGATGTAGAGATGAAGAAGAGATTCTCTAGGAGTAGTGGTTTCATGTATCCACCTCTTGGAGTGAAAAATCATAAAGTATAAAAATATCCCAACAATGTATTATCAGAGGATAGTATGAGCTGAATGGACAGCCATAAATTTCTATTACTTTCAACACATTTATATTATTTCCAACAAAAATGCTCTTTCGGGGTGCCTTGGATGGCTCAGTTGATTGGGCATCTGAATCTTGATTTCGGCTCAGGTCATGATCCCAAGGTCATGGGATTAAGCCCTGCATCAGGCTCCATGCTGAGCATTGGGTCCTGCTTAGGAGTCTCTCTCCCCCTCTGCCCCTCTCTCCCACTTGTTCATTGGTTTCCTACCTCTCTCTCTCTCTCTCTCTCCCTCTAAATTAAAAAATAAATAAAATAAATAAAATAAAATAAAATAAAATAAAATAAAATAAAATAAAAATATTGAATATAAATAAATTTTAAAAACCTGAATATAGGTAGCATACAAGTTAACAATTTGAGTTTGATCACTTATTTATGATTATTTACTTATTTATGCTCAACATGTGTTTCTTCTGGGTGAAATCATAAACTCAAAATTATGTATGACTCTTTTATTGAAGAATTTTCCCAGTGGTTCTGGACTACTGAGTCCCTGTATAACTTCTGTTTATTTTCCTGACAATTTGTCAATATACCACACAAAGTTATGGAAATTCTTCTACATTGCATCTGACATATTTCCATGAGATGATGGAAAATCATGATCTTTAAGTCAACAGCACTGAAAAAGTAGCTAATTAGATTTTCAAATCTTTAGGGTATGTAAGATTTAAAAGTCAGACATCGGGAATTATTAAAAGGAAAGAGATTGACAGTTTTGTCCACAGACTTTATTGATTACAAAATGATATTTGTAAAACCACAACATTAGAGAAAAAAAAGTACCAAAATATTTTTCTATGAAAAATCCAGAGGGTTTTATATAGGATGCCAAAGAAATATTAAAGGTTTTTATGGAATTACACCATCAAAATTTCAAAGATTAGAGTGTTCTGAAAATAAGCTATGAACACCATACTTACAAATAGATTACGCACTGGACCCATTAGTTAACCACTTCTTAAAAATATGGCAAAGAGGACCAACTTAAGAAAATGAATCAGGTTATTCACCACCCGATGATGAATATTTCCTGGCAAGGTGGCTAAGAAAGGACTACTGAAGTAGGCAAACAAAGAGAAAACATTTTTTGGAAGAGACTATGGTTTTAGAGTATCTAAAAATAACAAAGTATCCAAACATATTTCTAGTCTCTCTATAATTGAAACATTGTTAAAATCTTGAAGGGGAAAAGACTTAATATCTACTCAAGTTTATTATTATCTGCAATGATGAAAGGAAGTAAATTGAATTTTTTGACACTTTTTGAGAAAATGTCTCATTTTCTTCTGGCTTAAGCACATTTCTCCTAAGAAGAAAATTTTATATTATCAGCTATACAATTTACAAATATGAATTGAACTACATGCAATTTGTGGGGAAGACATAGCTTAAATTTTCTTTTTGTTTATCTATTTTATAAATTAAAAGTATATTTAGCAATTTCCTTGAAATTTGACTGGACAACTTGATGAGAAGCAAAAGGCATAACCACTCTCAAATCTACATAGCTATTCTACGTCCTGCTGATTTCTTGCAACTCTGTAATAAATACGAGTGAAAAGTGCTATTAATGATAAAATCAAAAGCTCTGAAAGAAGTTTCATTAAGCATGAAACTAACACCTGGGAAGAACTTAGCCATCCCCATTAGAAATGTGGAAATAATGAAACATTTTTAGATTTGTTTAGATATTAAGATTTGTAACAAACCTTAATCCAACTTAGTGTTCAAAAACATCCTCCCTCCTTCACCACCAATTCTAATCCTCTTTCATAATTTCTCAATTTTTGTTGCAGCTGAGACATCTGCCTTGTTCAGAAAGTAAGTCTCCTCTCTGTTGTGAAAGCCCAACAACAAAAGACTGCCAGGTGCAAAGCACATATGTGATAGAGGACTTTCATTTAAAATATACAAAGAACTCTTAAAACCGGACAATGAAAATAAAAACCCAATTAAAAACTGAGCAAAATACCTGAACAGACACCTCACAATAAGATGTATAGATAACAAATATATGAAAAGGTGCTCAATATCACATACCACCAGTAGGGAACTGTGAATTAAAACAACAATAATATACCATTCCACATCTACTACACTGGCTAAATTCCCAAACACTGACAACACTACGTGCTGACAAGAGAGCAGAGCAACCGGAACTCACGTGTATTGTTGGTGTGACTGCAAATTAAATGGTACCTTGGAAGAGTTTGGCAGTTTGGGGTTTCTTTGTGTGTGTGTGTGCTTTTGTTGTTGTTGTTGTTGTTGTTGTTGTTTACAAAGCTAAATATCCTTGTACCATACTATTCAGCAATCACATTCTGTGGTATTTACCCAAATAAGCTGAGAGATTATGCCCACACAAAAACCCTCACAAAATTATTTATTCATAATTTACAAAACTAGAAGCAATAAAAATATCCTTTAGTAGGTGAATGGATATATAAACTGATATACCCAAACAATGGAATATTATTCACTGATAAAAATAAGTTATCAAGTCATGAAAAGGCTTGATGATCCCTACATGTATATTATTAAGTGAAAGAAATCAGTCTGAAAGGCTACATGCTGTATGATCAACTGCATGACCTTTTGGAAAAGGCAAAAACAGAAACAGTAAAAAGATCAATGCTTTTCACAGCATGGGATAGAAAGGAAAAACAGGTGGAGCATAGGTGATTTTTAGGGCAGTGGAACTATTCTATATGATAATTAACGGTGGATACAAGACATTATGCCTTTGGCAAAATCCACAGAAGGTGCAATGAAAACAGTGAATCCTAGTGTAACTATGGACTTTAGTCAATAATATCCATCTATATTGGTTCATCAATTATAATAAATATCCCACACCAATGCAAGATGCTAGTAATGGGAAAACTGAGTGGAGAGAGTATATGGGAACTCTGTATTTTCTGCTCAGTTTTTCTGTAAACCTGAAACTGCTCTAAAAAAAAAGTCTATTAATTAAAAACAAAAAGTTAAAAGACCACCAGGAAAATACTTGAAGTAAAAAATAATAGAATTACTATGTTTTTTACAGCAAGAAAAACAAACTAGAGAACTCTGGGAAATTATCAATTACAAGGACTCAGGAAGGCTTTTAATAGCATTTTGATTTGAGCTTGATAATTTTTTTCATTTTTTAAAAATATTTATTTATTCTTGAGAGAGAGAGAAACAGAGACAGAGTGCAAGTCGGGAAGCGCAGCGAGAGACTAAGACAAAATGTGAAGCAGGCTTCAGGCTCTGAGCTGTCAGCACAGAGTGTGGTGCGGGGCATGAACTTACAAATCATTAAACCATGGCCTGAGCCAAAATCAAGAATCAGCTGCTTAATGACTGAGCCACCCACACACCTGGAGCTTGAGAATTTCAAAGAGGTTCTAGGAAAGAGTTGGGCCAGTTCTGGCTTGAATGTCCTCAGAGGCAAGAACAATGGGTATCTTAATAATCTTTAAGAAGTGAGGGATTAAACCTTACTTTACCATTGCCAAAGAAGCAGTAGTTACTGATGTTAGTCAGAGAAGGGGGTTAAGTCATTTTGGTGGTTACAAAAAGGCATGGTGTTTGTATTCCAACCAGATTTAATTACAGTATCATTCAAAATCCTTTCGGATGCAAGCAATTTAAAATTTGCACGAACAGACTTAAACAGTAGGAAAAATTATCACTCATAGCAAGATACATACTTATGATATTTTAGGTTTGGTAACTGTGAGGTTTCACAACATGATATAGGACCCAGATTCTTCTCATCTTTTCATTCTATAATACTCAGTGTGTTGGGTTTTTTTCCCTATCTTTCAATTTTGTTTTTAAGTTTTTATTTAAATCCAGTTAACATACAGAAGTTTCAGGTATATAACCATAGTGATTCAACACTTCCATACATCACAGGTGCTCATCACAACAAGTTCACTCCATAACACCTATTTTACCCATCCCCCCCCCATCTACCTCCCTCTGGTAACCATCAGTTGCTACTACAGTTAAGAGTCTGTTAGAGTGTCTTGATTTATCTTTCTTTTTTTCCCGTTGCTCACTTGTTTCTTAAATTCCACATGAGTGAAATCATATGGTATTTTTCTTTGACTTATTTTGCTTAGCATAGCACACTCTAACTCTATCCGTGTCATTGCAAATGGCAAATTTTCCTTCTTTTTTATGGCTGAGTAATATGCCATTATGCATGTGTGTATACACATTTTCATATATATGTATGTACATATATGTGTGTATATATACACACATATGGATATGTATATGGATACATAAACCACAGCTTCTTTTTATATGTGTGTATATACCAGATCTTTATTCATTTATCAATCAATAGATATTTGGGCTATTTCCATAATTAGGCTATTGTTGATAATGCTGCTATAAACATTGGGGTGCATATATCCCTGTGAATTAGTATTTTTGTATTCTTTGGATAAATACTTAGTAGCGTGATTGCTGGATTGTAGGGTAGTTCTAGTTAACTTCTTGAGGAACCTCCATACTGTTTTCAGAGTGGCTGCAGCAGTTCGCATTCCTACCAACAGCACAAGAGGGTTCCCTCTTTCTCCACAGCTTCACCAAACACCTATTGTTTCTTGTATTGATGACTTTACCTAATCTGACAGGTATGAGGTAATATCTCCTTGTAGATTTGATTTGTATTTCCCTGATACGTGATGCTGAGTATCTTTTCATCGGTATGTTGGCCACCTTATAAGTTCTTTACATATTTTAGATACTAACCCCTGATCAGGGTTAAACCCTGAGACTTTACTGAATTTGTCAGCTTTAGCAGTTTTCTGGTGGATTCTTTCAGGTTTTCTATGTAGAGTATCATGTCGTCCGCAAATAGTGAAAGCTTTACTTCTTCCTTGCTGATCTGGATGCCTATTATTTCTTTTTGTTATCTAATTTTGTGGTTAGGACTACATTAGATAGGTTAGGACTACATTCCAGCACTATATTAAATAACAGTGGTGAGAGTGGACATCCCTGTCTTGTTTCAGATTGTAGAGGAATAGCTCTGTTTTTCCCCATTGAGGATATTAGTTGTGGGTTTTTCATACACAGCCTTTACGTTGTTGAGATTCGTTACCTCTAAACTTACTTTGTTGAGGGTTTTTATCATGAATGGATACTGTACTTTTGTCAAAAGCTTTGTCTTTATCTATTGAAATGATCATAGAGTTCTTATCATTTCTTTTATTAATCTGATGTTTCACTTTGATTTGTGAATACTGAACCATCCTTGCAACCCAGGAACAAATCCCACTTGATTGTGATGAATAATTAAAAAAATTGTTTTAATGTTTATTTTTTTGAGAGAGACAGACAGACAGACAGACAGACACAGAGTGAGGAAAGGACAGAGAAGGGGACAGAGGATCCAAAGTGGGCTCTGTGCTAACAGCAGAGAGCCTGATGTGGAGTTCAAACTCACAAACCTCGAGATCATGACCTGAGTTGAAGTCAGACATTTAACTGACTGAGCCGTCCAGGCACCCCATGGTGAATAATTTTTTCTAATGTATTGCTGGATTCAGTTTGCTTGTATTTTGTTGAGTATTTTTGCATCTATGTTCATCAGAAATATTGACCTATAGTTCTTTTTTTGTAGTGTCTTTATCTGGTTTTAATATCAGGGTAATGTTGGCTTCATAAAAATTAATTTGGAAGCATTCCTTCCATTTCTATTTTTCAGAATGGTTTAAGAAGAATAGGTATTAACTTTTTTTTTTTCCAACGTTTATTTATTTTTGGGACAGAGAGAGACAGAGCATGAACGGGGGAGGGGCAGAGAGAGAGGGAGACACAGAATCGGAAACAGGCTCCAGGCTCTGAGCCATCAGCCCAGAGCCCGACGCGGGGCTCGAACTCACGGACCGCGAGATCGTGACGTGGCTGAAGTCGGATGCTTAACCGACTGCACCACCCAGGTGCCCCGGTATTAACTCTTCTTTAAGTGTTTGGTAGAATCCATCCGTGAAGCCATCTGGTCCTGGACTTTTTATTGAGAGTTTTTTGATTACTGATTCAATTTCTTTGCTGGTTATCAATCTGTTCAAGTTTTCTATTTCTTTATGTTTCAGTTTTGGTAAGGTAGGTTTCTAGGAATTTATCCATTTCTTCTAGGTTGTCCACTGTTGGCATATAGCTTTTCATGATATTCTAATTACTTGTATTTCTGTGGGGTTGATTTTTCTATCTCCTTTCTCATTTGTAATTTTATTTATTTGGGTCCTTTCTCCTTTTGATAAGTCTGGCTTAAGTTTCATCAAGTGTGCTGTTTTTTATCATTTGGCTTGTCCCCTTGCGGTCAAAAGAGGACTATGAGAACCTTCAAGTATGATATCCCCACACAACACTCAAAGACTTTAAAGGAGAAAAAGACTGCATTTCTCCCTTTGTTGCTTTTTATGACTGAGAATAACTTTCCAGCAACTTCTTTTTCCCATACGCATCTTCCTCTATTTGTCATGTTGTTCCTTAATCTGAATTATCATTATGTGTGTCCCCGACTAAGCTCCCTATGTCTGGCACTAGGTCCAGGAAATATTTTTTTTCAATTTAGACCAGGAGTACACAAATGTTTCTTTGAAGAGGGCCACATGGAATCCCTATTGCCTGTTGTGTTTTGGTTTACTCACAACTCTTTAAAATTGTACAACCATTCTTAGCTTAAGGGCTGTGCAAAAACTAGCTTTCAACAATAATGATGCAAAACGATACAATATTTCATGTTTTATTATGAACACAGTTCAACTGAATAAATATTACTGGGCATTGCTTGTGTGCCAGACATGGAAAATGCCACCATGTTAAAAGTGAGGCAGGTTCCTATTCAAACAATAGGTATTTAACTGAGGAAAAAATTGTAGAATCAGAGGAAATCACTGAATATAGTGAATCCTTAGAGTCCAGAAGATCCCTTATGAAAAGAACATAGCATCCAGAAGTGTTATTTTTAAAGCCCATATTCAGAAAAAATATGTATGTGTTTTCTCTCTCCCTTTGAATTACTCTGTGTTGATTATTTTATGTACGAAACTACTCAAAGAGTTCTATGCTCCTATTACAATAACATGTATCTTTGTGTTAGTGTCTTCCTCTTTTCACTTTTCACCTTCTATGTGTCCCATGAATAAGTTTATCCTTCTCTGAGTTGGAAGAATTCCCATATCTGCAGCTGGGAACCAAATCCTTATGTGAGAGTTTGGTAACTGGTGATTGATTATTATTGGGGCAGTTGGGATGGTATCTCCACGGAATACACCTCTTATGAGGGTATAGGTTTCATGCTCTTGAGAAATGTTTTCCCTCTAGAACATCCTCTTCAATTTGCAAAATGGAAGGAGTACACAGAAACTAGTAAGACGTTGGTGCGTAAACAGGAAAGATTAACGATGCCCTAAACAAACAACTCCAAAAGTTCAGTGGGTGGCTTCCATCAACCTTCATTTAGTTCCCCTCATGTAACATGTATCCTGCAGGGAGGCTGCAGATGCACTGGAACTCATCAGCTCTCCAACATAGTCTCATTCTAGAACCCATTGTGGAGAATAAACTCCTACGGAGGACATTTTGTTTTTATGGCAGAGGCATGAGAAAAGACCAAGATGAACCAAGCAATCATATTTAAAGATTCTCCATTGGTCTCTTTGGGGGGGGGGCGGGGGGAGTAACCAAGAAGGATAATAGGAAAGGGAGAACTTCCCAGACCACAGAGCCAAAATCCATGCAGAACAGCGAACAGGGTTGCAGAGCAGCGGCCCAGTGAAAGATCATTGCCCACTCCAGCACAAGGACTTTTCACAATGTTTTCTCAAAATTCAAAAGTGCTGTGACTGTGTGACTTCTCTGAGCTTTAAATTCTCCTGGATGAAGCCACTTTCTCAGCCTGCTTCCCAACATGAAAATAAAAGTTGGAGGATCAAGGGTTTTGTAATACCTTGAACAGTCACAATGTTTTAGGCTCCTGTTACTTTTGTCAACACAAATTTCTCAAAAACAACATTATTTAAAGCTCAGTTTTATGACAGTCAGCTCCATAAGCAATCACTAGCCCCACAATTCCTGTTGAAAGTAGATTTTTCTCCTGACTTAATTTCAGGTTCTTTGAGTCAGATTTTTGTGGAACTATGCCCTTCTCTTTACCACATTTTGTCCAATGGAAAGAACATCTGAATCCACTCAGAAATCTTAACGTGGAATGTGGCATGGCCATGTTTAGTATTTACCCTGAGACTGTAGACAAAAGATTTCCTAGTTTTATGTCTGATGATGAGAATTGAGAAACCATTCCTTCTTCCAATTCTGCAAGTTCTAGGATTGCTGGGCTCTCCATCTCCTTTCATCTCTACTTTCAGACACACCATTTCTTTTCTGATCTCAGCTTTCTTATGGTGCCTTCTCAAATGCACCTAACAACAAGCAACTCATGCTAGTAATGTACAGTTTTGAAACCTTTCTGCCCAAAGCCATGACCCTTTATTATACATCAACTGCCTTCCAAACTGTCTCAAACAAAAATGTTACAAAATATTTTGCCACCATGTAATACTTTACTTTCTTAGTTTCCAATAACCGTTTCTCTTCCTCCTGGTGTCCCACGAAACCTCTGTCACATATATTTGACATTTTTGTTACAGCAGCCCACAAGATTTAACAGCTATTTCTCAATTGGACATTCTTCTTGCTGCTGTAACAAATAACCCCTTAGCTCAGTGGATTACCTCAGAAAGCATTTTATTTCTCTCACATTACATGCAAACTGTGGTTTGGCAATGACTACAATGTCAGTGTTCAACTCTGCTTGGCTCTGCTGTGAGTCTTCTCGTTCAGTGTGGAGGTGCAGTCCCTGTCTGGGACATGTGGTTTTTATGGCAGAGGGCAAAAGCAAGAGGCTGAGATGAATTACAAAATCTCTTTCAAAGCATACATCTCATTTGTTCATATCCATTGATCAAAATAAAAGGGCAGGGAAGTATTTCCCACCAGAGGGGGGCACCAAGTCACAGGGAATCAGTGGAGAGGAAAGGGAGGAAGGCAGTATATACCAGAAATATAGTCTAAGACAAATGCTCTACAGCAGGAGGCTCCTTCTAAGATTATGTTTCCTGAATGAGTTACTCCTTGGATCACAATAAAAGCTCTTAAATAGGAGAGAAAGAATCATAATAAGTCCTTACATTTTTTTTTCCATTTAACTTTGGAATCCTTAGGGATAATGTGTTCAAAGAGTCAACATAGAGTCTGGAATAAGTTAGGTATCTCGTTTCCTTCTTCCAATCTCCGAACGAACTCCCTTGCCTTTCTACACCGTCCTTATCAGACGAGGTAAAAACATTTTCACGTTTAAAACAAATTTTGGGGCCTGTGATAGGCAAGAGTTTTTCCAGATGACTGCCACACAATACTGGCAGGTGTTATGTTTAAGCCAATCTGTTTATTGGCTCCTCAGAGTGTACCATCTCTAAAAACTTCCTATCATTCCTCAGTTGTAAAACAAATACCTGGCTCAATGGATCCTAAACAAAAATTACACTGGTAAAAATGTTTTAAAAGGCAGGCAGGAAATTAATTTTTAATGATATATAAAATTTTATCTCTGATCTTTAAATCATCTCTTGTATTTATCTTGTCCTAGAAATTCAAGTGCTTCTCTTTTATAGGATTTCTCCAAGTCAAACAACATTTTAAATAAACTGAAGCATATTATTCTTTATCACAGCCATATATTTTCATAATAATTATATTTAGTCCTCTTCTCCTTATATAATTATACCATTTTTATTTTACTTTAAAGACCTAAAGAATATTTGCCATTATTTAGAAGGAACCTACTTAGGTTCAGCTATTGTTAGAGTAAAGGCAGTGTCCTCCTTTGTAGCACAGTAAACTCCTTTTCACCTGTCCTTGGAAAGCACATTTATACAGAGTGGCATTTATAAAGATTTGAAAAGATTTGATGCCAAGTGCCATAGTATAGCAAACTTCACCAACACTATAAATTTATACTTCAAAAAACTAATAGGTCTTTATTTTTTTTTTTAATTTTTTTTTTCAACGTTTATTTATTTTTGGGACAGAGAGAGACAGAGCATGAACGGGGGAGGGGCAGAGAGAGAGGGAGACACAGAATCGGAAACAGGCTCCAGGCTCTGAGCCATCAGCCCAGAGCCTGACGCGGGGCTCGAACTCACAGACCGCGAGATCGTGACCTGGCTGAAGTCGGACGCTTAACCGACTGCGCCACCCAGGCGCCCCATAAAAAACTAATAGGTCTTTAATAAAGCACATTTACCGTTGAGATAAGTACAGCTAAGTATTCTTATTCTACGTTGAGGAAAAGCAAGGTTGAGGAAAGTATAAAGTGATTTGCCCAATGTCAAAGTAGTCAGCTGATCTTGGACTAGGGCCCTAGCAGGTTACAGTGAAAAGGAGGATTCTAGAAATTACAAACTACTCACTCATATTACAGCATTTCTACTGCAGGAATAAATAGCCTCCCATCATAGGAACCTATTTCAATGGGGAATGTGTATTTAAATAGCTGAACATCAAAATTAATAAAGAATAATCATATTACCTATATATTTCAAGATATATATTAAACATAAAAACTAGAAAATTTGGGGTCACCTGGGTGGCTCAATCGGTTAAGTATCCAACTTTGGCTCAGGTCATGATCTCACAGCTCTGGAGTTCAAGCCCCATGTCGAGCTCTATGCTGACAGTTCAGAGACTGCAGCCTTCCGGTTCTGTGTCTCCATCTCCCTCTGCCCCTCCCCAACTCGCTCTCTCTCTCTCTCTAAAATAAAATAAACATTGGGGCGCCTGGGTGGCGCAGTCGGTTAAGCGTCCGACTTCAGCCAGGTCACGATCTCGCGGTCCGGGAGTTCGAGCCCCGCGTCGGGCTCTGGGCTGATGGCTCAGAGCCTGGAGCCTGTTTCCGATTCTGTGTCTCCCTCTCTCTCTGCCCCTCCCCCGTTCATGCTCTGTCTCTCTCTGTCCCAAAAATAAATAAACGTTGAAAAAAAAAATTTAAAAAAAAAAATAAAAAAAAAAAAATAAAATAAAATAAACATTAAAAAAAAAAAAAACAAGAAAATTTGTATTATCATAGAACTTACAGGACTTCCCTAAGCTCTTCTATTTTCAACAGGGGTGACCACATCATTCATTTATTCACCAAAAAATCATTCTTAATCCAGAGTACATATGTATTACTTTTATATATATGGTTAAAAATTCTATTGACACTTGTCTGCCATTTAATGCAATTTTAATATTTGGGATAAAGATCAAAGCAGAATATAGTTTGCCACAAGGTCATTGTGAAAAATTGTAAAGGATGAGACCTCCAGGCACTACCTATTAAAGATAGAACTTTCATTCATAAGATCTTTGTTTTTATTTTGTGAAAAATTCTGAGTACACATAATAAATAGCGAATACAATTATCAGCAGGGTGATATGGGACACTGTGCTTGCATTTTCCTGAGACATTTGGACTCCTTTTCTAGGAAAATTTATGGAATGTCCATTACCATATCTATTATGTGTATCTCTGGCACCAATAATCATAGCGCCTTGACCCTCCGGCTAGACCATAAATTAAATACACAAATCATCTCTGTTTTACCTCAACCTTGAGATGGCATGCACACTCAATTTTTGAAGAAATGCCATAAAATGTGCTTTTGTGGCTATTCCAATGCCTCAGGATTCAAGCAACTACTTTAGCAGATATCAGGAATACCTTAAAATATGACCTTATTCTTACCTCTTAGGTATAAATTTATATGACTCACTTCCCTGTTAAAATCACTTAAGATCTTAGTAAATAAGACCTTTTGATCTCTGCGAAATTTGAATCACTTTTTATACCTAATATCAGTAGAAAATCCAGTTTGCTCATGGGCGGTGGGGAAGAGAACTATAAAATAGTAATATTTATTTATAATTAACATACTAGGACTTACATATTCATGAAATGCTGTTCTTCAAAGTTGTCCCCTTGAACACCTTAAGTGAATTCCAATGATGTTACCTATTTCAAAAACACTGCAGATATCAGTGTAAATATTCCCCAGTGTGGCCTTCCTTTAGAGTTATACCTTACTTATAATAAAAAATGTTGTGATCCAATGTATTACTCACTTTGCCAAACTAACTTCTAACTGATGTTTTTGCCCAAAAATTAAATGTTACCCTGCACATTTCACTCTATTATGACCCAAAATCAAAGTGTTCAAGAATTGACAGGGATTCCAAAATAGAAAGTCAAAAAAATATTTTGAGAAAATAACAATATAAAATTAGTATAAAAATAGACATAAAGTCCCAAATAGTCCTTGGCACACTAGTCATCATTCAAGTCGTTGTGCCTGTGTCAGCTAGAGGTTAGAGGTGACCCCAACCCAAAACATCAACTCTATTCTGCTTGAGGACTCTAACCTACTTCTCCCAATGTTCTGGAGAAACTTGCATTCTACTATTTTCTCCATGACATGATGATTATAACAGTGGTAATCATCTCAGTAATAATAACAATGCGGGTGCCTGGGTGGCACAGTGGGTTGAGTGACCGACTTCAGCTCAGGTCATGATCTCATGGTTTGTGAGTTTGAGCCCCGCATTGGGCTCTGTGCTGACAGCTCAGAGCCTGGAGCCTGCTTCAGATTCTGTGTCTCCCTCTCTCTGCCTCTCCCCCACTCATGTGTTCTCTCTGTCTCAGAAATAAATAAACATTAAAAAAATTTTTTTAATAATAACAATGCATATTTTCAATGGGCTAAGTACTTTCTAAATGCAATACTTCCTTAAACTTCACAATAATCTAATTTAGTTCTCAGAACAGTCCTATCAAGTAAATATTGTATGAGTTCCATTTTACATGTAATGTCTTCAAAGATAAAATGAGACTTCACTCAAATGCTATTATTGATTTAGCATTGGTCATCTGTCGAGTGGTCTGAGTGAGTATTTACATTTAAGATTCACTGTCAAGGAATAATCATCCTTTCATCCAACCTTAACCCCCATGGAGAAGCCACTCAGATAATTCCTGGAATTCCTTCAGTGATTTAACCATGTCTCAAGGTGGGAAATTCTTGGTTACACACTTTTCTTGTATGAAGATTTAATATTTTTTTATAAAATAAGAATGTTTTAAGGTTTTCCTGAACTAATTTGATCATAAAATCTGTCTCCGTAGAATATATTTTAGGCTTATTATTCAAAAGGAAAGACTTTCTCATCTAATCAAAAGCCCTAGTAAAGCTCATGCCACTCTACATGTGGTGATACATCCAACAGAAAGACCAATGCAAACTTAATATTCAGAAAGTAATGCACATCTTTATGGAATGCGCTCAAGTAGACAGCACAGAGATAATTTCATTGTATTGACATAGAGCACAGCTTCTATAAAACCTCCATGCCCTGCTGTATACTCTGCCAAATCCTTATACTATCTGCTAAAAAATCTATGGCTTTCTTGCCTTCAAAGTGCTATAGAAAAAGTTGAAATCTGCACTGATTATATATCCCTCTTCTACTTCTCCTTCCTGTCAGCTTCCAAATTAATTCTTTCCGTAAGTATCTCCCTCTTTGTATCAGAATACTTTCAGCCACAAGTAAACAAATACAAAGTCAAACAAAAGTCACATGGATAATGCAAAACATATCTTCCTAAATAAGAATAGAGGCAAGGTGAGTTCAGGGCAGTTACTTAGCGGCTCAAAAATGTGAGGCCTTCAGTTTGGTTGTTCTTCAATTTTTGTTCTCTTTTTATGGCAATAAGATGGTTGCAACAACTCCAAATATCACATTCTAACCCTAAAACATCCAAAGCAAGAAAAAAAAAAAAAAAAGACCCTTACACATGTTCCATTTTAACAATGAAGAACATTTCCTCAGAACCACCAACTGATATTTTTTTTTAATTTTTTTTAACGTTTATTTATTTTTGAGACAGAGAGAGACAGAGCATGAACGGGGGAGGGTCAGAGAGAGGGAGACACAGAATCTGAAACAGGCTCCAGGCTCTGTCAGCACAGAGCCTGACGCGGCGCTTGAATTCTCGGACCGCGAGATCCTGACCCGAGCCGAAGTCGGCCGCTTAACCAACTGAGCCACCCAGGCGCCGCCACCAACTGATATTTTAATGTCCCATTGGTTAGCATTTTGTCATGTACCTATACATCTGCAAGACGGACTATAATTAGCTGATATAATCAAGACTCAAATCATGAGGTTGGAGAGGAGCCTATGAAGTATCTGACAAAATGCTGATCTGTTTAGAAAGAAGAGGCATAATTTTGAGTAGGAAACCAATAGTAGTTATTATGTGCCTTTTCTATTTATCTTCTCTCGCTCTTGCAATACATATTAGCATTATTCCCATACGGCCCTACAAAATCATCCATAAAAAAATAAGGAAAGCTAAAGTTACAAATAACTATACATTAAATTTTCTATGCCACATATACATATACATCATGGAAAATATTAATGTACAAGTATTATGTTATTTGTCATTTTTTAAACAATAGATTATTCATCTTTCTGTGGAAATGAATAGACTCTTACAAGATCATTTTTATTGACTGGATCGGCAATTAATTTTGTGACTGCCCAAATCATTAACCATTTGTGTATTCTTGTGAGTGTTCTTTGCCTGTTTTTCTTCACTTACTATTTCCACAATATTTGTAATTATATTACATTTCATTTTTGATATTTAAAAAAATAATTGAACTATTATTCACATGGTAAATTAGCTTCAGGTATACAACAGTGATTCAACAATTATATATATTATGAAATGCTTACCATGATAAATGTATTATGTTATTGACTATATTCCCTCTGCTATACTATGTTTTCTTATTGATATAAGACCTCTAATATATTACAAATATTAATTTTTATTATATATATTGCAACTACTTTCTCAATTGACTTTTGATTTTTTATGTTTGTATTTTTTCACTTTGAAAGGATTATAATTTTCAGGTAGTCAAATCCATCAAGTTTTTTTCTGTGAAGACCTAGTTTTCCATGTTACTCTTAACATGCACTCCCCACCCTAGAGTTATATACAATTTCTTTGTTTCTGTTTTTTTACCCATGGCATACATTAAATGCTTTGACCCTGGAGCTCGTTTATTGAGGTTCAAGTCCCAGTCAGCTACATTTTAGGTATGCTACTTTGTGCAATTAAATCATAAATATTAGGTCAAAAAGAAGTCATTTAGAACCTACAATACTTGGCTATTCTTTTAGTATTTTTATTATGTATTTTATAGGTGAAGTTTTAATTGTTTTGGATTGAATTTGGTATATAGTACAATTTAGGGAGTTAACTTTATATTTTTAATGGTTAACCAGTTGTCTGAAAAACCACTTAATTAAAATAATAATTCTTTTTCTTATTTGACATTTGATCTTTATCAGAACTACATTCCTTATCTAATTTATGCATTACTGGACTATTTTGTCACATTTCTTTGTATTTCCTATATTTTTTCTGTATTTTAATACTGTGCTTCTTGGTACAAAAAAAATTCTTGAGCCTCACTGTGAACTGTAATCTCTTATAAATTTCCTTTTCCTCTTTTCTCATTGGAAAGGTTTGTCTTGGCATCAACATCTTCTAATATTAATAACACAATTCATATTTTCTTACTGTTGACATCTTCCTAGTTTGTTTTCACTTTAATTTACTTTTCCTATGTCTGAAACATTTCATTTAGCTACATTTATGGTAAACGGCCTACAGCTGGGTTTTAGTTTTTGACCCAATCTGTTCGCAAATGTTAAATTAAAATGTTTTCTTTGATGTCGTGTTCTGCATTCCTAATTCTTTACTTTCTTTCCCTTAGTATATTTTTTTTCTTTTCTGTGCGTGTTTGTATGTGAATGTTTTAGTATGATACTTTGGATGGTTTCCTTCTGCTTTCACTATATTGCTAACTTTCTATAATATGTTAAAAATCCTATTTATTTATTCATCTACTTTGGTAATATTAACAACTTTCACTAAAAATAATGAGATAGGAGCATATTCTCTGGGACTTTCACCTCACTCCCAGCAGTCAACAACAGACAGCAGACCAGAAGTTTGGCTCTGTTCCCAAACTGTAGCTCAGAACAGCTTTCAAAGTACAGGCAGTATCTCTGATTAGTAGTTAAATCATCACCTCCTTCACCCTAGCACTTCTCCCTAGTTAGGAAGAGTGACCCAAGAGCCAGAAATTAGTATGACTTAAAGAACATTTTATTGCACCTGTAGTCACCTCTGGGATTCTCAGATTTTATGTGTTATATATACATAGCTTATTATATATAAAAATTACATTTATTATATATTCAAGTATATATATATATAATTACATTATATTTATACTTGTATATTTTATATTTATTCATATATTTATAATTTAAATTTATTTATATTTGAGTATATTTTACATATAATTTATATATGTATAAATGTGTGACTACCTCTGGGATTCTCAGAGGTATATATATTTATATGTGTGTATATATATATTATATATTATATATACCTTCATATTTTAAGTACTAAAATAATAGTCTTTAAGTCCCTTCAATCTTATCAAACCATTGTTGCTGTTAAAGCATAAAGCACTATCATTGTGATTACTCAGGTACCATTTTAGAATTTCAGAAGCAATTAAGGCATGTGTGTGAATATGCTTTCAAAAGGAAAACAAAGTATTTTCCTTTCATCTTCTACCTGCTTCAAAATTGCCACATAATGTTCCTTCTTTTTCAATCTATACTCAGTACTGTATCCCACCATGGGTGGGATACAGGACAGAAAAACTGTGGATGTAAGATAGAACACTTGTCCTTAGGACTTTTGTTAAGCCCTCAGAGAAATGAAACATCTTTAAATAGGTTATAGAACCAGATACAAGCTTAAATACAATTTGTTAGAAGATACTTAAAATGTGATTCATCTGCTATTAATCTCTTGACCTCCTCTGCAGCATGTTGTCACCAAACAGGGAACAATCTAGAAGGCTTTCAGAATCTAACACCTCTGCTGTAAACATTTCAGATTAAAGTCCCTCCAGCTGGTTCAAAGAAGTCCTTAATTCTCCCAGAGGCTGCCTCTCTAGTTCAAGAACAGAAAGAAAGTTGATGGTGGGCTACGGAAGGAAAATAGTTTCAAGGGAGGAAAAACATACATATATATTGGATACAAACAAAAATTTTAGGAAATCTAGCTAAATATATGTGGCTATTCCTTTAAATATCAGCTATGCTTTAAAGTACCTCTCGCTATTTGTTCCAGAGAAGTTCTTAGCATCTTAAACAAGAACTCTATATGTAGGAGTTGGGGAAAAAATCTGTTTAGCCTCATTAAAATTAGATAATAGCACTATCCCCTTTCATTTTCATACTTATTTCTGGAAGACCCTCATATGTGCATCTGTTTCGTATGCTTTTTTCTCAGTCTGCACTATCATTTTCTAAATTGTGATGAAAATTTCTACAAACATTTCCAAGGAAATTTTTGGATATGTTTAAGAACTATAGAGACCATAGCTACCAAAGTTACAAATAGCTATTTGACAGTTTTATTAATAGCAAATACCACCACCTTTTCCTACTAAAATTACCTTATAGCTGAGTTTGTCAAATTAAAAGAAACAAAGAGAAAACAGAGCCTTGTCGATTTCTAAGCAAATACATACTTACATTCAACTTAGGTTCTGTGTCCAATTTTGTACTTCCTAGGAAAATATGTTCTTATAAAAATGTATGTGATGTTTTATATATATTATTTCAGTTGAAATGAAAGATAATGATAATTTTGTTAGTCTTCCTTTGGTGGTGCTAAGAGTTCTGAATACAAAAGATACTTAATTGGATACTTTCTGCCTTTAGTCATACTTGAACATTTGTAGCAATTTTTTCTTATCATAGGCTTAAACCACAGAATAATCCATTTAATGTGAATTTTCTCTGATAACATATTTAGAAAACAAGACTATACAAACTATGAAGGAAGTCTGCTTTACTGTCTGATGTTATCTTTTATTCATCATTGTTTTGATTCCCCAGTTCTTAGCATGGTTCTTTGCATGTAGAAGGTAGCAATAAATATTACTCAATGATGCAGGAATGGAGCCACCCTTAAATTTATTCCGAAGAGTATGCCTAACCTTTGGTGTCACTCATCAGGTAAGTACTGGACACCTACCATGAGTTAATTTTGAGAATTTAATGGCAAATAAGTCACGGAAAATAGGGTCCTAGTGGATGAAAATTTGACAAGCCACCACAATAACTGCTAATACAAAGATGGTACTGAGTGCTACAGGGGCTGCTGAGAGGCATCTCACACAAGCTCCTAAGAGAAAATGGATATATATATATATATATATATATATATATATATATATATATATATTGAAATATGAAGCATAAGTAGTTATTACTCAGGCAAAGGGAGATGGAGAATAGAAGTTGTTGATGGAAGGCATGGAGATAGAACACATCAGGCAAAAGATACAGTGTGTGAAAACAAAAAAAAAACCCAGAGAAAGACATCACTTGGAATTTTTAGAAAACTGTAAGAAGCTCAGTAAGTCTGGAGAATAGAACGTGAGGAGGACAGAAGTGAGACGAGAGACAGCAGAGGTAAACAGGGGCCACATCTCCAACTTTAGGAAGAAATAGAATACCTGGCTCTGGGCCATGTGGCTACTAGTCATGCTACTGTGTTGGTCACTAATCCGGGTTTCACAATGGGTAACTTACTAGGAACATTTGGTTTGTCTTGAGAGTTCAAGGTTATGTCTTCTTGGTCTACAAAACACAGTGTTAGATTAGGGTGTATTGGATAATTCTGCAGAGAGCTCTCTTAAAGCCTTTACTTCTACTAGTCAGAAATAACCTATAGAAAGAATATCTTCCACAGATTCCCAAGGCTTCAACTGCATGCAGGGCAGTATATATATTTGTTAACCCACTCTTGCTTTGGATCTAATGGGTGCTCACTATCTTGCATGACACTCCCTCACTATTACTGCTTTTACAGATGGATATGAGAGTGCAAATGGGGGGGGGCAGGGTGTTGAATATCACCTTGTTTAGAACTTGGCCTCTGACCTCCTCCTCACTATTGCTCTAATTATAAGGGTCCTCATATCAACCCAAGAGACTCTAGTGCCAGAATTTATGAAGTCCATGAATATGAGGGTACTGCATGAAATCTCAGCACGAGTGCAAATTTGGCTCCCTTTTCTCCTCTGAGCCTAATCTTTCAAAGTGATTGGACTCAGAACAATTCGTCAAACATAGCAATAATATTTGCTTACCTTATCCTCAAAACTCTGACCAGCCTTTCTTGCAGACAGTTTTGCTTAAATGTGTGGGAAAAGCCAGTTTATTTTTATACAGAAGTAGAAGCAAGGCCAAGAATTGATAACCAATTTTTTTTTAACTCTGGGTAAAAGTAAAGTCTGACACACGTTCACCCACATTGCTAAAATGAAGACAAGAAATGACAAGTGGCTCCAGAGGAATTGATTTTAGACTGTTTAAATCTGGATCAGTCAAGGGAAAAAGTTCTACTAAAAAACTTTCATCAAATATGCCATGCTCTCTCAAAGAACATCCTTATATATTTTTTTTAATTTTTTTTTCAACGTTTATTTTTGGGACAGAGAGAGACAGAGCATGAACGGGGGAGGGGCAGAGAGAGAGGGAGACACAGAATCGGAAACAGGCTCCAGGCTCCGGGGCTCGAACTCACGGACCGCGAGATCGTGACCTGGCTGAAGTCGCATGCTTAACCGACTGCGCCACCCAGGCGCCCCAAGAACATCCTTATATTTAAGAAGTTAAAAAATCATTTTTTTTCCATGAGAGCTAATAGCTCACTGCAGTATGCTGAAGTAGTGTATAATAATAAAGAAAACAAGACAATTTAGGAGCATATATGATAGCCTTAGATAATTGAAAAGCCTCTATCCATAAAGTCAGATGAGCTTGCTTAGCAAGAGTTTAATTTTGGTCTGGAGTCAAGAAGTGATTACCAGCTCTGTGTTAAAAAAAAAAAAAAAAAAAAAAAAAAAAAAAAAAAAAAAGGCTATCTATTACTGCTACCTGAGAGCAAAAAGAATGGGGTCTAGACCAAGCAGAATAGAAGGCTGCCAGAAAGCTATTTGGAATTTCAAGAATGGAGGAAAATGGACCGAGCACATTGAGTTTTTCTTTTCGTGTGCCTTAACGCACCCAGGGTGGACAGAGGGAGGCAGAAAATTATAGTAGAAATCATCCTGTGCAGACAGAATGTGAGAGGACCTGACCTCTGGCCTTGGCTTGGATTCTAACTGCATGATCCTAAGAAAGTCACTTCACTTACCTGAGCCCTATATTCCTCACACATAAAAATGAACAACTGAACTAGATACTCTCTGAGCTCTAGTCTATGAGCTTCAGGAAAATAAAAACTTTGTTTCTTCTTTGCCTCAGTAATGAGCCTGGCACACAGTAGGCATCTAATAAGTGCTCCTTGTGCTAATAAAAAAAAAAAAAAACTATGTTACATTTCTCTTGATAGAAAAACATCATACATGTATATACTTAGAGGTTAAAATAATTCATAAAAGATACATATTGACAATGTACATTGATTAGAATAACAAATTACATAACGAAGGAAACCACACATACTTTGAAATAAATATTAAGAGTTTCATAGAGATGGCACTTTGACATAGAATGCAACTAATAAGTATGACCAATACTTTCTAACACATTTTTATGGATACCAGTTACAATAGTGATCTTGTTCAGGAGGGGATACTTGTTTCTACTGAGATTGTAATGATAAAAATGGTCAAAGCCAAATAACTGAAGAATGAAACCAAATCATTGGCTGCAGTGAAGTCTAATTGCAATTCTTTTTATTCTGAAAGTCCTATGTGAATAAGAGAGAGATTGAGAGAGTGATCGGTAAACACAACATTAGCATAAAATTTCCACATGCCTATAATAATCATGCCACTCTCAGGTTACACTGATGCCCCTTTGAAAGAGATGTGGTATGGGGCTAAGTCCTTTGTGACACTCACTACAATCAAAGGGCTAAGGACATAGGGTGATGGCCCCCAAGGCAGTCAGAACACAACTTGGCAGGGGGAGACAATGACAGAAGGAAAGGGAAAACCTTTGGAAATGCTACATCTTCTCTAACTACTTTCTCTAGTTAGTAGTATGTTGACTTCTGGCCATCCATGAAAGAGATTATTAAAGATAAATGTAAAAGGTATCTGTGGGGAAGGGGAAGCTCTCCTAACAATGATAACACAGATAATGATGTATACACATTAAGTTTTCCTATATCCAGAGTTTTAAATGTGGGTGTAGGGGTCCCAGGGCGGCTCAGTCAGTTAAGCATCCGATTTTGGCTCAGGTCATGATCTCACAATTCGTGAATTCGAGCCCCACTTTGGGCTCTGTGCTGACAGCTCAGAGCCTGGAGCCTGCTTCAGATTCGGGTCTCCCTCTCTCTCTGCCCCTCTCCCACTCACATTCTGTCTTTCTCTCAACAATGGACAAACATTAAAAAAGTTTTTAATGTGTGTCTACAAGCTGAAACAAAACTCTAAAATAACATGGTTCCTTTCTTGACACCTAAGCCTGAGACCATTTTACATGGAGTTTTACCATTTCTACATCATGTATAATCTCACCTCCAGCCTTTTGTTTTTAAAATATTAAATCAGCCTAAGGGGAAATTTATTTGCAAATATTCAGTGAAATAAAACACGGGACATCCTTCTCTCTTTGCTCATAAAAGATGTTGAGGAGTAATTATTTTTACAGCAAATATTACAGTAGAGTTTACCAAAAGAGGCTGAAAGTGAAAGAAATACTGAAATTTTTTAGTCTATAAAATGATACTATGCCCCATGTATACCAACATAAAAAGAATAGGGTTATGATCACCTTGAGTCAAATAACTATTTTCTTTTTTAAAAAAAAGTTTATTTATTTTTTAGAGAGAAAGAGAGAGCACAAGCAGGGGAGGGACAGAGAGAGACACAGAATCTCAATCAGGCTCCAGGCTCTGAGCTGTCAGCACAGAGTCTGACATGGGGCTCAAACCGATAAACCATGAGATCATGACCTGAACTGAAGTTGGACACTTAACTAACTGAGCCACCCAGGTGCCTCTTCACTGTGTCTTTTTTTTTCTTTAAACACATTATATACATAAACATGTGACATTTGGGTATCCACTCTAGAATGGACCTAATTCAATTAGAATTAGTCCTGATGTAGGCTGTCAATATATGGCTGCTCTGATTCATAAATTCCTCAAGATCCCAGCTTTTCTCCTCTTGTTTCTAGATCATGAGTAGCTGTCACTTCTAAGTTTACCTGATGTTCCAAAATAGCTTCTTTTGCTTAGTCATTATATCTGTATGGAATGAAAAGAGAAGGATATGTTCCCCACTAGAAGATACTTCCCAGTACTTATAAATACTTCCTATGTTCCACAGGCCAGAACTTAATGGTAAGATTACACCTGACAGCAGTCAGTCTTACTGTAAGCAGCCATATGTACTTGTAGATATGTAGAATAAAGAAGAAAACTGGAATAACACTTTTATTTTTTAGATGAATGATCAATATATCCTGTTATTAAAGCTACCCAAGACATAATAACCTCATATGGCAACCAAGTTGTGCTGAATACAGACCTATCTTTTAATGATGAACATTTGAACCCATTCTTAAGTTCCTTGACTGGAGGGTGGTATTGATGACATTAAATCCCAGACATCATGCCTCTTGAAAGGTCAGTGTCTTTGGTTCTGCTTATAAAAGAAAACATTCCCCAAAATCCATCTTATAAATGCATTCCATTAATCATAAAGTAAACCAGGTCAGAATTTCAAATTTAGCACAACCACAAAGCCAACCATTTCAAAATTAATACTCTTCTAACAAAGAATCAGTCCGTTACATTCAAAAGGGCAATAGGTGTCAAGTTCTATCATAGTATGGTATATCAGCAGTATTTTGTAGAGTTGATTATTTTTTCCAAGAACATTCCTCACTTGTTTTCCATGACTTTATACTCTCCTGGTCATAGTTTTCGCTCATTGGCATGTGTGTGTACACACACACACACACACACACACACACACACACACACACACACACACACGTATTTTTCTCCTAAGCTCTTTTCACCAACTTCTATTGACATATTCGGTTTATTGTCAGTCTCCCCAAACCAAAATTAAGCACCATGAAAGCAGGGGTTTCAGGCTTCTGTTCACTACATCTTGAGTACCTAGACCAGTATTTATAATATAGAAAATGCATAATGTGTTTGCCAAAGAAACTAATGTTGTATCTTTGCATAAAAAGCATAAAACATGACCTGTGTGAACTCCTCATGTCTACTGTTCTGTTTGCTAAGCCAGATCCATAGTTAATGGAAATTTGCTGATCTATAAATCCTCATGCTTTGCTCTTTGCCTTTCTTTATTTTTGTTTTATTTATGCAATAGCAACAGATCAGCTGGATACAGATCCACATCAGACTAAACATTTGCTCTTCTGAGAATTTGCCAATGTGCGCATTTTAATTGACCTATTACACATGGCTGAATGAATCAAATGATTCACCATGGTTAAGTCCCTTTTGATTACATAGGAATAATGCAGCTTTCTAGCACTCTTCCTTGCCTACATATTTAATATTATTTGGTGTATATTCTCTTCCAATTTGCACTCCATCTTCCATTTGGTGGAACCCTTTTTTTTTTTCATTTTTCCCAAGAGGTGCATCTTTTGTGTGCCCATATGAGATTAAAACATTATATGAGGCCTAAATACACACAACATTTGCTTCTGTGCGTGCGCTGAAATCATTTTCTGGCATTATAACACACATAAGGTCTATTGTACAACACGCTTTCATTTCATCTATAACCAAACTGAACAGGAGTGACAATGTGGAAATGAAAAGAGTTTACTCCTGTTCAGCTTGAGAAATTGCATCTGACACGAAGTGAAAGGAAATATGTGGGAATGTTGAAACCAGAAAAGAAAAACAGTGAAATTTGTCACAGGAAGAAAAATGTCATTCTTTATACTCTTCTCCTCAAGGAAAAAAATATATATCATGTTTTTTAACAATTAAAAGTGTCAGCATCCTTTGCAAGTTATTTCTTATAGTTTACTTAATAGAGTTTAGGTTTATTACATTGTATAGTCTCAAATCACTAAAGACAATATTTTCCCATCATTACTGCTATAAACTGCTTCAGGAACATGTAATATTAAAATCATGGCAGGAAAACTCACCAGTGGCTAAGGCACTTAACATAGCTCTCGATTTAGAAATAAATTTCTAACCAATACTGCACTATAAATTGGAAGAACAAAAAAAGCTTACAAAATAAGTAAATTTAAAGATAGTAAGTGTGTCTAAACATGGTGTGGTTGAGACTTACTGTTCTGTTTAGCCTCTTCTTCTCTGGTTAACAATGCCTTCTATTTCTTTCCCAGTACCATCATTTCCCCTTTCACAATCTGCATGTGATTTGACTTCTTTCACGACTCTTATAGTCTGTAGGTTTGTGCTCCCAACATTCACATGTTAAAGACCTAAAGACCTAAACCCTATTAAAATGCTATTTGGAAGACAAGCATCTGTGACATAATTAGGCTTAGATGAGGTCATGAGGGTGGGATCTTTTTAATTTCTTTTTTTTTTTTTTTTTTTTTTTTTTTTTTTTTTTTAGTTTGGAGAGAGAGAGCATGAGTGGAGGAGAGGGGGAAAAGAGGAAGAGAGAGAAGTGAGAGAGAATACACGCTGAGCATGGAGCCTGACACAGTGCTCAATCCCATGATCCTGGGATTGTGACTTGAGGTGAAATCAAGAGTCACATGTTCAACCAACTGAGCTACCTCGGCACCCCAGGAGGGGTCTTCCATATGGGATTTTGCCCTTACAAGAGGAGGGAGGAGAGGGAAAAAAATCTCTCTCTACCATGTAATGACAGAGAAAGGGGGCTGTCTGTACCCTGGCTGTCTGAGCTCCCACCAGAACCCAACCATGCTGGTACCCAGATGTCAGGCTTTAAGCCTCCAGAACTGTGAGGAAATAAATTTCTGTACTTTAAGCCACTTGGTCTATGACCTTCGTGTGTATTTATGAGTTAGGCCTGGCCCATCTGTGTATTTCATCCTTCTGACCATACTAAGTGAATCATGGGGGATTATGTGGCATAACTCAAACCATTAAGAATGAGATCCAGATATTTTTTTTTTTTTAGAATTCCCTCAGCCTTTCTCAGCTGGGGTTCCTCACCTGAATCACAACACCGCAAATGGTTTCATGACTGCATTCTCAATTATCCCAGAGACAGCACCTCACTGTTAACGTGCAAAATGCCGAGGAAAAAAAGTTAATTGTTCGTGTGTGATGCATCCATTTGTCTTGAAACAGTGAGTGTATTAAGGCAGAATTTAAATCTCTCGGATTTAAACTCCAGTCAGGAAAGTCTCCCTTACTGGGGAGTGTGAGATTGGAAGAATGAAAAGCTGGAGCTTCTAGGTGCCCGTAGAGCTCGAGGAGGAAGCACACACGCAGTAAGTGCAGAACCAGCGGGTGGAAACGTTGCGCGAACGCAGAGATCACATCATACTGCAACTAGCACCACGCCCGTAATATTCAGTTACACAAACCAAACCCTTCCTTCTAGTTTACGCCCATTTGAGATAGATTTTCTCATACTTGCAGCAGAAGTCCTGATTGATATATTTATATGTTTCAGTGGGACTTTGGAAGAAAATCAAATTGTGTTTTATATTTCATTATAAAGTGTTACTTTTAGATAGTGTGAAACAGAAAAATGTTCCACTCCACAGTCTATCAGAAAGAGACAAGAAGAAAGTGGGAAAGAGAAACACAGGCTGTGCGTTTATAGCATAAACTAAACAAATGCATAAAACACCTCACTTTGCCCCCTCTCTTTGATTCTGGCTTCTCTTGTTCACACCAGAGAAGGAGAAACATGTTTTCTCATGGCTGGGACAGAATTTATCTAGTCCTCTGTGCCTGAAGGCGTTGGGATGGTAGTGATGTGGAGGTGGGAGTGGGTGAATGTTTACATAAGTTCAGCTGTGCCACCTCATTAAGACGTGTCCATCAGCCCTGTAGCCGCGGATATCATCCAAAGTTGTTGCTACAACTGCGATGCTTTAGTGACAGCTCTGAGAAGCAGGACAAAGTGATCCATTCAAGAACCTGTTTACAAGTGATTTTGTGAAATGAGAATAAAATCGGGAGACATGTATAAATTATCCTTTCTTAGTCATACCAGTTTAGGAACTAAAAAGAGCAGAGTCGTAATAATGAAAATCCAACCTTCGTACTACAGCGTCCAGCCACCCTCAGAGCCTCCCCTAGTTATATTCGGGCATCTCCTGAGGGGTTTCACATCTTGATCTTTCACTTCTCAAAATGTGATAATGCATATGGTAAAACAGTCAGGAGGCCTCAGAGAGCAGTAGTGAAGAGGTCTGGCTTTAGGTTCAAATCCCAGCTCTACTATTAACTAGACGTGTACCCTTGGGTCAATTAGTACAATGGAGAAGATAGCACTTTCCTGATACAAAACGACTCAGTATGATTTTAAATGTGAGAGGCTTAACACAGTGCCTGGCACATTTACAACGTCAACTGCGATTTCTTAAAATTGCTAATAAAGTCGTATTGACTCCTATCTCAATGTTAAATACTAAGACCACAGAAGACTGAACTTCCTAAGAGCTACTGAAAGTGCTACTTAAGAAGTCATTTAGAAGCAAATAAATGAGAACTACCTGGCTGAGCCTAGTCAGAAGTAAAATCGTGAAAGATAAAAAATATGTTGTCTTAGTCCACTAAGTTTGAGGTGCTTTAGTAGGAAGCAGTGAATAACTGGAACACTAAGTGTGTTTTCATGGCTGGTGTAAATAGAAAATTTTCCCTTTTTCCCATCTTGTTATTTGCTCACTTGTTCATACAAGAAGACCACTTTTGTATATTATTTACATATCATTTATTTTATAAATTAAAATTTTAAGAACCCATTATGTTGAATTTTCTTTCTTTTTTTTTTTTCTTTTTAGAGAGAGAGCGTGCACACACCAGGGGAGGAGAGGGGCATAGGGAGGAAGGGAAAGGGGGAGAGAGTGGGGGGAGAATCTTAAGCAGGTTCAATGTTTAGCACAGAGCCTGACATGGGGTTTGATCTCACAACCCTGAAATCATGACCTGAGCTGAAATCAAGAGTCAGGTATTCAACCAACTGAGCCACCCAGGCACGCCCATATTATTTTTAATTGATTTTAAGTTACTTTTTAGGTTTCTCATATATGAATTCAAATACCATTTGCAACCTATTTTTATACTACTTATTTTATTTGCATGTCTAATTGTATTGGTCAATACATCTAGAACAAGGTGAAAATACAGTGGCAATATAGGTCTCCTGTTTTATTGCTAATGTCAATGAAAATCCTTCTAGATATCTTACCTGGATTTAAACAAAACCACTGTAAAGAAAGTTCCCTGTATTTTTACTTTACTAAGAGTTTTAAATAGCTTTTTAAAATATCATGAATAGCTATTCAGGTTTATCAAATTTTCAAAGCATCTTGCTCAGTCATTCTGGAATAATATTTCTGATGAATTATTATTTTCTGTAACATATAATTGGATTTGTTTTGTTACACAATCTGAGAGCCTTTTTCTTAATAGATGATTTCTCTTATTTACATTTAATGCCATAAAAATGGTCGAGTTTAATAATTTTATGTTTTATGTTTTTAATCTTGTTTTTCCTAATATTTGGTACCTGGTCTATATTATCCCTTTTGAGTGTTTTTTTTTTTTTTTTCCTATCAAAGTACCCAGAAGATTTACCGACTATGGTTAATTTTCTAATAAGTACTGTTAACACCTCAAATTATATAATTAAACATTTCTTAATTCATCAACTCTAAAAAATTCTTTAAACATAAAACTATACTGGGGCACCTGGGTGCCTCGGTCGGTTAAGCATCCTACTTCGGCTCAGGCCATGATCTCACCATTCAGGAGTTCGAGCCCCGTGTGAGGCTCTGTTCTGACAGCTCAGAACCTGGAGCTTGCTTCGGATTCTGTGTCTCTCTCTCTCTCTGTCCCTTCTCCACTTGTGCTCTCTCTCTTAAAAATAAAATAAAAACATAAAGAAAAATTTTAATGTAAATATATACAAATAAAAATATGCATTTATATTTTCTTGACTTTCTCATACTCTCTCCATCCCCCAGTATGTCATACTAACTAGCATTTGATATTTTATCTAGACTTATGTCATGTTATATTTCTTATGGATCTAAAATTTATTTATGTTATTATTTACTCTTAGATAGTATTTTAGTATTCTTCCTTATAGCTTTATCATTCTAGACACTGTGATTTTGATTTGCTTCTTGATTGGTTGAGTTTGTAATCAAGTAGTTACCCCAAGTACTCATGGGTGCTATAAACGTGAGGTTTTGCATGCTTGGGAATAAATTTGTTCTAAGCTGGATGAGGGCAAAAGGGGTAATTAGTAAAAGGGTTAATCACAGATTCCCTATTGCTTCTAGCTTATGAAACTATTGTGTTTGCATGAAAAGATGCTCAACATCACTAATCATCAGGAAATGCCAATCAAAACTCTGATGAGAAATTACCTTCCACCTGTCAGAACAGCTAGAATCAACAAGACAAGAAATAATAAGAGTTGGTGACAATGTGGAGAAAAGGGAACTCTTGTGCACTGTTGGTGGGAATGCAAACTGGTGTAGCCAGTATGGAGGTTCTTCAAAAAATTAAAAATAAAAACCATATGATCCAGTAATTCCACTACTGAGTATTTACCCAAAGAAAATAAAAACATTAATTTAAAAAAATACATGCCCCCCAACAATGTTCATTGCAGCATTGTTTACAATAGCCACAGTGACAATGTAGATGGACCTCAAGCGTATTATGCTAAATGAAAGAAGTCAGAGACAGACCAATGCTGTACGATTTCACTTATATGTGGAATCTAAAAAACCAATGAATAAACAAACAGTAGGAAAATTTCCATAAATGCACAGCACTAATGGTTGCCAGAGGAGAGAGGTGTGAGGAGCGGCAAAATGGGTAAAAGAAAGTGGGAGACACAGCCTTCAGTTATAGAACGAATAGATTATGGGGATAAAAGGTGAAGTGTGGGGAATATAGTTAATAGTACTTAATAGCACTGTATGGTGACAGATGGTAGCTACATTTGTGATCAGCATAGGGTAATGTATAGACTTGTGGAATCACTATGTTGTACACCTGAAACTGATGTAATACTGTGTGTCAATTGTACTTCAAAAAAAAAATCTGCTGTGTTTAAAATGTATACTTAGCAAAATGGTCAGGAGGAAGGTTTAGGGAAAAAATATGTTTTGAACAAACGTTTTTACCTAGAGCACTCTGTTGATACTTTCAATAGGAAATATAGATCTGTAGTTCAGCAGAAAGATCAGATTCAGAAGGTAAAGAAAGGTATTAGAGTTATTACCATACATGGAGTAGTTGAACTTATTGGAAAAGAGAGGATCACCAAAACTAAACATAGATAACTGATAGATTTTTGTGTAATGTGACCACTTAAAAAGGAAATAGAAAAGAAATAATTTACGTGAGGAGATTCGAAAACAGTCAGAGGTAGGAAGAAATCCAGGAGAAATCAGTGTTGTGGAAGCAGAGGAAGATGTTTCCCAAAGCAAGGTATGATCACCCAGAGCACATATTGTAAGTCAGACAGTAAGTTCTAGCATTTTTAATAAAAAAATTAAACCTTCATCGTGTGCCTTTAGTCATTGGTAACCTTTATTACAACAGTTTTAGTAGAGTGCTGTGGGCAAAATTCTGATTGTCATGGGCACTGTAATTGGAATTAATATCTAGTAAACTGTATGTGAGAAACCAAGGGAGAGTGCAAGAAAACTGAAATATGTAAGCACCAAGGAAAACGTTTTCCACATTCATTTGACTTTTAGATTTCAAATAATCAGCAAAGTAAAGGTAAACTAGAAATCTGGTTTGGCTGTATGGATTATTAGTTACCCTCATTGATGTAAATTGCCTATCATGGACAGATAATTACCAAGTACAGAATATCTATGATATGTATTGTCAACATGGGTCAGATTATTTTGTGGAGAGTTATTTAGCTAAAACTAACCCCATTTCACGAAACTTCAGCGTTCATGGGCTTGTAGAATATTACTCTGTATGTGATTTTAGAGAAATGGAAAGGCCACTAGCTCCTGGGAGAGTTCTTATTGCAGGAGAGAATGGGTCAGTGACTTATCAAACCCAGTGATTGTATTTTATGTTACATTCTAGTGTAACATTGAGTGGGGAACATTGCATATTAAATCATGGAAACAATTTTTCTAGGAATCCGTGCTGTTAGGGAAAAAGGGTATAAGCCCTCTCGTGTCTTCTCCACCACCCTGCCACCATCTCCTCTACCTTCACACTTACTCCCCATTTCACTCCACCAGGCAGAAATTGGTCACGAGGATGGCAAATAAACAACATTTTGTTGAGACAGGAAACACCTGGCAAAGAACCTAAACAAAAACAACAGGGTCATGAAAGATTTTGAGAAAAGGACACTGTTGACACAATAGGCAGAAAGGATTACCTAATCACGTGCTCATAGGATCCATTTCCCCAGCATCTTGAGGTTTTTTGTTGTTGTTTTGTTTATTTTTGAGACAGAGTGAGCGAGAGCACCAGTGGAGGAGAGGCAGAGAGAGAGGGAGACAGGATCCAAAGCAGGCTCTGTTCTGATGGCAAACAGCCCATTGCAGGGCTGGAACTCACCAACCACGAGATCATGGCCTGAGCCAAAGTCAGAGGGCTTAACCGACTGAGACACCTGGTGCCCTCTAAGTGACTTCTTTTAATCTAATTGAAACATTTATCTTTCGGTGCGCCTGGGTGGCTCAGTCGGTTAAGCGGCCGACTTCGGCTGGGGTCATGATCTTGCGGTCCGTGGGTTTGAGCCTCGCGTGGGGCTCTGTGCTGACAGCTCGGAGCCTGGAGCCTGTTTCGGATTCTGTGTCTCCCTCTCTCTGACCCTCCCCCCATACGTGCTCTGTCTCTCTCTGTCTCAAAAATAAATAAACGTAAAAAAAAAAAATTAAGAAAGAAAAAGAAACATTTATCTTTCTACTTTTAGTTTACAACTTCTATGTATTTTGTAGTTACAACTTTGCAAGGTTCTTAAAGGCACTTTTGCTTATAGCTGAACTATGTCTACCTTGAGTAGTTTAGGCAACTTTTGGCTGGGTGGTTCCATAATTCAAAGAGAAAATCTAAAACTGGCCATTTACCTTGTTATAATAACACCTGTGCAGTTATACTAATTACTTAACCACCTTGCCTTGTTTTTTCTACCTTATACAGAGAAAATAATCAAGAGGCCTAAGAACAGAGCAACTGTTTTCCTAAATTTGATATTTTGTATTGTTAATTCTTCCACATTTGTTACATTAACATTAGGTGAAATACGAAATTGCCATGTTATATGTCACAAACGGTCAAATCCCGGTAATTTCATGTGCTTCATGCATAAACAATGATAATTTTATTTCCATGAATCTCCTCACACACTCCACTGCATCTGCCCCTCAGTCAGCAGCTCCCCTTCTCCCTTCTTCCATCATGTAAGACCAATTGCTTCTTGGGATCTCAGTGTAAGTGATGCTTCCTTTTAGAAGTCTTCCTTGACCTCTTAATCCACTCAGGCTGCTATAAATAAACTACCATAAACTAGGTGGCTTACACATAGCCAACATTTCTTTCTCACAGTTCTGGAGGCTGGGAAGTTCAACTTCATGGAACCAGAACATTCAGCACCTGTGAGAGCCTGCTGCCTCGGTAACACCTACCTTCTCCCTGTGTCCTCACAAAGCAAAAGGGCAGGGGAGCCCTTTGGGGCTTCTTTTGTAAGGGCACTAATCCTATTTATGAGGGCTACAAACTCATGGCCTAATCACCTCCTAAAGGCCCCACGTCAAAATTATACTGGGGATTACTTTTCAACATGAATTTTGGGGGGACACAAATATTCAGACCATGGCAACCTCCATACTAAGTTACCTCTCTCCCCCATGGACACTCATGTACACTTCCTTTATAAGAGGCTTCGCAGCTGAAATTTTACATTTATAATTGTGATTATTTAATCAATGCCTCTTTTGCTTATCAGACTTTAAGCAACATGAACATAGAAACCATGTTTGTTTTACCCATTTTGTCTCCAGTACCTAGTACTATGCCTGGCATATAGTGTGTGTCAAATAACTGAAAGGTGGAAGAAATGAATAATCTTAAAAATACAATATTTATTTTGTACTCTTTTGTACCCTTATTCAATAAGGGTACTCTAAGGATACTCTGCACTTAAAATTTATACCCAGTAAAGTTAAAACATAGCATCTAAAAAGCTAAAAGCATCTTATATACTCAAATATCTTAGTACTTCGAAAATGGATGTTTATTTTTCCCATCTGTTTATTCATTATTTCAAGAATATGTAGAGCTAATCTGACTCATTAATAAACAGTGAGTGAATTATAGATAGTGAATTATAGATCCTGTTATCAAAGATACCATTTCTATTGATGTAACCATATTCTTATAAATTTTAAAGTAACTAAATGGTAAAAAGTGATCCCTAAGAATATTGTAATAGAATTTTAGTTCTTAAAGAAAGATTTTTATTTCTTGTAAATTGGATAAATATATTTCTTTTGGCCAAAAACTTTAAATGGTTTTTGGTACCTGAAGTTACTGAATGTCTATATAACCAGAGTTTTACTATTACTAATTTGTAATCAATTCTAGTAGACTAATTTATAAACACTCTGCTCGGGTACTCAAATAATTCAAAAGCCAATAACATATATAACAGCATAATTATTTACGTGGATAAATAAAGTCCTTTAGAAACCACTATATGCCAGACTAGGCAAATCAGTATTTACTCCGGAGATGGTCATCAATGTAGAACATTAATCAAGCCAAGTGAAAATTGAATGCAATTAATGGCTTAGGAACTACAAATATTCTCTTGACTAAACTGAAAAATGGCTGATTCTGTATTGCATGATAAGCATGCAAAGAAATTGAAAATATTTTGGCAAATACCCAGGAAACTTTGACTACTTTCCCAGATGTTCTAGCTGTTCACTCCAAATAGACTACAAATACTAAAAGGTACATAGAATATAAACTTCTGTCTTCTTACAGAAATTGGCAGCCTTGCCTTGTAAGTGACAGTGGAAAAGAAGACTAAAAATTCCTTCCACAACTCACTTTTAGAAACAATAAAATCTAAATATTTACTGTTTATGAAGAGATCAAGGCCAAAGGAAAGAGAAAAGAAATAAAAGTAACAATAATTATTGTATATTCCACTATGGCAAAAAAAAAAAAAAAATGGGTGGGGCGGGGGAGAGGTAGGAAATCAAAGTAATTTCTGAGGGCACAACCCAGGTCTTTTGTAGGCTTACCATCTCTCACAAATTAGCAAGGCATCAACATATCTTTGTTGAGTCAATGAATTAATAAATGAATTAATGGCTATTTATCTTTTCTTATTCTTACACACCAGGCTTCTCTCTTATCAAAAGAACATCCAGAATCTTACATCTAATTATTACAGTTTCAGTCCTAATGAATAGTGCAAGTTAAAATAACCAATCACATACCCATACACACACACACACACACACACACACACACACACACACACACAGAAGATAATAAGAAAGTTTTAGGTACTAATATTTATTTTTGAATAGAAATATCAACTTTTATTATCCTTTTGGAGATACCTATTTTATGCACACTTGTAGAAAGAATATGAAAAAAGACAAGGTTAACATTAACAATCCAGCATTTACCAATAAAAGGATGGAGAAAGAATAAATAAATGAAAGAAATGAGAAAAAAAAAATCAAAGTTACTGATGGTAAACACACTAGAGTAGAAGACTGCCTCAAAATTCTAGGTACTTTGTATTTATTCATTGATTAAATGAATGGCTCAAAACAAGAATTATTTTAAAAATCAAGTGCCACTCTAGAAAAGAGTACTTTCTCAAAATATTTAGTAATACAATCAACACTTATTGGGCAATTCAATGTCCTATACAATGTCCAAATATTGAAGATCCTAACAAAGCATAAGGACATCTCATAACAGGTCATAAACGTGACATAAGATACAAAGACAAAGACATATGAACAATGATCTACAACGCAGAAAGTCAAACACTATAATAAAGAATGTGTAAAGATCTTTAAGGGAGGAGGATATGCATTAGATAAATGAAGGCAAGAGAGGAAGTTTCATTTGGAAATAGCCTTGGAGGATGGATAGGAATTTTAAATATGAACACCAATATCTAATACTTCAAGAGAAAAAAAAGATAAAACAATTCCTTTACACACAACGATTTACTGACTGTAGTATATCATACTGCTGTAACCAATATCACTACTACAATGTACATTTTACTGTTAGTCCTTCTATTAATAGCAATTTTGTGCCCATAGTTGTTCCTTTTTAATCATTTGCCACAAAAAGTCTATACAATGGATTTAATTTTAACAGGATTTTTACTGAAAGGTTATATTTCTATTTTTATTTTTCTTATAGATCTGGCAAAACTACTTTGATTTTCATAAATTTTCAGAGTTCTAGTCCCAGATGACGCCATTTGAAGCTCCTGAACTTACCCCATGGACACACCAAATCTACACATGGAACCATTCCCTCTGAAAAAAATCCAGAAACTGGCTAAGAGATTTATACATGTTGGATGAACCCACATGGAAAAGGGCAAAAAAAGGCTGAAACACATTCTCACCATAAACCCCATCCTCACACAGCAACATGCAATCAGGAAGAAACTCTCCAACCTCTCCCAGAGGAATAAAGAGTTTGGACACAACATCTGGGGCCCCAACTTTTAAAATTTCTACCTGCAGGATGGGTTCCCAAAACACTAAGCTCTGAAAGCCAGCTGGGCATGCATCAATGAGACCCACAAGAGCATAGCAAACAAAGACACAATTCTTGGTGGGTTCACAAGAGCTCAGTCAGTCTATCACCCAGGGCATAGCACAGACAGAACAGATAGAAACATCCATCTCCCTATCTTTCTCTGAAAAAGCCCTATTTGCAAACTTTAAAAGTTGCTGCCTAAAGTTCAGGCATCTCATTTAGCACACATCTAGAGACTCTAACCTTTTCTAGAGACTGTGATCCTCTCTAGGAACTGGGAAGCCTAGAGGGTGTCACTTCCACGTTGTCTCTCTGGCCCACAACAGGATACCAGTGTATCCCTAGAGAGAGCTTCTGCACACATCTGACACACCGGTCTTTGCAGCTGCCACCAGGGAACACACCCTTGATTGCCCGGTTCTGGTAACCAGCAGGGCTTGCATTCACAGGTACCACACAATTGTAGCAAATGAGAGTTCTTAACAAGCCATTTTCCCAGGGCTCAGTACACAGAGGGCAGACAGGAAGGCCCATCTTCTAGTCTTTCCCTGAAACATACCTATTTGCAGAGTTTAAAAGATGCTGCCTGAGGGTCCAGCTTCCAGTTAGTCTACATCTAGGTGCTCACCGAGATACTGCCCACTGGTACGTGAACAAGTTCTTGACACACCCCCAACTACTGAGAGCTATTAAGAACAAAGGCAGCTCAGACAATCACAAAGGTTTGACAGACAACCAAGAGCTTGAACCAGGGTAGAAGTTTCATCTCCTACACAAAACCACTGTCAAGGGGCACCCAGGTGGCTCAGTTAGTTAACATCCGACTTTGGCTCAGGTCATGATCTCACAGTTTGTGAGTTTGAGCCTCACGTCAGGCTTTGTGCTGACAGCCCAGAGCCTGGAGACTGCTTCAGATTCTGTGTCTCCCTCTCTCTGCCCGTTGCCCACTCATGATCTGTCTCTTACTCTCTCCAAAATAAATAATAAACATTGAAAAAAAAACACCCTGTCAACACTGGGAGAGGTGACTATTTTTTTTCTAATGTGCAGAAACCGTCACAGAGAATCAAATAAGATGAAGAAACAGAGGTATGTGTTCCAAACAAAAGAACAAGTTAAAGTTCCAGAGACATACCTTAATTAAATGGATAAGTAATTTACTTGATAAAGAGTTCCAAAGAATGGTCATAAAATATGCTCACTGAAGTCAGAAAAACAATGCATGAAAAAAAGAGCATTTCAGCTGATAGAAAATACAAGAATGTACCAAACAAAAACAACAGAGCTGAAGAAAACAACTGAATTGAAAGATTCAATAGAGGAGTTCAACAATAGACTAGACCAAGTAGAAATAAAGGATTAGTGGATGCAAACAGGGCAGTGGAATTTATCCAGAAAAGGGGAGGGGGGGGAAGTGTTATCTTACAAGACATATGGTACAACATCAAGTGGACCAATATTTGCATCATTGGGGTCACAGAAGGAGAAGAGAGAAAGGGGCAGGTAGCTTTTTCAAAGATATAATGGCTGAAAACTTCCCTAACCTGGAGAAACAGACATTCAGAGACAGGAATCCAAAATTCCAAACAAGAAGAATCCAAAAAGAACCACACCAAAGACATTACAATTGACAAACGTTAAAGAGGAGAGAATCTTAAAAGCAGCAAGAGAAAAGGAAAAGCAACTTGTTCATATACATGATAATTGGCAGATTTTTGCAGGTGAAAAGTGAACAGCACGATATATTCAAAAAGAAGAAAGAAAAAATCTGGCAACCAAGAAGATTCTACCCAGCAAAACTGTCCTACAGAATTGAAAGAGAAATAAAAGGTTGTCAGGACAAGCAAAAGCTGAAGGAGTTCATCACCACTGGACCAGCTTTATGAGAAAGGCTAAAGGAACTTCTTTAAGCTGAAACAAAAGGAGGGTAAGTAGTAACAGGAAGATATATAAAAGTATAAATCTTGGGTACAGGTAAATTTGTAGTTGACTTAAAAAAATAACTCTAATGTTGTAATGGTGGTGGCTAAATCAATTATAAATCTAGTAAAAGGTTAAAAGATAAAGTATTACAAATAACTATACCTACAATAACTTGTTAATGGATTCACAAGCTAAAAAGATGTAAATTGTGACATTAAAACAAGAAATGTGTTTAAGAATTAAGCCAAGGGGCGCCTGGGTGGCTGAGTCAGTTAAGCGGCTGACTTCAACTCAGGTCATGATATCACAGTTTGTGAGTTTGAGCCTCTAGTTGGGCTCTGTGCTGACAGGTCAGAGCCTGTAGTCTGCTTCAGATTCTGTGTCTCCCTCTCTCTCTACCCATCCCCTGCTTGTTCTCCGTCTGTCTGTCTGTCTCTCTCTCTCTCTCAAAAATAATAAACATTAAAAAAAATTTTTTTATGGGAATGCAAGCTGGTGCAGCCACTCTGGAAAACAGTATGGAGGTTCCTAAAAAACTAAAAATAGAACTACCCTACGGCCCAGCAATTGCACTACTGGGCATTTATCCAAGGGATACAGGCATGCTGTTTCGAAGGGACACATGCGTCCCCATGTTTATCGCAGCACTATCAACAATAGCCAAAGTATGGAAAGAGCCCAAGGTCCATGGATGGATGAATGGATAAAGAAGATGTGGTATACATATATAATGGAGTATTACTCGTCAATCAAAAAGAATGAAATCTTGCCATTTGCAACTACGTGGATGGAACTGCAGGGTATTATGCTAAGAGAAATTAGTCAGAGAAAGACAAAAATCATATGACTTCACTCATATGAGGACTTTAAGAGACAAAACAGATGAACATAAGGGAAGGGAAACAAAAATAATATAAAAACAGGGAGGAGGACAAAACAGAAGAGACTCATAAATATGGAGAACAAACTGAGGGTTACTGGAGGGGTTGTGGGAGGGGGGATGGGCTAAATGGTTAAGAGGTACTAAGGAATCTACTCCTGAAATCATTATTGCACTATATGCTAACTCATTTGGATGTAAATTTAAAAAAATAAAAAATAAAAAATAAAATTAAAAACAATTTTTTTAAAGAATTAAGCCAAAATTGAGAAGAAATCTGCTAGCTTATCAGATCCTTATACATTCTCAACTTCGATGTTTTGGACTAATGTAGAGAGTCAAGTTCCTGATTTATTTATTGGTGTAAAATCTGAGATTCAATATCAATGTCTTGGCTTGTTGATATTTGGCACTCTGCTATTAGAGTGGCGTTTTGTAATTGAGGTGAAAACAAACACTTCATTAAACAAATAAAAATCATGAAATGTGCAGGGGGAGAGTAAAGATGTAGACCTTGTGTATGTGTTCAAAATTGTTAGCAGCTTAAAATAGACATTTATAAATATGTTTACTATAAGCCACATAGTAACCACAAAGCAAAAACCTATAGTAGAGACACATAAGAGAAAAAAAGCAATCTAGGCATACCACTACAGAAAATCCTCAAATCACAAAGGAAGAGAACAAGAGAAAAAGGAAGGAACAAAGGGGAAAAAAAAAACCATCCAGAAAATAATGAACAAAATGGCAATAAGTACATACCTATCAATACTTACTTTATCAATACTTACTTTAAATGTAAATGAACTGTATTTTCCAATCAAAAGACACAGATTTGTCAAATGGATTTAAAAAATATCCAACTGCATATTACCTACAAGTGAGTCACTTCACTCTAAGGATACACCCAGACTGAAATTTGGGATTTAGAAAGGATTTAGAAAAATACATTCCTCCATATGGAAACCAAAAGAAATCAGGTGTAGCTATACTTCTATCAAACAAAATAGAGTTTAAACCACAGACTAATAGGAGACCAAAAAAAAAAAAAGTCATTGTATAATATTAAAGAGATCAATCCAACCAGAGCATATAACATTTATAAAGATTTATGCACCCAATATAGGAGTACCTAAATATATAAAGCAAATACTAACAGACCTAAAGGGAGAGATAGACAGTAATACAATAATAGGGAAGTTCAAAACCCCACTTTCAATGATGGATAGAAAATCCAGAAGGAAACAATAAGAAGGTGTCAGACATAAACTACATGTTAGAACAGATGGACTTAACACATAGTTATAAAACATTCCATCCAACAACAATATACACTTTATTCTCAAAAACATTTGGAACAATCTCCATGATAGATCATACATTAGGCCACAAAACAGTCTTAAAAAATTTGAGAGGATTGCATTCATGTCAAGCATCTTGCAACAACCACAATAGTATGAAACTAAAAACCAATTACAAGAAGATAACTGGAAAATTCACAAATACATGGGACTAAATAACATGCTACTGAAAAATCAATATGTCAAAAAGGAAATCAAAAGAGAAATTTAAAAAAAGATTTATACAACTGAAAATGGAAACACAACACACCAAAAATTATAGGATTCACCATAAAGTTCTAAGAGGAAAGTTTACAACAATAAATGCCTACATTGCGAAAGAAAGAAAGAAAGAAAGAAAGAAAGAAAGAAAGAAAGAAAGAAAGAGACATCAAAGAACCTAACTTTTCTCCTCAAGGACTAGAAAAATAATTTTAAAAAGCCCAAAGCTAGTATGCGAAAATAACAAAGATCAGAGCAAAAATAAATGAAATAGAGACTGAAAAGACAATAGAAAAGATTAATGAAACAGGTGGCTTGTGTTTTTTTTTAAGACAGACAAACCTTTAGCTAGTCTCACCGAAGAGAGACAGAACACTAAAACAAAATTAAAAATGGAAAAGGAGACATTACATCTGATACCATAAAAATCCAAAGAATCATAAGACACTAGTATGACAATTATGTACCAAGAAATTAGACAACCTAGAAGAAATGGATAAATTCCTGGGAATATAAAGCCCACCAACACTGAATTACGAAGTTATAATACAAAATCCAAAAAGACCAATTACTAGCAAGGAAACAGAATCAGTAATTAAAACCTTTCACAAAGAAAAGTCCAGGACCAGATGGCTTCTACCAAACATTTTAAAAAGAATGGATTCCAACTCTTCTCAAACTCTTCCAAAAAGCAGAAGAGGAGGGAATGTTTCCAAATCCATGTTATGAAACCAGCATTACCCTGATACCAACACAAGGATGCTACAAGAAAAGAAATTACAGGTCAACATCCCTGATAAACTTAAATGCAAAATCCTCAACAAAAACTGAATTCAACAGCACATCACATACCGTGACCAACTGGGATTTATTCAAGGGATGCAAGATTAGTTTAACATCTGCAAATCAATCAGTGTGATATAGGAAATATACATCAATACATTGACAATATTGTCAACAGGAAATTATGTCAATTATATCTCAATAAAATGGAAAAAAATAAATTTCATTCCCTTCTTGTCTGTACAGTCTTTTTTTAAGTTTATTTATTTATTTACTTTGAGAGAGAGAAAGAGAGGGAGTGGGGAGGGGCAGAGAGAGGGAGGTAGGGAGAGAGAATCCCACACAGACTCCTCACTGTCAGCACAGAGCCCAATGTGGGGCTTGAACTCACAAACCATGAGATCATGGCCTGAACATAAGTCAAGAATCAGGACACTTAACCAACTGAGCCACCCAGACACACCTGTATTGTTTTTATAAAACCACAATTTCTTATGTCCCCTCACATCAGTTGTTCACTTAGGTGTAGATTTTTCTGGCAAAAAACTTACTTCCCATAATGCTTTTCTTGGTTCTCTCACCTGCTGTATAAGCAGATGTACTGGAGTTCCTCAGCTAAAACTGAGTTCCAGGTGGGCCTACTGATTATTCTATCAGTTCTCTAAAGACAGCTGGAAACATGATGGTGTGGTTTATCTCTGTCAGCACTTTTTTTTTTTTTTTTGGTGAAATGGATTTTTGTGCTGTTGGAAAGCATCTGTTTAAATTAGCTGATCTAGAAATTGTTGTATCCATGAAATTTTCTATAGAATGAAATAATGTACAAAGGACTCAAGTGTATGAAAGATGCCTTACTTTGCAGAAAACTATAGGGTCCACATATATGATTCATTTTCCCTCCCATTCTGTGTTTTATGTGACTATGACACCATTTCCCTGAGGAGATAAGAAATACTAAAAATTAAATTTGAGTGTCTGAGCTAAATTGAAACTCATGGGTGCTTTTCCTGGGTGCTCTTGATGGAATGCTTTCTCTATCTCATGAAATCACAAAGAAGAAAGCAGATTATAATTCACCATACTCAAGCCAATGGATTATGTAAAAGTCCATAAGGAATGAACAGGGAAACATTCATGCAATTCTACTCCTAGTCTTAAATTATTATCAATTACCTTTGTATTATGCTTACATATCATTTTTATCATGTAGGTGACTTTATAAATTAAAAATTTTTAAATGATTCAAAATACCATTACAAATAGAACAATAGCATATTCCTTTCCCAAAAGGTTTCTCTGAAGACCAATGACTTTCTCTGATTGAACTCACTTCTATTGATGGCTTAACAACACATTTTATAATCACCTTAAACATAAATAGAAAGCCATAAAACTTTGCAAGCAAATAAAACTTTGGGATACTATACTAAATATCTTCCTTTTTTTTTTTTCTTTTTCTTTTAGCCCCATGACTCTTGGGCAAAGCCCCTCTGATGCCTTGGTAAGATCTTCCAGTAAATCTGGGATTGACAACACCTAGGATCAATCTTAATTCCTAAACCGGAGAGTAGTACAAAAATCTGTATCACCTAACAAGAGGGATTTTAGGTTTTCCCAGGCTATGAGGTTATACTCTGGGAAAGCTGGAGTTTCCCTGCTCCCTACTCAATAAAAACCAATATGCTAGGGCACGTGGGTGGCTCTGTCAGTTGAGTATCTGACCTCAGCTCAGGTCATGATCTCCTGGTTCATGAGTTCAAGCCCTGCATCGGGCTTGTTGCTGTCTGTACAGAGCCTGTTTAATTTCCTTGTCCACCTCTCTCTCTCTCTCTCTGCCCCTCCCCCCACTCATTCTCTCCCTCTGTCAAAAATAAAACATTTAAATATTAAACAATATGCCTAGGAGAACCTAGGAGATAATAGACTCTTTGTAAGTTTAAGGTTGCTACTTGAGATCGACCAGAATATATTAGACAGAAAACTAGCCCAAGATGAAAAGACTTTTACTCATTGTCTGATTTAATTGTCATGTTAGCAATGAAAGCTGAATTATGTAAGTGCTCATAGCATTTATGTCTTTTTTATATTCTCCTGTATAAATCCATTGTAAATTGCAAAGGACTGTTAACAATTCCAGGAGTAACACCAATGTGTTTCACACACTTGAGCAGTCTTAGTTTTGTGAGAATGCCATAAAATATTGCTTACTGACCATTCCTAAAGTCACACAACATTCATTCTGCTCAGCTGACCTAGAGTCCCTGGATCTCTACTATCCCAGAGGTGAAATGGTTCTCATTCTCTGAGACAAAATCACAGTCAACTTTCTCATTTTGTGCTGTCTTTCTAGACTTAAACAGCTAAAGCTATTGGATTTGTGCCTTCAGAATCTTAAGGTCTTTATTTCCACTGACAGTCAAGGTCACTGCCAATCAGGCTTCTTCATACAGTTTTGTGAATTTTCAGCACAGAGAGGAGGTTTGACTTAACAAATGACACATTATCTTTTACTAGGGTAATTTGACTTCCCTATGATCTAATGATATCAACTGTTCTAGGAGGCTATTACAATGACTCTGTACCAAATACGTTGTCTTCGAGTTGATATTACAGCTTATGAATTTAGATTTTAGATCTTATACTGGAATAAGACAAGATTAAAATTAGTTTTATATATGCTATTTTCCTCAAGATTAAATTATTACAATCCAGCATGAAAGAAAAACTGTTTTATTGACTCAGTTACAGATTTACCCTTGACGCTTAAACTCAAGAAGTGACATAAAAAATCATCACATATATTGGTGCCATATATTGGACTATGTTAAAACTGATGGTAAATGTGCAAAGAGAACTATTTTAAAGTTATATTTCTTTAAGAATTTAGAGTTTAAAATGTTTAAAATGATTCTAAGGATACATCAATAATTACAAAATAATATGTATGTGTATAAAATTATATATAAATGTATATACAAATAAACATTTTGATTACAAGCTCCTTGAATAAAAAGGTCTTTTATATGTGCTTTTGGATATATATGTATATGTACAATTATAAATACATATGTATACAGAGATGGATTGTCATGTTTAGAGTATAAATTTTAGACAACATACATTTGTTGAAAATAATTAAGTAAAATTTTCAGACATGGAAACAAAAGACTTTATATTCATCTTTAAAACATTTTGAATTTTTTTCCACAATATTTTGTCCAACAATGCAGTCTTTTACAAAAGAAATGTGTCTGAACAATAGTGAGTAGCATAAAGCCATCGATCCAATTTTGTCTAAGACTGTTACAAAATTAAGAGTATCGTGTGTGTGTGTGTGTGTGTGTGTGTGTGTGTGTACTATGCACACATACACTCTTAGGCTGTAGTACCCAATAAAGACAACTCAGGGAGAAGGTACTTACAAAAAAACAAAAAGAAAAAAAAAAAAAAAGAAAAGCAAGTCTTTCTCTTTTTGAGAAATACTATATACTAATTTCTTTTTCTGCTTCAGGGAAAGGAAGCAGCTATTCTGTGAGTTAGAAGAGCAAATCAAGGGGGCACCTGGGTAGCTCAGTTGGTTAAGCGTCTGACATGGGCTCAGGTCATGAGCTCACAGTTCTTAGGTTTGAGACCCACATCAGGCTCTGTGCTAACAGCTCAGAACCTGGAGCCTACTTTGGATTCTGTGTCTCCCTCTCTCTCTGCCCCTCTCCTGCTCACGCTCTGTCTCCCTTTTTTCAAAAATAAATAACTTTAAAAAAAATAAAAGAAAGAAAGAAAAGAAAACCACAGGTATTCCTTTAATTTACTGGAAGAGCAGTGTTAAGGAAATGTGTCTGCCAAAGAAAGCATGTTTGGCTTGTAAATGATAAGCAATCCAGCAATGCTTCGACACTGTAGCTTTGAAATTTTAAGACCTTGCTAAGAGGTGTTTTTTTTTTTCATTGTAATCTAAAATTTAGGATAAATCAAAGAAAAGGTTAAGTATCATAAGAAAGGTAATGGCACATGCCATGAATATTCTTTTCTTGTGAAAATTCCTCTAATAATGCCATGTCAAAATACATCAAAGATGGTGTCTTTAGTAAGTAGTTCTGGGGTAACTAATACACATATGAGGGGTGCAGAAGTATCTTGGGCCTTCTACCTCATACCAAACACACAAAAAGTCCATTCTAAATGATTTTCAGATGTAATGTGGAAAGCAAATAAAGGTTTCTTGAACAGCACGTTAAAAACACCAGCAATCACCGAAAAAATTGATAATTTTCACTATGTTAAAATTAATTACTCTGCTTATCAAAAGAGACCATTAAGAACAAAAAGGCAAGCCACCCAAAGCAGCTGGGTGGCTCAGTCTGTTAAGTGTTCAACTCTTGATTTCAGCTCAGGTTGTGATCTCACAGTTCATGAGATCGAGCCCCTGCATTGGGCTCTGTGCTGACAGCATGGAGCCTGCTTGGGATTCCCTCTCCCCCTCTCTGTGCCCTTCCCCCCTGCTGTCACACACATGCACTCTCTCAAAATAAATAAACTTAAAATTATAAAAAAGAATAAAAAGGCAAGCCCAATGAGTGGGAGAAGACATTTATGCTATATATCCAACAAAGGATTCATGTAAAATTACATTAGAAAACTCAAAATTAACTAAAAAAGGCAATCAAATGAAAAGATGCACAAAAGGCTTGAACAATTTTGAAAAGTGTATATGCAACTATTCAAACATACAAAAAGCTGGGTACTTCTTCAGTTATCAGAGAAATGAAAGTTAAAACCCAAAGAAACATCAGCACACAGACTTCAGAGTGGCTAAAATGAGAAAAACCAAAAATAAGTGTTGACAGAGATATAGACAAAAAGTCAAACCCTCAAGTACTACTTATTTGGCAGCTTCCACTAAAATTGAAAGTAAGTATAACCTATGGACTAGAATTCCCCTCTACCCAACAGGAATAACATACATATATTTTCCAAAAGACATGTACTAAAATGTTTACAGCAGTACTACTCACAACAGCCCTAAGTCAGAAATTACCCAAATGTTCATCAGGATAAATGAATTGCGGCATATTCACCAAATGAAATACAACAATGATAATAAATGAGCTATAAACTTCTTTCAATATTACAGATGAATTGCAAGACATGTTGAAAGAAAAATTTAGACTCAAGGAATATGCTAATAAGGAATATTTATTCTATTAATATACAATAAACATAAAGAATGATTATATATGTATTAATAACATTCACTCTTAGTAGTTAATCGTGACTATATTGTATATTACTGTATTAGATTATGAAATTGTGAGATTTATCTCAGAACAGCAACAACAATTAAAAAAAAAAACACTCATCCTTAATCTAATTAATCTGTGAGGCTACAAGGTCAATTGGTGATCCCGTTGGAGGAACTACGTACTGACTAGGGGCTAGTATTGTTTAGTATTGTTCCCCTCTCCCCCACTTGAGCTCTGGTTTCATGGGTACGTTCACCTTTTTGGAAATGTATTGAGCTGTACATTTGTAATAGATGCACCTTCAGGCATGTGTATCACAATACAATCAGAATAATGTCATCTCAAAACTGAGTATTTAAAAAAACTGTACTTTCATTCAACAAAGCATAAAAATTCACCGCTATGGAGATAAGTGAATTTTTTAAAAAAACATTCTTTCTTTGATAGTCTAGGAATCTAGTACTACTTGACAGCCATGTATCCAAGTAACAGTTTCAGATTCTGATGTTAATAGAAACCTTGATAAAATATTTAAATTTTAATACACAAAATAGCAGATTCAAAGAACTAATGATATTTTGGCCTCATGATACAAGTCAATCTATGCTTAACATGTGAAGCTTAAAGTTAAACAAACTTTCCCTCTATGAGACAGAATCCAAAATTAGAGTTTCAGGCTCAATCTACCATTTGAGAATCTCCTTCAGTAGAGTTAGAGATGTAAACAGCAGAAATAACAGAAATCACCTGGTCAAAATAAGAGGAAACAATTTAATGGAAGCATAAGGAAGCTAAAGTATTTCTCTGTCCTGCATTCCTCAGATACCCAAACCTAATGCTAATTAAACTCCATGACCTTACATGCTCAGCCTAGTCACAGATCCTGGGGTCAAATAACTAGGAATACTTTTAAAGAATCCTATCCAGGAATTCAGTAGTTTGATAATGTTAAATCCTACTGTTCTTGATATTTCCCTAGGCTAGCATTATTTATCACCAGCTTTTTTGTATATATAACCTATTTTTATAACTAGCTCTTGTCTCTTCTTTGTTAAGCAATTTTGCCTAGTAACCTGGTTCCCATTACTTGGTTTCTGTTTTGAGTGATCTGTCCAGGAATATCCTGATGGTGCCTTGCTTCACATTTCAATACTTCCTGAATGGAAGTCCCACTATGCTGCTTCTCATTTTTCTCATGACCTGCCTTCTGTGAGATTCTCACTGGATTTGCTTTGTGCTGATAGCCAGCATGTCCTTGGACAGTGACCTATGCCTATTTCCAAGCTTTTCCAAAATCATGCTCTGCCTACAAGCCAAGACATTCTCATGGCACTCACTTTTCACCAACCTGCATAGCCTTGCCTGAACTACCACAAATACTAGATTTCAGACTTCTTTTCCAACTGCCTCACCTCACCTGGAAAGACACCCTTAGGAGCCACATTCTGGCATGCGTTATGCATCTGCCTCTCTAGAATCTCAAAATGCTGTTTTCTGGGATGCATTCCAAATCCAGTGGTTTCTTCACGCCTCTGACTCCCAACCAGTACAAGCCAGTTCTTCTGAAAACTCCAGTGAGGAAGCAGCAGAAATCAGAGCAAAATACATTTATTTTTTACTCAGTCAGGCTCGAGATGCAACAAGATAAGAACTGGCCTAGAATTCCCCATCCCTGGCAATGTTTACCAAATCCTGTCCCATTTGAGCATGCATTAGGACACTGAGATGGAACTAAAAGGAAAGACTGAGAAAAGCAAAAGAAGAGGCAAGAAAGAAGAGTATGAGATAAAAGGAGGAATATGTTAGAGCAGTTTGTGGACTGCTGTTTCTCATTCATCTGCTATTATTAAGTCTCCTTTGTAGATCACATTACCTCTATAGCCACCTCTCCACTATTTGCTCATTCTGGCCTTGCCCTATTTATCAGTCAATGTATATTCATTCATCTTTGCTTTATTTTTTTTCATTTTTTTAACTATAAAGAGCAAGCTTTGGCCACACTAGAACTTAACTTAGCCTTACCCCTAACCACATGAGTTCAAAAATATCATTAATCCCGGGTGGTTCAGTCGGTTAAGCGTTGACTCTTGACTTCAGCTTAGGTCGTGATCTCATGGTTTGTAAGTTCAAGCTCCACATTGGGCTCTGTGCTCACAGTGTGGAGCCTGCTTTCGATTTTCTCTCTCCCTCTCTCTCTTTGCCCCTCCTCTGCTCACACACTCTCTCTCAAACAAACATTTAAATAAAACAGCAAAAGAGATTTTATTAGTAAAGATGTATTTTATTACCTTTGATATCATATAATTAAGAGACATGAAGAAGGCAGAAATACAACTACATTAAAAAGCATCAGTATGGTACATGAAGTTGTAGGTGTCTCCCTTTGCATTTTTTACCTACCAATCTTTATTTGGAACTTGTCTTTTATTTTTGCCTAACATAATTAACAAACCTTATAGAGGGAAATTTTCATTATAAGTCACAGAAAATTAAATGTGAAATAACTTCAGATTAAATAATCTGTGTGCATATATAGAGAGGCACATATGTATGCATGTGTATGTACATTTGTGTATGTACACACTTAGGTATGCATAAAATATATATTAGAGATAATAGTATATAATGTATGTAATACATAATAGTATATATTTGACTATATTATATGATAAGTAATATATGACAATTATATTATGACAGTAAATATTATATAATGTACATATAATTTATAATGTATATAATATATAATACATATATTATATAATAATATCTATTATTTATAAACATTAATATATATTTAAAATATTTATGTACAAAATATATAATATATATGTTATGGAGATATAAATATATGCTTTTATCTATACATACACACCCAATTTTAAGTCCCCTAAAGTTCGTTTAAAACTAATCTGGAAGCAAATGACATTACACACAAGATTTGCTAACAATGAAGGAAAAATATCCACCCATTAATGTTAATTTAGAACGCCTATTATCATTTCCCAATGTATTTGGAGAAAAGCCTCTGGATTTAAGAGTTTCCAGCACTTATAGAGATCACATAGTCAAGCATTTACCTCCTTGTGATCCTTCCTTCGCTTTCCTTTCCCTTCTCCTCACGCTTCACTTTTTCTTTGTGTAATGTTCTGTGCATTTGTTGTCTATAGATGCCCAACAAATTACCAAAAACATAGCGCCTTAAAACAACACACATCTATTTATCTCACTGTTTCTGCGGGTCAGGAGTCCAGGCATAACAGCTTAGATGTGTTTTCTGCTCAGGCTCTCACAGGTGCTAATCTGAGGGCTCAACTAGGTAAGAATCTGCATCAGGTTGTCAAAAGAATGCACTTACTTGTGGCTGTTGGAAGACACCCTCATGTGCTAAAGGCAGCCCAGAGCTCCCTGCCAGGTGGCACTCTCCATAAACAGGGTGTTTGCTTATTCAAGGTTGGCAGAAGAATCTCTGACTCCATTCTGCCACTACAGAGTCATATACAACATTAACTTAATCATAAGAGCAACATCCCATCACCTGTGCAATATAATCTAATCTAATCCAAAGATATGACACACTGGGAGTCAATTTAGGGTGTGTCCACACTGTATGATTATACTTTTGGTTAACAATTCCTTTTCAAAGATCACTAGCCCAATTTACCCACACTGCCCACCTTTAGCCTTTAGTACAGACTCCACTAAGTTTATTTTTTAATCAGAAACAATGTTTTTAACTCCAAAAAAAGAAATTAATGCTAATATGTTGACCCCACTTAAACGGTATCTCCAAAGAGTCATTTAAATATTTACATCTACTGTTTTCACATGTTTGATTGACAAGCACTTTATAAAATATTGATGTTGTCAAAAAACAGCATGGTTCTCATGAGAATACTATCTTTTCTGTTTAAAATTTATACTGAAAAATTTGTTCTTCTTTATAATGACAACAAAAGTATATGTCTACTTCTCCACTTATTTTAAAAGCCAAATGAATACTCATTAGTACTGTGTTAGTTATCAAAGCAAATTATGAAAATGGAGAGGATAGAACATCGAGACAGCATAGATAGTATGTAATAAAGGGCTTTATAAATGTACTCTTCAAATCTTCCCAATCTTTTCATAAAGTCAAACAACCAGGACAGTGAAAAGGAAAAAAAAAAAAAAACATGGACATTTGGGAAAAATCTACTGACAAAATATTGCTATCAATTTCTTAGAATATAGGCTGGTGGTGTCAAACCACAAGTAGCATGACCTGTATAGGACAAAAGTAGTTTAAGACAGAGAAAGGGTAGCTCCAGTGGTACTAAGAGCTCAGAAACAGTAAGTAGTCCCACCTTTTCCCCTCCAAAAAAACTTACATGCAAGAAGAGAGTAGTCTCTTTCTGGAATTCTCAGCCATGCAGATCTAAGAATAGTGAAAGTTGAAAAAGACTACACTGGCTCCCATTTGAGAGTGAGTTCCAACATAAGGAACTAGGCAAGGACACTAGTCAAGTCCACCAAAGAAGGGTTTTGAGTTATTGAACAAAAACTCTTTCTTAAAAGAAAAAATTTAATGTTTATTCATTTTTGAGAGACAGAGAGAGACACAAGAAGGGGAGGGCCAGAGATGGAGACAGAATCCGAAGCAGGCTCCAGGCTCTGAGCTGTCAGCACAGAGCCCAACATGGGGCTCAAAACCATGAACCGTGAGATCATGACCTGAGCTGAAGTCAGACACTTAACAGACTGAGTCACCCAAGCTCCCCAAAACAAAAACTCTTCTATGGAAGGACAGAGACTCAAGAGGATTTTTAAAAATTCGGTGTATAGAAGGCAAGCTGAGTAAGGCAAAAACCCAAGGAATAAAGGAAAGAGAAGTTTCAGATTCTAGGTAATAGATGGAGGGAGATCCCAAGGAGGTGCTGCTTAGAATTGTGGACATGATTCCACAAGGAAATCATATTTTTAATACATTACAGTTAAAATGGAAGAGGGCTATCAAGAAGTGAAGCCAGTCTGACCCACTTATCACAAAAGCATTCCTTTAAAAATACAAGAAAACCATTTATTAAAAGAAAAAAAAAGAAGAAAAGGAAATTAAGGTAAATAAAAAAACATGGAAGTCCACTAAAAAGCCTGCCTACAAAGCAGAATTAAACAGTATCACAGCATGTAAACAGAGGGGAAAAAAATGTTAATCAAGAAAACTCTAAAGTGCTTCATGAAATATATAAATCATAAATGGAAAATTCTTAAAAAATAAGATTAAAAAACAAGAGGAGCTTTTGCAAATAGAATTTTAGAAGTACCAAATAAGAAATACAAAAAAAAAACCCACAAAAAAACAAAACAACAAAGCACAACAAAAAACAAAACCATGTTGTCAGTATGGAAAGCTCATGTAGAATAAACTTGAATGAAGGGATACCTTACAGGAGTAAAGGAAGGAAAGCAAAGGATAAAAAGGAGTAAAACTGACCAATAATGTTTATGTATGCATATATGGATGGTTAGATAGACATAGAAAACAAGAAAGTATAACATAGATATAATATATGATCCCAAGGGAAAGAATCATCATCATAAATAATATAATTCATATAATCCTGGAAAATAAAAGGCAGTATTTGCAAAGGTACTCATACAGTTGGAAAAAATTACTGAAGAATGGCCAACATTCTAACAACTTCAAGTAAATCTATTGGGTTTAAAATTAAAGAAAGAATTCTTGAGCATCTAAGGCAAAAGACGAAATCAGGTAGATAATTGCATTGGAAGTAGGCATCAACAGAAACACTTCATAACATAAGACAATTGAGATATAAATACTTAAGGGAGAAGTGTGAGCTCAGGATTTTAAATTAAGTCAAATTGATTTTCAATCATACTGTTATAAATTTGCAAGAGCACAGAGAACACTGATCACCAGATCTATTCCTAAGAATTTAATGGAGAAGCCCAACACCACAAATTCAGGGCAAGTTTCAGCATTTCAATTGTAAAATGATGACTACAATAAATGTAATTGTACAACAAATACCAATCGTTGCTGATAACATGAGCAAATAGGGTGTAAACATGTTCTGTGACCAAAAAAAAAAAAAAAAACAAACAAAAAACAAAAAACAAAAAAAAAAAAACCAACATTTTACAGCTAATAGTAAAAAAGGCAGAATGTATGATTCACTAACTCAGAGGATGCCAATTGGTATAAGAGGTTATCATATCTAATTAAATTCTGAGAGAAACAAAAGGAATAAAAAGGAAGTTACTCATTTCATCATTGTTATGAAAGTGGTAGACAGTATCATTAAAACAATAGACTAACTGTATATATTAAGGTAATTATTAGAAAAAAACCAAACACACAGAAAATAGGCACAGTATCTCCAACTTAATCACAAATGGTTCAGAAAAAAATATATACATGTGCCCTGGATACATGCATTAATGTGTACACACATGCAGGTGGAGACAGAGAATGATAAAGAGGCAGAATGTAAAAAACATTGATGAATACTGGTAAAAGGAAAATAGGAGTTTCTTATATAATTGCGGAAAATGTTGTTTTCATTAATTTTTTTTTGTAGTGTTTGCTGATATTTGAGAGAGAGACAGAGACAGAGCACAAGCAGGGGAGGGGCAGAGAGAGAGGGAGACACAGAATCTGCAGCAGGCTCCAGGCTTGAGCTGTTAGCACAGAGCCCGACACAGGGCTTCAACTCACGGACAGCGAGATCATGACCTGAGCTGAAGTCAGACGCTTAACTGATTGAACCACCTAGGCACCCCTGAAAATGTTGCTTTATATGTTTGATTCAAAATATGGAAGTTTTTTAACATAATTCACATTAATAGATTTAAGAAGACAGACATTTGTTTGATAAAATTTGTATTATTTCAACTCAAAACTCAGTGGGAACATTCTAAAAGCATTGCCAATGAAGTCTGGAACAAGTTAGATGTATCTCCAGTTGTTTTTCACATTAAATTGCAGGCCTTATGTAAACCCAAGTGGTTTTAGACAGATAGATATGGCATAAAAATTTGAAAGATTTTCATTTGCAGAAACTATACTATTACAACTACAAAAACAAAAGAATCAATGAGAATCTACTCTAAACAGTAATAATTTCATAAAATGGTGGGATATAAAATTAACATTCTAAAATCAATAGTCTTAGCATTTACAAGCAATAACAACACCACTTTCAAGATACAATGAAAGGGGGGCGCCTGGGTGGCGCAGTCGGTTAAGCGTCCGACTTCAGCCAGGTCACGATCTCGCGGTCCGTGAGTTCGAGCCCCGCGTCGGGCTCTGGGCTGATGGCTCAGAGCCTGGAGCCTGTTTCTGATTCTGTGTCTCCCTCTCTCTCTGCCCCTCCCCCGTTCATGCTCTGTCTCTCTCTGTCCCAAAAATAAATAAACGTTGAAAAAAAAAAATTAAAAAAAAAAAAAAAAGATACAATGAAAGAAAGGCTTTCTCTATGGTGAAATAATAATAATAATAATAATAATAATAATAATAATGTTAATTATTATTAATTGTTAGGTACAAACTTTTAAAAGTGCAATAAAAGATAAAAGGAAAAATATAGAAAGACGTGAAAGATACATGGTCAAACAGAAGTGTATATCTTAGTCTTGAATATGAAAATTCCACTTCATAAAGGTGTCAATTCTAAGCTAATTTTGGAATGTAATCAGTCCCAATAAAAATACCATAATGTTTTACCTTGGAATAAGACAAGCTGATCAGAAAGTTCATTGAAAAATAAACAAGCCAAATCAGCATAGGAGATGCTGAAAAAGTATGTGGTGGGGTAATTATCATTCCTAATATAAAACACTTTAGGGGCGCCTGGGTGGCTCAGTCGGTTGTGCATCCGACTTCGGCTCAGGTCACGATCTCACATCTCGTTAGTTCGAGCCCCAAGTCAGGCTCTGTGCTGACAGCTCAGAGCCTGGAACCTGCTTCAGAGTCCGTGTCTCCCTCTCTCTCTGCTCTTGCCCTGCTCACACTCTGTCTCTCAAAAAGTGAATAAACATTAAAAAATATTTAAAAAATAAAAAAATAAAAAAAAAACTTTAAAGGCTCAATAATTAAAACAACTTGGTATTATTTCACTAATAAACTGAAAAAACAATGGAAATGAATAGTATATCCAAAACATCAAGCATGTATAGAACTTAGTAATGATAAAAGTGTTATCTAAAGTCAAGGGGTGACAGATTTTTAATAAATGGCATTGGGACAAATGGATAAGCATACAAAATCATAAAAATTTTATCCATTCCTCCTATCATATACTAGGATAAATTCCAAGTGAATCAGAGATTTCCAAATAAAGAAATAAAACTATGAGGCACCTGGTAGCTCAGTCATTGAGTGCCCTACTCTTGATTTCAGCTCAGGACATGATCCCACGGTCATGGGATCAAGCCCCACACCAGGCTCTGTGCTGGGGATGGAGTCTGGTTAAGATATTCTCTCTCTCTCTCCCTCCCTCTCTCTCTCTCCCCTCCCCCCGTGCCCCTCTTCCCCACTCACACTTTCTCTTTCTCTCTAAAAAACTTTAAAAATAATAAATAAATAATAGGAAGAAAGAAAGCGAGAAAGAGAGAAAGAGAGAAAGAAAGAGAGAAAGAGAGAAAGAAAGAGAGAAAGAGAGAAAGAAAGAGAGGAAGGAAGGAAGGAAGGAAGGAAGGAAGGAAGGAAGGAAGAAAGGAAGGAAGGAAGGAAGAAATTTACAAAAGTACCGGAAAACTGGTGAATTTGTTTTTTAATCTGGGAGGAAAAAAAATTCTTTCTATATATCTATCCATGCATCCATCCATCCATGGAGCATTAAAGGAATTAGATACAAGAAAAAAAAAATCAAAGTATACACCTTACAACCTTGTAATTGTACACTTGATTAGTAACATCTATATACACTGGAAACTTTTCCCTTAAAAGATGAATCTATTTCCTAGCTTTGTCCATTGGAAAGCCCTAAAGCAATGTCAGCCCACTAGCAGAGAATACTTACAGGACTCATATTATGGTCTTTATTTTTTCCCACCAAAGGGTACTAGTACTCTTTGAAGAAATGGCTGATACCAGGTCTGAGGCGAGTAGTGTACAAGATAACACTAGGGCACCATGTCTAAAGATTATAGGTGTCAACTTGGTGGGACTCCCACTGTCCTAAATTACATGACATAGAGCATCAAAAAGTATAGACACTGTAATGGATGAGAACACTTGATACAGTAAAATCTGTAAGAAATAATATTTTACAAACTGATTACATACTATAAAATTTGCTAGAAAACAACTTACTAGCTTGAAAATTGATCTTTTAATAAAAAATTAAAAGACATCCTTTTTTCTTATTGAAAAACAACAAAGTCAGTTCCTCTTTAGAGAGAGTTATAGCTAATCAACACAGCTAAAGTGGTAAAATTGGAAAATCACCATTTTGCAAATGCTAATTAAATAATGAATACAGACAACAATCCATGGATTCTAAAATTACTAAGTAAAAAGTTTATGGGAATCTTTTAATGGAGGGATCAGGCTGTTAATACTTAAATGTAAGCATTAGTAAAAAGTGAAATGAACATTTTTGTTCTTCCTAATGTGATGCACCAGGAAGTATAGAGCACACCCGATGAGGATGTCTTGTCAAATAACTGAATCCAAATCTAATTATCCATCTATATATTTCTACAATTTTTATAATAAGGGGATAGAGAGACATGGTAAATGATACTAAAAGGAAACAATCAGACAAAGAGGGTGTTGCACTCAATTTCTCCAACTCAACTGTGGTATGGAAAGCAAAAGGACGAGAGATTGTTAAGAGCACAAAGAATATTTAAGAGACATAAAAATCAAAAGCATTGTGGCATCCTTCTTGGATTTATACTCAAACCAACTGTAAAAAGACCTAAGACAATTAGGAAAATTTCAAAATGAATTGGGTATTAAATAGAATTAGGGTATGATTGCTAATTTTGTTAGCTGTAATAATGGTGGTTATATTACAAAATTACAAAAATAAATGACTTTATTCATTAGAGAAGCATACTCATGTATTTATGGGTGAAATAACATAATACCTGGGAGTTGCCTTAATATATTTCTGAAAACAGGGACATATGAGGTAGCTCAGTCGGTTAAGGGTCTAACTCTTAGTTTCAGCTCAGGTCATAATCTATTGGTTCCTGAGATCGAGCCCTGCATCAGGCTCTGTGCCGACACTGCTGAGCCTGCTTGGAACTGTCGCTCTCCCTCTCTCTCTGTCCTTTTCCCACTGTGCTCTCCCTCTCTCTCTCAAAATAGATAAACTTGAATGTGTGTGTGTACACATACACACTTATATATAACATATATACATATATATGTATATACCCTGAAAACAAAGCAATACCTGTGAGATTTTCAGAGTTGCCAATATTCATTCTTATTACCACAAAAATATAATGAAATTTCTGTATGCCAAAATATCCAACTTCCCAGACACACTACCGCATCTTATTGGTGTCATTGGCCATTTTTCCTAACTTTTCACATACTGATATTTATAAAATATCCACTGCTTCAGAACACTGCATTTGTCTTTTGGGAAAGAAGCAAAGGCAAAACTGATGATCACCTGACCCTCAAGAGTTTAGGATTTTTCAGTGGAGCTGTAACACATAACTTGAAGAGTACACGACCAGTATATTTTAACAGAAGGTATCTATGTACAGGAACAGTGTGGAATTATTTTCTGATTTGGGGAGGGTCATCACCTGAAGGCAGTTGATTGCTTCTGCATCTGTCTCGGGATTATTGTCAAAAACAATAGAATTAGATGTACACTTATAAATGTCAACCTACAAGGGACCTTGGGTAGGAAAGACAGCAGGGCTCAATTTGCTACTTCAAGTACAAGCCACTTTTAGAAACCACAGTAAGGAGGTCAGCAGCGGATGTTTATGATGCCATCTCTCAAATATGTGGGCTACAGCTGGAGGAGCTATTACAAATGACAGAACAACTCTTCATGAGTTGCTGCTGGCTGTGTTTTCAGTGAAGCCCCGTTAGGCCTATCTGCAAATTCTGCCCACTAAGGATATATGGAGCTGCCTCAGGCTCACGCAGAGCAGTAGAAAATAACAGCACCCCCAAACAGTAAACATATGAGGGACTCAGATGTTTGCTAGGTGTTCCTACATTCTAAGTTGGAAGTCTTTCTAAGTGCTATTTGCACTGAGCATTAGGTTATACTTTTATTTATTTAAACATCTGTGCACTTAAACATATTTATGATACCTGTGATCTCTAAGCAAAACCAGAAAAACTCTGCTCTGGTAGAGCTTCTCGTCAAGTGGGGGAACATACTTTTATCAAATAATCACACTAATGAGCATGACGAACACACAATCACAAACTGTGATAAGTTTTTTTTTTTTTTATAAGTATGTATCAAAGGGATCCTTTAGTTGGCTAGGGATTCCAAAATGGCTTTCCCAGGGAAGGACAATTATCTGAGGTTTGAAGGAAGAAAAAGTATGCTCTGGGAAAAGTTGATATGGCAGAAACTTTTCCAGGCAGAGGTACTGAAGGAGTAAACATGCAGCTACAGGAGGACAGAAGGGCCATAACAGAACTACAAGGAGAATGAGTATAGATGAGAATGAGGTAAGCCTAACTTTTAAAAACTCTGTAGCCACATTAAGGAATTTGGATTTTATTTTAAGAGCAATTGGAAGTCACTGAGGAATATTAAGCAGAGGAGTAACAAGATCAAGTCTCTATTTTAAGAAAATCACTCTAGTTTTAGTATGGAGAATGCACTGTAAAGAAAGTTGGATACATAGAAAGATAGTAAATGGGTGTTGCAAATGTCCAAGCAAGATATTACAGTAAATAAAACAAAGTTTGTGGCAGTGGAGGTGAAGAGAAAGCCTAAGAGACATGTTAAGAAGGCATAGCTTGGGAAGGGATTACTTAGGGGACGGGGGAATGGGGAATGGGGCAAGCGATGTAAGGCAGAGGGAGTTGTCAAGGAAACCCCTTATGTGTCTTATTTGTACAGTTGGATGGGTGGAGGCCACATTTGTGGAGATTAGAAACATTCAAAGAAAATTAGGCTTGGAGATGTTAGGTCTGAGATAGGTTGAATACAGGACACTTTATTGGAAATGCCAAATGGACAAATGAATGCAAATATATATAGCTCAAAGGAATGTCTAGAAATATGAGAGGCATTAGCCAGATGGTAAATGAGGCCAGAAGCAAAAACAAGATATCCTAAAGGGAGACGGTACAGAGCAGGGCCCTCAGTGAGCTGAATCAAGTCAACAGGGAAGGTTGATTTGATTTTTACCAGCCAAATGTTTTCAATTTTTCTGAACTTAAGAATATTTCTATATTACATGCATTTTCCAGTTTAACAATTTTCTCTCTTTTCTACCAGGCCTCTTAGTACATTTGCAATACCTGCTTGCTTTAAAGGCATTTCGGTTTTTGTAACATGGCTGGAGAAAAGAAGAGGATGTAGGGTAGTCTTGAACAATTTCATTACATACTGAACATTTGGGTAGAGACCCATGAAGCCCACAAAAGATATTGAGAAAATGGCTGAAATGCTAAGGGTTAGGACAGAAATCTTTTTTAAAAAGTATTATGTCTTTACGGAAAAATTTATAAAATTCTGAAAATGATATTTGCTTAAAGATGTATTTTACATTATCTGAACCATGATCGTTATGCACTGTAGAATATTCATTTTAAATTTCATTTTTCTCTGATGTGTTAAGGATATAAAGTCTATACTCTAATGGGGAAATAGACATTTAAATGAGGTATAAATTTCTTTTAACTTACAATGCATCTTACTGTCATTTTTTTCTAATTACAATAGCCTAAATATAATAGAAATTATTTCATTAGGCTATCATATGTAATTCTTCATTCCTACATGGTCCCATTTTGAAAAACTGGGAAGTCATTATATAATTTCCAGCATCGCCATCTATAAAAAGAGAATAAGGAATGAAAAATATCGAAAATGTGTGGAAGCACTTAACTGAAAAAAAGTTATTTCACTATAACTGCAGAAAGAAATATTAGGATGACAAAGGATCATCATTCATCTGCAACCCTTATAATAAAAATTTATAGTGGCATTTGTCCTTCCACAACAAATTTATTTTCCCCAGCTTTAGGCAAAGGCATTATGCTGTATTTAATGCATTGAATTAATGAGTATTCAAATAAGTTACGTGCTAATAATAATCTTCTTATAATCTTATGCAATTATCATCTTTCTCCTTTAATACTGTAATTGGTTCAACTATACATTAAAAGAAAATTAAATCTGTTCTTAAGAACAATCATTCCGAAGCACCATAACAAAGTGGTTAAGAGCATGCACAGCGCAGGTCCAAACTGCCTAGGTTCAGGCGTCAAACATTGCTGCTTTCCCACTGTTTGAGTCTCAATAGTTTATGTCTCAGTTTCTCCATATGTAAAATAGGATAATAACACTAACTACTTCATGGAGTTGTTCATGAGAATCAAATTAATCACTGCAAGTGCTTACAGTAATGTCTAGCAGGTAACAAACAATCAGTGTTTGTTACTATTACTTTTGTTATTATTATTTAAAACCAAAGCTTTTGTTTCCCACTCATGAAATTATAATCAAAAGAATACCAAAATATATTTGGGAGATGCTACAGATTGAATGTTTACGTCCTCTCAAAATTTATATTTTGAAAACCTAATCCCCAGAGAGATGTTACTTTCAGTTTGGGCCTTGGGAGGTGATTGTATCACAAGGGTGAACCCTTCATGAATGGCATTAGTGCTTTTTTACAGAGGCTGAAGAGAATGCCCTCTCCCCTTCTACCAAGTGAGAACTGAGCAAAATGTATCAGAGAGCAACTCTTCATCAGACAGTGAATCTCCCTGAGCCTTGATCTTGGACTTCCAGCCTCCAGAAATGTAAGAGATAAATGTCTGTTATTTACAAGCTACCTAGTCTATAATATTTTGTTATAACAGCCCAAAAAGATCAAGAAAGGAGAATACAATCCATTCCACCCATGTAAGCTATAGAAACACACAATCAAATGAAATTTTTGAAAGGCACCACAGACTGTAATCATGTTTTTCACTTACTCAACCAATATTATTGAGTATCTACTATGTGTTAGGTGATATTTTGTGTCTGGGGATACACACCAGTCTCTGCCCAAACACAGCTTCTATGCAAATGAAGAGATACACATTAAACAAACACTATCTCTGTCGCTCACACACGCATACACACACACAGTCTTTGTCTCTCACATTCACACACAAACAATAATTTTACATTTTGAAAAAATATCACAAAAGGAAAGCATAGGATATCATATGGTAGGAGGACTTGACTAGAGCTAAGAATTAACACATGGTGAAAAGGTCACTTCAGTCCTCCGAGAAAGTACACAAAAGACAGTCTGTGTATACAGTTGATATGGTATGTGTATATTACCCAATACGTGCACATAAGTACATGCACACAGCATTCCAGGATTCTGGTTGTGGTAAATGCCCTTTCTGAGACAATAATATATGACTCAACATAAAGACTGACTTGTAATGTTAGGAACTGTTTTAAACTCCAGATGCATTTCTTTCAAATATGCTTTGGAAAAATGCATCTTCAAAGTGCTGAGTTAAGGAGAGAAGAAACTGCATGACAGAGCATAAATAGCTTCTGTCACTATTACCATTCCCATCTGTGTGGCACCAACTGCCACATTTGAGGCAACTGACCAAGCTTTGTGTTTTCCTTTTAACTTGAGTGTATCACAAAAACTTTGATTTTCAAGTTAGTTCTTGGAAGACACAGTAGCTAGCTCTCATTATCTCCTGTATCCCTCTTCATGTCAAACACCATAAGAAACCCAAGCTGCCTAAGGTATACCTCATCCACTCCCCAATCTGGGAAACCCATGGAGACTCAGTCCATCATGGGCAGAGCCTCTTATATCTTCAGCATCTATGGAAGCTCCTTTCACCTGCTTCCCCTGTCTGGAGCTTGACTCTCCCCAAAGGACATTGCTTCACCAGAGTACGCTCACCTGAAGCTTCTTTCTTCCCCACCCTCTTTATATATAAATAAATAAATAAATATATATATATATATATATATATATATATATATATATATATATATTAGAGACAGAGAAAAACGTGAGCAGGGAAGGGGCAGAGAGATGGAAAGAGAATCTGAAACAGGCTCCAGCCTGTCAGCACAGAGCCCAACGCGGGTCTCAAACTCACAAGCAGTGAGATCATGACCCGAGCCGAAGTCAGATGCTTAACGGACTGAGCCACCCAGGCTCCCCGACCCATCATCCTCTTAATCCTGAAAGTAGGTAGCTGTTATCCTGGCTCCCCATTGCCATTTCCAGATCTTTCCACTTTCTCCTTCCTAAAACCTAGTTTTTTATTTCATCCATTTGAATTCTACCATTAGGCGCACTTTTCCTAATTCCTTGACAAGGTTCACATTCACTTTCATACCTTCCAGGAATATCCTTATCATACGTCCTGATGATTTTAACATCCTGCAAACAGTCCAGGCTGTTCATTGATATGGTCTTTTCCAGTGAGCTTTACACCCAATTTCACACACATGATCAATCTAAACTTGGTTTTTACCAATAAACACAACTTCTATAATCTTAGTTTCCAACATGCTACTCACTGGCCATTATTTCCTTCTTTTTCCAATTTTCTCTTTTTAATACACTCCAATCCAAGAATTATTTAACCATGGTTTCCCTACTTCCTAGAAAACCATTTTATGCCATTGCTCTCTCCTTCACTTCAAACATCTTCTTTCTATCATCCTCATTCTCACTGATGAGACTGATTCCAATTTCATGGAGGAAAAACAAATGGAATTAGACAGAAGACCCTCACCAGTTCCCTCCACCTCCACTGCTCACCTGCCTGCATCTGTGTTTATAAACCCTGACTACCCCCCAGAGACTAAGAAGCTGGCCATTCTGGCTCCCTCTCTGTCAGTTTCAATTACCTCGGTGCGTGATCCTGCTTCTTCTCCCCTGCTCTAGAACACCCCCCTTGAAACTGTCCTTTCTCTCTTCTGCACCTTCAATCTGTTCCTCTCTACTGGATCATTCCCAGCAACACATCAATGTGTTAAAATTTCTCTCATTTTAAAAATATTTTCGACCCACATTTCCCTTACTTATTGCTCTGTTTCTCTTCTATCCTTGGTAGCCAACCTCAGAGTTCTGTTACTCTCTTAAAGTCTTCTGCTCTCATTTTGTTCTTAAATCCATTTAAACAGGCATTTGCCCCACAACTCCACTGAAACTTCTCTCTGGTGTGCACAAATAACATCCATGTTGTTAAATCCGGTGATAAATTTTTGGTCATATTTATTTGATCAGAAACATTTCATCCATTGAGATATAACTGATATGTCACATTGTGTAAGTTTATGTTGTACAATAGGATGGTTTGGTGTATGTATATATTGTGAAATGTTCACAATAAAATTAACACATCACCTCACATGGTTATCTCTAGGAGGAAAGGAAGTTGAGAAATTTTAAGATCTCATAGCAACTCTCAAGTATACAACACAGGTTAGGTTTTTTTGTTGTTTGTTTGTTTGTTTGTTTGTTTGTTTTTAACTACAGTCACTATGCTGTATTTTAGATCCCCAGAACTTACTCATCTTAAAATGGAAGTCTGTCATCCGGATGGCCAACAGGCACATGAAAAGATGTTCAACGTCGCTCCTTATCAGGGAAATACAAATCAAAACCACACTCAGATATCACCTCACGCCAGTCAGAGTGGCCAAAATGAACAAATCAGGAGACTATAGATGCTGGAGAGGATGTGGAGAAACGGGAACCCTCTTGCACTGTTGGTGGGAATGCAAACTGGTGCAACTGCTCTGGAAAGCAGGGTGGAGGTTCCTCAGAAAATTAAAAATAGACCTACCCTATGACCCAGCAATAGCACTGCTAGGAATTTACCCAAGGGATACAGGAGTACTGATGCATAGGGGCACTTGTACCCCAATGTTTATAGCAGCACTCTCAACAATAGCCAAATTATGGAAAGCCTAAATGTCCATCAACTGATGAATGGATAAAGAAATTGTGGTTTAGATACACAATGGAGTACAACGTGGCAATGAGAACGAATGAAATATGGCCCTTTGTAGCAACGTGGATGGAACTGGAGAGTGTGATGCTAAGCGAAATAAGCCATACAGAGAAAGACAGATACCATATGGTTTCACTCTTATGTGGATCCTGAGAAACTTAACAGAAACCCATGGGGGAGGGGAAGGAAAAAAAAAAAGAGGTTAGAGTGGAAGAGAGCCAAAGCATAAGAGACTCTTAAAAACTGAGAACAAACTGAGGGTTGATGGGGGGGTGGGAGGAAGGGGAGGGTGGGTGATGGGTATTGAGGAGGGCACCTTTTGGGATGAGCACTGGGTGTTGTATGGAAACCAAATTGACAATAAACTTCATATATTGAAAAAAAATGGAAGTCTGTACCTTTTGACAAGCTTCACTCATTTTCACTCATTTCTTGTCAAGAATTTCACTCATTTCTTTTCAAAATTAGTTAACTATATATGCATGGGTTTATTTCTAGGCTCTCGAATCTGTTTTATCAGCCTATGTGTCTGTTTTTATGTCATTACCATTCTGTTTTGATTACTATAGTTTAGTAATCAGAAAGTGTGGTCCCTCCAGCTATGTTCTTTCTCAAGATTGCATTGGCTATTTGGGGTCTTTTGTGCTTACAAATTTTAAGAGTATTTTTCTATTTCTGTAAAAACTGACATTGGATTTCACTTACCAGCAACATTTGACACGACTGACCATTCTGCCCTGAAGCACTATTTCACTGGGCTCGCAGGATCTTCCACTCTCCTGTTTTTCTACTACACTGGCCTCTCTTTTTGAGGTTCTGCTGATTCCTCCCCGTATCCATAAGCATTTCAGAGTGCGGCACACCAGGGCTGAGTTCTCACGCTTCTCTTCTCTGTCTACACTCTGACTTGATTCAGTCAGTTCAGGTCTTTAAAGGCCATCTATATACTGACTCCAAAGCATATATCTACAAAATATAATTATGCTTTGACCTCCAGATTCATATGTCCAACAACCAGCCTAAGATCATATACTGACACTGAATGGGCAAAACTTGATGTGTCCCGAACTTAATTCCTGATATCCTCCTCACAAACTTCCTTATCTCAATAATGAAAACTGCATTTTTTTCAGTGGCTCATCACATTAAAAATTTTTAAGTTATCTTTGATTTCTTTCTTACATCTGATATTCATCAGTGAACACTGTTAGCACAAACTTTAAAATCTATTCAGAATTTTACTCCTTCTTACCAAAACCATGGATACTATTTGGTCCAAGCCCTAATCACATCTCTTCTGTATTACAATAGTCTTCTACTCTGTCTCCTTTACCCAGCCTTTGTCTTTCCTTAAGGCTTACTTTGTCTCTCTTTTTATTTTTTAAGTTTATTTATGTATTTAAAGAGAGAGAGATGGAGAGTGCAAGCAGGGGAAAGGCAGAAAGAGAGGGAGAGAATTCTAAGCAGGCCCCACCCTGTCAGCACAGAGTCCAACATGGGGCTCAATCCCACGAACTGTGAGATCATGACCTCGGATGAGATCAAGAGTCGGATGCTTAACCAACTGAGCCACCCAGGATCCCCTTCCTTTGTCTCTTTCACAGTCCATTCACAACACTGCATCCAGTATCGTTGTTTTATGTTATCACTTATAGCTCACTACTCCTCGGTCCAAGAGCTCTGTTGGTTTCTGGGGTAAATATAAGATGTACCATGAGATGCGCTTTCAATGAGGAAACTGCCTCCCAAATATCGAGTGTGGTCATCTGACAGCCTCTGTTGTCACTCCCTCAGGATCTACATCAGGTGCAAAAATTGCTTCACCTGCATCTAACAACTAAGCAAAGCAGGTGTAGAAAGGCCCAGTCATTTTGGCCTGATATAAGACAACTCTGATGAGCTGTGTTTGTTCCGGGATCCCCATTGGCTTGGTCAAGGTTTTGTTGGACATTACAATTTGTCTTCTCCAATTAAAATTACAATATCTTACCCAACAGCCCTCTCTAGACCCTCTCAGCTTTATTTTTCTCCATAGTATTTATTGCTGTCTGGCATACTTTATAATCTACACATTTAATTTTTATCCCTGCCCTGAATAGAATATATTCTCCATGAAGGCAGATCTTTTTGTTCATTGCTGTATCCCCAGTGTCTAGAAAATTGCCAATTAATAAATATTTGTTAAATGGACTAGTGAATTAAGTCATTTACATACCAATCACACTGTTCAATGTATGCAATGACAATGCTGTCATTAAAGATAAAGAATTATATAAATTGTGCAAAGCCGAGGATTATCAATGATAGAAGTATTTGGAGACTGACTTGGATGTAGACAAGGTTCATTACATGTACTAGGCACTTAGGAAGTTCCTGTTGTTAGTGACAGTAATAGTGATGGGCATTATAGTGATGCCTGCTGAATGCTCTAAAGACCAGTGAAGAGTGCTCTGCATACTTGAACAGCTAAATCAAAACTTAGGGGATTCGTAACCAAGACATTTTATACATTGTCAATATGCAAATATGTATGGAAATAACCCAGAACTGAGAAATCACTTTGCTACTAGTTAGCTGGTATCTTGTAGAGCCAGGCTCGTAAATGGTATTCCCAGAAACATGAAGCAGGAAAGCAATGACCTTTCAGTCAAGATTCTTCTCTCTGGTACAAGACCAAGTGCCCATTTGGACCTATCCCATGAAGTCTTTTAAATATTGCCACGGTCTCTCAGAGGTCAGGCCTTTATTAACTCAGAAGAAGACAAAGCTAGAGAGGTCTTGAAAAAAAAAAAAGGGGGGGGTTGGAAATGGAAAGTGGGATACCAAGAAAACTCTGGTTAGATACTACCAAATATATTAGTCTTTCTTATTTTAATGTGGTCATCAGCAAAGTCCTGTTAAGAAACGATAGCTACTTCACAAAACAGACCTTGCTATGTAACTAGCAACCCCAGAACTTAGTGATTTAAAAACAACAATTATGCATTTGTTCCAGATTCCATGGGTAGGCAATTTGGACTGGGCTCAGACAAACTGGAAAGTTTGTCTATGCTGAGCCCATTGTAGAATTTGGGCCTCCAGCTGAGACAGCCGGGATGGCTAGGAAAGCTGAGGCTGTTCTCACAGTCTCTCTCATGCAGCTAAGCAACTTGAAGAAGGTCACTCTGCCTGTCTCAAGTCCTTGTCAATGGGCTGGCTGTAAGTTATAAGGAGGTTTAGTTTTTTTTCTAGATTTCTTTTTCCTTTGTTCTCCATATCACCTGCAGTGTTCCAAGAAAGCAAGAGTAGAAACTTCAGTTGCTCTTGAGGCCCAGGCCTGGAGCTCTCACACGTAATTTCTGCCATGTTCTACTGACAAAACAAGCCAAGAGACCATCCCAGTTTTAAAGAGTGGCAAAATGGACTCCACCTCAGGAACTGAGGAATCACAAAGAATTTATTCCTATTTTTCATCTACCACTGACTTATATAATGAAACTGAGTCCTTAAAACCACAATTAAAGAATATGTATAAGGTCTTCATGTTTTTTGTTTATAGGTCTCCAGCTGCTGAAGCATCTGGCATTTGATATGCTTTTATTTTCTACATTTTTATTGACATAATTCATATACCATAAAATTCACCATTTTAAGGTGTGCATTTGAGTGATTATTAGTATATTCACACAGTTGTGCAACCATCCACCACTATCTAATTTTTATCACCCCAAAGAGAAACCTCATAACCATTAATAGTCACTCCACATTCTCCCCTTCCCACAGCCCCTGGCAACCACTAATCTATTTTCTGTCTCTATGGATTTGCCTTTTCTGGATTTTTTACATAAATTAAATCATGTAATATGTGGCCTTTTGTGTCTGGCTTACCACAATGTTTTCAAAGTTCATCCATATTGTAAAATATATCAGTGTTTTACTCCTTTCTATGGCTGAATATAATATTCTACTGTAGGAATATACTACATTTTATTTATTCATTCATCAATTTATGGACATTTGGGTTGCTTATACTTGAGGCTATTGTGAATATGCTGTTATGGATAGCTATGTACAAATTGTGTGTACATATTTTTAATTCTCTTGGGTATATATCAGAAGTGGAATTATTGGATGTAATATTATATCAAGTATTTTTCACTATATGGTTGCTTGATTGAAGCATACCAATGTGTTTTATACGTTCTTAAAGATACAAAAGTGGAAACAAAAGTCCACTTTGATACAGGTTTCTGGTAGGGTAGGTCAAATGGAAAGGTTTGGGAGCCCTTTTCCCAGGAAGTTTGAACTCATTCCTATTGTCCAAGATAGTTAAGACAGGACAATTTTCCAGAGGCAGCAGCAGTGATCCCTAACCCATCACCTACATTTGTGTGTTTTACAATAAACAAGGTATTTTCCTTACTGTTCTTTGGGGTTATTAATATATATCATCAGTTGAGGTCATTGACATCCCCTATTGTTTGGAAGCATACCCTTTGCTTCATATTGCCCTATCGTGCCCTATATCTCTTATTTCTCCTATCAATGTGAAATCAAGGTGCTTTATAAACCTTGCTGCATAAGCATGATCCACAGAGTAGTAGCTACGGCACAGGTATCACCTGGGAGCTTCTTAGAAATGTCAAATGTGAGGCCCCATTCTAGATCTACATCATTAAGAACCTACATTTGAACAAGACCCCCACCCCCACGGATTTGCATGCACATTAAAGTTGGAGAGGCAATGCCCTATAGCAATTTTATCGAGCTCCGATAGAACTTAAAGCTGGAGGCTCAGTCTTCCAAAGTCTACCTATGAGAATAGAGACATTAAATAATATTACCAACAATAAAGAAAACAATTACTGGATGTCAGCTATGTTTCAAGCACTACACCAAGTGCTTTCCAAGAATTTTCTCATTCTATTCTTATGGCAATCAACTACTTTTGTCCTATTTTACAGGTATCAAGATTAGAACTCCGAGAGCTCAAGCTCCTTGCCAATAGTCACAGCTTTTAAAAGATCCAGGAGTCAAACTCTCGTTTAGCTGATTCTAGAGTTCAAGCTCCACACCACTACTCTATCTTGCTCAGTAATTTCTGCAAATAATACTCCCATAATCTAATTCATTAAAAAAAAAAAAAAACAAGATCTATTCTGTATAATATCTAAGCTTCCCTAACTAGTTACATGTGTTCTTATCTATTCATGAGAACACAAGCTTCAGGAAATGAAGGTAGGAATTTTTGTCCTTGTCACTGCTATATCTCCAGTATCTAGAATAGTACCTAGCAAACATTAAGCCTCACTACATTTGTTGAATGACCAAACTAATTTATACATCAAAACCCTAACCATAGCTTATTAAAATGAGAGAAATTTCATCTTCATTCATTTTTCGTCCAATTTCTCAACCTTGGAATTTACCTGTAATATGAATGCTAATGGCTGGTTTATTGTGGTACTGATGCATTTATCTTCAATGAAAACAGAAGTAATATGGTGTTCTATATGAGCAGTAACACCTCACCATGCCATCTTATCACAGAGCATTTTGACACAGTACAACCTTGAAGGAGCTGTATTGGGGCAAAAAATGTATCTTGTCAGTTGTTGTTTTATTAGGAAACATCAATGTGGAAATGTCAGTGTGGGCCTGGCACATTGGTGCATTTTGCAAAAATTGAAAATGTGCAGCATAATAGGGACACAATATGCATTGGGAGAAGTTAAGATGTATTACCCAAGGGACTAATAGTGCAGGAAATTCTTGAAACCAAACATTCTACTTCATCCATCTTTCACATGATTATTTTACAGTGGGACCACTTGTTATTCACCTCCATTCCATTAGGCAACCAAATTACATGCCAAGCTAGCTTTATAAATAGAACCCTGAGTAGGTGGGCCATAGCCGAAGGGAAACAAGAGAATACATTCATTTATATAATCTCATCTTTTAGAGGAGAAATTGTCTTATCCATTTATATGCACAGAAATTGTCAGAATTAGTCAGAGAGAGGTAGGAAAGGGTACAATTATTCAAAAATATTTAGGAAAACACAGAAGACCTTCATCATTTATTTTATATAATAAAAGGATATAAATCTATATCAGACATGCTGAAAATTACATTGTGGTTATTGAGGCAACATCCACACTGATTTATTGACAAAGTTATTCTGCATCTAATGCTAATACCAACCTTGATCTGCACACAAGTCTTATTGGCATTAATGAGAATATCTTATTTGACTGTGGATAGCAAATGGCTAACTAGGTAATGAGATGAAGGGGACTGCATAATCTTATTTGACACCTGACAAAAAGGGCACACCTGCACAGCCAAAGGGGAGCTGTTCTAATTAATCCTTTCATGAAATTTTACAAACTTGCCTCCAAAACTTCAAAAGCAAGATATTCTTATTGAAATAGAGAAACTCACCTACAGAAACAGCTACATAATTTGTAGGGCCCAGCGCAAAATGAAAATGCAAGGTTTCCTGCTCCAAATCACTGGAGGGAAGAGGGGAAGAAATGCCATTAAAGGCATTAAAACCTAAAGCTTTTTCCTCTCTTCTGCACTCTGTCTTCCAATTTGTCATGATGATGCGATATTTACTACTTAATTTCATTCTAAGAATGTTAAGATTTTAAATTATTAGCGTGAATTTTACCATTTATCTTTGTATGATGAAATGCCAGTTTTAAATATAATTAACAGAGCATTTAACTCCTATTAGGAACAACTGAGATTAAGACTAATTTTGTGGCTTGTCCCTTAAGAGTGCACAGAGAGGACCAGAAGAGAAAAACTCAAGCCAGATTCAGGAAGAAAATGTCCCCCAACATCAATTTGTATATTCACGGGGCAAGTGCAGACCCTCAAAGCTACCAGGAGCTTGGCTCACATCCCAGAGCTAACAGGTGCTGATACCTGACCACAGCTGGGTTCTCCTTCCAGCCAGCCAGGGAAGTTGAGCCAGGCACATCCTCCCCCTAAGGGCTAAGACTCCAACACACCACAACCAAGGCCATTGTAACCTCAGTGCAGGGTACCCACATCGGGTCAGGGTTGGGTGAGAGGCTCCTGTGGAGCTGCCAGGCCAGGGTGGGGATGGCTGCCACCAGGTTTCCTCTCCCCAGATGCAAGAGTATGACCCCAATATTTGCCATACCCACACCCAGGCCCTCTCTGGAGGGCAGGGTAGTAGTGGTGGCCGGTAGGGATGAAGGCAAGGCCAGATGGGGTCCAGGATTCCAGGAGATAAAGAAGTGAGCAACCCAGAACCCATCCATAGGGACTTATGCACTGTGCCAGTCCCATGCCCATGGAATAGTTTTGCTTACTAATGCATCATTTACTATAGAGGCAGCCTGGGCAGGGACTGCTGTTTGCCCTCCAATATCCATTCTCCACTTCTTCTATAGTAACAGAACCTTCGCCTTTTAGCTAGGCACAAGGACATTTGGGATAAAGTAGTCATTTTCTAGTCAGCCTTGCAGCTAACTATGAGGGGTGACTAAATAGTGGCTAATGATGTATAAATCGAATCAACATCTGTACCCATCCTTTGCCTCTTTGTCTTTTCTTCTGCTGTGCAGAACATGGATAGCATATCTGGAGCTCCAGATGTCGTCTTGAACCTTAAGAACAAGGGCCATACTTCAGGGATGAGAGAGCAGGGAGCTCAAAGGAATTGTGTTCCTCTGGATTTCATGGCACAGAGCCATCTGACCAGCTGTGGACTGCCCACCACCAATCTTAAGGGAAAGACATATATACACACCTAACTTGTTTCAAGGCTTTCTTTTCTGAGTCTCCTTCTCACAGCCAAACTGTAATCCTAAGTACAGAATAAAAAGTATAATCAGGTTTTTATGCTACCTCATTTACCACTGATCCTTGTTGGGGTGATAACTTATCCAATCCCCAGACCTCTTTTCCACCTCTGTTTGCCTTTAAACTACTGGAGAATATTCCTCAATGTTTACATTTTGCCATACCTTTATGTTACTTTATATAACCCAAAATGATCATAAATGATCTTACTAATTTAGGATTCCTGGTAAGAGGTAATAATTGCTTACCACTTAAGAGTAACTACATATTTCAGTTTGGTTCAGTCTCTACCATAACACGGAGATTGAACTCTCAGCTATAGAACACTTCATTCTTGTAACCTAGTAGAAATTGTTCGGGAAAGTTTTCCAAATAAATCCTAAACGATGAGAAGCCTTACTTGAAACATGAATTGCCATCCAAACTAGACAATCATTGTTGTTAATTTTTCTCATTCAGGTTATTTTTTAAGTGAGCATTTATGAAACGAATTAAAGTGATTTTCCACTCTGTTACTGTTAGAAGGAAACAGTACTACCAAATTGACAAGTATTCAAGCACCCAAATAATTAAACCAACAAAGATTTCATACAATATTTACGTTATGTCCAACCTGGTAAGAATGCTTGTAAATGTTGTAAGTGCCCACTGACATATGAATTGTTAGCAAGGGAGAAAGATCAAAAAGCAATGGAAGAGGGGTGCCTGACTCTTGATTTCAGCTCAGGTCTTGATCTCTGCTTAAGATTCTCTCCCTCTCTCTGCCCCTCTCCCCACTTGTTCTCTCTTTAAAACATGCAACAGAAAAGAAACATGGCTACTAGTTAGACTTATTTTTCCCTAGATATTGGGGATTTAGAAAAATATTTAAATATAATCACAGGGTTTTTATTAACTCACGTACCAACATTATATTCAGTGTACATTTCTTAGATCTTCCTTTACCAACACTAACTTTGGATTTATGACTCAGAAATCATACATTTCTGTATTTACTTTTTCCATCTTTCTCTGTCTATTGTGCTTATGATCGATCACCAGGCAGAGGAAGATAAAACTGAATATTTATGTGGAACACACGAAAGGACCCTGCTGTGAGCTATTAGCTTAGCTGATGACGTGTGCTCCCAGTTGGAAGCTGAAGGGATGGGAAAAGCTGTTGCAACCCTTTATAAAAAGCATAAAAAGCACCTGTTTGCCTGCTTCATTAAACTTCCCCTAATGAATGCCTCCAGGGAGCAGAACTGGGGAACTTCTTTCCTTTCCTGCTATAAATAGAGAGGTATTTAAAAGTTTTCATTTAAATGTTGAGGACTGTTATCTGTAACAATTTGTGAAAATTGTAATTCCCTTCAGGAATATAAATGAGCCAGTACTTGCATGTATTCCTGATGATGACAGACACCAGAAAGATGGTTCCTTGTGCCTAACTGAAACTTTTGTTCTCCTGGAGAATCAAAGTCACAAACATTTTAAGCTTTCTCTACCGAACACTTGGCTGAATAACTACAGCAGAAAAAAACTCAGCTCAGCCACTACCTCTTCTGAGAAACATTAAATAGCCAACCTCCCTGACACATAAACATGCACTTTAAGGCTCAATGTGTATATTTTTTATTAAAATACCTATCACCCTGTAATATTTGCATTTCCTTTTGCGTCTCTCAGGCAGGACAAGGTCTTATTTTACCCCGAATCTCCAGGCCCCGGAATGTGCCTGCCACAGTGCACACATTCAATAAATTGAAGTGTGGATCAGCACAATAAACACAAGAGTCCTGGTCTTCCATTAACTTCCATGATATTGTTCTTAACCTCTCTGGCCACACCATCTCACTATCCTTTGTAGTCTCCTTTTCCTCAGTTTGTTTTTGTTTTGTTTTGTTTTAATGTTTATTTTTGAGAGCAAGAGACAGAGCATGAGTAGGGGAGGGGCAGAGAGAGGGAGACACAGAATCTGAAGCAGACTCCAGGCTCTGAGCTGTCACCACAGAGCCCAGTGTGGGGTTTGAACTCATGGAGCATGAGATCATGACCTGAGCGGAAGTTGGACTTAACCGACTGAGCCACCCAGGCGCCCCATCCTCTGTTTAATATCTAAAGTGTGTTCATAAGTGTGAGATCCACCTTCACCCTCCCAAACTTTTCACTCAACAATTGATCCTCCTGTGGATGGATGAGGGTGACCTCATCTATAGACTTGTTTTAAAGCAGGGACTTTCAAATTGCAGTTACAAAGCAATTAATGGTGTGTGGAAAGAAAGTACCAGAACTTCTATCTATGGATGGTTTTCAATCTCAGCCTTTTAAGATTTCTATTAATAATGTACATCACACACAAAATTGTAAAAGTATGTAATGATGTAGTTTGAAGTGCTGGGGTTTGAAGCCAATGGCCAAGAAAGAATTCTTGAGCCATCCTTGGTGCAAAGTGGCAGTTTTATTGAAGCACCGGGACAGGACCAATGGGCAGAAAGCAGGATTGTGAGGAGTGACTGATTATATACTTGGGAGCTGGAGAAGGTAAAGGCAAGGGGAGTTTCCAAAAGGATATTCAGATCCTAAGGAAGACACATTGACTCCTGGAGGCCTAGCAATCTTCAAGCTAAAGTTGTTTTACCCTCTAGCAAAGCGCTTAACACTAAGACAGTTGGGAGTTCCTGGAAGAATGTCTTATCTGCCAGCCTCAAGTATTTGTCAATAGGTTGCAGGTTACAACAAAATTTAATTTTACCTATATTTCCTTCTGTCATTGTTTCCCACATCATGTAAATCATCATATATATATATAAAGTTGGTTGCAATTTCAAAACTTCATTAGATATGTATGTTTAGTGATGAGGTATAAAATGCAAAATAAAAATCATATGTGCTACCTCTCCAGGTAGTAGGATTAAAGTCATAATCTTCCTTGCCAGATCTGTTCCTCCTGATGCATTCCCCAACTCAGTAAATGACACCAGTATTCACCAGGCACCCAAGAGAGAAGATGCATTGCACCTGCACAATCACTCACTTACCAAAGAGACCTTGATGCTTTTATCTTCCAAAGAGATTCCTCATGCCCAGACAGCTACAGTCTTAGTTCAGGCTCTTGCCTGGTAGTTGCGAAAGCATTAAACAGGTTTTTCTCTGCCGGAGTGTTCCTTGGAAAATCCAACCAACTACCATTTAAGAATCCTTTAATGATTTCCCAAAGTTCAAGTGCGAGATTAGTGTTCATTTTCATGAACTACCCATCCCTGCAGCCTCATCTCTCCCTCTCACTCACCAGGGGAGAACTACCTATATTTCCTTAAACACAGCAGGCAACACACACTTTTGGGAATTCACACTGATTTCTTACTGAATTGTCCTTCACCTAGTTTACCTACTAAATCCTACTTGTCCTTTGAAAAGCAGCTCAATACCAATACCAATGTTATATACTAATTATGTATCAACAAAGCTGGGGTGGGGGGGCAGTTTGTGTTGTGATTTCTCAGTCAGATCTAGTTAGCTTTCAACCAAATGTGCATAACAATGAATACTGTCAAATCCTTGATCATACTGCTTCATAAGAATATATTTATTCATGTTATTATATATAATGTATTTTATAATTCTTTCATGTTACATATTTTTATTGTGTCTTATGTCCATAATTTTATATATATTTTTTATTTTTATATATTTTTATACATATATATATTTATATGTGTATACACATATACATTTATATATATTTATATGTGTATATACATTTATATATGTTTATGTGTATACACATATATATTTATATACATATTTATATATATTTATATTTATATATATCTTCAAACTAAAAACCTTTATCACAGTATTTAAAAATTTGACTCACATGTCTGTGTGTCTTCCTAAAGTAAAAGTACCCAGAGAATAGAAACATCACTTACTTGATAATGTAAAGTTCTATACTATTATATGCCCAATGTAAAATAATGGAATAAATAAGTGAATGAGTGACAAACTAAAGTGGAAAGGATTATCACAGTCAAAAACAGAAATAACAAGGGTGCCTGGCTGGCTCAGTCAGTTAAGCATCCAACTTCTGCTCAGGTCATAGTCTTGTGGTTTGTGGGTTCGAGCCCCACATCAGGCTCTGGGCTGACAGCTCAGAGCCCGGAGCCGGCTTCAGATTCTGTGTCTCCCTCTCTCTCTGCCCCTCCCCTGCTCACTCTCTGTCTCTCTCTCAAAAATAAATAAACATTTAAAAAATAAGTATCAAAACAAATAGCGATAAATAACGAAACAGATGTTTTATTCAGTTTAAAAATGTATGCAGTTTATGCCCTTGAACTCTATAAACAAGGCAAGGAGCTTAAGTATCCTGCTATAACTTTTCCATTAGGAAAATAATCTAAAGTATTTATCACCCACGTTGCATAGTGTCCCTGTGTAAATTAGTTACACTGCTTTAAAATATGCTTGGAACTCTTTCGTAAGAAGCACCATGCACTCAGTCACCTACAACATATACCAAATATAACATACAAGCATCCTTCACATAGTGGTTTTAGGTATATTTCCTAAATGTCACCGTACTCCTTTAAAAGAAAATAAGCATATTTAAAACTACAGAACAAGATTATACTTGAATCTGTTGTGCACCAAAAGAAAAATTTTGAAGCTATAATGGAAGTCATAAAAGTCCACTAATAAAATGTGCAGTTTAAAAGCAATTTCCATTCAATTATCTCAATGAGTTCATATTTACGAACAAAATAACTTAATTGCGATTTACATAATATCTCGTCGTCTCTTCTGTCCATATACTTTTGTCTGTGATCACAGGATTATTCAGATTTGATGATTATATTCTAATAATTCCCCCATCAAGATAATAATGTGTCACTACATGTGTTCTTAAACTATTTTGGAAATTATCAAAATAGAAATGGTCTTGAACATAAGCCTTTAATAAGACAAATGATAAGAACCAAGGAAGCAATACCAAGAAAATAGGAGGTGCCACTATACCAATGTTTCAGATTTACATTTATTTTTTAAGCATGGAGATGAAACTCATGCTTGGAACCACTAATGAGTTCTCCTGTCATCAGAATAAAGAAAGAAATGAAGCATTCTTGAGGACAGAGTTCAGATTCATTCAGGTTACATGTTTGCATATACATCTGTAATTTTTCGGTGAAGCTAACAATCCATAGTTCACAGAGCCTGAACTAGAGAAAACAGCTTGGTTCTTTCATCACCAGAAAATTCTGGAGAATTATAAACTTCAAATTACTCTTCTGAGGTCACTAAATTTATCTGCTAATCATCCCAACAAATCAGCATCTCTAAATTTTATTTTTTTTAATATTTTTTAACATTTATTTATTTTTGAGACAGAGAGCATGAACAGGGGAGGGTCAGAGAAAGAGGGAGACACATAATCTGAAACAGGCTCCAGGCTCTGAGCTGCCAGCACAGAGCCCCACGCAGGACTCGAACCCACAGACCGCGAGATCATGCCCTGAGCCGAAGTCAGAAGCTCAACCGACTGAGCCACCCAGGCGCCCCAACAAATCAGCATCTCAACCAGCCTAAATTGCTTAGTGTCCAACTTATTCTTATAACCTCTGGGGGAAAAAATGCAACGATTCCATTCCTTTAGGTACCTTACTGCCTGAAATAAAATTCATTATACCTATCAAGGTAATTAAAATGTATAATAGCTCAAATATGTTGTTATATGTCATTTTAAAATGAGTGATTTTTTTTTCTAGTAAGACAGGTGGATGTCCAGCTCATGCTAACATGATCATGTTTAATCGTTTAATCTAGCATCTGCTGCTTTTGTGGCCAACCCTGTAGGGAGAGAGATTAAAGATGGGCCACATCTGCAGATAGTAATAGCCAATAAAGGCAGTCATACTCCAAAAAGCAAAGACCTTCAGGCCACATTATGTGATGCTGGAATGCATTTGTGATGGATCCAGAACACTTTATTCTAGATTCACCTAAGGAATAATACTATCCTTGAAGTGCTAAAACAAACCCAGAACGATCAAATGTAATATAGATTCCAACAGTGCCTTGTTATTCCCTTCAGCTTTGGATACTAGCATTCTGTTTGTAATACAAGATAGAAGAAAAAAATAGGATTTAGAATTTTTGTCACATGAAATGTTTCCCACTCAAGCCTATTGTTGTATATTTTACAGCAAAAAATGACAAATCAAACCATTCTATTGCCAGCTTATTCATCTGAAAAAATTCTATGTGAATAAACCCTGCATACACAGATAAAATACACAGAAAAAGCCCAGGAGGGGGCAACAAACTCACAAAACAGTAATAAAACAATGCTTCTTGCCAGCAGGTGGCGCTGCAATCCATCATTGTTAGCCAATTGGAAATTTAAGAACTACTCCTACTATACTGTTTACTTACCTCTAATTTCTTATTTGAATTTTTCCTGTCTTTTTGGTGCATTATGTCATGCTGTGCCCAACTGTTTTCAATCATCAAAGAATGGGAAGTAAACTGTTACACCCACAGGACTTATTGATTAACTCTGCTAACAATATCAACAATCAATATTTCATAACAAACATGCTATCAACCCTGTGGGTTATTAAATAAAGCCATTTAACTTTGGAAAATGTCTATCTTAGAGTTCATAAAAAGAACCCTATTTAAATGTGAAAATGTGTGGAATAGCAACACTTTGGTGTAAAATTAGGCTGAATGAGTCTGTAATGGTCTTAGGAGCCTTGAACCCAACAGGTTCACCCTTAATCCCATTCATATAGGTCTTAGGAGCAGTTATAGACATAAGCAATCTATCATGTATAGAATGACACGGTTAACATAAATTGAAGAAACATAAGTCATTTATTACAAGGATGAAAATCATCTAGCTAACATATGGATCTTACATACCCTTATGTATCTGAGGCAGAAATCACTAACCAATTACAGAACTATATTTTGCTGAACCAATAAAAGCTTTTCAATAAGCTCTCGCTTCAGATGAAACCAATTTTCCGGAGATACTAGGAAGATGGCGGCGTAGGAGGACGCTGGGCTCACCGCGCGTCCTGCTGATCACTTAGATTCCACCTACACCTGCCTAAATAACCCAGAAAACCGCCAGAGGATTAGCAGAACAGAGTCACCGGACCCAAGTGCAGACGAGAGGCCCACGGAAGAGGGTAGGAAGGGCGGCGAGGCGGTGCGCGCTCCACGGACTGGCGGGAGGGAGCCGGGGCGGAGGGGCGGCTCGCCGGCCAAGCAGAGCCCCCGAGTCCGGCTTGCAAAAGCGGAGGGGCCTGACGGACTGTGTTCCGACAGCAAGCGCGACTTAGCGTCTGGGAGGTCATAAGTTAACAGCTCTGCTCAGAAAGCGGGAAGGCTGGAGGACAAAGGGAGGGTGAGCTGCGGAGCCCCCGGACGACAGAGCTCAGTTTGGCGGGGAACAAAGGCGCTCTCCAGCGCCATCTCCCCCGCCCATCCCCCAGCCAAAATCCCAAAGGGAACCGGCTCCGGCCAGGGAAATTGCTCGCTCCGCGCGAACACCCAACTCTGTGCTTCTGCGGAGCCAAACCTCCGGCAGCGATCTGACTCCCTCCGGCTGCACAGGGCCCCTCCTGAAGTGGATCACCTAAGGAGAAGCGAGCTAAGCCTGCCCCCCCTGCCGCGTGCACCTTGCCTTCCCACCCCAGCTAATACGCCAGATCCCCAGCATCACAAGCCTGGCAGTGTGCAAGTAGCCCAGACGGGCCACACCACCCCACAGTGAATCCCGCCCCTAGGAGAGGGGAAGAGAAGGCACACACCAGTCTGACTGTGGCCCCAGCGGTGGGCTGGGGGCAGACATCAGGTCGGACTGCGGCCCCGCCCACCAACTCCAGTTATACACCACAGCACAGGGGAAGTGCCCTGCAGGCCCTCACCACACCAGGGACTATCCAAAATGACCAAGCGGAAGAATTCCCCCCAGAAGAATCTCCAGGAAATAACAACAGCTAATGAGCTGATCAAAAAGGATTTAAATAATATAACAGAAAGTGAATTTAGAATAATAGTCATAAAATTAATCGCTGGGCTGGAAAACAGCATACAGGACAGCAGAGAATCTCTTGCTACAGACATCAGGGGACTAATGAACAGGCACGAGGAGCTGAAAAACGCTTTAAAGGAAATGGAAAACAAAATGCAAACCACCACAGCTCGGATGGAAGAGGCAGAGGAGAGAATAGGTGAACTAGAAGATAAAGTTATGGAAAAAGAGGAAGCTGAGAAAAAGAGAGATAAAAAAATCCAGGAGTATGAGGGGAAAATTAGAGAACTAAGTGATACACTAAAAAGAAATAATTTACGCATAATTGGTATCCCAGAGGAGGAAGAGAGAGGGAAAGGTGCTGAAGGGGTACTTGAAGAAATCATAGCTGAGAACTTCCCTGAACTGGGGAAGGAAAAAGGCATTGAAATCCAAGAGGCACAGAGAACTCCCTTCAGACGTAACTTGAATCGATCTTCTGCACGACATATCATAGTGAAACTGGCAAAATACAAGGATAAAGAGAAAATTCTGAAAGCAGCAAGGGGTAAACGTGCCCTCACATATAAAGGGAGACCTATAAGACTCGTGACTGATCTCTCTTTTGAAACTTGGCAGGCCAGAAAGAATTGGCACGAGATTTTCAGGGTGCTAGACAGCAAAAATATGCAGCCAAGAATCCTTTATCCAGCAAGTCTGTCATTTAGAATAGAAGGAGAGATAAAGGTCTTCCCAAACAAACAAAAACTGAAGGAATTTGTCACCACTAAACCAGCCCTACAAGAGATCCTAAGGGGGACCCTGTGAGACAAAGTACCAGAGACATCACTACAAGCATAAAACATACAGACATCACAATGACTCTAAACCCGTATCTTTCTATAATAACACTGAATGTAAATGGATTAAATGCGCCAACCAAAAGACATAGGGTATCAGAATGGATAAAAAAACAAGACCCATCTATTTGCTGTCTACAAGAGACTCATTTTAGACCTGAGGACACCTTTAGATTGAGAGTGAGGGGATGGAGAACTATTTATCATGCTACTGGAAGCCAGAAGAAAGCTGGAGTAGCCATACTTATATCAGACAAACTAGACTTTAAATTAAAGGCTGTAACAAGAGATGAAGAAGGACATTATATAATAGTTTCAGGGTCTATCCATCAGGAAGAGCTAACAATTATAAATGTCTATGCGCCGAATACCGGAGCCCCCAAATATATAAAACAATTACTCATAAACAGAAGCAACCTTATTGATAAGAATGTGGTAATTGCTGGGGACTTTAACACCCCACTTACAGAAATGGATAGATCATCTAGACACACGGTCAATAAAGAAACAAGGGCCCTGAATGAGACACTGGATCAGATGGACTTGACAGATATATTTAGAACTCTGCATCCCAAAGCAACAGAATATACTTTCTTCTCGAGTGCACATGGAACATTCTCCAAGATAGATCATATACTGGGTCACAAATCAGCCCTTCATAAGTTTACAAGAATTGAAATTATACCATGCATACTTTCAGACCACAATGCTATGAAGCTTGAAGTCAACCACAGGAAAAAGTCTGGAAAACCTCCAAAAGCATGGAGGTTAAAGAACACCCTACTCACGAATGAGTGGGTCAACCAGGCAATTAGAGAAGAAATCAAAAAATATATGGAAACAAACGAAAATGAAAATACAACAATCCAAACGCTTTGGGACGCAGCGAAGGCAGTCCTGAGAGGAAAATACATCGCAATCCAGGCCTATCTCAAGAAACAAGAAAAATCCCAAATACAAAATCTAACAGCACACCTAAAGGAAATAGAAGCAGAACAGCAAAGGCAGCCTAAACCCAGCAGAAGAAGAGAAATAATAAAGATCAGAGCAGAAATAAACAATATAGAATCTAAAAAAACTGTAGAGCAGATCAACGAAACCAAGAGTTGGTTTTTTGAAAAAATAAACAAAATTGACAAACCTCTAGCCAGGCTTCTCAAAAAGAAAAGGGAGATGACCCAAATAGATAAAATCATGAATGAAAATGGAATGATTACAACCAATCCCTCAGAGATACAAACAATTATCAGGGAATACTATGAAAAATTATATGCCAACAAATTGGACAACCTGGAAGAAATGGACAAATTCCTGAACACCCACACTCTTCCAAAACTCAATCAGGAGGAAATAGAAAGCTTGAACAGACCCATAACCAGTGAAGAAATTGAATCGGTTATCAAAAATCTCCCAACAAATAAGAGTCCAGGACCAGATGGCTTCCCAGGGGAGTTCTACCAGACGTTTAAAGCAGAGATAATACCTATCCTTCTCAAGCTATTCCAAGAAATAGAAAGGGAAGGAAAACTTCCAGACTCATTCTATGAAGCCAGTATTACTTTGATTCCTAAACCAGACAGAGACCCAGTAAAAAAAGAGAACTACAGGCCAATATCCCTGATGAATATGGATGCCAAAATTCTCAATAAGATACTAGCAAATCGAATTCAACAGCATATAAAAAGAATTATTCACCATGATCAAGTGGGATTCATTCCTGGGATGCAGGGCTGGTTCAACATTCGCAAATCAATCAACGTGATACATCACATTAACAAAAAAAAAGAGAAGAACCATATGATCCTGTCAATCGATGCAGAAAAGGCCTTTGATAAAATCCAGCACCCTTTCTTAATAAAAACCCTTGAGAAAGTCGGGATAGAAGGAACATACTTAAAGATCATAAAAGCCATTTATGAAAAGCCCACAGCTAACATCATCCTCAACGGGGAAAAACTGAGAGCTTTTTCCCTGAGATCAGGAACACGACAGGGATGCCCACTCTCACCGTTGTTATTTAACATAGTGCTGGAAGTTCTAGCATCAGCAATCAGACAACAAAAGGAAATCAAAGGCATCCAAATTGGCAAAGATGAAGTCAAGCTTTCGCTTTTTGCAGATGACATGATATTATACATGGAAAATCCGATAGACTCCACCAAAAGTCTGCTAGAACTGATACATGAATTCAGCAAAGTTGCAGGATACAAAATCAATGTACAGAAATCAGTTGCATTCTTATACACTAACAATGAAGCAACAGAAAGACAAATAAAGAAACTGATCCCATTCACAATTGCACCAAAAAGCATAAAATACCTAGGAATAAATCTAACCAAAGATGTAAAGGATCTGTATGCTGAAAACTATAGAAAGCTTATGAAGGTAATTGAAGAAGATTTAAAGAAATGGAAAGACATTCCCTGCTCATGGATTGGAAAAATAAATATTGTCAAAATGTCAATACTACCCAAAGCTATCTACACATTCAATGCAATCCCAATCAAAATTGCACCAGCATTCTTCTCGAAACTAGAACAAGCAATCCTAAAATTCATATGGAACCACAAAAGGCCCCGAATAGCCAAAGGAATTTTGAAGAAGAAGACCAAAGCAGGAGGCATCACAATCCCAAACTTCAGCCTCTACTACAAAGCTGTCATCATCAAGACAGCATGGTATTGGCACAAAAACAGACACACAGACCAATGGAATAGAATAGAAACCCCAGAACTAGACCCACAAACATATGGCCAACTCATCTTTGACAAAGCAGGAAAGCACATCCAATGGAAAAAAGACAGCCTCTTTAACAAATGGTGCTGGGAGAACTGGACAGCAACATGCAGAAGGTTGAAACTAGACCACTTTCTCACACCATTTACAAAAATAAACTCAAAATGGATAAAGGACCTAAATGTGAGACAGGAAACCATCAGAACCTTAGAGGAGAAAGCAGGAAAAGACCTCTCTGACCTCAGCCGTAGCAATCTCTTACTCGACACATCCCCAAAGGCAAGGGAATTAAAAGCAAAAGTGAATTACTGGGACCTTATGAAGATAAAAAGCTTCTGCACAGCAAAGGAAACAACCAACAAAACTAAAAGACAACCAACGGAATGGGAAAAGATATTTGCAAATGACATATCGGACAAAGGGCTAGTATCTAAAATCTATAAAGAGCTCACCAAACTCCACACCCGAAAAACAAATAACCCAGTGAAGAAATGGGCAGAAAACATGAATAGACACTTCTCTAAAGAAGACATCCAGATGGCCAACAGGCACATGAAAAGATGTTCAGCGTCGCTCATTATCAGGGAAATACAAATCAAAACCACACTCAGGTATCACCTCACACCAGTCAGAGTGGCCAAAATGAACAAATCAGGAGACTATAGATGCTGGAGAGGATGTGGAGAAACGGGAACCCTCTTGCACTGTTGGTGGGAATGCAAATTGGTGCAGCCACTCTGGAAAACAGTGTGGAGGTTCCTCAGAAAATTAAAAATAGACCTACCCTATGACCCAGCAATAGCACTGCTAGGAATCTACCCAAGGGATACAGGAGTACTGATGCATAGGGGCACTTGTACCCCAATGTTCATAGCAGCACTCTCAACAATAGCCAAATTATGGAAAGAGCCTAAATGTCCATCAACTGATGAATGGATAAAGAAATTGTGGTTTATATACACAATGGAATACTACGTGGCAATGAGAAAAAATGAAATATGGCCTTTTGTAGCAACGTGGATGGAACTGGAGAGTGTGATGCTAAGTGAAATAAGCCATACAGAGAAAGACAGATACCATATGTTTTCACTCTTATGTGGATCCTGAGAAACTCAACAGGAACCCATGGGGGAGGGGAAGGGAGAAAAAAAAAAAGACGTTAGAGTGGGAGAGAGCCAAAGCATAAGAGACTGTTAAAAACTGAGAACAAACTGAGGGTTGATGGGGGGTGGGAGGGAGGGGCGGGTGGGTGATGGGTATTGAGGAGGGCACCTTTTGGGATGAGCACTGGGTGTTGTATGGAAACCAATTTGTCAATAAACTTCATATAAAAAAAAAAAAAAAAAAAAAAAAAAAAAAAAAGAAACCAATTTTCCATTCCTAGTAATAAGAAAACTAAGACCCAGAGTGATGTCACCAACATGACCACCTAAGAGACCAGCCTTCATTTTCCTACAAAGAGCAACAATTGGACAATTATCAAAAACCAGCTCTGGGAGAGCTCTAGAGTCCATTTAAGAAACTTCAGCAATACAGTAGAACAAAAAAACTGAGAATAGCACACAAGAATAGAAGTAAGACAGCTTCGTTTTGCCTGCATCATCCCAGCTCCCACACTGGCATTGCTTGGTGCGGTCAATGAACTTCCCAGCCAGAAAGAGTTTCCCTTGATGGGAAAGAAAGAGGAAGGTGAGTAGCCAGATTTCTTAGCCTTTTGGGGCACCACACAAAGACACTGATTTAGTTTCACCTCATCCAGACTGGCAAACTAAGGCATACAGAGACAACTAGGAATAAGAAAAAAAAGCAGGGGATACCAGCACTAGCCATGCAGCAAAAGTAATCACAGTTCACCATGACCTGTTCTGCATACAAATCTAGCAGCTTTTGCCACTGAAGAAACCAATGGCCAGCTGCTTTCATGGATCCCTTGCAGATTTCGACAGCTTTCACCCCACAGGCATTCACTTCCACTAACACCAGCCTCCTGAGTCTTCACCACCTCCCCGCCTAACTGGAGCCTAGGAACTGAACCTATAGCCATCCCCGTCCTCTGCGGCTATGGCAGCATAAGACACCAGCCTAGACACCCTAGCTCACCCCCACCATTATGCACGTGCTTAGAGCCAGCCCCACTAGCTATGCACTTATATGCCACTGGCCTGACACCCATCACTGGCCTACACTATAATGGGCATGTCCAGGGGAGGTTTATCGCCAGAGGAGTGATTGCCAACACTCAGGGCCTATGTAGATGCCTATGAGCCAAGATCAGTCTCCGTCTCTCTGTTAGTGGCCTGCAGTATTGTGCTCACCTGCAGCTAGCCCCTCCTACTGCGCACCCGCATATCCCCAACCCAAACCCTACACCATCCTCCACTGCCACGGGTCCCTGGTGAGATGCAGCAAGCACAGGAGTGCATGCCAACAGTCAGGGTCCCTGCAGCTGCCAGTGAGTCCATAGTTGGCCCACCACTATACGAGTGTCTACAACTGACCCTTGCCACTACGCGGGCACCTGCAGCTCACTGTGTGCACACCAGTCTCACAGGAAGAGAGGGAGAAAAGGGTATACCTAAAGAAATAATGGCTAAGGACCTCCTATCCCTAGGGAAAGATTTGGACATCCAAGTACATGACTACAGTAGTTCACCCAAGACTTCAATACAAAATGATGTTCTCTAAGACACGTTATAATGAAACTGTCTAAGATCAAAGACATGGAGAGAGCTCTAAATGCAGGAGAGAAAAACAATTTCTCTCATTCAAAGAAACTCCCATAAGGTTATAAGCAGATTTCTCAGCACAGACCTTGGCAGGCCAGGAGAGAAAGGGATGATATATTCAAATTGTTGAAAGAAAGAAACTGGCAGCCAAGAATACATTACCCAGAAAGTCTGTCCTTCAGAAATCAAGCTGAGGTAATGACTTTCCCAAGCAAACAAAAGCTGAGGGATTTCATCACCCCTAGACCTGCCTTATAAGGAATGAGGGAGGGGCGCCTGGGTGGCTCAGTTGGTTAAGCATCCAACTTCGGCTCAGGTCATGATCTCATGGTTCATGGGTTCAGGCCACACATCAGGCTCTGCACTGGCAGCTCAGAGCCTGGAGCCTGCTTCACATTCTGTTTCTCGCTCGCTCTCTCTCTCTCTGCCTCTCCCCCACTTGTGCACGTGCACGCGCTCTCTCTCCCTCTCTCTCAAAAATAAATAAATATTTTAAAAGTTAAACAAAAAAAATAACCAAGAGGAGTTCTTCAAGCTGAAATGAAGGGACATTAATTAGTAACATGTAAACATGAAAATATACAACTCACTGGTAAAGGTAAGCTTAGAGTCAAATTCAGATTACTCTAATACTGTAATATGGTAGTGTGTTAACTACTTAAATCTATTCAAAAGGTGAAATGTCAGAAATATTTAAGTTTATTTTTGAGAGAAAGAGAGAGAGAGAGAGAGAGAGAGAGAACACACACGCACAAGTTGGGGAGGGGCAGAGAGAGAGAGGGAGAGAGAAAGAGAATCTCAAGCAGGCTCCACAGAGCACGGAGCCCAAAGCGGGGCTTGAACTCATGAACCACAAGATCATGACCTTAAGTCAGACGCTTAACTGACTGAGCCACACAGATGCCCCTAAAAGATGGAAATATTAAAAATAGCTATAACTACAATAATTTGTTCCTTAATACACGATGGAAGAGATGTAAATTATCTCAAAAACATAAAAGTAGGGAGTGGAAGGGTAGAGATTGTACGCCATTAAAGTTAAAATGTTAATGTAAAAGAGACTGTTATATCTATAATGTATACCAATAAAATATATCAAATAGACTGGATTGATGGAATAAGAAAACAAAAAGAAAAACAAAAACAGGCCCTAACTACATCCAACCTACAAGATACTCACTTCAGCTTTAAGGAGACATACAGCCTCAAAGTAAAGGAATGGAGAAAGAAATTTCATGCAAGCAGAAACCAAAAGAGAATAGGAGTAGCTATATTAATATCAGACAAAATAGACTTTAAGGCAAAAATGGTAACAAGAAACAAAGAGAGTCATTATATAAAGCTAAAGGGGTCAATTCAGCAAGAAGATGTATCAAAAATATATGTACACCCAACATCAGAGCATCTAAACATCTTAAGCAAATACTAACAGATAAGAAAGAAAAAGTAGACAATACAGTAATAGTAGGGGACTTCAAAACCTCACTTTGGTGAATGAATAGATTCCCCTAGCCAGAAAAAAATCAACAAGGAAATGTTAGAACTTAACCACACTAGATCAAATGGACTTAACAGACATCTCTAAAACATTCCATCCAACAGAAACAGAATATACATTCTTCTCAAATGGACACAGAACATTCTCCAGGATAGATCATATGCTAGGCCACAAAATAGGCCTTAACAAATTTAGGAAGACTCAAGTCCTAGCAAGTATCTTTTTCAACCACAACAGTATGAAACCAGAAATCATACAGGGGACAGTTGGAAAATTCAAAAATATGTACAACTTAAACAACACACTTCTGAACTACCAATGTGTCAAGGAAGAAAAATCAAAACAGAAATTTTAAAAATATATATATATTTTTAAGTTTAGTTTTGAGAGAGCACGCATGAGCAGGGGAGGGACAGAGAGAGAGAGGGAGACAGAGGATCCTAAGTCGGCTCTGCGCTGACAGCAAAGAGCCTGACTCTGGGGTCAAACTCACCAACCTTGAGATCATGACCTGAGCTGATCATGACCTGATCATGACCTGAGCTGAAGTCAGAAGCTCAACCAACTGAACCACCCAGGAGCCTCTAAAAATATCTTGAATCAAAAGAAAATCGAAGTACAATATGCCAACATTTAGGAGATGTAGCAAGAACAGTTCTAAGAAGGCAGTTCCTAATGGTAAATGCCTACATTAAGAAACAGATGGGGGGCACCTGGGTGGCACAGTCGGTTAAGCGTCCGACTTCAGCCAGGTCACGATCTCGCGGTCCGTGAGTTCGAGCCCCGCGTCAGGCTCTGGGCTGATGGCTCAGAGACTGGAGCCTGTTTCCGATTCTGTGTCTCCCTCTCTCTCTGCCCCTCCCCTGTTCATGCTCTCTCTCTGTCCCAAAAATAAATAAACGTTGAAAAAAAAAAAAAAAACAGATGGGTTCAAGACGGCAGTGGGTAAGATCCTAAACTTACTCCCACATACAGATACAACAATATATATTAGATATGGATTATTTTCCTCATGGGGAAAAAAGCAGAAACCTGAAACAGAGCCTCCACAAAAAAAAAAAAAAAAAAAAAAAAAAAAAGCACTGAGACAGGTAGGAGAGGCACAGAGACACCATCTCACTAAAAACACCCCATCTCAGGTGCAGCAATCCACAGTCAGGAGGGATCTCAAAAATTCAAAAATTTTCCCTGAGGAATGAAGGGTTTATGCTTCACCTCAGGCACCCCAACCCTTCGATCCTACATGAGAGAGTGGAGTCCTACAAACACTGGGTTTTGACAACCAACAGGAATTACATCCAGGAAAACTGAAGAACTGTAGGGAAAAGAGAACCTGCTCTTAAAGGGCTCATTCACTTGCCCTGGGACCCAGCACAAAAACACCAATTTGAAAGCACCAATAACGTATGTAAAGGAGATCCACTTAAGTACCTTCCAGAGAAACAGGAAACCATTAGGATTTTCTCCAAGGATGGAGCTATGGGCAGATGCTGTATTTGTGACCTTCAACCTTACCAAGGTCCATTCCTGCAGTACCATTTTGGAACTATCCCACCTACTTGCTAGAGCTGATGGGTGCGCCCAGCCGAGAACTCCGCAAACCCCAGACTGCAACCACTTTCTCTGGGCCCAGCCCCTGGCACCCCAGGCAGTTAGATGCACCTGAGAGAGCGCGCCAGCCCCGCCCACTCCCACTCGCTACCATCTGCGTGCCCACGTGTGAGCTGTTTGCATGTGTATGAGCAAGCATGCACACATGTATAACGGAATATTATTCCACCATGAGAAAGAAGGAAATTCTCGTGTTTGGAACAACATGGATAGAACTTTGAGGGCATTACGGTAAGTGAAATAAATCAGAGAAAGACAAATAAGATATACGTGGAATCTAAAAAAGCTGAACTCCTGGGAGGGTGGGGAGCTAGAATGGTGGTTACCATGGGCAAGGGGATGGGGAAATGGGGGAGATGTTGGTCAAAGAGTAAAAATTTCCAGTTACGGGATGAATAAGTTCTGGAGATCTAATATGCAGAATAGTGATTATGGTTAATGTTGCAGTATTATATACAGCTTTTAAAACTATAGTTTAAGTTAAAATATTTTGTGGGTTGCTAAGAGAGTAGATATTAACTACTCTCACCACAAAAAACAAATATGATGGAGGTGTTTGCAAAGTGATTACCACCTTAGTATTCGCTAAGTATTAAGTATATCAAACCAACACATTATTCACCTTAAACTTATACAATGGTATAGGTCCATTATACCTCAATATAGATGGGGGAAAAAGAAAAATGAGGTCCACACATGCTAGTGTTGTTCTAGAAACCATTAAATACTTACAGAGCCAAAGCTAGAATAACCATTTTACCATTTAAAATAATAATCTTCCCCCCAGGCAATCAAAAAGAATGAAATCTTGCCATTTGCCACAACGTGGATGGAACTAGAATGTATTATGATAAATGAAATAAGTCAGAGAAAGACAAATACCATATAATTTCACTCGTGTGTAATTTAACAAAACAGATGAACATTGGTGAAGAGAAGGAAAAATAAGGTAAAAACATAAAGAAGGCAAACTATAGAGACTCTTAAATACAAAGAACTAAAGGTTGCTAAAGGAAAGGGAGGAATGAGTGAATGGGTGATGGGCATTAAGGGAGATACTTGTTGGGATGAGCCCAACAAGTGATATAAGAGATGAATCACTAAATTCTACTCCCAACACCATTGTTACACTATATGTCAACTAACTTGGATTTAAATAAAATTAAAAAAAAATAGGAATCTTTCCACAACACTAGGAACTCCTGCAAACCTTTCATTTTATAGTTTTGGTTAACTAGAATACAAAGAAGTAAAATCCTGCCAGGGATTTTAAAGTAAGTAGGTAGCAGATATGATTCAAACCTATGTGTTGTGACACTTAAAAAGAATATGTTGAGAAAAATACATTATTTCAATTTCAGAAATAGGACTTTTTCTGTTTATTCATTCAATCCCATTCTTAACAATTGTTATGTGTTCTGTATACATTTCAGGAACCATGCCAGGCATTAAGTATAGCTTGATAAACAAAACAAATATAGTCCTTCCCATCAAGGAGCACACTGCAGACACTAAGATTCTAATTATGATAAGGGCTACAAGAACTAAGATTAAAAAAAATTACTAAGAGGGTATATTTAGACTGGTTAGTCAGAGAATATGTCCAAATTAAGGAGGAACAAAGCTGGAAAAATGAAAAGAACCAGTCAGAGCAAGAGTACAAGATATGTGTGTTGGGCAGGGGTCAGGAAATGGAGGCAGTGCATTCCAGAAAGAGAAAACGTGTGAAGGCCCTAAGGCACTATCATTCTTTCTCGGGGCTGTAATGAGAGTCTTTGTTTCTGTCAAGATTAATTTTTAAAAAATAATTTTTAAAAAATAATTTTTTAATGTTTATTTTTTGAGATAGGGAGAGAGAGAGAGAGAGAACAGAGCATGAGTGAGGGACAGAGAGAGAGGGAGACACAGAATCCAAAGCAGGATCAAGGCTCTGAGATGTCAGCACATAGCTCAACATGGGGCTCTAACTCACGAACTGTGAGATCATGACGGAGCCGAAGTCGGACGCTTAACCAACTGAGCCACCCAGGCGCCCCAAGAATTTTTTTTTAAACGATATACTCTCCTCTGTGTCAAAGCAAGGATTTCATGCTATCCATCAGTCTTATAACCCGTGATGGTACCTGTGATTATTTCATTAAGTTGCTGTGTGCTGTGTGCTCTAGTGCAAATTTAACATTTTCCTTCTTAGTTGAGAAGTACTTTGGGACTGTGCAAATCCGGTTGCCCACTAATTTTAGCATCCATTGGTGGATCTTATCTGCAATAGTTATTACTGTAGTATTTGCCTAATGGTTATTTTCTATTCTCCTTTTCCTTTTACATTTATTAATTGAAATTCTACAGTAAGAAAGTGCTTTTTTTTTATTTATTATTCAATTATTTATTTATTCATTCAATTTTTATGTATTCAATTATTTATATGCCTAAGGATTCATGGAGATTTGTTATACCGGCTAAAATTCAATATTGTCATTAGTTTTTTGTTGCTCAAATTATTCCAGCTTTGGCCATTACTTCCTTCACTTTTGTCCACCCTATTGTTTCAACAAACCTTTTTTTAAAGCATTTCTTTGTTTTCTGGCCCCACAAAGGGTTCTAGGCTCATTTTATATACATTTTTTTTATCTGAGCCCTGAAACCAGTCACTTCTCCTGGAAGCTGTGGTTTCCTTTTATTGGAGAAGTAATTCTTAACTCAGAGCACATATTAGATTTGCCTGAGGGGTTTGAAACCAGTCAAAATCTATTGAGTCTGAACTTCTGAAGACATAGCCTAGACACCTGAATTTTTAAAAAGCCACAGAGTAAGCATATACATTTTTTAAGCATTATTTTTACATGGTTGAGACCTAGTGTTCTCAAAAGTAAGCAAAGTATCTGCTATATCTATGGCCTGATAAAGAATGAAGTTGGAAACATTAAAAAAATTATCCATCCTGCAATAACAAGTCCAATAGAGCTCCTTTTCTGGATGCTCTCTGTCTCTTATCAAGGTCAACCTCTAGTCTCTTCTGACCTAGAATCAAAGCCTGGGCAGAGGAAGATGCTAAGAACTTAGGATAAAAGAATAATTACTAAATTAAAAAATAAAGAGCTGAGGGGCACCTGGGTGGCTCAGTCGGTTGGGCATCCAACTTCAGCCCAGGTCATGATCTTGCAGTCCATGAGTTCAAGCCCCACATTGGGCTCTGTGCTGAAAGCTCAGAGCCTGGAGCCTGCTTCAGATTCTGTCTCCCTCTCTCTCTGCCCCTTCCCGCTCACACTCTGTCTCTCTCTCTCTCTCTCTCTCTCTCTCTCTCTCTCTCTCTCTCTCAAAAATAAAAACATAAAAAATTTTGTTTAATAAAAATTATTTTAAAAAGAAATAAAGAAATGAGAACTGAGTGAAAGGGAAGGTAAAATTAAACCCTATAGGAGAGAAAGCTGTTTAACTGTGAGGAGAAAACAAAAGAGCCCCAACTGAGTACTGGGTACAAGAGAAAATTGGAAAAGACTAAAGAGAATCTAGAAGTATTTTGGTGGGCCTTGAATTTTATCCTTTGTATTGTTCTTCCATAGATCTGAGTGCAATCTACCCAAAACTATATTCATACTTCTCTTTCCCAACTATTATGATGAAAATTGTCTCTACTCCCATTCAAGGTCAACACTCATCCTCCTCCATCCCCCAACTGCTGCAAATTCCCCAACTTCTAAGTGACTAGGTCCCTGCCTTAGACCCTTTGCCTCCTTAATCCATTTAGCCAAATGAATCATCCAGTAAAATAATTTTTTAATGCCACAGCTATTTACTGATGATTTATCATACATTAGGTACTGAGAATCCATTGTCCAAAAAAATAAACAATAGCTACATTTAGCAGTTCTAGTCTAAATTGTGCAGACAGATAAAGATGTAGTTGAAATACCATGCCATGAAAGAATATTGGTATGGATCTACTCAGAAGTATTAGGAATAAGAATTTTGCCCTCACCCACTCTATTTCAACTCATATCACTTTCTTAGACTAAAGTACAATGGTGTCATAATTATTCTTTCTTTTATGGTCACCCCAACCTCACAGTTCTTTCTGCACACAGTATCCAGAATGATTCCTCAAAAAATAAATTTAATCATGCAATTGCTGTCATGGACTATTGGTAGAATACAGACAAAATTCCTTAACATGTATACCAGGGGGCACAGTGCCTGGCACCTGTCAATCCATCCAGCCTCTTGCTTCCCACCAAAAGGAGATCTCTTAATTTCCCAGACACTCCTTTTCTCTCTCATCTAAGGATCTCTGAATATAAAATACCACTTTGTAGAAAATATCTTCTTTATCCCTTTTGTCCAGGTAACTTATAACCAGCATTTAACTTAATTTGAGCAGCAAGTTTTCCCTAATTTCCCTAAAGTACATTGGGCACCAGCATTAGGTGGTCCTGTAGGATCATATACTTTATCATTACACCAATCACATTTTATAACTTCCATTCATTACTGACCAGACTTCTTCACCAAAGGAGGTTCTAACTCATTTGCTTACCACTGTTATCTTAGTGTTATATCCAAGTGTTTGATACATGGGTGTTGCTCAGCAAATATTTGTTCACTAAATATACAATCAGAATGGTTCATTGATTGCTGATGGCAAAACATAGAGGGGTAAATTTTTCTAGGAATTTTGTAGATAGAGGAAGATGTTCATAGCAAAGGGACTAGTGAGTGCAAAGCACAGAAGCCTGAAATAGCCTCACATGTTCAGGAGACTGCCAAGGACCCCCTGCTGTATGAACAGAGTGAGGCAGGTCAGAAAGTGGGAATATCTGTCTGGAAAGAAAATGGACCAGAATAAGATGGGCTCTATGATCTGTTAAGCAATTTCCCCTTCAGAGTATACCTTATAGGAAGCCACTGAAGGACTTAAACCCCAATAATTTTGCTAATAAAGCAAAGATAGTGAACTAGTTTGGGTAAAAATATTCTTTCTCAACATTCAACCTGGAAATGGACCAAAAAGATGGGAAGCTTAATGGATCTTAGGATAATATTTACCAACTAACCATAACACTTAGAAACTCTCAGATCTTCAGAGGGTGGTGGGGAGTGAGAAAAGATTTGGACCTTGGAGAAGGCAAGGAGCCACAAGCCAGGAAGGGGAAAGCATTCCATCTGTGTGCTTTTCTTTTCCCACATTGCCCTGGACTGATGACTGACCAGGATTTGGGGGCAGGAAGGTAGTATTCTGCTAGAAACCTCAGGATCATAGCAGGCATCCAAGAGCATGGTGAGAGTAGCCAACAGAATAAAGAAACAGTGTCTGAGTGTTCTTAATCCTGATTCCTTTACAAATCCTTGGGCAATTTCTTTTTTGTTTCAATATATGAAATTTATTGTCAAATTGGTTTCCATACAACACCCAGTGCTCATCCCAAAAGGTGCCCTCCTCAATACCCACCTCCCACCCCCCCATCAACCCTCAGTTTGTTCTCAGTTTTTAAGAGTCTCTTATGCTTTGGCTCTCTCCCACTCTAACCTCTTTTTCCTTGGACAATTTCAACATGAGTAGTAGCCCCTTGTTAATAGCAAAGACTGGAGTGGAAATCCTTGTAAGTTCTCTGGGAATGGAGTGGTGAAGGATGAGGAAGAGAGAGAAAAGGGAGATTTGAATCTGGACTCTAACTCTAGAAATTCTCATCTATGAACCTTATTCCCAACCTCCCAACTCTCCTGGAGTTGCAGAAGCCAGGGCCCAGGCTTCGAAGTTAGTGTTATTAGCAAGAAGAGGCTGTAGGTTTGGCCAGCCACTGCAAAAACCACCTTAACAACTGCAGAGCAGAGAAAGTAAGAACACAAAATCACCATTTATTTTCAAAGATGGGGAAAGATATGAGCAAGATAAAGAAGGAACATGAAGTCTGAGTGCAGCCAATTGGTGTTAGTGGGCTGGAAAAATATATTCATCAAAATAAGGAACTCAGTGGAGGTGTTAAAAAAAAAAGATTTAATAGGCCTAAAAAATGATTTCATAAGCTGGAAGATTAGGGCAAGGAAGTCCTCAAGAAAGAATGAACAAAAGATAAAAGGGAGGAAATAATGGAGATAAGATACATAAGAATTTAATAAAAATGTCAACCTAAGAATTCCAGAGCAAGAACAAAGAACAAACAGGATTATTTGAATAAATAATGAAAAAGAATTCCCCAGAATTAGAGAAAATAAAATATCTCAAATTGGAAGTAATGTAATGATATAAATATCCCTTAGAAAACAGAACTTGAAGCAAAGCTTACAGGCTAAAGATTTTTTGGAAACTGCAATTCTAAGGTGGCAAGAGTAGGTGAAAACGGGAAGTGAACCAAAGAAAGAGAAGAGGCAAATACAAGGTGGTATGTTTCCAAGTTCACCATAGCTTTCTGAAGTAAATCACAGCTCGGTGCTCAGTTATATATATTGTACATATACCAGAGAAGCAGTGGGCTCAGGGAATAGGATTTATCTGCCAGCTCTTCCCATTTTCTGTCCTTCATTGGTCAAAGTTTTCCTCACAGGATGTTAACATCCCTGAACCTCTGACTTGTGTTATGTACCCCTCCCCACCCCAACTGCCTACCTTTGTGACTTCTAGAAGCCACTCCCCACATGTCTGGGATTCCCCTGAACTCGAGAAAGTAACGGGAAAACTCATAACCTCCACGAGTCTGGTCAGGCCTACCCTGATCAGTGAAACCAGCGCAGTTGGCATGATTCAAAGCTGTGCTGAAGCCATGGCCTTAATCAGGGGAATGTGAGACAGTCATCAGCCTTGGTAGAATCCAGAGTCTGTTAAAAAGTGGCCAAAGGCTGGGGACAGGAAAGGTCAAGAAAATCTGGGTAGGTCCACTAACTAGTACAAATACAATCTTAATCGTATTTGTACAAATCTAGTACAAATACAAAACTTAATAAAAGACATTCTCTTCATGACCCCGCCCCTCACCCTCTTCAAGTAAAATGTATCCTTTTTTTTAAACCACCAAAGACATTCTCTTTGGTATTTACCCAAAGGAATTGAAAGCTTATGTCCACACAAAAACCTGCATATGGAAGTATATAGCAGCTTTATTCATAATAATTGCCCGAACTTGGGAAAACCAAACTGTCTTTCAGTCAGTAAATGGATAAACTGGTACATCCAGACAATGTAATATTATTTAGTGCTAAAAAGAAATGAGTTATAAACCCATGGAAAGGAGGAAACTTAAATACATGTTATTAAGTGAAATAAGCCAATCTGAAAAGGCTACATACTGTAGGATTCTAATATTCTGGAAAAGGCAAACTATGGAGACAATAAAAAGATCAGTGGTTGCCAGGGACTATGGGAGAAGGAGGGATGAAAAGGTGTAGCACAAAGGATTTTAAGGGCAGTAAAACTACTCTGTAAGGTACTATAATGGTGAGTGCATGTCAATGTACATTTGTCCAAACCCTCACAAAGTACAATGCCAAAAGTGAACTATGGACTTTGGATGAGAATGATGTGTCAATGAAGTTTCAGGAGTTGAAGCAAATATATCACTCTGGTGGAGGATGGTAATAGTGGGGGAGGCTATACATGTGTGGGGGAAGAAGGTATATGGAGAATCTGTCCCTTCCAATACACTTTGTTGTGAACCTAGAATTTCTCCAGAATCTATTGAAATGCACACAAGTGCTTCTACGCACGCACATGCATATGCATACACACACACACACACACACACACACACACCTGAAAGCTTCCAGAGATAAAGAAGATCACTTATAAAGGAAAGCGTCACCAAATTTATTAACAACAACACTGGATACAAGAGGCTAATGGAGTATTCTCTTAATAGCTTTGAAGGAAAATAATTTTGAACTTAGGTCTTTATGTAGAGTTAAAATTTCCATTATAAGTTAAATAAATAGGGGGAGGAACCAAGATGGCGGAACAGCATGGAAGTTTTTAGTATGTCTTGCGTCCATGAAATACAGCCAGACCAACACTAAACCATCTTGCAAACCTAAAAAACTGATTAGAGGATTAACACAACAATCTGCACAACCCGAACTACAGAATTCAGCAGGTACACGGTGCAGAGAGGTGAACTTGAGGAGTGAGAAGCTGTGCAGGCAGGGAGCTGCCTTTGCAGGCAGAGAAAGGACAGAAACTGGGGAGTGGGGGAGAACACGGGAAAAGCACCCTTTCCCAAAAGCAGCCAGAGAGAAAGTGGTAAATTGGAAACAGCTGCAGTGACTAAACTGAAAACGAAGAAAGGAGAAAGGAGAGGGCTTAAATTCCATTAACACTGTAAACAAGGGGAGTGCAGAGTCTGCAACTCAGCAGCTTGAGCAGAGTGGAATCCAGGAGGTTCTTGGGACACACAGGGAAAAGCAGTTCCACTGCTGGAAGGACATTTGGTAGAGACTGTTGAAGCCACCTGGTCCCAGCAGACCTCAGAGAATGGCCTCATTTGCTGGTACTGGAACAAGGTCGTTAAGGGTGAAGCCTCGTGCCAGATGTGTGTGGTGATTTTTCCATAATCCCTGAAATGCTGCTGCTACACTAACTCATGAACTTTCTCTGGGGCGGGCTGGCACCTGGCTGCAGTCTCAGGGCACTGGCAGCAGCAGGGTCCCACAAGCATTCCTGGGTGCAGCCAGCATTTGGTCATTGCTCCATGAGACCCTCCCACAGAGGGGCAGAATGGGTCAAAGCCACAGTCCTTCAGAAGTAAGGGGCAGGGGAAAACAGCCGCATCACAGAAAAAACTCAGGAGAGAGGTACTGCCTGGAGCTTGGTCACAGACCATGAAGAAGCAGGGAGTGGATGAAAGCCAAAGACAGAGGATGGGTGCACAATTGCTGATCGGGGAGAACAGAGTTCCCATACTAGAAACTGGGTAGCTGGATGGCACCATTTTCACCACTCCCGCACATGCACATACGCACTTACGAGCGCCACAACACTCCACCCCAGTAGGCTAGCAGTGCCATCTAGTGGAGAACGGAGCTGTTACACTGAGCCCCACCCAACTGGGCCAACCAGAAGACAAGTCTCACCGGCTGCTTGGTTTATGGACTAGAAAGCGCTACATAGACTGACTTCTAGGGGAAAACGAAATAATTTCAGTCCTATTTCAATCTGTTAGCACGACCATCTATTCAATTTTATTTTTTTCTCTTTTCACTTCTTTTCCTTTTCTTGACTACAGAAAGAGAAAAAATTCATTTCTATTTTCAATTTTTATTAAAAATATTTTTTTACTATATTTTTAAATTTGTGTAAATTTTTTCAAATTCTATTTTACTTCCAAATTTTATTTTAGTATACTTCAGTGTATTCACTTTTTCAAATTTTCAAATGATTTTCTTTTTTTCTTTTTCTTTTTTCTCTTTTTATTTCTTTTCCTTTTCTTGAATGAAGAAAAAAAATCATTTTTACTTTCAATTTATATTAAAATATTTTTTAACTATTTTTTTACTTTTATGTAAATTTTGTCAAATTCTACTTTACTTCCATCATCTTATTTTAGTCTACTATAGTGTATTCACTTTTTCAAATTTTCAAACTATTTTATTTTTTATCCTCTCTTCTTCGTTTTTCTTGAACATAAAGAGAAAAAATTCGTTCTATTTTTAATTTTTGTTAAAAGTATTTTTAATTTTTTCACTATATTATTTTGTGTAAATTTTTTCAAATCTATTTTACTCCCATCATCTCATTTTAGTCTACTTCAGTGTATTCATTTTTTCAATTTCTCAAATGATTTCCTTTTTTTTTCCTCCCCCCACCCCGCCACCTTTTTTTCCCTCTAATCTGTCAAACCACTTTCAACACCTGAACCAAAACACACCTAGGATCTAGCATCATCTTTTCGATTTGTGTGTGTGTGTGTGTGTGTGTGTGTGTGTGTGTTTAAATTCAATTTTAATTGTTTTAATTGTAATTTCTTTTGATTTCAATTTTTCTAACTCATTAATTCCTTTTCTCCCTTCAAAATGACAAAACAAAAGAACTCACCCCAAACAAAGAGCACAAAGAAATGACATCCAGGGATTTAACCAACAGAGATACAAGCAAGATGTCTAAACCAGAATTTAGAACCACAATAATAAGAATACCAGCTGGGGCTAAAAACAGATTAGAATCCCTTTCTGCAGACATAAAAGAAGTAAAAAGTAGCCAGAATGAAATAAAAAATGCTATAACTGAGGTGCAATCACGGATGGATACTGCAGCGGCAAAGATGGATGAGGCAGAACAGAGAATCAGCAATATAGAGGACAAACTTATAAAGAATAATGAAGCAGATAAAAGGAGGGATATGAACACAAAAGAGCACAATTTAAGAATTAGAGAAATGAGAGACTCATTAAAAAGGAACATCAGAATCTTAGGGGTCCCAGAAGAGGAAGAGAGAAAAATAGGGGTAGAAAGGTTATGTGAGCAAATCATAGCGGAAAACTTTCCTAACCTGAAGAAAGACACAGACATCAAAATCCAGGAAGCACAGAGGACTCCCATTAGATTCAACAAAACCGACTATCAACAAGGCATATCATAGTCAAATTCACAAAATACTCAGGCAAGGAGAGAATCATGAAAGCAGCAGGGGAAAAAAAGTCCCTAACCTACAAGGGAAGACAGGTCAGGTTTGCAGCAGACCTATCCACAGAAACTTGGCAGGACAGAAAGGAGTGGCAGGATATATTCAATGAGCTGAATCAGAAAAATACGCAGCCAAGAATTCTTTAACCAGCAAGGCTGTCATTCAAAATAGAAGAGAAAAATTTCCCAAACAAAAATTACAGGAGTTCATGACCACTAAATTAGCCCTGAAAGAAATTTTAAGGGGGACTCTCTGAGGGGAGAAAAGATGAAAGAAAGAAAAAAAGCCCAAAAGCAACAAAGACTAGAAAGGACCAGAGAACAGCATCAGAAACTACAAGCATCAGAATGGCAATAAATTCATACCTTTCAGTACTCACTCTAAACGTCAATGGACTCAATGCTCCAATCAAAAGACATAGGGTAACAGAATGGACAAGAAAACAAGATCCATCTATATGCTGTTTACAAGGGACCCAGTTTAGACCTAAAGACACCTTCAGATTGAAAACAAAGAGATGGAGACCATCTATCATGCTAATGGTCAACAAAAGAAAGCTGGAGTAGCCATACTTATATGGACAATCTAGACTTTAAAATAAAATAAACACTGTATCAAGAGATGCAGAAGGGCATTATATGATAATTAAGGGGTCTATCCACCAAGAAGACCCAACAATTGTAAACATTTATGCGCCACATGTGAGAGCACACAAATATGTAAATCAATTAATCACAAACAAACAAACTCATCGATAGTAATACCATAATAGTAGGGGACTTCAACACCCCACTCACAGCAGTGGACAGATCATCTAATCAAAAAATCAACAAGGAAACAATGGCTTTGAATGACACACTGGACCACATGGACTTAACAGATATATTCAGAACACTTCATCCTAAAGCAGGGGAATACACATTGTTGTCAAGTGCACATGGAACATTCTCCAGAATGGATCACATACTGGGACACAAATCAGGACTCAACAAGTACAAAAGATTGAGATTATACTGTGTATATTTTCAGACCACAATGCTATGAAATTCAAAATCAACCACAAGAAAAAATTTGGAAAGGTAACAAATACTTGGAGACTGAAGACCATCCTACTAAAGAATGAATGGACTAACCAAGAAGTTAAAAGAGGAAATTAAAAAGTATACAGAAGTCAATGAAAATGATAACACCGCAGCCCAAAAACCTCTCGGATGTTACAAAGGCGGTCATAAGAGGAAAGTATATAGCAATCCAGGCCTTCCTAAAGAAGGAAGATCTCAGATATACAACCTAACCTTACACCTTAAGGAGCTGGAAAAAGAACAGCAAATAAAACCCCAAACCATCAGAAGACAGGAAATAATAAAGATTAGAGCAGAAATTAATGCTATCGAAACCAAAAAAACAGTAGAACAGATCAATCAAACCAGAAGCTGGTTCTTTGAAAGAATTAACAAAATTGATAAACCACTAGCCAGTTTGATCAAAAAGAAAAAGGAAAGGACCCAAATAAATAAAATCAAGAATGAAAGAGGAGAGATCACAACCTACACAGCAGAAATAAAAATAAGAGAGCATTATGAGCAATTATATGCCAATAAAATGATCATCTGGAAGAAATGGACAAATTCCTACACTACAAAACTGAAACAGGAAGATATAGAAAATTTGAACAGACCCATAACCAGTAAGGAAATCGAATCGAATTAGCAATCAAAAATCTGCAGGAAAACAAGAGTCCAGGGCCAGATGGCTTTCCAGGGGAATTCTATCAAACATTTAAGGAAGAGTTAACACCTACTCTACTCTCTTGAAGCTGTCCCAAAAAATAGAAATGGAAGGAAAACTTCCAAACTCATTCTATGAAGCCAGTATTACCTTGATTCAAAAACCAGACAGAGACCCCACTAAAAAGGAGAACTATAGACCAATTTCCCTGATGAACATCGATGCAAAAATCCTCATCAAGATATTAGCCAACTGGCTCCAACAATACATTAAAAAAGTTATTCACCACACCAAGTGGGATTTATATCTGGGATGCAGGGCTGGTATAATATCTGCAAAACAATCAGTGTGATTCATCACATCAATAAAAGAAAGGACAAGAACCACATGATCCTCTCAATAGATGCAGAGAGCATTTGACAAAATACAACATCCTTTCTTGATAAAAGCCCTCAAAAAAGTAGGGATAGAAGGAGCATACCTCGAGGTCATAAAAGCCATATATGAATGACCCAACGCTAATATCATCCTCACTGGAGGAAAACTGAGAGCTTTCCCCCTAAGGTCAGGAACAAGACAGGGATGTCCACTCTCGCCACTGTTATTCAACATAGTATTGGAAGTCTTAGCCTCTGCAGTCAGACAACATAAAGAAATAAAAGGCATCCAAATTGGTCAGGAGGAGGTCAAACTTTCACTCTTTGCAGATAGCATGATATTCTATATGGAAAACCCAAAATAATTGATTCATGAATTCAGCAAAGTTGGAGGATATAAAAATAAATGCACAGAAATCGGTTGCATTCCTATACACCAACAATGAAGTGACAGAAAGAGAAATCAAGGAATCATTCCCTTTTACAGTTGCACGAAAAACCATAAAATACCTAGGAATAAATCTAACCAAAGAGGTGAAAAAGTCTATACACTGAAAACTATAGAAAGCTTATGAAAGAAATTGAAGAAGACACACAGAAATGGAAAAAGATTCCATGCTCGTGGATAAGAAGAACAAATATTGTTAAAATGTCAGTACTACCCAAAGCAATCTACATATTCAATGCAATCCCTATCAAAGTAACCCCAGCATTCTTCACAGAGCTAGAACAAACAATCCTAAAATTTTTATGGAACCAGAAAAGACGCTGAATAGCCAAAGCAATCTTGAAAAAGAAACCCAAAGCTGGAGGCATCAAAATTTCAGACTTCAAGCTGTATTACAAAGCTGTAATCATCAAGACAATATGGTACTGGCACAAGAACAGACACTCAGCTCAATGGAACAGAATAGAGAACCCAGAAACGGACCCACAAACATATGGCCAACTAATCTTTGACAAAGCAGGAAAGAACATCCAATGGAATAAAGACAGTCTTCAGCAAGTGGTGCTGGGAAAACTGGACAGCAACATGCAGAAGAATGAACCTGGACCACCATACACAAAAATAAACTCAAAAGGGATGAAAGACCTCAATGTAAGACAGGAAGCCATCAAAGTCCTCGAGGAGAAAGCAGGAAAAAAACTCTTTGTTCTTGGCCGCAGCAACTTCTTATTCAACACATCTACAGAGGCAAGGGAAACAAAAGCAAAAATGAACTACTGGGACCTCATCAAAATAAAAAGCTTCTGCACAGTGAAGGAAACAATCAGCAAAACTAAAAGGCAACCGACAGAATGGAAGAAGATATTTACAAATGACATATCAGATAAAGGGTTGGCGTCCAAAATCTATAAAGAACTTATCAAACTCAACACCCAGAAAACAAATAATCCAGTGAAGAAATGGGCAAAAGACATGAAGAGACACTTCTCCAAAGAAGACATCCAGATGGCCAAGCAACACCGAAAAGATGCTCTACATCACTCATCATCAGGGAAATACAAATCAAAACCACAATGAGACACCACCTTACACCTGTCAGAATGGCTAACATTAACAACTCAGGCGACAACAGATATTGGTGAGGATGTGGAGAAAGAGGATTTCTTTTGCATTGTTGGTGGAAATACAAACTGGTACAGCCTCTCTAGAAAACAGTATGGAGGTTCCTCAAAAAACTAAAAATAGAACTACCCTACGACTCAGCAATTGCACTACTAGGCATTTATCCAAGGGATACAGGTGTGCTGTTTCGAAGGGACACATGCACCCCCATGTTTATAGCAGCACTATCAACAATAACCAAAGTATGGAAAGAGCTCAAATGTCCATTGATGGATGAATGGACAAAGAAGAAGTGGTGTGTGTATATACACACACACACACACACACACACACACACACACACACACACAATGGAGCATTACTCGGCAATCAAAAAGAATGAAATCTTGCCATTTGCAACTACGTGGATGGAACTGCAGGGTATTATGTTAAGTGAAATTAGTCAGAGAAAGACAAAAATATGACTTCACTCATATGAGGACTTTAAGAGACAAAACAGATGAACATAAGGGAAGGGAAACAAAAATAATATAAAAATAGGGAGGGGGACAAAACAGAAGAGACTCATAAATAAGGAGAACAAACTGAGGGTTGTGGGAGGGGAATGGGCTAAATGGGTAAGGGGCACTAAGGAACCTACTCCTGAAATCATTGTTGCACTATATGCTAACTCATTTGGATGTAAGTTTAAAAAAATAAAAATAAATAAATAAATAAAAATTTTAAAAATGACTTTGGTAAAACAAAAATAAATAAAAAGTAATAATAAATGTTAAATAAATATATTCTCTGGTGCATGAAGGTTTGGGTAATTTACAAAGTATATTGTGAAAACAAAACATATGATGGCTGCACTCTAGCAAAAAGGAGAGTGTTCATAAGGAAGAAACAGATACAGTAAAAGAGTAACTGAATCAGGTATTTTGTTGTCTGGGTAAATGACCAATGGAAAAATAAATAAATCCAAAACTTAGGTACTGACATGACAAAGAAAGGGTAAGAAATAGAGGGGATGGGAGGAAACATGGGGAAGTAATAGGTACATTCATGGTCTTGATTGTGGTGATGATATCATGGGCGTGTCATCACTAAACTCCTGGAGTTGTGTACATTAAACAGGTACAACTTTTTACATGTCAACCATACCTTAATAAAGTGTTTTGTTTTGTTTTTTTAAGAGGAGGGTAAGAGCAAGTGACCTAAGGGACATGAAAATTTGCTCAGATTATTTTCTTTTTCACTAGACAGATATTGATAAATTTAGACATTAACAAAGATAAAGTTTTGATCTGAGTAACTTAGGGATAACCACAGATGATACATTTGAAAGTGTGCTCCCAAAGAAACAGAAGAATTTGATTTGTTCAAGATAATGAGGAAGGCAAAAAAATAGAAAAGAGGAATTATGGAAAATAAAATTCCCTGAATAGGAAGACAAAATTAAGTTCTAGGACGGAAGCAATTTCAATAAATATCAATCTATAAAAGTAAATAAGATTCAGAAACTCTCAAATTGGAAGAAGGACCAGGAAGATGTTGTCTGTGAGAAATATATTTAACCCAAAAGAATTCAGAGACTAAAAACAAAATGGAAATGTATTTATTCAATTATTTATCTTGATCACTATGAACTGAATGGATATTTTATCCTATAGATTAAAATTCAATACCATGTCTGGGGCTCTGGATTCTATTTTGGATTTTCTCAGAAGATTATAGAAATTTTTTTTAGGTTCGCAAATAACATATGTTGAGAATTATTAATTAATATTACAGAGGCTGCTGCTGAAGAAACCTAATATAAATCATATGGAGACCAAATGTTCAAACAACATTGAAGTCAACTCAGCTGGGCAGAAACCAGTTTTACTCATTCTCTGCCAGGCATCTGTTTTTCTCTACCCAAAGGCAAATTAAAAATGAGTAATAGTCATAATAATAATAATAATCTTTGCTCCTCAAAGGCAAATTAAAAATGAGTAATCATCATCAATCATCACAGCTAACATTTGACTACATGTTCTTAATACATACCAGGTGTTATCTTAAGTCTTTTTAACATGTATTAACTCATTTACTGTGCACAGTAACCCTATGAGACAGATGCTGTTATTCTCCCAATTTTATAGATGAGGAAGTCAAAACACTAGGGCATTAATACCACAGAGTTAGTAAGTAAAGGAACCGTGACTGGAATATAAACAATTAGGCTCTGGAGCTTATGCTGTTAACCATCATTACATATTGCTGCTGTCAATAAATTTACAAATATTGCTTTTATTCTCATCTGGTGTAAAAAGTCCATAGCCCTCTCAAGTAACGGCTGTTTTTTTTCTTCCACAGATTTTGTTCATTATGCCTGAAAGTTGTGTAGGTGCTTTTCACCTCCCCACTGCCACACTGTGTCCTCCAAACTACTGCCTTTTCTTCCCTAAAAAACCCACTTTGGAAGCTCCAACCATCAGTTTCCACCACATGCTGCTTTGCTTTGAAGGAGTCAACTACAAACTGCAGGGTCCTCCTCCTTTCCTTAATGACTCAGCCCCTGGATCACTGTCATTGTCTCCAATACTCATGTGTCCAAGTGGTTTCAGGATCCTTACAGATAATCTGTATGATTCCCTGGACTTTCAGTTCAATTCCTCCACCCCTCAAACACGGTCCCCACCAGATCTCACCCTCTCATATAGTAGGTCACCTAGTGATTACAAATAACTGCATCTCCTCTTATTTTTCCATGAATGAACACTACTTTATTTTTAATTTAAAAATTTGTAAAAAAAAAAAGTATTATATCAAGCAATTGATTTTGCATCTCCTTCAAAATTTCACATTCAAGCAATAACACAACCTCTGTTTCCAGCACTCTAATTATAGTACCCAGACTCCAATTACTCTTCACCACTGAGACCTGATTTATTTTATCTGACCACCTATTCCTGCACCCTCCATCTCCTTCCTGTCTTAGCTTCCCTGTTACCACTGTGACATTACATAGTTCAAATTTATGAACACTTGTAGTCACTCAGAAAACTTATGCTCCTACTCAGTTTTGTCGTATGCATTTTGATACAAACCCAACCTTGGTAAAAATCAACTCTCTTATTCATTTCATTTACTCTGAACTTCTACTCACACAGCTGAAAGTAGCTAGTGAAAAATATACAACCGTGCTAACTGGCTTATATTTAATTTCATGAGCACTGATTTCATGTGGTCCCAGTGCATTCATTTTCCTTCTCTCCTAAAATTACGATATTCTCTTGCCTCAGACATCAAACACATTCTCCTCTGACTTTCTATTTCATTGAAACAAAAGAAATACAAACGTCCCTCCTCTACACTCAAGGACATTCTTTTAGAAATTCCTCCTTTTGCCCTGCCTCATCAATTTCTTTCTTTCTGCTAGATTATCCCCAAGAGCATGTGAACACACTTTAATAGCTCTGATGAAAAGAGAAAGGGGTGGAGGGCGGGGAGGAAGGGAGATGGGGGGAGACGGGGAGACAGGGAGAGTTTTTTTATCCTTACCTCTGGAATGAGTCTGCTCTTGTCTAACAGCACCCTCCATGTTGCCTGAAACTACAGTGGTCAATTCTTTCTTCTCTCCAGTATTTGACTCCTCACCCTCTCCTGCTTGAAAGGTTTTCTTCGGTTGAAATCTGTAACAAGCTTTCTTGTTTGCATCTTGCCTCACTGACCACACTGTTTCTGCTTCCTTTGCTGATACACTCCACTCTCTACAGCTTCTACACCAGTGCTTTTCAATTCTGGATGATATAAGAATCACCTGTTGCCATTTGCAGCAACGTGGATGCACCTGTAGGGTATTATGCTAAGGGAAAGAAGTCAGAAAAAGACCATATAAAAGACCTTATGAAATACCATATGATTTCACTTATATGTGCAATCTAAAAAAAACAAAACAAAACAAAACAAACAAAAAACAACCAAAGCAGAAACAGATCCATAAATACAGAGAAAAAATTGTTGGTCACCAGAAGGGAGGGGCTGGGAGATGGGCAAAATGGGTGAAGGGAAGTGGGATGAATACATCACAGGGATAAAAGGTACAGCATGGGGAAGATAGTCAATGGTATTGTAATAGTGTTTTACTGTGACAAATGGGGCTACACTTGTGGTGAGCAGGGCATAACATGTAAACGTGTTGAATCACTATGTTGTATACCTGAAACACTGTGTCAAACATACTTCAATAAAAAAAAAGAATCATCTAGTGAGCTTTAAAAATGCATTCATGCCCAGGTCTCAGCTATACTAATTAAATCAGACTCTCTGGAGGCAAGGTGAAAGGTTTAGGCAATTTTGTTAAACGTCCCCAGGTGATTCTAATGTGCAGCCAGGATGAAAAGTACTGCTGTAAACACAGGAGGGCCCCAGGGCTTGTCTCAGACCTTGAATCTTTTCCATCTGCACTTCTGTAGGTGATCCTATCCGATCTCTCAGTTTCAGATACTCCAACACCTGGTGTCTTCTTATTGTATAGCTTTAGCGTAAACCTTTTTCCTGAACTCTGGAATTTCGTTTGTAACTTCCTGTTGTCACCTACTTTGGGATGGATAACATAGTTTCCAAAGCTAACGTGCCCTCTGCTTTCATCCCCAACTCAGTAACTACCAATTCTATCCTGCCAGCTACATGGACCCACACAGAGTAAATGTTATCTTGGAGTCATCATATATGACTCTCTTTCTTTTGTATCTCATCTTCAAACCGTCAGCCAATTCTGTTTCAAAACAAATCCAGAACCTGATTGCTTATCTCACCACTTTCAGTGTTAGGATCTGATCTGAGCCCTTATCTTTTTTCTCTGCATTATTACTATGGTTCCTAACTGGTCTTCTTGCTGCTACCCTTCACCAAGACAGCAGAGTGTTCCTTTTACAGCATTATTTAGATCATGTCACACCACTGCTTAGAATTGTCCGATAGCAACAATCTCTTGAACTCCTGGTATGACACGACTCCGTGCTACTATGTCGACCTCATCTCCTTCCATTCTCTGTTTCTATTCTAGCACATCAGGTATTGTACTGTTCTTGGAGCATGCCAGATACACTCTTGCTTTTGTACTTGGCATTCCATCTGCCTGGATGGAAACTTCTTCTCTCAAGTATCTCCCATGACTCACTCAAATGTCATCTCATCACCCAGGTCTTCCCTTGACCAACCTATGTAAAATAATACTTCCTCAACCTGCATTCAGTATTACCCATCTTTGCTTTATATATGTTTGCTTTTAGTCTCCCCAAATAAAGCACAAACTCCTTGAGGACAAGATCTTTAAGCATGGTTCTTGGCATGTTGTAGGTACTCCGTAATCACTTGCTGAATAGAAGTCAAGCTGGGGAGCTAAGGCTTCTGGCCATAGTGTGTGTGGTGCTATTATAAATAGTAGAACATCAAAGGACCAGATAAGATTTTTGGAAACAATATATACCTCAGAAACCTTTCCCCTGGCCCCTTTCATTAGGATTATCCCTTTGATTTGGATGGGGAAATGTAATTGGGACAAGACTAAAAAAGATATTGCAATACTGTGGCTTAAAATAAATCATTGTGAGATGTGCATTCTGAGTCACCTTTGGGCTGGAACATTTTCTGCTTGCATTTAAATACTCTGTCTCTTTTCTAAATTCCCTGAGACCCTAAAGGGCCACAGCTCCTGAGGATAAATCCTAGCATGGTTATGAAAACATTCATCAGATAAGTAAAGTCAAACAACATAGCGCAAGGTGAAAATGAGATCAAGATATATTTGATAGCAAAATAAGTGTCACTAAAGTCCAAATTCAATTCTGTACCTGAACTAAGCATTTTAATTTACGAGCAGAACGCTATCCCCTCTACCCGTCTCCTCCCCCCACCCTAATGAAATGAAGCTGGACTTCTTGAAAACTTCATACAATCTACAGAGGAAAAAAAAAAAAAAAAGAGAGAGAGAGAGAGAGAGAAAGGCCTTTTGCTGGCCTATTCTGAGAATCTCTTAGGGGCTAAAGCTTTGCATGTTGTAATCCAATCCAAGAGAGGAAGAAAATAGTTGTAACTAATTAATCAAAGTTAGCCGATCTCTTGGCTAAACAAAGATCTCTCTCTCTCTCTCTCTCTCTCTCTCTCTCTCTCATACACACACACACACACACACACACGCACACACAGAGTTAAATATTGCTTGGTGAAATCTGATACCTCTTATTTACATGTTAGCAATTAAATGACCTTCCATAACAATCCTTTTAACAAATTCCATCTACTAAATTTATTTGCAAAATGTCTTTAAATAGTTTATCCTGCTTTTTCTGTACTGCCTGCACATTAATCTATTTACAACAGTTTCAAACTCTTAAATATAAGCAAAGGTTATCACTACCTTTATTTTACAACTTTAGGGCAAAACCTTTAAAGACTATAAAAAGAAGAAAAATTCTTTTGAGAGTCACGTAGATATGTGACTACAACATACTGTCTCCAACACACACTAGATGTCACTGCATGACTTGAAATATTGGCTGTAATTTGATCTGTTTCTTTGCAATCCTTATAGGCAAGATTAACAAAGGTACAAAATAATCTCAAGGTATGGTTCCCAAAAAGCAGGCCCCTTTGCTTGTATTTGGTCAATTGCATCCATAAAAATAAAATATTTTTCACAGGCAGAATTGCTCTCCCAGCAATTCTATACATTAAAGTACATACAAAACATTGTAAGTTTTCTTTTCATCATCAATTCCCCCCTCCCCAAATCCTAATATCAAATAGAAATATTTGCAATTGATGAGTAAATAATGGTCTCTCTTTTAAAAGATGCTGGGAGAGACTTGAAAATAAAAATTCCCTAACGGGCTTAATGTGTTTCAAATTCAGGATAGTTATAAAGTGCCTCTATGTGTCAAACATCAGTAGGCACCAAGAGATCTACACATGAAGGGGATATAAACAAAGACTGTGGGAATATAGAGGAAGAGGCTCATAAAGGGTTTAGGTAGTGGATATCAGCCCCAAAAGAAACATAGCTGATCTTCATCTGAAAAAAACTCATGTATAAATATACACATTTGAGGTGGTTTATTGCTTGTTCTTTTTAGCCTAGAGTGATATTTATCAATTATATTCGGTGCTCTCTGAGATGTGAATAGGTGTTCAGCAGAAAAGAATTCCATGGTCGAATGAATTTGAAAAACATTTGGCTATTTAAAAAATCAACAGTCTTGTTGTTAATTGCAGAATTCCTCAGTTTCTAATATTTGAATGTGGATTGTAACTCACTAAAAGGGGAATGCAGTACCTTTCGTGTCTTATTTAACAAGTGATACCGTCTTAAGGAATACCAGTATCTCACTGAGCAGAGTTCTACTGAAAAGTAGTAGGAAACATGGCAGTGGATGGTAAGAATGTGAAGATTTAATATTTATGGCTTCTAATATTAGATAGATTCAAGAAAGAAAACATGATCTTAATTTTACATAATTATTGGAAATTGATAGATCTGAAAAGACTATCTAAAAAAGCTAAGATCGTTTTTTGGTTTTGATTTTTCCTTTTTGTAATTAATTCAATATAAGAACAAACAAGTGTTTTATGCAGTACAATTCAAAACTCACATCAATTATTTAGCTGAAACAAACCAGAAGAAACATGGAAGAAATTTCATATGCACAGTAAATTTCAAGCTACGCTCCCAGATTTCCTGGAAGTTAAATATTGATTCCCCTCTGCCACTAGGGTGTCCTTCAAAAAGCATTCTCTTAGCCGAAACCATGGTTTATGTGAACTTGTTGAGCTAAAGAAAATGGGACAATGCTGTGAAGAATATATTGCAATAGAGGCTGTTAATGAAGCTTGGGGAGAGTCAAACTCTAAAATCTTGTTTGAACACTGGCAGATGATCAGTGCTGGGTATCTTCCATTTGCCCCATTCATCTCTACTCCAAGCCCTTCTCCACCCTGCTTTCTTCTGCTGCAGACTGATTGGTATGGACAACATCAATAGGGCTGCCATAACCTCTGATTTCCAGTCAGTTGAGTCAATGGGAACTTTATCTGGCAAAAGACCAAGAGAAGAAGCAAAGTGAGGTCAGGATATTTGTTTTCCTGGCACTTTCCCTGCAATGTTACTTCACACTAACTTTTCCCTCAGTGAAAGTTCATTGCTTCTCTCAAGTCAGCCTTTGTTAAGTTTTGACCATGGTAGATACACAGAAAAACACCATCACAAACAAGACAAAATCAAAAAATGTCTTATGCCCCTTCTGCAGCCCATCATTCCCCCCTGGCCTCAAGAAATCATTGTTCTGTTTTTTGGTATTATGAATTACTTTGCATTCTCTAGAATTTTATATAAATAAAACCAAATATTATGGACTCTTTGTGTATGGGTTTTTTCACTTAACATTTTGAGATTTGTCCAATTTGTTGTTTGTGGCCGTAGGTTTCTTTGTGCTTTTTGTTTTGTTTTCTGAAGGGTTCTGTTGTATGAATAGAAAAAAACTTATTTCTGCATTCATATCTTGATGGAAATTAGGATTGTTTTTAGGTTTGTGTTACAATGACTTAAGCAATTCCATATTCTTGGATTAGTCATTTTATGGACAAACATTTCATTCGCTTGAGTAAATGCCAAGGAACAGAAGAGATCACTCCTGTAGTAGGTCTAATGTCCAACATTTTAAGAAACTGCCAAACATATTTCTAAAGTAGTTGCACCATGGTTCAGTCCTACCAGTGGGTGTATAAGAGTTCCAGTTGTCCACATCTTCACCAATACTATTTTCCATCTTTTAAATTTTAGCCATTATAATGAAGGAAAAGAAAGAAAATGAAAGCCAAAAAATCAATAAAAACAAGTAAAACTGTATCTGTTTTGTGGCATGACTGATTAGGCTGTGTAGTGATACCTCATTGTGATTTTAATTTGCATTTTCCCAACTGAGATGTTGAGAATCTTCTTCCATTGAACATTTTGGTCATTTGAACATTTTTCTTGTGTCTATTCAAATTTTTGGTCCATTTTTATTAGGTTTCTTCTGGCCTTCTCATTACTGACTCGTGAAAGTATTGCATATATTTTACACATGCATATTTTCTCCCTTTATGTGGCTTACCTTTTTGCTTTGCTCAAGGCATCTTTCAGAGAGTAAAACTTTTAAATTTGGATAAAGTCCAATGTAACATTTTTTTTTTTTGTGGCTTTTGTTTTTTGTGTGTTTCCAAAGAATTCTTTGCCTGCATCAAGGTCACAAAGATGTTTCTCTGATATTTCCTTTTGGAAACATTTTGATTTTATTTTTTTACATTTAGTTCAATAATCTATTTCTTGTTAGTTTTTTGGTATATTATAAAGTTCAATATTTGTTTTCCTTGATACATTTACCCAGTTTCCCAGCAACAACTTCTTGAAAACTTTTCTTTTTCCACTGTGTTGTTCTGGAGCATTCGTTGAAAATCAATTAGCTATATACATATAGGTCTATTTCTAGACTCTCTATTCTGTTCTACTGTTCTTTGTCTATCCTTTTGCCAATTTCACACATAATATAGTGTATTTCTACTAAATTTGTTCTCCTTTTAAATTGTTTTGAGTATTCTAGGTTGTTTTGATTTCTACATAATGTTTAGAAGCATCTGATCAATTTATATTTTATAAGTGTCTGTGAGAAATTCTTGTTGGAATTGTGTTGAAACATGTGTGTGTGTGTGTGTGTGTGTGTAAAGTTAGGTAAAGTGCCATTTTAATAATACTGAGAATTCAAATGCATGAATGTGGCATATCTATCTGTTCATTTACTTAGGCCTTTTTAATGTCTCTCGGTGATATTCATTGCTTTTAAGTAAAGGGATCTTGTTTATCTTTTGTTAAATTATCCCTACGTATGGATTGCTGCTAGTACACAAAAGTTTGTTTGCTTGCTTTTTATATTAACCCTTGATCCTCTGAAAATTCACTCACTGGTTCTAGTACTTTGAATTTTTCAAATTCAAAGAGAATTTTTCAAATTCTCTAGTCCTGTAAAACTAAACAATTCATCAGCCAAGAAATAGTTTTACTCTTTCTTTGTGAACTTTATAACTTTTATTATTTTTCTTGTTCTATTGCAATAGCCAAACATGCTAGTACAGTACTGAATAGAAGTCATGAGCATACATGTTTGTCTTGTTCCTAATCATAGGGAAAATGTTCACAAGAGTGTTGACTAAGTTTTTTTGTAGATGTTGTGTGTTAGTTAGAGAAGATACCAATTTAATTTGAGTTTCTGAGAGTTTTTATTAGAAATTGGTGATTTAACACATTATATCAAATACTTTTAATGCATTCCTCAAAATAATATGTTGGTCTCAGTGTATTATCTTGGTGAACCACATTGACATTTTTTAATGCTAAAACAAAGTTTTCGTTCCTGAGATAAATTTTACTTGATCCTTTTCATATATTGTTGACTTTGATTTACTAACATTTTATTAAAGATTTTTTCCATCTGTGTTTATAAGGAATATTAGTCTGCAATGGTTTTATTTTTGTAATGCCTTGTCACGTTTCAGCATTTGGATTATGCTGGCTTCATAAAATGAGTTAGGAAACATTCCCTCTTTACTATCCTTCTATTTGCTGAAAGATTTTGTGTAAGATTGGTTTTATTTCCTCCTTAAATTGTGATAAAATTCACCAGTGAAATCATCTGAAATTTTTTGGGCAAGGTCTTTTGATTTCAAAAATTCACTTTTTGTAGACATAGGCCTAGGAAGATTTTGTGTTTCACATTGTATAAATTTTGGACAAGTTATATTTGTCAAAGACTTTGTCCATTTAAGTTATAGAAATTTTGGAATAAAACTTATTGACAATATTTTACATTTTTCTTTTAATATTTGTAGGATTTTTTATTTTTAATATCGGTGATTTTTTTCCCCTCTCTGTCACTAAAGTAGTAATTATTTTTGCTTGGGGTTTAATTTTGTTGATATCTTCAAAGACCAGATTCTGCATTAAATTTTCCTTCTGCTTTCCATTTCATTGATTTCTGCTCTTAGCTTTATTATCTCCTGACTTCTACTTATTTGGGGCCTATTTTCTATTTTTCTAACTTCTGGTAGAACTGTAGATCATTCGTTTGGAGCCCTTCTTTTCTAATAACATTTAATGATTAAAGTGTCCCCCTAAACAGTGCTTTGCTACAATCCCACATATTTTGCTATATGGTTTTCTCATTATCATTCAGTTTGAAATTTTCATTTTCTTTGTGTTTTTCCATTTACTCCTGATTATTTAAAAGTTGGTTGTCAAATTTCCAAATATTTGGAGTTTCCCTAGATGTTTCATTATAACTGAATACTAAGCTATTTTACAGTCAGAAAATGTGTTTTATAATATTTGAGTACTTTCTAAATTTAATGAGACTAGTTTTGGATCCAAACATATGGTCTATCTTAATGAATGTATCACATGCCCTAAAAAAGTATATTCTATACTTATTTATGGGTAGTATTCTATAAATATAAATTGGGTTAAGATGGTTGCAGCTTAATTTTTTTAAGCTTATTTATTTATTTATTTATTTTGAGGGAAAGAGAGCATTAGCAGGGGAGAGCAGAGAGAGAGAAACCCAGACTCCATGCTGTCAGCATGACTCGAACTCACAAACTGAGTAATCATGACCTGAGCCAAAACCCAGACTCAGAGGCTTCATTGAGTCACCCAGGCACTTCAACTGTAGCTTAATTTTTGAGTATTCTAGCTCTGCCACTTGCTCCACGTGTACATGAACATTGTTCTGTTTCTTTGTTGTTCTGCTCAATTTGTTTTCTATTCCATTCTGGGAAGGGAGATTTGGCTGATTCATCTGAGTTCATGGTCTCAGGCTCTCCTGCCAGTTCCTTTAGTTTTATCTGTGGACCATTTGGACTTACCCATAATTGGATTGTGCAAACCAATCCATAAAGTTTGGGTTTATGTTCTCCAGTTGCTAGACTGAGTTTTTGGATAGGTACTAGCTAGTTGTTTTGATCTTCTCATGTCCTTCAGTCATCCTGTTGCTTTCTTTTACTACTTCCTGCACATGCTAATGCTACATTGGTCTCTAGCTATCAGTGGTTTGTCCTGTATTTTAGGGTTAATGTGGATATTTTGTCACCTTGTTTCATTGTAGATGCTGCCTTTGGGTTAGATTTTCATATTTTAATTGCTTTCTGTTTTCATAGGGGAATTTGATAAAATACATAAACTATTCCACCACCAGCATCATCCTCCCAGAGTTCTTTAAACTCTTAATATTTTTACTTATGTTTTCTCCTTTATGTGTAGTATACCATTTGAGTCACTTTTTACGATTAATTTTTAAATTAGAATTGGAACTTAATTTTTCTCCAACCTGTTTTCCTAGCTCCATATATTATAAAATTTATCTTTTGATTTGAAATTCTTAATAATATAGAAATAAACATAGTATAGTTTGGATTTGTTTCTGAGTTCTCTGACATGCTTGTCTGGCTTTTTCTTTCATTAGTACTGCACTGTTTTAGTTCTTACAGGGAAAGTCGGTGCTCATTAGGATCCCCTTCAAAACTATTTCAGATATTTTCACAAGAATTAAAGCAAATCAAATCCCTTTGGGGTTTTGACTCATATAACACTGTACCTTACAAATGAATTTAAATAGAATTAAGATGTTTACATATTAATTACCTCATCCAGGAATGTGATATATTATTTGTTTATTCAAAACTTCCTTTATGTTTTCTAGCAAAGTTTTAAAATTTTCCTTTATAAAGATCCACATTTCTTATGTTTATTTATTTTTTTTTTAATTTTTTTTTTCAACGTTTATTTATTTTGGGGACAGAGAGAGACAGAGCATGAACGGGGGAGGGGCAGAGAGAGAGGGAGACACAGAATCAGAAACAGGCTCCAGGCTCCGAGCCATCAGCCCAGAGCCTGACGCGGGGCTCGAACTCACGGACCGCGAGATCGTGACCTGGCTGAAGTCGGACGCTTAACCGACTGCGCCACCCAGGCGCCCCTCTTATGTTTATTTTATGCATGCTTCATGTTTCATTGCTATTGTGAAGTGACTTATTTCTAACATATAATCTATTATTGCTGGGTTAAAGAAAGATTATTGCATATTGACCATTCAGCTTTTTTCATTTAAATTCCCAATTAGATAAATTATGATCATATATTATATGACAAATTAATATATAGTATATTAATATATTTTTATATTTTTATATTAATAAATACAATATATAATATTCATATTATATATTAATATATGTTAAGATGTATTAATATATATTACAATATATATATCTTTGGTGTGTTGTTGGTATTGTCATTCTAAAGTTGGAGTATCAGGGTGAAGACACATCTTCAAAATGCAAAATGTATAAGGAGGCTCTCCACCTTTATTTATGATCTAGCACAATTTATGTAACATGAGATCATTGTTTCTTCAAAGTGTGATTTAGTTCATGAGTAAGATGATTTGGGACCAGTATTTCTCTTGAATAAAATTTTGAATTATTTTTGTAATATAGTACCTGATTTCTAACTTGCCAGGCTTTCTTATTCTTGAGTCAATTTTGATGATTTACATTTATCTAACAAATCAACTACCCTTTAAAATGTATTTGCATAGAATTATACACAATACTTTCTTATAATTTTGAAAACTAGATCATAGTTTTCTATGGCTGCTATAATAAATTGTAACAAACATGGTGGCTTAAAACAATACAAATTTATTATCTTATAGTTTTAAGGTCCAAACTAGGCCTCACTAGGCTAAAACCAGAGTATTGACAAGATTGTTCTCCTTTCTAGAAGCTTTAATGGAGAATCCATTTCCTTGCCCTTTTCAGCTTCTAGAGGCCAGCCACATTCCTTGGCTCCTCCTCTTCCTCCATTTTCAAAGCCAGGAACAGTGATTAGGGTTCTTCTTCTATCTTATCACTCTGACCTCTTCTGCCTCCCTCTTCCCCATTTAAGGACACTTGTGATTATATTTTTCTACCCAGATAAGTCAGGATAATCTCCCTTTCCTAAATTCAACTGGTTAGCAAGTTTAGTTCTATTTGTAACCTGCCCCTTTGCCATGTAAATTAACATAGTCACGGGTTCCAGGGATCAGGACACAAACATATTTTTGAGGAACATCATTCTGCTTTCCCCACTGATCATAAAATTATTCTTTTAATTTTTACAGTAATTACATTGCATTGTGGTAAAAAAAAGGGAGGGCTAATGACTTTTTTAAAGGTAATGTCAAATGCTATTTATTCAGTTTCTGTTTCTTTTATTATGAGAAATCAATTCATATTTTAGTCTAGATATCTTGACTTATTTATGGAATGGAATTTATTTTGATATATGACATGTAATAGAAATCTTAATGAATTTAATTTAATCCAAACAATTTTCCCAGAACCATTTATTCTATAACTCACTCTTTCTCCTATTGATTTGTACTAGTTCTTCTATCTTCTCAAATTCCTAAGCATGCCAGGGTATTTTCTAGGTCATGTGTTCTCTTTTGAATGGAAATTGGCCTATCTTACACTACACATAAAAATACCTCCAACTAGATCGGATACTTAAATGTAAAGCTTGAATTGATTAAACTTTTAGAAAAAAACAGAGTCAGTGAGCTCCCTGCCATGGGATCAGAGAAATGATTTTTTTGCAGTTGATACCAAAAGCAAAGGCAACAAAACCAAAAACAAGTGTAACTGCATTAAATTAAAAGTCTTTTGCACAACAAAGGAACTAATCAACAAATGAAAAGACAACTTATGGAATGGGAGAAAACATTTGTAAACAATATATCTGATTAAGGTTTAATACCTAAAATATACAAAGAACTCCTATAACTCAATAGCAAATAAAGAAATGGGCAAAGGACCTGAATAGAGAATTTTCAAAGAAGATATACAAATGACTGATAGGTATGAGACAATGTACTCCATATCACTAATCACCAGGGAAATGCAAATCAAAACCACAATGAGATATCACCTCATACCTGTTAGGATGGTTATTATCAAAAAGTCAAAAGATAAGTGTTGGAAGGATCTGGAGAAAAGGGAATCATTGTACACTGTTAGTAGGAATATAAATTGGTGTAGCCATTATGGAAAACAGTGTGGAATTTCCTGAAAAAATTAAAAATAGAACTACCATATGATCTAGCGATCTCACTTTAGGATACGTGTATCCAAAGGAAGTAAATTCACTACCTGGAAGAAATATCTGCATTCTTATGTTTATTGGAGCATCAAGCACATCATTAAGGACATTAGTTAATAGGACATTGAGCTGGTTGGTGATTATGGAAGTGAAAGTAGGTCACGTAGTAGCCTAAAAAAAAAAATTTATTTACCAAGCATCACAAAATCTCCACCTGAAGCAGAGTATTATAGCTCTGGGGTGCTGAGAGACAAGTAGTGCCTAAAAGAACATCCTAGCAAGAAGGACTCAGAGTCTCTGCTTAGTATGATTGAATGTGACATGCTGAATGCAGTAACACTGCACAAAGAAGGGTGGTCATCACAGAAAAAGAACTCAAGTTCACTGGTTGGAAATGTCTCCTGTGGTCATTTCAGTCAGGTTCACTGTGGGGACAATGGCCTCTATCATAGAAGTGTCCAGCACAACTGAAGAAATGAAAACCAAAATGTGTGTGTTTATGTTCTAGATCCTGTCTTGAGTGAATTACAAAACAAAGTTCTAGAAATGAGGAGCAATCTCTGTCAGTGGGCCCCAGGCATCTGTCATATGATTTATTCAATAGCTAAGACACAGGATTCTATACTCTTTAAGGAGTTTTCATTTAACTTAATAACCTTTAGCGCTTCTGTAGAGATTCTTTCTAAAACACAAATCTGGCTGTTTCAGTCTGTTGCTTAATCCTCTTTCATTTCTCCCCATGGCTTTCAAGTGGAAATCTAAATTCCGTAAGACAATATAAGCAACTTTTCATGGTCTGGCCTCTATAAACTCTTTAATCATTCTCCATCTTGTAGTCAGTACTCTAAAAATACAAGAAGTACTTGCAGATGAAGAAAATAAAATATACCTTTTCTCACACGTTGGTCCATTCAACATGCTTCACCCCGCTAAATCCCCTTCTATTGATCCTTCAAATTAAGTTTAGTATCATGTGCTCATCACCACCCTTCCAACGCCCCAATCTGTATTAGATGTTCTTTACATATCTCCCATAGATTTATCATAATCTACAACAAATGTCTCTGTCATTCGGCCTTCCCAATTACTGGAGGGCACAGACTGCATCTCTTGGTTCTTATGTTAGTCCTTTCAGGTCGCTATAACAAAAATACCATAGACTGGGTGACCGAAGCAACATTTATTTCTCCTGGTATGTGAGAGGCTGAGAAGACCAAGATCAAGTTGTCAACATATTTAGTGCCTGGTGAGGGTCTGTCCCTGGTTCATAGCCATTTCTTGACATAATCTCAAAGAATGGAAGGAGTGAAAGAGCTCTCTGAGGTCTCTTTCATAGGGGCACTAATCTCATCCGTAAGAATAGACCTCTTATGACTTAATCACCTCCCAAGGATCCCACCTCCTAATACCATCACATGAGGGGTTAGGATTTCAACACATGGATTTGGAAGGGGGACACAAACATTCAATCTACAGTGGCTTTATACCCCTAAATGGTATAATCTATACAAAATGGTCCATAAATGGGAGGGGGCCAAGATGGCAGAACAGCATGGAAGTTTTCTTTGCATCTAGCATCTGTGAAATACAGCCAGATCAACACTAAACCATCCTGCACACTGAGAAAATTGATTTCAGGATTAACACAACAATCTGCACAACCTGAACCACAGAACTCAGCAGGTGCATGGTGCAGAGAGGTGAACTGGGAGAGAGAGAAGCCGCAGAGGTCAGGGAGCTACTTTTGCATGTGGAGAGAGGACAGAACTGGGGTGGTGGCAGGGAGGATATGGGAAAAGCACCCCCCCAAAGTGTTAGCTGCAGGGACTGGACTAAAAAGGGAAAAAGGAGAAAGGAGAGGGTTTAAATTTCATTAATACTCTATAAACAGGAGGAGTGCAGTGTCTGAAACTCCACAGCTCAATACCTGTCAGTGCTCTGGTGGGAAGGGCGAATCCCCAGGAGCAGAGTGGGGTCTGGGAAGTTCTCAGGTCACACAGGGAGAAGCGGTTCCACTGCTGGAAAGACATTTGGTAGAGGCTGTGTGGCCACCCGGTCCCAGCAGACTGCAGAGGACAACCACATTCGGTGGTGCTGGAACAAGGTCATTAAGGGTGAAGCCTGGTGCCAGATGTGTGTTGTGATTTTCCATAATCCCTGAAACGCTTCTGCTACACAATCACGTGAACTTTTTTGGGGCAGGCTGGTACCCAGCTGCAGTCTCAGGGCATCTGCAGCAGCAGGGTCCCGTGAACATTCCTGGGTGTGGCAAGCACCTGGCCATTGCTTGGTGCGACTCACCAGCAGGGGGTCAGGACAGGTCAAAGCGGCAGTCCCTCAGAAGTGAGGGGTCGGGAGACACAGCCATATTTGAGATAAAACTCAGGAGGGAGGTGCTACCTGGCAACCTAATGCAACCTAATGGCTTGGTCACAGTGTAAAAGTGAGGAATGGACAGAAGCCAGAGACAAAGGACGGGTGCATGACTGCTGGTCGGAGAAGGCATAGTTCCAATACTAGAGACCGGGTAGCTGGGTGACGTCATTTTCACCCCTCCTGCACAACGCGTGCCCATATGCGTTACACTAAGACCCGCCCAACTGGGCCAACCTCTCTTTTCAGGAACACCACAAATCTCTCCCTCTGCTTAGTTTACAGACTATAAAGTGTTTCATAGTTTGACTTCTAGGGGAAACTGATGTAATTTCAATCATATTTCAGTCTATTCACTGGTTCATCTCTTCAATTTTCTTTTTTTTCTTCTTTTTTGTTTCTTTTCTTTTTCTTGAATAAAGAGAAAAAAATCTATTTTTATTTTCAATTCTTATTAAAATATTTTTCTTTATTTTTTCTATTATATTTTTTATTTTGTAAATTTTTCATTTTCTATTTTACTTCCGTGATTTCATTTTATTCTATTTCGTTGTATTTATTTTCTCCAATTTTCAAAGTTTTCCTTTCCCACCCCACCTCCCTTTTTTCTCTAATCCTTTCAACAACCAGACCAAAACACACCTAGGATCTAGCATCATTTATTTGATTTGTGTGTGTGTGTGTGTGTGTTGTTTTTAATGTTTTAATTTTAATTTTTTTTTGACTCATTAATTCCTTTTCTTCTGCCAAAATGATGAAACAAAGGAATTCATTCCAAAACAGCAGGAAGAAATGAGAGCCAGGGACTTAACACAGATACAAACAAGACGTCTGAACCAGAATTTACATCACAATAATAAGAATGCTAGCTGGGGTTGAAAATAGATTAGAATCCCTTTCTGTGGAGATAAAAGAAGTAAAAGCTAGTCAGGATGAAATAAAAAATGCTATAACTGAGCTGCAATCTTAAATGGATGCCATGGTGGCAAGGAAGGATGAGGCACAGCAGCAAATCAGCAGTGTAGAGGGCGAACTTATGGCAAATAATTAAGCATAAAAAAAGAGGGGGAATAAGGCAAAAGAGCATGATTCAAGAATTAGAAAATCAGTGACTCATTAAAAAGGAACAACATCAGAATCATAGGGGTCCCAGAAGAGAAAGAGAGAAAAATAGGGGTGAAGGGTTATGTGAGCAAATCATAGCAGAATACTTTCCTAACCTGAAGAAAGACAGACATCAAAATCCAGGAAGCACAGAAGACTCTCATTAGATCCAACAAAAACCGACCATGTACAAGGCATATCATAGTCAAATTCACAAAATACTCAGGCAAGGAAAGAATCATGAAAGCAGCAGGGGAAAAAAAGTCCCTAACCTACAAGGGAAGACAGGTCAGATTTGCAGCAGACCTATCCACAGAAACTTAGCAGGCCAGAAAGGAGTGGCAGGATATAGTCAATGTGCTGAATCAGAAAAATATGCAACCAAGAATTATTTATCCAACAAGGTTGTCATTCAAAATAGGGAGAGAGAAAAATTTCCCAGACAAACAAAAATTACAGGAGTTCGTGACCACTAAATTAGCCCTGAAAGAAATTTTAAGGGGGACTCTCTGAGGGGAGAAAAGATGAAAGAAAGAAAAAAAGCCCAAAAGCAACAAAGACTAGAAAGGACCAGAGAACAGCATCAGAAACTACAAGCATCAGAATGGCAATAAATTCTTATCTTTCAGTACTTACTCTAAACGTCAATGGGCTCAATGCTCCAATCAAAAGATATAGGGTAACAGAATGGATAAGAAAACAAGATCCATCTATATGCTGTTTACAAGGGACCCAGTTTAGACCTAAAGACACCTTCAGATTGAAAACAAAGAGATGAAGAACCATCTATCATGCTAATGGTCAACAAAAGAAAGCCGGAGTAGCCATAATTATATTGGACAATCTAGACTTAAAAATAAAATAAACACTGTATCAAGAGATGCAGAAGGGCATTATATGATAATTAAGGGGTCTATCCACCAAGAAGACCCAACAATTGTAAACATTTATGCGCCACATGTGAGAGCACACAAATATATAAATCAATTAATCACAAACATAAATAAACTCATCGACAGTAATACCATAATAGTAGGGGACTTCAACACCCCACTCACAGCAGTGGACAGATTATCTAATCAAAAAATCAACAAGGAAACAACGGCTTTGAATGACACACTGGACCACATGGACTTAACAGATATATTCAGAACACTTCATCTTAAAGCAGGGGAATACACATTATTGTCAAGTGCACATGGAACTTTCTCCAGAATAGATCACATACTGGGACACAAATCAGGACTCAACAAGTACAAAAGATTGAGATTATACTGTGTATATTTTCAGACCACAACACTATGAAACTTGAAATCAACCACAATAAAAAATTTAGAGTGAAGACAAATACTTGGAGACTAAATAACATCCTAGTAAAGAATGAATGCGCTAACCAAGAAGTTAAAGAGGAAATTAAAACGTACATGGAAGCTAATGAAAATAACACCACAGCCCAAAACCTCTGGGATGTTGCAAAGGAGGTCATAATAAGGATGTATATAGCAATCCAGGCCTTCCTAAAGGAGGAAGAAAGGTCTCAGATATACAACCTAACCTTATACCTTAAAGAGCTGGAAAAAGAACAGTAAATGAAACCTAAAACCAACAGAAGACAGGAAATAATAAAGATTAGTGTAGAAAGCAATGCTATTGAAACCAAAAAACAAACAAACAATAAGAAGTAAAACAGATCAATGAAACTAGATGCTGGTTCTTTGAAAGAATTAAAACTGATAAACCACTAGCCAGTTTGATCAAAAAGAGAAAGGAAAGGACCCAAATAAATAAAATCAAGAATGAAAGAGGAGAGATCACAACCAACACAACAGAAATAAAAACAAAAATAAGAGAATATTACGAACAATTATATGCCAATAAAATAGGCAATCTGGAAGAAATGGATAAATTCCTAGAAACATATACACTACCAAAACTGAAACAGGAAGAAAGAGAAAATTTGAACAGACCCATAACCAGTAAAGATTTTGAATTAGTAATCAAAAATCTCCCCAAAAATAAGAGCCCAGAGCCAGATGGCTTTCCAGGGGAATTCTACCAAACTTTTAAAGAAGAGTTAACACCTATTCACTTGCAGCTATTCCAAAAAATATAAATGGAAGGAAAACTTCCAAACTCATTCCATGAAGTCAGCATTACCTTGATTCCAAAACCAGACAGAGACCCCACTAAAAAGGAGAACTATAGACCAATTTCCCTGATGAACATCGATGCAAAAATCCTCAACAAGATATTAGTCAACCGGATCCAACAATATATTAAAAAAATTATTCACCATGACCAAGTGGGATTTATACCTGGGATGCAGGGCTGGTTCCATATCTGCAAAACAATCAGTGTGATTCATCACATCAATAAAATAAAGGACAAAAACCACATGATCCTTCACAAAAAAGCCAGCATCCTTTCTTGATAAAAGAAATAGAAAGCTCATACCTCGAGATTAAAAAAGCCATATATGAAACACACACCATTAATATCATCCTCAATGTGGAAAAACTTAGAGCTTTCCCCCTAAGGTCAGGAACAAGACAGGGATGTCCACTCTTACCACTGTTATTCAACATAGTATTGGAAGTCTTAGCCTCAGCAATCAGACAACACAAAGAAATAAATGGCATCCAAATTGGCCAGGAGTAGGTCAAACTCTCCCTCTTCGCAGATGACAGGATACCTTATATGGAAAACCCAAAAGATTCCACCAAAAAACTACCAGAACTGATTCATGAATTCAGCAAAGTGGCAGGATATAAAATCAATGCACAGAAATTGGTTGCATTCCTATACACCAACAATGAAATGACAGAAAGAGAAACAAGGAATTGATCCCATTTACAGTTGCACCAAAAACCATAAAACACCTAGGAAGAAATCTGACCAAAGAGGTGAAAAATCTATATACTGAAAACTACAGAAAACTTATGAAGATAATTGAAGAAGACACAAAAAAATGGAAAAAGATCCATGCTCCTGGATAGGAAGAACAAATATTGTTAAAATGTCAATACTACCCAAAGCGATCTACATATTCAATGCAATCCCTATCAAAATAACACCAGCACTCTTCACAGAGCTAGAACAAACAATCCTAAAATTTTTATGGAACCAGAAAAGACCCCGAATAGCCAAGGCGATCTTGAAAAAGAAACCCAAAGCTGGAGGCATCACAATTCCAGACATCAAGCAGTATTACAAAGTTGTAATCATCAAGACAGTATGATACTGGCATAAAAACAGACACTCAGATCAATGGAACAGAATAGAGAACCCAGAAACGGACCCACAAATATATGGCCAACTAATCTTTGACAAAGCAGGAAAAAATGTCCAATGGAATAAAGACAGTCTCTTCAGCAAGTGGTGCTGGAAAAACTGGACAGTGACATGCAGAAGAATGAACCTGGGCCACTTTCTTACACCATACACAAAAATAAACTCAAAAGGGATGAAAGACCTCAATGTAAGATAGGAAGCCGTCAAAATCCTTGAGCAGAAAGCAGGAAAAAACTTCTTTTTACCTTGGCCACAGCAATTTCTTACTCAACATATCTCCAGAGGCAAGGGAAACAGAAGCAAAAATGAACTACTGGGACCTCATCAAAATAAAAAGCTTCAGCACAGTGAAGGACACAATTAGCAAAACTAAAAGGCAACCAACAGAATGGGAGAAGATATTCACAAATGACATATCAGATAAAGGGTTGGTGTCCAAAATCTATAAAGAACTTATCAAACTCAACAACCAAAAAACAAATAATCCAGTGAAGAAATGGGCAAAAGACATGAAGAGACACTTCTCCAAAGAAGACATCCAGATGGCCAACCGACACTGAAAAAATGCTCAACATCACTCATCATCAGGGAAATACAAATCAGAACCGCAATGAGATACCACCTCACACCTGTTAGAATGGCTAACATGAACAACTCGGGCAACAACAGATGTTGGTGAGGATGCGGAGAAAGAGGATCTCTTTTGCACTGCTGATGGGAATGCAAGCTGGTGCAGCCACTCTGGAAAACAGTATAGAGTTTCCTCAAAAAATTAAAAATAGAACTACCCTACATCCCAGCAATTATACTACTAGGTATTTATCTAAGGGACACAGGTATGCTGTCTCAAAGGGGCACATGCACCCCAATGTTTAGAGCAGCACTATCAACAATAGCCAAAGTATGGAAAGAGCCCAAATGTCCATCGATGGATGAATGGATAAAGGAGATGTGGCATATATATATATATATATATATATATATATAATGGAGTATTACTCAGCAATCAAAAAGAATGAAATCTTGCCATTTGCAACTACGTGGATGGAACTAGAGGGTATTATGCTAAGTGAAATTTGCCAGTCCGAGAAAGACAAATATATGACTTCACTCATGTGAGGACTTTAAGATACAAAACAGACGAACATAAAGGAAGGGAAGCAAAAATGATATAAAAACAGGGAGGGGGACAAAACAGAAGAGACTTCAATATGGAGAACAAATGGAGGGTTACTAAAGGGGCTGTGGGAGGGGGGATGGGCTAAATGGTTAAAGACCTTAAGGAGTCTACTCCTGAAATCATTGTTGCACTACATGCTAACTAACTTAGATGTAAATTTTTAAAAAATAAATTAATTAAAAAAATGGTCCATAAATGTTTCCTGAATAAATTTTCTAATTACTTGTCATAAAAATCTTGGAGGAGGAGAAACGGTTGGTGGATAATGGATTTGAGCACTGATGTTAGTAGGTAACTTGCCCAATTACATCATCACACTGACTTTTAAAAACATCTTTAAAGAAAGATTTGTCAACTGCAGAATCACAGATATGCATATAGTAAACGTTGGACTATTTGTTGCCACTCTTATCAGTGTACAAATATAAAAACACTACCACTCCTGCTTGTTATCTGAAAATAAGTGACCTTCATTGTTTCCCTCCATAGTGTCTACAAATTTGCCAGAGACACATCTCTTCGTGAGTTTAAATACACAAGTTTAAATTCAACATGCTATGGGCAAGACTTCTTTTCCTCCTTTGCTTCCAGAATGATTTCTCCTTCATATTTTTATATAAATATTTGAGGGAAACAGCACTTGTCCTATAGAAACAGAAGATATAATCATGACTTGGAGTCACTGAGCTGAAGCTGAGAAATTGGAGAAATTGCATCTTTCATGCGTCTTTGCAGCCACCTGCTTCTCCCCATTTTCAGGCTGGTGCAAGTCCTGTTTCTTTAATGTGGGAAGGGATGCACCAGTGACACTAAAGGCTTTATGCAGCTCGGTGCTTTTTTCACTTTAAAATCTAAATCACACAGGCTTTAAAGAGTGGGCAGAAAAATCAGTATGAAATAATGACAAAAATTTCATGGAGGCAAAAATTGTCTATGCTGCACATCTAAAAATAGGATGCTATAGGTCTATAATGTATCATTCTGAAAACTTCTCGGCAAGTTCAGTGGTCAGGGCTTTTTAATCAAACTTGGGGGTGAGTTATTACATGCTTTTCCTGGACCTTTATTTCAACAACAGTAAAAAGGTATTAACAGATGAGAACATAGTGGCTGCTACTCATTGTGTTCTTCCACGTGCCTGTGCACTGACAGAAAGCTCTGACTCAAAGAGGTCACCTATGTGACACAAGGACAGTGTTCACTCTCCTCCTACAGAAAGAAGTCAACAGTCACCAGATGGCATCAGTTCAGAAATCCAGGGAGTCCATTTAAATAAAAGAGGAAGACGCAAGCACTTGGTTTAATTTTTATTGTTTACTGCTGGCTGTTTTTCCTCTGAACTATAACAAAATCGATGCAAAAATCAAAAGATAAATTAGACAGATGCAGTCTTTATACTTTAGAAACTTAAAGTTTAAATATTTTACTAAATATGAATGTTTACATATTATCTGTTGTAAAGAAATCGATACCTGAAATCTCTTATTTCAGTTCTAAACTCTAAAACTTGGTCAGTATTATTATTTACCTATTAGTGGACTACTTAAGGTAGGGGCAAACTTACCTTGTGCCAAAATAACTTCCAGATAGAGCATTGTGTTAAAGGTAAAGCAATGCCAATATTTTTAAAATGTTTAAAAAATAAAAAATAATATACAAGTATAATTCTGAATGAGGATGAACCTTCTAAGTTTAGAAGCAAAGAAAAAAAATCCCTCCTTAGTCCGTAGCTTTCTGAATACATAGCACATACTAGCTTTACTGATGGGAGTGATAACCCAGATAATTTTTTTGGATAGGGTAAGGGGCTAATATGCAAAGCACTTCAGGCTACTTTTCCTTCTGCAGTGAATTCTGGAAGACACTCTTCTATCTCTCAGACAACTAATTCATTCTTTAAAAAAACTTTATTGAAGTGCAATTGCTATAGAAAGAACTGCACATGTTTAATGTGTACAATTTGATGAATTTGGACATATAAAAACACCCATGATACCATCACCACAATCAAAGTAATCCACCGCCCTCCACAGTTTTCTTGTGTCCCTTTGTTTTGGTTTTTGGTTTTTGTTTTGTGGTAAGAACACTCAATATGGGATCTATCCTCTTAGCAAATTCCCAAGTGCACATTACCATATTGCTAACTATAGGCACTATGCCTTGCCACAGATACCTAAAATTTACTCATCTCACATAACTGAAATTTTGTAACTATTGAACCACTCATTTTCACCATGCCGGGTCCCCAGGCAGCTACTATTGTATTTGCTGCTTCCATAGGTTTAACTACTTTAGATACCTTGTATACATATCGTATGTGTCCTCTGTGGTAACTTATTTCACCTAGTCCAAGTGGGTTTTATGTATTGATAGGGTTGGCTTAACTTTGTATTTCACAGAAATTTTTTTATCTCATTTTGCTTCCTTCTTTATGCTAGGGTTTTATGGCTGACCAAAAGAATGAGAGTTAGATGTGTTTGCCAGTGTGAATGGATGATCAGCTTCCACCATCCGCTGCTCACCATTCTTTAGCAGAATTAACCAGGCAATTTACAAGGTGGATGTGAAAGGTCTCCTGTGGGGGGGGGGTACGGGGGTGTTTTTTTCTAAATGTCTTCTGGTAGATGGGTGTATAATCTATATAATCTGAGACTCAGAACAGCTTTCCTGTAGCTGGCACCTAGTGAGGAAGAGAAAGCAATCCTGTCTGATGTTGCATGTAAAATGTAGATGTTGTATTTTATTAGGGAAACGGTTAATTTTATGATAGCAACTCGAGACTGTTTATTAGACGAAAAACTTATGGAAGAGTTTGCAACAATTTCACACCCTGGTTCAATGCCCTGACAGATGTTATGGGAGCATTCTACAAGATTAAGGCAGAGCCAGGTTGGAGTGTACATCCCCAGTGAGCAACCTGCCAAAAGCAGCTGTGTTGGAGACATGTCTGAACCTGTGTCCCTAAGGTGGGTCTTATGTGAAAGAACTTTCTCTGGTAAGGTAATAAATGTGTGCTTTCCCCTTTAAAAAAATTAAATAAATAAAGCAATGAAAAAAATCACAGATAAAAATGTCGATGCATGAAAATTCCACATACCCAAGAAGACTACAGCCCAATTCAAAAGGCAAATCAACTGGAAAAATATTTACAAATATTTCATATATGCAGTTAATATATTTGATACAGAAGACTTACTATAAATCAGTAAATCAATACAAATGATAAAATGTCAAATGAGAAAGAGACAAAGCACCTGAATCTGAACCTGAAGATTACAAAGTAGGACATACAGTTCCATAACACATAAGTGAAAATATTATCCGTCCACAATGAGAACATGCAATTTCAAACTTGCAATGGTAATTTAATTTTTTCAATCATAATATTTGGTGCTCAAGAACAGCATTTCCTGGGGGACTTGCTAAAAATACAAATTTATAGGATCCATCCCAGACCTACCAGAGCAAAGTCCCAGTGGAAGGATGCAGGAAGCAAGTTAAAAAAAATTCTGATTCAATTGACTTGCAGTAGGACCTGGGAGTCAGAAAGTTCCCATCTCTGTCCTAGGTGATCTCAAGGCAAGCTTGAAAATATTACTCTGAGCAGTGGTTCTCAACCATGGATGGACTATTGAATCACCTAGGGAAATTTAAGAAATACATATGCTTGGGTCCTGCCCTCAGAAATTATGAATTAATCTTTATGGATTCCATTTGGATATTAAACATTTTTAACACCTAGTATAGAGGACATGATAAACTGGTATTCATATGCTTTTCAAATGTGAGTGCAGATTGGTTACAACCATTTTTACAATTTGGTTGTGTGTTGCTTTTTAAAAAATAACATAATTTTCAGTAAAAAATGGCAATTTTGTAAATTTCCTATCCTTGTAATCTAAATATAGAAGACATTTGTGAACAAAAAATGTTCCTCGTATGTAATTGGTTCAGTAACAGTATTTGAGAGTAAGGCAACTGCCCAGCTATAGGGCAATTGTTTAATAAACAAGGGTATGTTCACATAATGAAGTGCTATATACTCATTAAAAATGTGCAAGTAATAATTTTTTAATGTCATGGGAAAATATAGGATTAAAGGGAAAAAGTAAAGTCTAAATTGTATTACCGTATGGTCAAGACTAAGTCAAAATACGCATAGTAAAAACACAGGAAGAAAAGTTGGCTTTTTTAAATACCTAAATGCATATATTTATTCTGGTGGTTTGACGACATATTTTGTTTATTTCTGGCTTGTTTCTTATGTTCCAGGTGCTGAGTCCGCTGTTATGAATGAACATGAATGCTTACTCTTACTTTTCATATAATGTAACTTACTTTTTAAAAAAGCTTGCCCCCAAAAAGCAAATATCCTTTCTATGTCTGATATGCTTTTTTGAAAAATGTCTACTTAATATTTCTATAATATGCACAAATAGAGAACCAAGGAAAAGGCTTTTGATATTAAAATTGTCTGGTCCTACATCAAGACAATTCAACCTGTAGATCCAATGATTACTGATTACAGATGCCTATCAATATCAGCCTAGAATAGTTTTGTAGAACTTATTACATGCCATAGATATGTCTTCTGGAAAGAATAAACAAGTAAATATATTGTGAAATGCTGAGCATTTAACTTTCTGAAAGTCAAAACTCTTTCCAATGAAGTAGAAGTCACTAGTTAAATAAATGTAACGGTGAGTCCTTCTATGTATCAATTTTTTTTTTATTTAAAGTGTTCCACATCACTATCTATTTTTCTAGAAATTAGTTTTTTCTACACCCACATTTTTAAAGGATTTTTTTTCCAAATCTGTAAGATTTTCCTAGGAAATAGGTGAATAACAGAAGTAAAGCTGAGAGAAAAATGTTCATGCAAAATGCAAAATGAAAAGATAAATAAAAGATTTCTGCAGAAAAGCTCTAGCAGCCTAGTTCCCCTTAATTCTAATAACGATTAATATAATTTTTACCACAGCAGGTTTGTAGTTAATTTTGATCTAAATACTGCAAGCAATTTTATTCAACAAAATCTAAGTGGTGCAGGGTGGTGTGGAGGTGAAAAAACAACCACGTTCCCAGAGATCTGAACTAATTGGTGGGAATAGCTATTTTCCTCTTACTCACAATTTTGTGGCTGGTTAGTAGATAACACCAAAAGAAAATAAAGTTATTTCTTTTAAGAATGTGATCTTGAAATCTAAAGGTTTGATGAGATCAAACCTCCCCTGAGCTCCAAGGTTTGATCACTTTTATACTAGCTTCTAACTAAGTAGTCTCAACAAACATACTCAAGCTCTGAAAATGTTTCAATTAACATTTTAAGGAATTTTTTTTTGTAACTCAAGTCCTACTATGTGGGACCTTACAAATGTGCTATGTAACTCTATTCAGTTTTGTCACATAGAAGGAAGTATCCATCTCTACTCATTCACGCTCAACTTCTCCTAAACATACAATTGTGTGCAAGTTAATATCCCTGGAAGTTGACCTCTGTTCAATTTTGCTCTTCTAAATTCCTACTACTTGCCTTTACTATTCATTTTAGTATCGCTTTATATTTTCTTAAATTCTTCTGTAACTTTTTCACATATGTGGTATGTTTTATTGTTAAGTACCATCTATATTAACTAAGATAGACTGTACAATGAGATTTAAATAATTTTTTTCGGGGCGCCTGGGTGGCGCAGTCGGTTAAGCGTCCGACTTCAGCCAGGTCACGATCTCGCGGTCCGGGAGTTCGAGCCCCGCGTCAGGCTCTGGGCTGACGGCTCAGAGCCTGGAACCTGTTTCCGATTCTGTGTCTCCCTCTCTCTCTGCCCCTCCCCCGTTCATGCTCTGTCTCTCTCTGTCCCAAAAATAAATAAACGTTGAAAAAAAAAATTAAAAAAAAAAAAATAATAATTTTTTTCAATCAATTAATAATACATTTGTCTAAAGAAGAAATTGTTGGGGCACCTGGGTGGCTCAGTTGTTTAAGTGTCTGACTTCAGGTCATGATTTCACAGTTCGTGGGTTCGAGCCCTGCTTCTGGCTCTGTGCTGACAGCTCAGAACCTGGAGCCTGCTTCAGATTCTGCATCTCCCTCTCTCTATCTGCCCTTCCCCCACTCACGCTCTGCCTCTCTCTGTTCTCAAAAATAAATACATGTTAAAAAAATTTAATAAAGAAAACAAAGGAGAAATTGTTGGGAGTATTCTTCAAGGCTAATGTAATCATGAACACTAGAGCAATAAACCAGGTGAATTACAGATAAGGCCCGGAAGTCTGGATCTTTAGCTAGTAAACTATCCTTAATATAAAAGTAGCTATTTAGAGGGATCTAAGTTTACTGAGGCGGATATATAATCAAGATCCCAAAATTGAAAACTCTTTAACTAAAAAGGGAGTTCGCTCTGCAAGGTGGTCATAAATTAGTAAAAAAACATTAAGGAAATCTCTGAACATGGAATAAATGATGTTTGGGGAGAGAAACATAAGTGGGTTTAACTGGCAATTAGAACAGAATTGATAATGGAGTTGAAAATGGCAAGACAGCTACTATGTTTTAATAGAAATGTAGTAAATGTATTCTATCAAAAGTTTGGGCTGGGCTTCCCATTACTGGTTTCCACCTGTTAATAGTTGAAAGAAAAAATAGGAAGTAAGGAAGAGAGGGGGAGGAGGGGAGTGAGGGAGAAAAAAAAAGTAGAAGAGAGAAAAAAAAACCTCAAGTATTCTTCTAGAGCTTAAGAAACAACTGACAGGTTTATAACATTGCACTGAAACTACCAGCAAAATCACAATGGGCTGAAGCCTCAGTCAGGCCCCTAAAACATCTGTAGCTTTGTTTAAAATGACTAAGATGAAACACATCAGTTTATGGAAAATGAGGAAGGCTTCCAGCAGTTGGCCAGTGTTCTAGGTGATTGATATTGATGAGCAATAAAACAACTGATCTACTGCCAACGGAGAAAAACATTGCAAGCACATCCAAAAACTCATCTGCAATGAAGATTATAAGGGTGCCCACTCTGACCACCTTCCCACCCTCACCAGAGAGGTGACCGTGCTCCTGGCAACCACTTCCACACAAAGGCCACAGAAGAGCACCTCCTCCCCCTAACCCCTCAAAAATCTCTACAAACATCTTACAAAACCTTTACTCTCTATTCTTCCAATAGCTTCCTTCCTCCTTTTCTTTCCTTCCACTCTCCTTTTTCCTCCTTCTTTCTTTCCCTCCTACGTGCTTTTCTTTCTTCCTAAAATCCACACACACACACACACACACACACACACCCCTCCAGATCATCCCTACTCCACCAGAACTCTGTCGCAGGCAAGACGGAATCAAGCACAGGCGGCTGGCCCGCGCTTTAGCAAGCACCATCTGGCACCTGGGATTCATCGCCACTTTCCATCCGCCCAGAGGTGAGAGGGGCAGAAGGCAAAGGACGCGCGCGCAGAGATGGTGTGACCCAGTTCTTCGGAAACTTTCAGCTGATCGCAACCCCTCCCCCAACCGAAACTCTTTAATCATCCATCAAGCCAGAAAAGTACAGTCACTTCTGCCTCGTCTTTGGAGTTGGAAAAGAGGCGAAGCAAGGAAAGCAAGGAAAGGAGGTTCACCCCTTTACTTCCCCCATTGCCGAACGGCCGCGGCGCAGAGCCGCGGTGCGGCCGGAAGGGGCCGCTGTTCGCTCAGAGCAGCCACGCCGCTGCTGCCGCCGCCGCCGCACCTCCCACGGCCCCACTGGCCCAGCCCCGCCAAGTTCCAACAGCCCCCAGTCGAGCGAGCGCCGGGAACCAGCACCGCCCGGCAGGAGCAGACGGCGCTCAGACCAGCCGAGCTGCGGCGTGCGTCGGAAAGGCTCCTGGGAAAGTCCCACGACCCGGGGACTTTGGAAAGGAGAGAGCGAGCAGCCCCGGCGCGCGCAAATCTGCAAGTGAGCGCTCCGCTCCCTACCATTCCTCTCGCAACCCTAGCGCCTTCCCACCCCTCGGACCCGCGCCTCCCCGGGCGCTCGCCGGCTCCCGCGATGAATCCAGCGCTGGACAACCAGACCGATGTGGCGGGCCTGCTCCTGGCCAACAGCAGCGAGGCTCTGGAGCGCGCCGTGCGCTGCTGCACCCAGGCGTCGGTGGTGACCGACGACGGCTTCGCCGAGGGCGGCCCGGACGAGCGCAGCCTGTACATCATGCGCGTGGTACAGATCGCCGTCATGTGTGTGCTCTCGCTCACCGTGGTCTTTGGCATCTTCTTCCTTGGCTGCAACCTCCTCATCAAGTCCGAGGGCATGATCAACTTCCTGGTGAAAGACCGGAGACCGTCTAAGGAGGTGGAAGCGGTGGTCGTGGGGCCCTACTGACCGGCCCTCCCACCTCCGCGACAGCCGCCCCAACGCCTCCCCACCTAGCCAGCCCGGCCGCGCCCCTCACCATCCGAGACTGGGCGAAGCAAACCTGTCGGAGTCAATTATTTCTCTCGACTTTTGCCTTTCGGGATGAAGCGACCCGTTTCTCGCTGGTCCTCTGAAAGCCCCCATTCCTGGCAGTAGGAGGAGAGCGCCCTGACTGGACTCAGCAGCAAGTGGCAAGAAGAGGGCAATTAGGGCGCAGAACTTTGGAAGCTGCCGCTAGCGTGGGATGCGGGGAGACCGACCGGGTCGACGGCCCTCCTCCACCGCAGGTGGGCCAAGCTCTCGGGGCAGGTGGAGAGGGCGGGCAGGGGAGAGACCCAGCGGCACCGATTGCCTGGTGGCCCGAAAAGTGACCGGTGTATACGCCACGCAACAGAACTAATGGGGACACACAAATCAGTGTCAGGATTCGCGCCCATTCTCTCCCGCTCCTCCCAGACCTGGCGGGAGAGACTATAAATACCTTTGATTGATTGTAACGTGCCGTTTTAAGGGATTTTGTGTTTGTTTGCTTGAATACAAATATTTGATAAGTCCTTTGTTGCCCTAGTGGCCTGTTTGCCTGCCTGGGGTTAGAGTTTTGTTGTCGTGGGAGAAGGGGTAGAGGGAGGGGGAGCCTGCGAATGTGAACTGGGTGATTTGTTTCTTTTATTGAATTTGCAACGGGGGAGGGGGGGCGTGGGAGGTTAGGGTGCGGGGGTGGGGAGGTGGTTAACGCCCTAGCTAGTGCCGGGGCGAAGACTTGGAATAGAACTTGTAGCTCGTGACTGCACGGTTTACGCCACAAAAGTGCTCTTGACATTCATGACACAGTTTTGAGTTTTTTCTTTCTTTTTTTTTTTTTTTTCGTATTTAACATTTCCTTAATAAACGCAACATTTAAGTGTTTTGTTCCTGGCTTCCTGGTGGTCATTCTGGGCTCTGGGCAGAAGGGAATGCTTGGGGGTGAGGAGTCAGGTTACAGGCCCAGGGAATTCGCTTTGGAGAGCTGCAATTCAACTCGTGGATCCCGAGGAGGGACGAGGGTGTGGGCAAGACGGAGAGGCCTAGGGACTAGTCAGACGTGGCCAAGCCTCAGGCACAGGAGCCATGCTGGAGGCAGCATCCTTTGTTTTCTCTAACAGTTAATATTTTATATTTCATTTAGGCTCAGCTCTCTGAGCCAGGACAGACAACAGGAGGCCCCCGCGGGGAAGATGACACTTCCGTGCAGGGCTCCAGTGAGAACACAGGGTTACACCGCTAATGAAGGGAAGAGATGGTTTGGCCAGCCTTCAGGGAGGGCGTCTTGCCCCTGACCAACGTCAGCAAGAGGGCGTCGGGATGCTGCCGAAGAATCAATAAATAATTAATGAATAAATGTGAGGAAAAGTAGCTGCTAAAGTACATAATGAGGCTAAGTCTCCCTGAGGTAAAACACTGTTACTAAAACATGGCATGCATTGTCTTTGCCATATTACATTTTCTAGGGAAAAGGCCTGGTTAAAAGGGGAACTCGATCTGCTTTTTTTAAATTTGGAGTTCCCAACCCCAGGCCAGATAAAAAGGTTCAGAGGAGTTAGCCAAGGTCCTGAAGTCCTGTGGGGGGTGAGTATTACAACCCAAACTGGGAAGGATGGGCTGGAGTGGAACTACAGATGGTGGGAGGCACATTTAGGACTTAGAAATTGAACAGTGATGGAAAGAAGAGCCTAGAAAATGGCGAATGTGAAAGTAACCCATACAATACAAGAACTTCAAGCCTAAACTTGATAAGAGGGTTAGAGCAGCTTGTATTCACGCTTGGGGGTTAGGATCCTAAATATTTTCAAAAACATAAGGGATCCTCTACTATACTATACAATGCAAGACTTCACAACGGCAGACACAAGACTGACTAAAAGTCAATAAAAATAATGTGTCCCATTTACTCAGGAAGAAGCACAACTGGTGGAAACATGTCCATTGAGTCAAAGGCGGGGATCTAAAGGCTTGAGTGTCCTTTAACATCCTATCCCTATTAAGTGTGGATTTCACTCCCAAATCTTGCCAGGAATTATGACTTCAAATGGTTTTTTGAATGCTGGTAGGTTGCAGGCTTGCAAAAAAGGATTGGGAAGTTTTGCCTGCTGTTCCTGTCTTTGCAGCTGGTAAGAGTTTGCTTATTTGTTTTGTTTTTGTTTTTGTTTTTTGTATCTGGGGAGGGGAGCAGAGTCAACATGTAGTTAAGGGTGAGTCATGGAAGACAGTTTACTTTTGCTAATGGATAGGACAGGAAATGGAGGCTTTTTATTTTAGTAGACAGTTTCTGTGGCACCAAGTTAATCTGCTGCCTCCATGTTTCAAAGAGAGAAACAAAACACAGCAACCCGTTCACGCTGGGACAAACCAGACGTTTGAAATTAAACTCGGGTTTCTTTCGTGGCTGCCACATCTGCTGAGGGTTCCGTATTCCTACAAATTTATTAGCCCATCAGTGAATTCAGTGCTCTGGTGGAAATCGATTTGGAATCAAAAACTAATCAGCCAGAGTTTTTAGGAATCCTGCTACGTGTTCTGCTGTGCAAGGAGCATGCTTCTAGCGAGTTTCAGACAGAAAGGTTTCATACCTATGGGTCCATTTTCGCTTGTTTGTCTAGAACAGACATTTCCATTGAAAGCCCAAGTCCTGAAAATTTGAAAAGGGGCCTGCCCAAGCTATTCTGTTCCTACCATCTCCCCTAGCAATACAATTTCCTTCATACTTGTTCCTCTTAATACTACTTTATACCTCTTTCCTCCTCCCTGCAAAAGAAAATTTAGTTTCTCCTTACCTCAACTATCCAAATTTATTCTCTTGCTCCCAGAAATTGTGATTGTCAGACAAACCAGAACGTGCAAAATTTAGTCCTTAGGTAAAAAAAGATATGTGAACAGAGCTATGTAATCCATGATCTATGCATTTATAGGGAAATGCACATAGTCTGAAAATATCATAGCCCTGGGGACCATTTCCTGCCAACAACTCTTCTCCACAGCCCTTAGATCCATTTGTTACTTCGAGAGATGCCAAGTGGTTCTGGTTTTTATAGATGAGGTGATGTGTGCAAGAAGCTTTTTACACTCCCTATTCCCTGATGGCCACACGGCAACCACTTTCTTTTGTCCCACACCACTCCCTGTCTCACCCTGCCTTTGGCTCCGTCTCTCTCTGATTCTACAAACACATTAAATGAAACTTTTTAATCCTGCCCAGAGTGTATGGAGCATCTACCCTTTCCCACAGTCATGCTGTAAAGGCAAGTGAGTTTTAAAAGTCACTATCTGTTTTGCCTGAGAAAACAGTTTCTGCCTTAAGAGATTGGGAATTGAGACAGAAAGATGCAAACAGGCAGATTATATCATCCCACACTTAGGTCCACCATTTGGTCGGTAATTAGTGGGAAGTCCTGAGAGAGAGAGACGGCTTTCTGTAAAAGCTTGCTGCTTCGGACACAGTCCATGGGGAGGTATCTTATACTTCCTGAAACCCTTCTGGAAATACAGCAGGAGCAGAGAGAGGTTTTTGTGAGACTCAGCAAGTAGATTAGCAGGGTGGTAACCCCTCTCAGGCTGTGAAGACAACCGCTGATGCCACTGAGGCTGAGTGCCCTCCACCTAAGGGGCTTAGCCAATTGTTGATAAATGTTATTTTTCTTAGGATTTTAATACAGACCTTGCCACTCCCTCTGAAAATGTATTAAGAACTTGAGTTCTGGACACCTTGAGGGTGTTTGAGGGAAGTCAAAATATAAAGGTCATCCACCTGTCTTAGGTCTTGTGCTTGATTATTGATTTCTGAGCCACCCTAACTTCTCCTTGGATCCAGAGTCAGTCCTGTGACTGTGTCTTCCTGCACTAATTTTGAGTGGAAAGGGAAAGACACACTGGACTATGACACAGGAAAGCTTTGTTCCAGTCTCTGAGTAGCTGAGTATCCTCATCCCTGAAATGAAAAAGATGAATTCTATAAGGACATTCCAATTCTATGGTTCTATTGAATTAGCTTGTTTAACATTTCCTTGCCCATTAAGATGTTCCATACATCTCTTTATGAGGTACCTTAGAAATATATTTTATCTTTGCAATCTTGGTCCTTTGCATAGAAATGTTATTGCCCAGAGTCCAGTACTCTTTGACTCATAATGTGTTACTTGCAATAATCAAAGCAAAATTTCAGACACCCAACCAGGCCTGGGTAGACAGCAGTTTATAAACTGACGGAGCACACGTCATCTCACCAGTGCCTTAAATATTCCTGATCTCTATATTCTCACTGGATGGCACAATGAAAGCAAGCCCATCGAACAAAAACAGGAAACAACTGGCAAGCGATTTGTCTAGATCGTGCACATTCAGGATAATACGTGCTGTTGTTTACAGAAACTTCTTGGGTGTTTGAAGACAAATCAACAGCCAATTTTTCTCCCCCAAAGCATTTGTCCCCTCTGAGCCTTCGTGACAGCACACAGCAGCTGTTCCACATGCAGTTTAGAGCCTTCGTTAGCCTTGGCTTATTATAATTGTCATGGGGGGGGGGTTGCAATGCCAGGAAAGGATTCCAGGGTTCAGTTTGTTCTGTAAGACTCAAACCTAGTTTGAAAGCCTGTTGAAGCTGCAAGTCTACAGCAATCCCCAAAACAGGAGTCAACAAATCTTTTATCCACCTGCCAAATCCCATTTAGATATGTGCACAATAGCTCAAATGGGATATGTTTTAAAGTCAGTTCCAACAAGAGTAATTGTTTCCTAATCTCTGAATTTAAATGCTCAATGGTTAATTGCTTCCATGGCCAATCTTACAGTCTTCCTTTCCAAATATTTTTGTATTGCTTTAGATGCTTAAAATGTTTCAAAGTCTAGGATCAAATTTATAGCATCAGCTTAGGTTTAAAAATTCTTGGAAAGTACAGTTTAGGAAAAAATAAAGTAGGTAATATTATTAGCAAGTCATGTATCATTTATGGTGATCATAATAGAATAGTCTAAATTTACTACTTATATTTGAAGAAGTCAAAAGATTTCAGAGGGAGCTTCTACAAGGACTGTTACAAAGATAACTAGATGCACTTTTAAATACTTCTCAGTAAGCTTACCAACAGTGGCTTGCTTCTAACCTAAATAATATATACTCAATGAGAATAAAAAAAAACATATACCCATTGACCTATTTATTATTTTTTGAAGGGCGTTTCCATCCCTAGATATACGTAAGAGTTGGCTTGCTGAAATATTTTTTGAGTGGGTAAATGCAGGCACAAAGTGATCAATACATTAAAGGTCAAGCCATCTGTGATAATGCTGGAACAAAACTCTGCCCTGCTCCCATTGTAAAACTAGTTTCCATTATACAGTAATATTTTCCAAACTCACCAGCCAAACAGATAGTGTTTGTCAAGCACTCATGTATACATGGTACATTACAAGTTATTACTGAGACAATGAGATGATTCCTACTCATTTGAGCCATAAAACACAGGCACAGATAAACATAAACACACAGGAGGGAAGGCATGTGAACTACCCCAAAGAGTCAAATAATAAAGAAATTGCTCCTATTTACTATTTCTGGAATTCAGAGTGATATGAATATACATACATATTTACACTATAGCCTCCATGTTGGCACAGTTTATAACAAGGAGAAAATGTTAGTTTTTCTCATCAGATTTTTTTTCATATTTGCCTTCTGCCCTCACCAATTCCTCTTTCATTATATACTCCATCCCTCACCCACATCTAAAGATATACTGCCTTGAAAGAGGCATTGATTTTTATCAGACCAAGACTCCACATGTCTGATTACTTTGGGAAAAGAATCCCTCTAGGATACGGAGTGTCTCTTTTGCTGTATTTATTTTCCTATAAATTGAGCAGGATCATGTAGTTCATATTCTAAATAGTATTGATTAAGGCAGGTGCACGTGCACTTACTCACATACTCTGTCTCCCATATTTTATACTGATGAAACATAGCCATTCTACTGCAGACTATAAGTAAGCATCACATATTCTCCAGCTGTTTTATACTATCTGTTTGCAATAAAATGACGCATAGAAAGGTTGCAATAGTCCCAAAATGTTGAGTGAATAAGATTTATGCAAGGTGCCTAGAGTCTTACAATACATCTCTATCTTGACATATATGTTTCAATCTTCATCTAAGAACTGGAAAGAAAAAAAAGAAAACTAAAACCCCAAGGGACAGAAAAGTCAAAGATTATATATTGCACAAGCTTAAAAATCTTTAAATGCTAAGTTAAGAGAAATGAGAAAGGACCCTAAATTTGAAGAAGATCAATGAAAACAAGAAGAACCTATTAAGTCTCTAGAAATTTACAGGCGATTCTGAATTCTCAAAATGGCAACTAGGAAAGTGTACATTTAGAAGACTTAAGAAAGGATCAAAGACTACCAGGTGAAAGAGCTAGGCAATGAAAGAAGAATGTGAAAAATTGTTAATTCCTCCTCCATTTCTCTCTCTTCTGCAGAGTCTCGCACTATTGCAAGCATCCTGTTATATATAGCTAGCTCAATTTTCTTATATCCAAAGGTCAAAGAAGCCTTGCCTGATCTTCTTATCTTTATCGTCAATAAATATTTATTATTTAGTATCTAGTATAGGCATGCCTCTGCACTAGCTACTAACTTAGACCTTGGAAGGTGAGTGCAAAGTATCATGGAATTTAAAGAGGCCTTCTGTGATCCCATCCTGTCTTCTGCTTGATTTGTGTCTATGGAGATCTAGTTACATATGAGATACACATACTTGTGACTTTTCCCCTTACAGATGAAGTACTCTCTATTCTCTATAATTAATGTGAAGGCCTGGACTACTCAAACAACTTAATTTGACTTTTTCCCATGCCTTCAGGTAGCATACATAAGGCTCACTGTACATTATATATTCAAGCTCAAGATAAGCATGAATATGGAAGGCCTAAAGAAAGAGCTCCAAATGAATTTCTTGAGGCTACCTATATTTTTCTACAAATTCAGCTTGGGAATACATGTTTTATTCATTTCCCCCACCATGAATTTTCAAGGCCTGAATAATTAACAAAAAGGATCAAGTGTGAAATTCCCTTCCTGACATTTCATAAATGAGCTAAGAAAAGAATGTATCCTTGTTCTGAGTAACATAAATATCTTCTAAATTTACAAAACGTTCAACCCAGAATGCACTACGTTAATTGAGACTCTTTGAGTTGCCATCATCATAAACCCTATTCAAGCGAAGGTTAAGTAAGATGCTGAACTTCCTGACTCAGGGGACTTGCAAGACCAAGGGTACAGCTACTTCAGCTGCACAAGAAGCTGATGTATCATGCCATTCTGATTCTTCCACAATCTCCTTCTTTCAGCAAAGCTCTTCCACCTAGAGAGAGAAGGGGAATAAAAAAAGACCCCCCCCCCTCCAAGCCCACACTCACATCTTACCCGTCTAATGACTGTAGCAGAAAGAAACTGTCTTCCTGGGCGAACTCTAGCCCAGTTTGGACCATGTGTTTATCCCTGAACAAATCTCTGTGACTGGGGTGGTTGGAGGAAGCAGGGTGTCCTCGGTCACTGCCATTCCTGTGGTGAGAGGGAGAGAACACAGGGAAGAAGGGTCAGTTCTATTCAACCACAAGCCCCTGAGTCCTCACAGAAGAGATTCAGTCTGTTATCAGAAGAAGCAACAGGGCTGCTAGACATCCTAAAATGATTCTCACCTAGTTCAAAGGAACAAACACCAGCTAGACACTGGTAGAGTCAACTAATTGGACCTACAGCTCCTGACTCTTAACTTAGTATTCTTTTAAAAACCATTTATTCTATCAACTATCTTTCAGCAAGGCTCAGAAGCCTTTTTACATTTCTTTCATGATTCTGTGTCTGTGCTGATGTAGTTCCACAAGCCCTGGGTAGTAGCCTGGATTTCTGGGGCAGGCATTGCCACCACCTGGTACCCAGTGATAGGAATTTCAGCCAGTCGTCGGACATCTCCATTTGTCTATGAAAATAAAATCATTTGCCCACCCTAGGTCTGGCTGGGCAGAAAAATGTCCTTGAGATGGTAAATTTTATGTTAAGAAAATCTTTAATATGATCAATTATTAAACAAAATGAACCAAATTTATTTGCTGCAGGACTTCTCTTCTAAGCTTTCTCGCTCTCTATGGGATAGATAAAATATTTAGCGTTTCCAAGTTGATCTGACAAACTCACTTTGATGGACTTTCTCTCATGACCCATCTTCCTTAGAAATGCTGTTTCTCTGTAAGTACATGTGATATTTTTATTGCCTTTCTTTGAATCCTTCTTTATTCTGTTTCTAAATTGTCCCTTATCTGAAATCATCCTAACCCAGAGAGCTGGCCCAGCTTTCTGATCCCACTTTGGGTTATAATTTCTGGGAGTTGGTATTTGGTGTGTAATCTTTTTACACCTTAACATTTGACCATTGGGGGCATACTTCATTACATGGTGGTCTACAAAATCTTGTTCTCACTCTGACACAGTAAAACATGTACTACCCTGATTTACTTGAATTGAGATCTATATCAAGGCCTGCTTGGTTTTTATTTTAAAAGAATGAAATATCTAAGTTTTTTATATCCTCTCAGTGAATAATAATTTTTTTAATGTTCTTTTATTAAAGTTCTCTAACATTAAGAAGATTTATAAGTAGAAACTTTTAGGGATGTCAAGGCAATTAACCATGGTAAATATAAGATACATCATTTTAAAATAATAATATATAAAGAACCAAATAGTAATATTGAAAATTTGAAAATTTACAATTGAAATGTATTCATTTTATTTTATTTTTATTTTTACTTATTTTTGAGAGAGATAAGGAGAGAAGTAGGGGAGTGAGGAGAGGAATAGGGAGAGGGAGAGGGAGAGAGAGAGAGAGAGAGAGAGAGAGAGAGAATCCCAAGAAGTCTCCATGCCCAGTGTGGAGCCCTATGCAGGGCTTGATTTCATGACCATGAGATCATGACCTGAGCTGAAATCAAGAGTCAGTCCCTTAACCTACTGAGCCATCCAGGGCCTCTGTACTCTCCATTTTAAAGGAGAATTTACTAAAATATTCCTTTGGCTTTGGGATAAACATCTACTTCAAAATTAAACCCATATTTACCTTTGTATGAGATTGCACACCTCAAATATTATAATACAGAGATTAAATTTTGCTGAATTCTTTGCATTTGTTAAATGTATTCTAATTCCCCATTCTACAAAGCAAAGACTTTACTGACTATTGATATAAGGAAAAGCTATTCAAAGGTGGAAACTTCACTCTTTGATATGGAGTTTCATTTCATGCTTAATGTGTTGTGTAGACAAAGAAAATATTAATAATGTTCCATGATTCGATGATTTTTGAGATAAAAATATTTTCAATTTTAATTCAAGGGATTCAGAAAGAGTGCTTAGACATTGGAGAAGTACTATAAGAAAGGTTTTATGACCACCAAGGGCATTGTCTTTTTAGAGCGTGGGTTACCTGTCAGGTATCAGTCGCTTAGGAAAAGTTGAATGAGGGATGCCTGGGTGGCTCAGTTGAGCATCTGACTTTGGCTCAGGTCATGATCTCACAGTTTGTGAGTTTGAGCCCCACATCAGGCTCCATGCTGTCAGCTCAGAGCCTGCTTGGAATTCTCTCTCTCTGCCCCTCCCCACTTGCATTTCTCTCTATCTCAAAAATGAATAAACATTTAAAAAAGAGAGAGAGAGAGGTAAAAAAAGAAAGGTTGAATGAAGTTATAAATTTTTTATATTTCCACGTTTCAATGAAATTTTATGCCATAATATTAGGCCATTCTATAAGACTATCTGACTTTCTTCTATCCTATGTTTTCAATTAAGAAATGAAAAGTTATTATTTTAAGAGAATTTTGTTTCCACACTGATTCCAAAGCATGTAATCACAGTATAATATAGTCCTATTTTCTCTCTTCTCTTCTTCCTATTGTCTTCTAGTTGTATTGTATTATTGACATAGCGGATTTTCAAGTTCTGTTCATAGAAACTTGGTAGGCATCAAAAAGTTCTTGTTGATTACTGTCGTCATCATCATCCATTCATAGCAATGACTAGTAGCTGCTAATATTAACCATAGTTGGTACTGTACACATGTTACTTCAAACTCCTTACATCTTTAGAAGTAATATCCCACTCCCACAAATGCGAAAATGGAGGGACTGAGGGTTGGTAGCTATTCCAAGGTCACATAGCTGAAATGTTCTTGCGCTAAGAGGTGAACCCAGATCTGAGACATCACAAACCAAGAGCACCTCCTGAATGTTATCCTGCTAATTCTTCTGGTGTCAGATTGACAGTGGGGCAAGTTTCAACTTTTTCACACACGGTGCTGTGTCATTGAAAACTTGTATCCACCCCTACAGCTTTGAGTAATGATTTCACATAGAGGAGATGCAAAGCAATTTATCATTCTGGTAGATCTAGAGTTTGCTAGTAGCAGATGGTTCTAGGAGGTGGGAATGTGGGTTTAGGAGGCAATTCAAATGAGCCTCAACTTGTCCAATTATATAGCCCTCTGACTTGGAAATGAATAGAGATTTTAAAAAACGATTTTCTCCCTGAATTCTATAACCACCAAGGTCTCTAGTGTTCATTTATGTTGCTTAAACAATTTTTTGTTGAAACTCTGCTTACAATATAGTTGTGACTAAATTATTTTATTCTAAAACAGGGCTCATTTGGGGCGCCTGGGTGGCGCAGTCGGTTAAGCGTCCGACTTCAGCCAGGTCACGATCTCGCGGTCCGTGTGTTCGAGCCCCGCGTCAGGCTCTGGGCTGATGGCTCAGAGCCTGGAAGCCTGTTTCTGATTCTGTGTCTCCCTCTCTCTGCCCCTCCCCCGTTCGTGCTCTGTCTCTCGCTGTTCCAAAAATAAATAAACATTGAAAAAAAATTTTTAAAACAGGGCTCATTTGCTTGATGTCAACAAATGTCCTTTAAAGTTATGAGACACTTTTGTACACTAGACTAGCTTACAAAATTATAATTTACTTTATGGAGTCCTTATTACTATTTGTCCCCCTTCTAAGCACTTTTCATGTATTGGATCACACAGTCTTTACAACCATCTTATGAGGTAGTTTCTCTTCTCATTTGTGAGAAAACTGAAGAGCAGAGGGAAAATATATTGACTGACTAAACCTGGAAACTAAAAGATTCTGAGAGACTTGAGCAATGATCTGACTTTAACAAGATAAAATTTAACCTGGGAAAATACAACGTCCTGTCTTGGGTCTAAAACAGCTGTGCACGTATAGAATGGGGAAAATACAGATCACAAATACAAAAGATGTAAGCTGTTTTTCAAAAAGAAGGGCTAGACAAGTCAATGGAATATTGAGATAACCAAAAAAAAAAGAAAAGAAAAACATTGAACTTAGCCTGCATTGATGGAAGTAGGGGCAGGTATGAGGCCAGCTCTATTCTGTTTCTTGATTATTCCAATCTTAGAGTGGTTCTGTCCTAATACCATTTTTTTTTTAAGTTGTAAACAAACTCAATGTATTCAAAGAAAGCAACTATACTGGCAAGGGTTCTAAAACCATGTTAAATGAAAAACGGTCAAAGGAGTAGGTAGCAGTGTTTACCATTGAAGAAAAGGAGGGGGAAGCCTCAGGAATAACAGAATAGCTGTGCTCCAATATCTGAGGAACTGACATAAACAGGAGGAATTATATGTGTTTAGTATACGCCCAAGTAGGAAAATTGGCAACAGTGAGCAGAGGAAGCCACACACAGAGAGAGGTCAACTCTTAACCAGCAAGATTTTTCTAATAGCTGGAGCCTTACAAATGTAAAGTGAACTGCCTTTGGAGAGAATAAATTCCATTTTTGGATGCCCATTCAGGAGGGATGTTACAAAGGAGATTCAAGAAATAGACTAGATGTTTGAGGTGCCTTCTAGTCCTGTGCTTTCATTATTCTTGACTCTTCCCTTTTGGATAGAAGACTGCAGGCACCTGGCGGGAGGCTTTGCTGTCTGGCCAGAAAGAGCAGCAGCCTGATCAGGGAATTTGGAGTTACAGGGTTTTGGCAGAAGTAGCAAGACCTGGAGTACAAATCAGAAGGCTGAGTCCTCTTTTCTCACTCGGATGCCTGCCTTTTCTTACAACTTGCCCGTTGTGCTAAAATCATCTTCTATTACATCTTGGCCATAAATATTGTTACGTTTCTGATCTCACTTTTTTTTTTTTTTAATTTTTTTTTTCAACTTTTATTTATTTTTGGGACAGAGAGAGACAGAGCATGAATGGGGGAGGGGCAGAGAGAGAGGGAGACACAGAATCAGAAACAGGCTCCAGGCTCTGAGCCATCAGCCCAGAGCCTGACGCGGGGCTCGAACTCACGGACCGCGAGATCGTGACCTGGCTGAAGTCGGACGCTTAACCGACTGCGCCACCCAGGCGCCCCATGATCTCACTTTTTAAGGCACCACTCTTAATTGGTTTGTCCAGAAGTTACACTCAAAATGACTTTGAAATTATTTTACTGAGGAAGGTGCAGACATAGCCTGTCAGCTTTCTCCAAGTTTAAAGGCTAGTTCTTACATTAAGCTCCCTGCCTCTAAAGGAAAATTAAGCTAGCTTGGGGCACATATTTATCCAAAACAAAAGGATCCCTGAGGTATGGACTCACGGATTTAACAGGATTTTGTTTCCTTACTATATAGCTAAAAAGGTGTTAATGGATAAATCATTCTTTCTAATGCAGCATAAGATGTGGTCTCTGTCACACTAAATAATCAGATATAAGAAACATTGCACTTATTCTGGGAAAGAAAACTTAATACCTTGATGTCTCAAGGCTTGAGAACACACACAGAATCCAGGCCTGTAATTATAGCATTGTGTTTCAGAATCTGCATAGCCCTGCAAAGAACACAGTCCCTGATGTGAAGGGTAGGAAGTTTTTGCCAGTGTGCTGTCAAAATTTCAAAGTACCTTTCCACGATACCACAGTCTACCTCCTAAGGAAAAAAAAATTTAATTAGTTTTCCAACAAGAGTAATGTTTTAGGCTAGATCTTTCCAGATGGGAGGGACATTCCTAGTAGACACACACACACTGGAGACACGAAGACCACCTTTCTGAAAAGATTGATTCTGTTCATCCCATTGGAAAGAGAGGATGTAGTAAGTTTCACTGAGAAGGAGACCACTCATACATCCTGAAACAGAATGAGCCCTGTTGGGGGTGCCTGGGTGGCTCAGTCAGTTAAGCATCTGACTTTGGCTCAGGTCATGATCTCACGGTCTGTGAGTTTGAGCCCCGCATCAGGCTTTGTGCCATCAGCTCAGAACCTGGAGCCTGCTTTGGATTCTGTGTTTCCCTTTCTCTCTGCCCCTCCCTGACTCGCACTCTGTCTCTCTCTCTCAAAAATAAACATTTAAAAAAATTAAAAATTAAATAAAAAATAAAAAAAAAAATCAGTCTCTTGGGGGGTGGGGGGACGCCTGTATGGTTCAGTAGGTTAAGCATTTGACTTCACCTCAGGTCATGATCTCACGGCTTCTGAGTTCAAGCCCCTAGTTGGGCTCTGTGCTGACAGGTCAGAGCCTGTAGCCTGCTTCAGATTCTGTGTCTCCTCTCTCTGCCCCTCCTCTGCTTGCTCTCTGTCTGTCTCTATCCCTCTTTCTCAAAAATAATAAACATTAAAAAAAAATTTTTTTAAAGAAAATGTTATTCACTTAAAATTGGTAAAATGTCTTCTTAATGGTTTAATGTTTTAAAATAAAAGGAGAAAATTTGTGAAATCATAAGACGCAAGTTGTCTATTTCCCAGGTGACACCACTCTTAAACTAAATACAACTTACTATTAAAAATACCCTGACCTAATTTCCTACAGTCATGTGACCTCACAGTCCTGTATTCCAAAGTCACTGTATTTGGCATTCTCATCTTAGGATCTTGCGTAAATACCCCTTGCTATAATATAATTACATGCTCTGTCCTCAGAGTGGCCTTTATTTTGAAATTCTGCCAGGAACGCCATCATCTGGGTGTTAGAGTTTGATTAAACATAGCCCCAGAGAATGTCTTTCAAAGGATACATTTCACCTGGTTTCCATTTATAAAACACAAAGTAGCATATGCTTTGAAATGACAATAAATCATCATTAAACTTAGACTTAAAAATAACATATTATTTTGTCTTAAACTCTGATCAGGGAGAAAAATGCTTCCTAGAAGGAATCTTGTGGTTTATCTATGTCATATATCTCTGGGGCACCTGGTAGCACAGTAGTTGGTGGGAGAGGGTCCCAAATGTCTAACTAACATAGACAACTGGTGCTCATGACTTCCTCAGCTCTGCTGAATCTTCAGACCTTAACCAGACTCATTTCTGCCCAGTTTCTGAGCTGATTAGAGAGTATGATAGTGGCTTCCTGGGGACTAGCTGGTGGAATCTTATTGATCTTACAATATCTGGCATGCTCAACACATTGAGAATCTTTGTCCCAAGAACCACAGCCTTTCCTCTGAAGCCCACTTATTTGTCTAATCTACACAGATGGCTTCTGTCTAAATGTCTTGGCATGTGTGGTAGAGCTGGACTGATCGTTTTACACTGCCACACCTTTCCTCTCTCAGGGAACTGGAACTCTGTTCGGATATGCTCCTAGTAGTTGCTAGGACCATCTAGAATTGTGATGCCACCACCTTATTCCATAAAGCATAATGCTGCTTCGAAACTACTACTATTTTGTCCCAACATTTACAGTACATGCTTTGTGTACTCACAATAGCCAAGCTCAAACTCAAGTTAACCATACTCCTAACCTATTTGGAGGAGTCCTGGATCCCCTCATTTTGGAGTCCACGTTGCCATGGAGTTAGCTCCTCAACTCTGGTCCCTTGTTTCCTATTCCTTTCCCATTCCCCTGATGTGCTATGAAGACCCCCGTATGCTTTCAGCCCAGGTTTTATACGTTATAGCATGCTGAGAGCCATGTCTGTTCAAGTGAAATGTACATTTCTGCTGCTTACTCTACCTGCGTACCCAGTGAGACTGTAGGCAACTAACAAAGTGTTCAATGAGAGGCTAAATGTTCAAACACAGAGGCCAGGAAGATGATTTAAGATGCTGTTTTGGTCCTGAACTTGAGAAACACTGGACGTGGCCACTCCTTTGACACACACTTGAATTTGGGGTGGGTCAGCTAATAAAAGCTCTTAAAAACATTACTCAGATAACATTGCATTGTTCTTCACTATGTAATGCTCCCACAATACTTCAGGGCAAGGTTAAATTACTTTTAAGTTATTTATCATTCTGGACTCACTGGTTCACTCATCTTTCTTATTATGTAGATTCAATCAAGAGTTGATTTTTATGTGGAAGAAATTCCTAGAACTAAAGAAGGTGAGGTTATAAATGATATTTTTAGAGAAACTTCTTTCCTCAAGATATTTAAAAATAAAAAAGAATCTTCTGTGTAGAAATATTTTATTAAATTTTATATTTAATAAAATGAGTCAGGAGAGTGAATCATAAGATTTCTGCAAAACCTTTCTAGTATCCTATGAAAAGATGTAGCTACTGTTTACATGCCAGTGATTGGGGATTATGGTTTCATGCAACAATATTCTGACTTAGCCTATTTATGAGCCAGGACCATAAGGGATGCTCCATCACTCTCATATTTACAGATAAATATGCCAGCCTCCGTTGTTTTTTGTTTGTCTGTTTGTTTGTTTTTTACTGCAAGACAAGTCTTCTGAACAGTGACAAATATTAAAACCCTTTGGGAGTGGAGGCTCAGTGAGTCTAATTTGGATTCTATTTCCCTTGATTCTAGGGAATTGGGAAGGTGAGTGTGAAATGACTTTGGTTCCCGACACCAGTTGCATAGATTTATTTCAGTGATTGATTAAAAGATCACATGGTTTTGCTAAGCACTGCAACCCTGTATCAATCTTCAAGAGAACTGAAACTGCCATTGATTCTGCCCTGCTGTCTTAGGAAGGAAATTCTGAAAGACTGCATCCAGCCGTTAATAGGCATAAGCCGAGTTAATAGTTGCTTCAATTGCTGAGCAGTGGTAGGGCATGAAAAGAAGCAGGTCCGACATATTTCACTGTCTTCTTTAAACAAAAAGTCTTCGTCTATTTTATTTGGTCAATTAAATTTAGATGCAGACAATATGAATGATTTTTGCAGCCAAAAATTAAAGGGATGCTTACTTTGGAAACATTTAACCTTGAATAACCAATTTGATATTTCTTTTAGGCTACTATTTGATGCATGGAAGTGTATGTCAATTATTATTTTCTTTGTTATTTTTAATTACAGAAGAAGTGTGTGCCATTGTAAAAAAAAATTCATCATAACAGAGGTTTATAAGGAAAAAAGTGAAAATCTCCACCTGCTCCATAAAAATTCTCAGGGGGGTGGGGTAACAATAAGGGTTTTGGATTTAAAGAAAGTGAGAGAAGTGAAGACAAATACCATATGATTTCACTCATATGTGGAATGTAAGCAACAAAAGAAATGAATAAAGGATAAAGAGACATATCAAGAAACAGATTCTTAACTATAGACAACACACTGATGGTTCTCAGAAGGGAGGTGGGTGGGGGATGGGTGAAATAGATGATGGGGATTAAGTCGTGCCATTGTTGTGGGACACTCAGTGGTTCAGTGGGTTAAGTATCAGACTTTGGCTGTGGCTCAGGTCATGATCTCACAGCTCCTGTGCTGACAGCTGAGCCTGGAGCCTGCTTTGGGTTTTGTGTCCCTGTCTCTCTCTGTCTCTTCCCTGCTCATGCTCTCTCTCTTTATCTCTCTCTCTCTCTCAAATAAATAAACATCAGAAAAATTGTTTTAAAAAGGAGCGCACTTGTTGTGATGAACACTGGGTGTTGTATGGAAGTGTTGAGTCACTATATCGTATGCTTGAAACTAATATTACACAATAGGTTAATTATACTGGAATTAAAATAAAAACCTAATAAATAAAAGAAAATGAGACAAGACAGAGATCCAGGTAAGGGCAGGTACAAATTTCGCTCTACAAATGCAAGCATACAGAAAATGGTATTTTTCTTTTTCTACAACCACTTAGCATGTTTTTATTTTTTTTTTAATTTTTTTAACGTTTATTTATTATTGAGAGACAGAGAGACACAGAGCATGAGCAGGGGAGGGGCAGAGAGAGGGGGAGACACAGAAGCCGAAGTAGGTTCCAAGCTGTCAGCACAGAGCCCCATGAGGGGCTCTAACTCACAAACTGTGAGATCATGACCTGAGCCAAAGGCAGTCACCTAACCAACTGAGCCACCCAGGTGCCCCAACCACTTAGCATGTTGTAGGAGCTCCCATGCTGTTGAATCAGCTCTTCTCCTTGATGAACACCTCACCTCCCTCCTCAGAGTTGGGCACATGGTTGTGACATTACACAGTGCCAAGGTTTCTTGACTCTTGTCCAACAGGATCCTGGGTGGTAGACTCATCGAGGTCCCTCCCTGCAGAGCCTCTGAAGGTTAGGTCACTTCTGGTATTAAGTTTGTGCTGTCCTTGGACTAATAATGATGAGGGAGCGTAGGGCAAACTGAGGGCAAAATACAGGCTGGCACACCACTCCCTACCCCACCCCAGGTGGAATATGTGTGATATTCCTGGGACACTCCCAGCTACCCAAGAACAAAGGAAAGGGGTTTAAGTGCTTGCCATGGTAATGTGGGAAACTGAGGCAAATGAAGAATTAAATTCCCTTACTGCCTATAGCCCAATGACAAGTCTTTGAGACCAGCAGAGTGAACTCCTTCTAGGAGCTCAGCTGCCTCAAGGATGACACTATGCTGGGGGCAAAAGGGAATCTTAGCTTAACATTATCCCAACTTTGAGGATCCTGTAAATCTACTTCTTTTATCTCATCTGCCCTGAGATATATGGTGGCAATCATACTCCAAGCCTATGGCCCCCAATATGCATCTGAAGGGCCTCATGACTGAGGTTTTATTGAATGGTAACAACTGGCACTTTCCCTAGCAACAGCCAGACCCTCAAGGTCCTGGAAATCTTGTTTCCAAAATTCCTTAGAGACTTACTCAATCCCTGACTCCCTCCTGACCTGAGGGTATATAATGAGTTACCTGTCACAACCCCAGGGCAGCTCTTCCTGCCCATGGGTCCTGTCCCCATGCTTTAACAAAATCACCTTTTTGCACCAAAAACGTCATCAAGAATTGTTTCTTGGCCATCAGCTCTGGACCCCACGAACCTCCTATCACCCCAAAACTTCATCAATAACAATTGTGAATGTCCCAGGATGTACAAGAATCTTACCATGGTTCCTGCACCACCCTGGAAGTCCTGACTTTGTGAAGCTGACTCAAACCCACCTACCCAGACACACCACACAGCCACCTCTCTGGAGAGGGACCCTCCTTTCAGTTCTTCAAATCCCCCCCGAAGGCTGTCACTGCCCTGCCCTACTCTTATGCTGGCTTTGCCCCAGAATGGCTGAAGGATGGGATTAGGAGTCTCCTCCTCACAAACCCCCTTCTATCAACATCTCATTGTTTACCCCCAACTGTCTTCCTCCTTTCTCTTTGATAACGGAAGTGATGAAGGTGGCATCTTCTAACCTTACTGTGCCTTCCTCCAAATCTCTTCTCCATGCCTGCGTGATTTCCATTTTTTCTGGCAGAGTAAATATGTGAAATTCAAACTCAACTTTCTTCTTTTTTCCTCTTCTGTCCACTATGTCATCCCTTTTGAGAGGCAAGAAGGAAAAGAGAGCAGCTGGTTAGAGGAAGGGTTAAAGCATATAGAAAAATACAGTGAAGGGTAAATAACTGATAAATAACAAATATTAAGATGTGATGAATTAAATATTATTAAATATTTCAAAATATTTTGAAAATTATATGCAGCACATTCTGCCACATAAACAGTGGGTTTTCTGTTTCTTTTAATTTTTTGTAAAAAATAAAATCATGTTAAGTATCTGGAGACAATTCTGCAACTTACTATTTCCCTTAAGTAGTATATTATGGGTGCCCTTCAAGTGTAATTCCTACAAATATGTCCCAATTTTAAAAGCAGCTGCCTAAAGTGATGTACCCATGGCTGAAATCAAGCCAGTATGCAGCAGTGTTCTTGTGCTAATTGTTTATGGCCCATGTGATTCTGACTAATTCATTCTATGTGGTCAGCACCAGTGTTGTACTAGGATTTAGTTTTGTGTTTCCTCTTCCTACTATCACCTTTGGATGCACCTTATTAACTGTATAGACACTCAGGTTGTTTCTAATTTTTTTGTGACTTAAACGACATTGCAGTGAACATCTTTGCACATATTTCCACATGCATCGTTATAGTATTTCTAATGCATAGATAGCTAAAAGTGGAATAATTGGGGGGCGCCTGGGTGGCGCAGTCGGTTAAGCGTCCGACTTCAGCCAGGTCACGATCTCGCGGTCCGTGAGTTCGAGCCCCGCGTCGGGCTCTGGGCTGATGGCTCAGAGCCTGGAGCCTGTTTCGGATTCTGTGTCTCCCTCTCTCTCTGCCCCTCTCCCGTTCATGCTCTGTCTCTCTCTGTCCCAAAAACAAATAAACATTGAAAAAAAAAATTTAAAAAAAAGTGGAATAATTGGGCTCAAATGCGTGAACATTTAAAATCTTCCAAAGGTTTTGTTTGTTTGTTTTTTTTTGTTTTGTTTGTTTTGTTTTTTACCAATTACACACCTACCAAAAGTATAGGTATGTCCTGTTATCTACACCCTTACTAGTACTGAATATTATAGATGTTTTAAATTTTCATCAACTTTTTGGTAAAGAATATTAGCTCACTATTTTAATTTTTATTACTTGTATTTCTAGTATGGCAGAGGTTGTGTTTTCAGGACACTTGTACACTTCTTTCTCAAATTTACCTCTCTTCTATTTGTTTGACCTTTTGTTACTGATTTATAGATGCTCTTTGTTAGTAGTAATAATTTTTTGTTATTTTATATATGTGTTAAATATTTTCTCTCAGCATATCACTTACTTACGTGTCTTGCCCCATATAAAAATTTTATATTTCTGAAAAGTCATACCCATTTATCTTTCCTTTTTTAACTGTGTTAGTTAGAAAGCCTTCCATTTTGAAATTTATATTTCGTTCTTACATTTAGATCTTTCATCTTTACAGAATTTCTTTGGACATGATGTAAAGTAGAATGTTAACATGCTTTCCCCAAATTATTCCAATAGCTTTTCTTTTTTTTTTTTCTTTTTTTTATTTCAAGTTTTTATTTAAATTTTAATTAGAAATTAACACATGGTAAAATTGGTTTCAGGTGTAGAATTTAGTGATTCATCACCTACATATGACACCCAGTGCTCATCACAAGTGCCTCCTTAATACCATCACCCATTTAGCCCATCCCCCCACCCCGCTCCTTTCCAGCAATCCTGTTTCTTCTCTATAGTTAAGAGTCTCTTATGGCCCAATATCTTTTCAAAGATATTCAAATCTTATACTATTTCCACAGTGGATTTGAAATGATAATTAGAATATATTCTTCCAAATGAATCCATTTGCCTATTTAAAAAAAAATACCAAACTGCTTAAATTACTATAACTATTTCTTATACTCTGATATGTGTTAGGGCAAGTCAGAATTCATTTTGTCCCCAAATATTCTTGGCAATTCTAGAATATTTTCTCTTAGATTTGAACTTTAGAATTAGTTTTTTAGGATTATACTAACGTCATAGAACAACTTTTGGGAGTGTCTATATTTTTTTAATGTTTGAAAGCAGCATAAATAAGTTTTCTGGTGCTTGAAGACTGGGACAAAATTCACCATAAAACCATCGGCATCAAGTGCCTTTGGAGATAGAGGTTACCTATGTTTTATTTATTTACTTTTATGTTCTTTTCATCTTATATATTTAAATGTATTTTAATTTTAAAATTGTTATATGTACAATAAATTTTCTTCTGAATATCATGTTTTTGTGATTAGTAGAGTATCCTCACATATTCCATATATTCAGTTTTGTGATTTCATCTATAACTTAAGATTTATTCAGAAATTAATTCATGCATTTTCCAAATGATTTGATAACCTTTCACTATGCTATCTAGTTATTTTACTTTATTTCCACACAATGCAGCTTTAATAATGTGTACTTTTAGGAAGTTATTGAAACTTCTGTTGACCTTAGCACATGAAGAACTTCTATAAATAACGCAAAGTCATTAGCAAATGATGTGAAATCTCCCTTACTGGTTAATTTCTACTTACTTTGAATATCTTTGAATGCTGCATGTGAGTGTATGTTCCTGTGTGTGTGTGTGTGTGTGTATAACCAGTTCTAGGAGTTTTAGGTTAAAGTCTCCTGAAATTATTATTATATAATTTCTCCTTGTATTTCTGTCAGTTTGTACTATATTTGTGTTGATCTTTTATTATTCAGTATATGCGAATTCATAGCTGCAAGAAGTATTTGGTGGATTGGATCTTAGTCAATATAAACTATTCCTTTTTATTTACAAATAGTTTTTCCTTAAGTTCCATTCCATACAACTTTCATATTTCCATCCTTAATTCATCTGGTGGCATTCGCCTGTTACATTTTTTCTGCCTTTTTCTCTTTTCAATGTATCTTTGTGTTTTGCCATAGTCTATCTAAACTTCCAAAGTCAGGTTCGTATAAAATTCCAAAGAGATTGATATTAATCTACCACAGTTGTTTTTTCAAACTTTTTTTTAACCAATTTTCTAATGAGTTTTAAAAAACCCTGACATAATATTTATTTAATACCAAATCTAAACTAGCAGTATTTTATTTGTGGCACAAGATGTAGCATAAGATGGAGGAAGGCAGTAAAGCAGGTAAATCAACAGATATGTACAGTATGACCCTTGATTTTAAGGGGCATATCTCCTTTGCAAATAGAAAGAACAAGGAAATGCCAATAGTATGGAACTTACAATTTGTGTGATATTCAAAGAAGGATGATAATGCTTACTAAAATAGTTGGAGCAAACTTCATGCATCTTTTGAGTAGTGTAATAAAGGAATATCATTTTAGTATTTTATAGGAGAATAGCATAAAGAAAAAAAAACATTCATTGAATTATCCATTTGATTCAACAAACATTTAACAAGCAACTACTTTTTCCAAGAACTGAAATGGGTGTTGGGAATACAATAGCGTACAAGAATGGCTCCATGAGGGGCACCTGGGTGGCTCAGTTGGTTGAGCAACTGACTTCAGCTCAGGTCATGATCTCACAGTCTGTGAGTTTGAGTCCCTGTGTGGGGCTCTGTGCTGACAGCTCAGGGCCTGGAGCCTGCTTCAGATTCTGTGTCTCCCTCTCTCTCTCTGCACCTCCCCTGCTTGTGCTCTGTCTCTCTCTCACTCTCTGAAAAACAAATAGACATTAAAAAAATTTTTAAGGGCTCCATGAAATGAAGCTTAGTGTTTACCAGGAGATTATATCATCTGAGTAGGTAGAAAATTACTTTCTGTAACCAAGATATGAAGCATGGGATCATCGGCAGCAGGAAAATCAGGTTAAGGGGGCTAGGAAAGGCTTTCCCAAAGTATAAAAATGAAACTGAGGTCAAAAGAAAGAGTAGGATATAACCATGCAAGTGGGTGAGAGAGAGTTTATTAGGAAGAAGGAACAGTGTGTGCAAAGGCCCTGTAGCAGGGGAAATTTAACTTGCTTTGCCTCTCTTTGAAGCAAGAGAAAGGGGTCACATGGCATGGGAAGCACTGGGAGGTACACTAGAGCTGGTTGAGGTAGGACTTGTAAGTCAGGTTAAAGATTTTGTTCATTGTCTTCAAAGTGATGGGAAATTGCCTGCCCTCAGAGCCCAGCACTAATGCTGTGTCTTCCAGGGCCAGTGTGAATGTCCTGCAGCACCTGAAGGAGCAGCTCAGGCTGGAGGCCAAGGAGAGGATCAAGGCTGAGGGAGCTTCAACAGTACCACCTGCAGAATGCCTGCAAGGATGCCCACCTGGTAGGTGTTCCAGTTGGAAACAACCTCTTCCCAGAGCCCAGATCCTGGGCTTTTTTCTAAAGGCTGTAGGAAAGAAGTTCATGGAGGAATTCTTTTAAGTGCAAAGTGATAAATAACTGCCTCCAAGTCTCAAGAAAACACTTTTCTACAACCAAATAGTTTTTAGATATTTCAGACCTTTTCTGTGGCCTGGTCCTATAGCCAAAATTCTATAGAAATTGATGAGTTTCTACTGAGATAAGGAAACCGGGTGAAGGAGTAGACTTTAAATAACAATGGCCTGATTCTTTTGGTACAGTGCTTTTATACTTAAGACAAACAAAAATGTTACCACCAAGTACACCCTTTCATAAGCAAATTACTAGTGTTTCTATACCTGGAGTATTATGTTTATTTTATTAACTGGATATTTACATACTGGGAAGGAAAAGGTTTTTTTTTTTTTTTTTAAACTGAATATTTGTAATTTGTTGTTCCTAAGATTTTTATACCATAACACAATTTGTTATTTTCTTTTTCTCATGAATTTACAGTTTCTATACGAAGACAAACGTGAAACTGGGGGAATAATAGGCTTTATTAACCAAACGATGTCTTGATTTTTCTAAGTGAGAAGATTGTTTTATTTGTGGCATGAAACACGAGAGCTGTTTCTTAGCAAACTTGTTTGGATAGATTCACATTGTGTTGTGTATTACATTGCCCCATACTATGTAAGAAGCAGATTTTTTCCTTATCTTCTCAACCTCCTCTACTTTATAGTTGTGGTTGTATGTAAAAAAACAAAACAACAACTACGTTATTTCATGTCTTTAAAAAATGTTAAAAAAATTTTTTTAATGTTTATTTATTTTTGAGAGAGAGAGAGAGAGAGAGAGGGGGAGGGAGAATGCAAGCGGGGGAGGGGCAGAGAGAGAGGGAGACACAGAATCTGAAGCAGACTCCAGGCTCTGAGCTGTCAGCACGGAGCCCAACGCGGGGCTCGAACTCACGGACTGCGAGATCATGACCTGAGCCTGTCACACACTTAACCAACTGAACCCCTCAAGTGCCCCTTTAAAAAATGTTTAAATGTGATCTTCAGAACATTGCAAATGATTAAAAACAAAATAATGTGAAATAAAAATAAAAAATAAAGTGATGGGAAACCACTGCCAAAATGTTTAAATAGAGTAAGGATTTGAGTTTACCATGCAGTGGATTGGTTTGATCAGTGTTAGCAGATTAAGAATATCTCTCTAGCTGGAAGGAAGACTCTCCCTCTGCAAAGAATGGATTGGAGGCATTGAGAGAAGCCATGGGGAAAGGAATTAGTGCAGGGGTGCAAGTGAGATTTGATAGGTTTGTCTAGAATGGTAGCCATTGAAATGGAAAGAACTATTTGTAGTTGAACAATATTTAGGAGGCAGAATCAATAGTGCTTTAAGATGGATTAGACATATGATGAGGAAAGAAATGGATGTGTCAAGGAATGACTCCAGGCTTTCTGTCTCCTCAATGGGGTGTAGAACAGGGGGAAATCATAAACTTTGCCCTGGTCATGATCACAGTCATTGAGAATGGGTGTACATGCGTGCAAGTAATGACAGTGATACCATTGTGGCAAACAGCTGAAAATGCATCAGGGAGCTGGTGCAATACAAATGAAAATTAAATCAGTTAGGAGGCAGAAAAAGGGTAACTAAAATTCAGGCAGTGATATTTAGAGTCATACACAACTAGTTTTTGTATGACCCCTTGGTGATTTTAAAAAAACACATAATTACCATTCAGAGTCTTGGCTTTGTCATTTTAACAGTGTAAAATCGTATGCACTCACAGGGTTCTTGTGAGAGTTAAATGGGATAATGTGGTTGAAGTGTCTAGTTCAATAAGCGCTTAATAACTTTTTTTATTTTTTAAGAGTGAAGGGAGAGAGAATGTCCCATTGTCAGCCTGAGCTGCAACCTTGTAATATTGCTCATCATAGTCGCTGTTTCAGATGTTTGGGAAAAGATAGAAGGAGATGAGATGATTTGTCTCCAAAGACCTTTATTAGTGAAGTCTGTTCTCTGAGCACTAGTCCAGCAGGCAAGCAGGCATTTTCCTCACATACTCTATAGTAGCATAAATTTTAGACTGCGATTAAAAAATTATTGACCTGCTTTATGAAAGTTGTCCAAATTGTCTCTTCACAAAACACAGGTGAATTTCCATTCAGTCTGACAACCAAATATATGGCGCTCAGGAGGCATGAAAATTCCCAGGCTGTAGCCATTTGTTTACGCCTAGGAAAGAGCCAGCTACTTGGCTATCCTGTGTCAAAATACCCAAGAAAGCAAGCCCTAACCCAGAGTAGGGCAGTAAGACCGGAACATGTAAACTCTATCAAGTGACCATTCTGGGTTCTGACTTCCCATAGAAAATTAGGAGATCTGACAACACCGGATCTGCCCTCAGCTCTCTGGTTCACACAGTTCCTACTGCTTTCTATTTGGTACCTTACACCTGGTCCTTTGTGTTCACTTATATTAGCTTCCTGGACCCTGCATTCATCCAAGTGCATAACCCAGACATTTCTTTCACTGACATTAGTTGTTAAGCTGTCAGGAGCGAAACCACCTGGGTTCAAATCCTGGCTCTGATACTTATTATCTAACCACAGAGAGTTATGTAACCTCCCTAACCTTTAGATTTTTTTAATCTGTAAAATAGGAATATTAATATTTAATTTAAAAGTTGTCATGCAGATTAAAAACATAACATATATAAAGCCCATAGGACAGTACCTAGCAACAGATCAGTGTTCACAGCAAGGTACGAAGGAAGTGGGTAGATACTTCTCTTAGGTGTTCTTCTGAAGGGTTTAGTACATACAAATAAATATCTTCAGGGGTCTGACTATTCTCAGAAAGCCACTCCAAGTAATCACCACACATTCCCTTGAGATTTCCTTAACCAGGGTTTATGAATTACTCAGCCACACATTATCAACACAAAATTTGAGCATTTCTAACCTGTGTTTTCTGTTTTTTTCTCCAGAGGATGGCTCAAATCTAGACTCTGGAAAAGCCTAGAGAGGGCCCACTCTAGGACTCCAGAGAAGAGGCCAGCACTTTAATGCAATTTCAGTACTTTTAAGAAGATGTTGGTACTTGCCAGCCACCGTCCTATCTCGTTCATTTCATTTAAAGTGTTTTACTCCTATAGTTATGTTCCTTGAGTTAAAACTTTGTCCCTTGCTTGTTAATCCTTCTAAGTTATCATAATATAAATGAGTTAATTGGAATTTTAGAGGTTAAGGAAGAACTACATGTAAGAAGAAAATTCAAGCATCATATAAAACAAAGAAAAGAAACAGAAAAATTTTTCTTTACCCAACCCTTCATTCCTCTCCCCAATATAACCATATTGTCAGCTTTAGGTTATATTCTTCCAAAGAGGAAAAAAAAAATAGGTTTACTCAAACATACATGTGTATGTATTTTTTAATTATAAATGGAATCATACTAAACATGTTTTTCTATAAAACTTTACATGTAAATATATACATATTAATATTTGAATGGCTGCAGTGTATTCCATTGCATGGGATATTACGCACACATAAATCTTTGTAACAAATCCTCTATTGCTGGGCATTACAAATAATGTTACAATGTGAACACACACACATATTTGTGTATCTTGGCATACTTTTCTTTCAAGACATGTTGAAGACCTAAGCTAAGCCAATAGCAGCTGAGATGGCAAAATGGAAGTATAGGACATCGAACATATGGGGAAATAAGAAAGTCTGGAGCAATTTCCAGATTTCTTTTTTGGACAAATGGGTATGTAGGATGATATTCACAGAACTAAGGAATACCACAGAGTAGAAAGTGGTTTTGGGGAAAGTGGGGTTTGGGGAAATGATGGCTTCAGTTTTTCACAGGTTAAGTTTCAGTTGTCCATGGAGCATCCAACCCAAGCCTTCTTGTAAGCACTTCGATATAATTGCCTGAAATTCAAGAAACAAGTCTTGGCTGCCAAGTTTGTTCTGCAGCAGACTGTGAAAAAGGACAGTGTTGGAAATTAGCAGCCTGGTCAAGGAATCACTTAAAGTAGGATTCTGGATGAGTTAGAAAGAAAGAATACAGTTCCATTATGGCTTGAATGATAATACTTACAAGAGAAAAGGAGACTATATCCACCTCAAAATGACTTACTGCTGTGTAATAGAGATGTATTTCACTTATTAAGGCTAAAATAAACACATTCATATGCTATGTATGTTTTTTTGTCTGATCCACAGCACAGTTGGAGGGGAACTCTGCCGAAAAGAACAGCAAGGGTTGAAATTGCAAACCTAAAGTTATAAAATCCTCACAAAAACTTGTCAGCCAGAGATGGAAACAGTGTCTGTTATAGAAGCTTTACCAGAGATGTTGGCCTTCAGGAAATTGTCTCTCAGGTGCTCTCCAACTCTGTCTGATTCTGACTAATATAAAGAAGAATTCAAGTGTTTGTTTAGTCGGGAGGCAAGGGCTTATTCCAAAACCAGCCCTGAAGGCAAAGGAATCCGCCACTTAGTCTCAGGAACCCTCCATCCAGCTGGCTTCACCGGTTTGTCAATCAAAAACAAGTCACATGTTTCTGCACCTACCCAGTCACCTGGGGCCAGAACTCTAATTGGAATAAGAAGGGAAAGCAGCATTCTAACACTGCCTGGGGACATTCTTTCCCATTTCTTGCACAGCAGACTTATAATGTAGAAAATGAAATTTTCTCCCAAGCTTGGTTTTAGAACAAAAACACACAGTACACTTGAATTACAGTAAAATGTTGGTGTGGTAGAACGCATCAGAACGCATGGTTTGGATCTGACACTTAACTCTCACCTTCTCTTTCTATACTAGTTAACAGTTGGGAAAATTTCTCTTACTAAAAAGGGACAGAGGCAGTTGAATACACCTTAGTAGTCTCCAACCCAGTGTCATGCACTTGAGGAGAGCAGTTCTTTAAGTATTATTCCATAATGATAATAGGGATGAAAGGCACAATAAAGCTGAAGAAGAAAAGGGTTCTATACATTTATAAATTTGAACAGATAATTGAACTCAGTGGGTCTTTGTGACAATAGTGTCATGTATGGGTTGGTTGAGAGAGGTTACTGAGGCCAAGCCATTGCTAACTCAAGTATAAGGTAAGAAAATAATCTTATCTGTTTAGATGAAAATGTGAAAGGCGAAGGAAGGAACACTGCATTTGTTAATTAATGCTGATCATTTTAGGTCAAACCGTATTTTCTCTGGTTATAGATTATTTTTACAGTTTCAATTAAATTATTGGTAGAGTAATATTAATCACACAATACTTGTTTTAGTAGAATAAGGCTGAAAATACACAGCAATTGAGAAGAAAGTGCATCACATCTCTGTATTTAGAGGTTTTTGATAAATATTGAAGTATGAAATTGTATGCAATAAACACTTTATACTTATTATTGAAATCTATAGAAAATCTTCTCTATGAGACACCTGTCAGGTCTTAATTAAAATCTTATATCATGTTTCCTGTAGCCCTTACTTGAAATATGCTATAGAAAACTCAAGGTCCTGTGGAAAGAAATCATAAGTGAAGACCATATTCATACAAGTTTCCAGTGGATGTCCATCAAAGCTGCTCCTAGTCAATTGTGACTGGCTACTATTACACAAGAGAGACATTTCAGTGGCCTGTATGATACTATATTACAAGGTCAGCTTCACTCTAATAGAAAATGCTTTGGAAGACTGAACTGATATGAGTCCATCAAAATATAATAGACATCTGCAATCAAATTCTATCCAGGGAATATTCTGGGCACAATTTAAATTGTGGGGGAAAAAAATTTAACCTAGGGATAGAGGACTCAATTATCTGTGGGAATCAGAACTCATCACCTAATATATCATCTAAAGGACCATCAGAGATCTTAAAGAAGCAATCAGAGTGACAAAATCAGTGTCTGAGTTCATGATTTCTCTGAGTCTTTCAGTAGTCAATTTTAGCATGGATCATTTGGGTTCCATCATTTTTTAAATTTAAACTGACAGATATTTATAACAAAAAAGTAAGAAGAATCTTTAAACCTGCTGTTTTGCTTTCTTAATGTATATGAGTTATGAGGAAAAAAACAAAAGAGAGACTTTAGTAGAAAGTGGGAAAGAGATTTCGCATTGCCAACGTGTTAAGTCAGAATAGATTGCAAGGAATTTCTAACAATTATTACCTAAAAGACTCACTCTAATTTTTGATAGAATAAGCCTTATTATGCAAAATGTCCTTATAATAGTCAAACTCTATCCAAGAAAGTTGAAACCCTCTAGGTCTTCCCTCCAGAAAGATTTAGTGTAAAAAAACTGTTTCACAGATGATTCAATCATTGAGGAACAAACAGAAGAGTAAGGTAACAGAAGGAAGCCATTTCTACCTCAAGGGTAGGAGGGACGATGGCAGGTAATGTTGTCTCTCTGGAGGGAGCCAGAGCCATGGCAGAAACATCTCGGTCAGAACTGGCACCTCAGAGTGAGGGAACAAGTTACAGTGAAGCAGTCACTGCTAGAGACACCATACATGCAGAAGTAAAGGGGCAGAACCAGTCAGACTTCTCTCTTCCATCTTCTGCCCTTTAATCTTTGGCCAGTGCCTGTCTGTATAAGTCCCCTTGGGCAGCCATAACAAATCATCATAGACTGGGTGGCTTACAAAGCAGCCAGTTTTCTCACAGTTCTGGAGTCCAGAAGTCCAAGATCAGTATTCCTGGTGAGTTACTGGTAGATGGCTGGTAGATGACCACTTTCTTGCTCTGTCCTCACATGGCCTTTCCTCTAGGCATGAAGAATGAGAGAGAAAGAGAGGGAGAGAGGGAGAAAAAACAAGAAAGAGCTCTCCAGTGCCTCCTGCTTATAAAAGACACTAATCCTATCACATCAAGGCCCCACCCTTATGACCTCGCTTAACCTTGATTATCTCCTTTGAGGGTCTATCTCCAACCCTAGCTACGTTTGGGTCAGGGCTTCAATTATAAATTTTGAGGAGACACAAACATTCAGTCCATAACACTGCCTTTGACTGAAACACCAATGGGCATGGGACACTGGGGAATGTCCTGAGATACAGACAAGGTGGATAAGGGGGAATATATCTGAGGGTATTAACCAGTACAATATCCTGAGTATTATATTATTTTACTTTAATTTTTGATTGAACCTAGAGAAAAACAAATAGAGGGGCGCCTGGGTGGCGCAGTCGGTTAAGCGTCCGACTTCAGCCAGGTCACCATCTCGCGGTCCGTGAGTTCGAGCCCCGCGTCGGGCTCTGGGGTGATGGCTCAGAGCCTGGAGCCTGTTTCCGATTCTGTGTCTCCCTCTCTCTCTGCCCCTCCCCCGTTCATGCTCTGTCTCTCTCTGTCCCAAAAATAAATAAACGTTAAAAAAAAAAAAAAACAAATAGAATTGAACAGACTTAAATATAACTTGGTGAAATATGTATTCTTTAATTATTATAATGGCAGATTACTATATGCCATTTAATTTAATGGCATTTAATAGTTGTGATCAAATTCTTGGCTAATTTATCATCAAATGGCTAATTTATCATCAAAAATACTTCCCTCTAAACCTGAAGGTTTATGATCACTGAAGCATTACAGAAATTTTATTTCTAGGTAACAAAAATTTGTCTGCCTGCTGAAAAAAAAAAAACTGTTATAAGAATAAAATGAAAATAGAATGATATTCTATAAACTGGAAAACACATAAAAATAGGTTGGCTTCAAGATTTCCTTATTAATCCCTCATCCCACTCACTCATATAGTTTCACATGCTGTTGACAAATATAAAACACTAAAATTCCTCACTTAAATAGCACCAAAAAAACCAAAAAAGCCTACTATCATTTACGAAAGGGGTCTTTTATCCCAATCAGTATCCTAAATCTGAGAAGTCACACACAATCCAAGCATGAATGCACAAGTCTCATTTCCAGTGAATATACTGGTTTTGCAAACCTTCATTGGAGAAACTACAATTGCTCTGTCAATCAATCAAGACACTTTTAGGTAAAACTCAACAGATACTGTTTTAGGTAACAAAGGAGGAATGCAAATGGCTCATCAAAATTAATAATAGTTCATATAAGGAGCACAATGGCCTTTAAGTGTGGTTTCCTAGAATACAGAGCCTTCCCATTTAACTTCGATCTCAGTGAATAATCCAACACCTGGCAGTATATGTCAACAGTCTTTAAAAGTTCATATATTTTGATCCGTAATTTCATTTCTGGGAATTTAAGGAAATAAAAAGTCTGGAAAAGATTTACACATAAAGGTGCTCATTAAGTCATTATTTATAATATTGCAAATTAGAAATAATCTAACATTTTGGGCAGTATAAGAATGCTTAAAGAAGCCATGCTAGAGATATAATGGACTGCTATATAACCAAAACAAAACAAAACAAAACAAAACAAAAAAACTATGAATATAAAGAGAACTTATAACATGAAACAAATAATAAAGGGTATTATTAGAGTAATGTTATATGAAAATCTGGGGGAAAATGAAGCTAATGTTAATAGGGGTTGTTTTTGAGTTTTAGGATGATGAATGTCATTTTTCCCCCTTTGTACTTCTCTCTGTAATGCTTATTTTCCACACTGACCATCTAATACTTCAGGGCAAAAAAAAAAAAAAATAATAATAATCTCTCTGAAATCTCTCTGAAAATAATCATTGTTAGTATCTGACACCTTCATCTTATCTGGTATCTCTCCAATCTCTTTGACTTGGCATAGCAGTTCTGGAGGCCAAAGCTATGAGACCTCAGCTACACATTTGGCCAGCTTCTCCCTGCTTCTTAGTGCTGTCCTAGCCTCAACTAAATCCACAGTTAATTTTTGAGAATCTGTTATCTGCTGAGCATTATGTTAATGCAACAGGAAATCCAAAGAAGTATGCCCTGAGGTTCAGGATTTGACAAGGGACACAAATCATATACTTGGAATAAAAATTAGGATACAAAATAGCATTTAATCCAATACTTTGGGCCAGAGACTCAAGCCACTATTGACAGAAGAAAAGTTATCCTATGAAAAACAAAGTTATAATTTTTTCTTTCACTAATTCAGAAGAATTTTTTGAGTTGTTTTAAAAAGCATAAATATCACTATTTGATAAGGCCATTATTTGTGTTTTTTTCAAATGTATTTTTGGATTTGCTGTATTAAAACTCTTCTAGAAGAGCCAGAAGTTACTGCATTGTTTTTTGTTTTTTTTTTTTAATTTTTTAAATTCTATGTTTAGAGAGAGAAAGAGTACAAGCAGGGAAGAGGGACAGAGGGAGGGGGACAGAGAGAGCGAGATAGAGAGAGAGGGAGAGAATCTTAAGCAGACTCCATGCTCAGCAAGGAGCCCATCAGGGACTTGATCCCATGATCCTGGGATCATGACCTAAACCCAAATCAAGACTTGGATGTTCAGCCAACTAAACCACCGAGGCCCCCTTATTTTATTTATTTATTTAATTAATTAATTTTTTTGAGAGCCAGAAATTGTTAAAGCACATGAAAAATTGTTTTAATTCTTTTAAATTTAGAAAATTAAAGAAAAATTATTTTAGTAAACTCTAACTTGCTTGTTTAGGTATTCACTAACTTGTTTTTGCAAAGAGTATGTTTCCCTCTATTATAAGAAACAAATTTAACTATTAAAATCTGAAAATTTTACTAATAAATTATGTAGAATGGTAACATTTACTTCAAAAACAATTACGAATTTATATAAAAAAGAAAACAAAAGGAAAGTATAGTTTATTCTATAAGAAAAATTATACAAAGATAAAAGAAAGTTTGCTAAAACCTAATTTGTTATGGGAAATTAATTATTAAAAGTATTGCATATAATTGTCCACTAAATTATGCTTGACATTAAACAAGGGGAGTCAGAAACACCTTAAATCATCCATTGCTGCTTTATGTAAACTAGAGAACACAGTAGATGAGACCCTCATAAGACCACAATTTATTACTTTATAAATGAGAGTAGCAAGTTTGAATCATACTTCAAATTCTCTTAAGTCAATGATGAGACTTTTTTTTTTTGCTATTTCCTCTCCTCTTAGAATAAACAGTGAATCTTTTCTCTCATTCTGTAAACAAAATTTCTCTAATCACTTCAGTATTTTCTTACAGTTAATACCTGACCCCCCAATTTGCATTACTCAAAGGAGAGTCCTCTTGTGATACAGAAGGGAGTCTCCAGATGCTCACTGTGTGTGTGTGTGTGTGTGTGTGTGTGTGTGTGTGATGTATGTTTTGTCTTAAAAAACAAAAAAAACATGGGGCGCCTGGGTGGCTCAGTTGGTTAAGCGTCTGACTTCAGCTCAGGTCACGATCTCACGGTCCGTGAGTTCGAGCCCCGCGTTGGGCTCTGGGCTGATGGCTCAGAGCCTGGAGCCTGTTTCCGGTTCTGTGTCTCCCTCTCTCTCTGCCCCTCCCCCGTTCATGCTCTGTCTCTCTCTGTCTCAAAAATAAATAAACGTTAAAAAAAAAAATTAAAAAAAACCAAAAAAACAAAAAAACACATTACGGGAAAATAAACAGATCATTCTATCAAGTGGGATTTTATGAAACTGTCTGATAAATACAATTTTGTTTGACGGTCATTTAACATTTTTCAGAAGAAAAATTAATCTGGGTAAGGCCGTTCTTTTCCTTATTTTTAAATCATAACAGGTGATGATTCATCCTTAGATAAAAATGAAGCAATTAAAATAAACAAAGCCTTGACGGCATGCCTTACTCACCTCCCCCCAAAACAAAACAATGAAAAGTTCTCTGTAAGAAAATGTGGGTCCAGAGAATAAAGTGACAGCAAGATCAGGTAGATGACAAGCAGCAGGGGAGGGTAAGGCAGCTTTGCCAAGCAGTAGTTGAAACTGGAAACCAGTGTGCATTAATCTAAGCCACCCATCAACTTGTAGGATCATTAACCTTGAAGAAATAAATTTACTTCCTGGTCAAATCCTTTCTGAATAGGTGCTCACAATTTAATCAATTTTCAGGACTTTGCTCAGGTCCAGATTAATTTGTGCAGCTCAAAAGTTAATTAAACCTTTTCTTCCAACAAAACAGATTCGTTCCAAACCATTTGATGCTGGCTTATGACCATTTCTCAAAAATGCTCCTGAAAAAAAATCCACTGGTGGTAATAGAAACTGAGAATCCTGTGGATCCCTCGCATCGTTGTTCACATAGGCTTCAGCTGCTGTCCTGTGGCTGTCAGATAAGAGTACTAAGAAATTTTCATGACACACAAGTGTACCATTGACCTCGGTTAGAATTCACTTGGGCAGTCTCAAAAGCAAAGTTGTTGATCTTATGGAAATTGAAAAATCACACATAAAAATTCCTCTGCGCTTTTTCCCTTTCATTTCCAGTTACCTTAATGTTTCCCAAACCAGAAGACCAAAAAAGAAACAAAAGAAATAATTAATTATTTAAACATGCTATGCAAGAAGAAAAAAGTAGTTTGAAGTCTGAGTGTTCCTGGAGGTTTAAAATGTTCTTGCATATTTTTATAGCTTCCTAGCAGCTATTCCAGCTGCAGTGCTTGAGGGGGAAATAAATGAAGTCTGCAAGTGTCGTTCAGTATAATGTGATTGTCTTCTGGTTGTAAATCCAACTGTCTTCCGTGATTGTTGAGAAAGCAATAGTGTTATGCATGTAACTCATTAGTTTTTCATAGCCATTGCATAAGGAATATATTCGATATTTAAAATAAAATGGGTGATCCCTTTAAAATATCTCTCTTAGAAAGAACTGATAAAGCAAATCTTCCCTATGACTTCGGCAGAAGCTGAAATCTGGAGAAAAACTTCCAGTCCTGTACTACTTGTCTATTCAGTAGTGCTCTTACCTGCAGCAAAAAGTGAGGGGCTAGAATCCCTAACAGAGAACGGAGGATGACTGACGTATATACTGTGTCTTCTTTAATAGGATAAACATGGTCTCGGGAACCAAGGGCCAAAATAACCATCATCATCTTTACTTTTGTGTGCAATCTTACTTTGATTCAGGCAGAGAGTATACATAGACAGTCTCTGTCCCTGCCCTCATATAAACTGCTACCACTTCTAAGCTCAGTGTGAGGACTATCATTTATTGGTTGAAAGACCTCAACACATGGCGTACCTCATCGTTACCTCTGACACATTAAACCTCAAAGCCAAAATAACAGTGAGCTCAGCAGAGAAAATCTGGAGCAATGCTTAAGGCCCACGACATGAAAGGGAGGATAAAAGTAGGTTATTAAGTTAAACTAGGAATGGTAGGGTTACCTAGTTTAAGTTAATAACATCAATAAAGACTGTCCTAGTAAAATAGAATATTCTTAATTGTATCAAGACTACTAAATTATTGTTCCTCTTTAAAATCCTAAGTGGTTTAATCCTACATAAAAATATGATACCAACTTTTCAGGATTTAAATAAGCATATTTCATTCATAAAACTTTAAGTGGTTGAGTAAATCAATCAGGGTGACCTTGTATCAAGACAATATAACTATCTTCAGGTGACTTCTCTATGCCCAAGGTCTAAGCTGTTATTGATATATTCAAATGTTTGAAGCAAGGATCATATGATGATAATGGCTACTTAGAGACTCTAATGATCTGTGACTCCCCTGAAAGTATAAGCTAGATTTAGTATCTATCTATCTGTCTACCTGTCTGTCTGTCTATTTACCTGTTTATCTATGTCCCTAGTTTTCATGAGGATCTCAGGAGAATATATGAATTTTATGAAACACATAATTCCAGAATTTTATGAAACACATATATAAATGGTCAATAATTACAGTATTATATGCTATTTATTTCAATGTCTAATTTTGATGTTACACCAGCAGATATTATAAAGACTAAGATACTATTTCCTTAAAGTAACAGCTATAATTTTTCTCTATATATCATCACATCATCTGCACATACTGACAGTTTTACCTTTTCCTTTCCAGGAAGTTTGGATGAGTATTTACTTATTTATTTATTTAATTTTGTTTTGCCTAATTGCTTTAGCTAGGATTTCCAATACTATGTTGAATAAAAGTGGTAAGAGTTTTATTCATGATCTTAGAGGAAAGACTTTCAGCTTCTCACCTAGTGTGATGGTAGCTATGGGCTTGTCCTATATGTCCTTTACTATTGTGGTACCTTCCCCCTTCGTTGATAGTTTTCATCATAAATGAATATTGGTTTTGTTAAATGCTCTTTCTGCATCTAATGAAACGATAATATGATTTTTTATTCCTCAGATTGTTAATGTGGTATATCATCCTGACTGATTTGTAGATGTTAAACCATCCTTGCATCCGTGGAATAAACTGATCATGATATATGGTGCTTTAATGTATTGTTAAATTTGGCTGGATAACTTTTTATGGAGGATTTTGCATCTATGTAAATTAGGGATATAAGCCCTCTTTAGAGCATATTAACAGTGACATTGGGGATAGCAGCTCCATGATAGTGACCTCAGTAAGAACATAATAAATGTTACTTAATACAATTAGGAGTAATAGCAGTCTGGTTCTGTCACTAATTAGTGGGACATCCAGCAAGTCATTTGCCTCTTGTCAACAATGAATGGAGGTTTTGGACCTAAGTAAGTGTTATTCTAACTTTATAGCATGCATACAAACAACCTAAAAAAATAACACTACAAGATAAGGAGGATAAACAGGAGAAGAAGAAATAAAGAGAAGTAAAAGTTAGTAGAAGCCAGGAAACAAATTCAGGAACTGACCTAATTTTAGTTATTTTCTTTTAAAATTTTTTTTTTCAACGTTTATTTATTTTTGGGACAGAGAGAGACAGAGCATGAACGGGGGAGGGGCAGAGAGAGAGGGAGACACAGAATCGGAAACAGGCTCCAGGCTCTGAGCCATCAGCCCAGAGCCCGACGCGGGGCTCGAACTCATAGACCGCAAGATCGTGACCTGGCTGAAGTCGGACGCTTAACCGACTGCGCCACCCAGGCGCCCCTTGTTATTTTCTTTAAAAAAGCAGAGGAACATAAGATTTGTTAAGACTGGAAATCACATGATTACAAGTAAATTTGAATAATAAAAGGAATATTACTTAAGAAGTGACTTGGAAGTCCATTAGACATTCATTTGAAGGTGAATTTATACTTGTCACAAAAATCCATAAACTGTATGTGTCATTATAAATGATACATTGGGTCCCTTATATATGCCAAGGGTGTGCACAGAAGAACATCAAACCCACTGATAATTCTCCTTTTCAAGACACTGTATTCACTGTCAACCCACTACTTTTTAAAAAAACAAAACAAAATTTAAAATAAAAGAGTTTTAACAAGCTTTCACTATAATATTCAAAAATAATTTTACCCTGCAGAAAAACACAGATTAAAATTGGCTATTCGTTTTGAAAATTATGTCTCTAGTTGTTTCTTGTAAGGCATGCACTCTACGATTTAAAGTATGTGAAAATTTTCTCAAACCTCAATAATCCACATTAGTGTCTCTGTATATAATTACACATCTAATGGGTCCAATCCAAAACTCAAGGTTGAAACAAGACATCGTGTACTGTGAAAAATTAATGATTCACACAATTCCAGGGACTGTGGTTCCTACTAGCAGTATAAGTGCACACAAAGGAGTTTCCTGTAAGTTTTCTTATAAACCTATTCTTATATCAGTGTCTCACTCTCCTGGTGAGGATACAATTTATATTTGTTGTGATGACTTACCTTTTTTTAATATATGAAATCTGCATGAAACATTTTGATAAAAATAGACAGTTGTAGGGCAAACTGAAGTAATATATGTCAAAAACCTTGAATAAAGGAGGAAAATGTATTAAATAAGTGGAAAATTTCATTATTTTAGCAATAATATGAAATAGAGAAGTTTTAAACTTCAAAGTTACTTAAAAGTTTATTAAATATATTATGACATTCAAAGAGTGCTGAGTTTCAAAAAGATAAGTAGCACTTCATTTTAATGAAGTCAGTCTATGAAAAAGAAGTCACAAAAAATTATAGTTTTCTTTAGATAAGTACCAACAGTAGGTAAATAAATAAAACTGATATCTTTTTTTTCTGTTTTCATCTAGAAATCTTAGATTAATCTTGCTCTGGGATTTTAACTAATTCTGCTGTTTATTTTTTTGTAAGGTAGCTGATATTGTAGAATAGCATTGCCAAGGTGATAAAAGTATCAGCTACTAAGAGAAAATTCACCATGCTCCTTTTTAAAGTTAGTTTCCTAAATATTTAACATGATATTTTACATATGCCAATTATTTTTGTCAAATTAACATCAAACCTATAAGAAATAAACATTCTATGAAGTTAATTATATGCCTTTGTAATATATAAAAATCACATTAAAAGCTCTTCAAATTCACTGAGTCCACAATGAGTCATTGGACTTGTATTTGTTATACTTGTATGATAAACAAACTAGTAAGGTGTAAGAATCATGACATTAAAAAAAAAAAAGATATTCTCTGATTTCTTAAAACAAACTTTGTGCTAACAAATCTTTGCTTGCGTATTTCATATGTTTTCACAAAGAAAATACGTAGTAATGATTTAAACCTTCTGTGAGACTAAAATCCTTGCAATATAAAACGAAAAACAAGGAGATCAAAGATGGTGGCAGAATAGGAGGACCCTGGGCTCATCTCATCCCATGACACAACTAGATAACTATCAAATCATCCTAAATATCCCAGAAATCAGCTCAAAGACTGACAGAACAAACTTCACAACTAGAGGGACAGAAGAGGCCACATCAAAGAACGTAGGAAGTGCCTAGACATTGCTTAGGGGAGAAAGAATTGGATCCTGGGTGCTGCAGGGGGAGGGAGCCATGGTCAGGAAGAATGGTGATAGAGAGGGGAGCACAAAGGGGAATGCACAAGGAGAACATTTCCCCAATGTCATTGGTTTGGAAAATGAGAGGGGCTGAATTTTGTGAGTTCTTGCAACCAGCAGGGCATAAAGTCTGGAGTTTTGAAGGTCAGCAGGCTTGGCTGGAATAGAGCCTAGAGAGCACCACCCTGCTCCTGGAGAGAAGGCAGACAAACAACTCAGGGGGCGGATGATGTGGAAACAGAAATCTAAGGAATCCTGGGGCACAAAGTGAAGAAAGCATCCCTAGAAGACAACTTTCTGACTCTACAGGAACAATGGAGCTGGCCAGCACCATTTCCCTCCCCCATCCCCCAACATAAACACAGAGTCACTGGTGGGAGGCAGTGTAGCACTGACACTGGCTGCCCCACTTGCTTAGACCAGTCCTCCCCCACCCCCACCTCCCACTCTGGCAAGATGGTTCTTCTTAGTCAAGCATGCCTCAGTCTCAACACAACAGGACCTTGCCCCAGAAACTAGCACAAACCCCTGCCCACACTATATCTCTAAAGCCTGGAGTTTTAAAGGTCAGCTGACTTGGCTGGGATAGAGCCAGGAGGGCACTGGGCTGCTCTGGAGAGAAGGCAGGCAACAACACAGAGGCAGACAGCATAGACAGCAATTTGAAAAATGTCTGGAGCACACACAGAGAAGATGATTTGCTACCTTAGGAGTGCTTCCCTGAGAAGCAGCCTTTAAGAAAATGACTCTCCTCTCTGGCAACCAAGGAGCTTGCTGGCATCATTTCCCTCCCCCATCACTCAGCATTGACACAGAGGGAAGCCATTCAGCATGGACACTGGCTGCATAACTTGCTTACATCAAGACCAACCCCCTTGTGTCATGGTAAGACTGCCCTTCTCAGCCAAGCTTGCCTCAGTCCCAGTATGTTGGGCCCTTCTTCCAGAAGACCAAGCACAAACCTCTGCCCAGACATGTCTCCTGACCAAACAGTTCTGCAGGGCCTCAGTTCAGGTAGAGTTGGTGTCAGGTCTATTTCACAAGCAGACCAGAGCCCACCTAGTTAAAACTTCCCGCATTCAGGCCAGGGACCAAATACTGCTCACAGTAGGCAATGAGAGCCTCTGCAGATGACTGGCCAGAAGGACAGAGCAGCCAAAACACCATAGAAGAGCACATGCATCACACACCAGAAATAGTCCCTGAAGTGCCGGGTACTGGGCACTATATGACTTCTTCTTCATAAGTCCATTACTTTTGAGAGCCAGAGACATTAACTGGCTTTTCTAACACAGAGAAGAAGGCAGAGGCTTAAACAAAATGCCAAGATGGAGGAATTTATCCTAAATGAAAGAATAAGATAAGACCACAGCCAGAGATCTAAGTGAAACAGGCATAAATAAACAGCTGATGGAGAATTTAAAGCAACGATCATAAAGATACACAATAGGCTTGAGAAAAGAATAGAAGACATCAGGGAGACTTGTACCACGAAGATAAAAGAGTTAAAAAAATCAAAGATGAAGAATGCAATAAATGAGATTGGAAAGAGGCTTAATGCAATGAACAGAAGTCTAGAAGAAGCAGAGGAACGAATTTGTGACCTAAAAGATGAAATAATGCAAAGTAATGAAGCTGAACAAAAGGAAGAAAGAAGAATTATGTAACATGAGAATAGACTTAAAGAACATAATGACTCCATCAAATGTAATAACATTCATATTACAGGAGTCCAAAAGAAGAAGAGAGAGAAAAGGGGACAGAAAATTTATTGTATTGTTTTCTCTTCTACTTCACATTTTGTTTTTTGTTTTTTTTTAATGTTTATTTATTTTTGAGACAGAGACAGAGCATGAACGGGGGAGGGTCAGAGAGAGAGGGAGACACAGAATCGGAAACAGGTTCCAGGCTCTGAGCTGTCAGCAGAGAGCCCGACGCAGGGCTCGAACTCACGGACCGTGAGATCATGACCTGAGCCGAAGTCGGACGCTTAACCGACTGAGTCACCCATGCGCCCCACATTTTGGTTTTTGAATCTTGTCTTTTTTTTTCTTAGTTAACATAAAGCATTGCAAAATTTGTTTATCTTTTTGTAATAATTGGTCATTACTTTCAATGTCACATTATTTATTCTGGTCTCTATTTTGTTCATTTCTGATTTTTCTTTGTCATTTCCTTCCTCTACTAAATTTCAGTTAAGTTTCTTCTTTTTCTAGTTCCTTGTGATGTAATGTTGTTTATTTGAACTCTTTTCTTTTAAATGTTTATTGATTTTGAGAGACAAAAAATAATCTAATATCTGCAATTTCATATGATTCAATCAATGTATAGGATGTAAACATTTTTTTTTAAGTTTCAAACATCCCAAACTTTTGCCCATCTTCTCCTTCTCATCTTATCAGGGAATAGATACATGTCTTTTTTCCCAAGGCTAACTTCTAACTTTATCTGTTCATTTCCTTTCTCCTTCACCTTTACTTGACTTTGTCTTCTTAGCTAACATCTTATTAATTGTTCTTCTTTTCCCCTAGTCTCATTTCTCCTAACCAATTTAAAGCACTTCTTTGAGAGGTTCATCTTAAACCTTTTTTTCACCATAAACCTGTACAGCTCCTACAGATCTCCACATCATTACATCCCATTGTGACCTCTTCTGTCTTTAATATTCCTAATGGAGGTATTCTTTATTACTCTCATGGTTAATATGGACTATTATTCTTTTACTTTTCCTGTGCATATTCTTTGTCACCTCTATTCTATCATAATTTCCATGATACCAACACAAGAGTCATTTATTGTTTAATCTCATCTTGGGACCTAAGTAACCATTCATAGAGTACGTGCTCAAAAATCTTTAAAAAGAAATGCATTTCCAAATGAATTAGAATTTTAAACTTTTCCTTGATATTCTATAAAAGTAAATTTTGATTTTTAGCAGTACTAGTATTTTACTTCTTGAGACACCTTGGAGTTCAACAAAAGTGAGCAATACTCCTATCATTGATTATCAAACCGAAAGGCAAAAATGTAGTGAAAACATGAGTTTCCAATAAAATTTATTTTAACTTCTTTCTTCAGAATGTTTCCTATTCTATTTATTTATTTTTAATGTTTATTTATTTTTGAGACAGAGAGATAGAGTAATCAGGGTAGGGGCAGAGAGAAAGGGAAACAGAGAATCCCAAGCAGGCTCCACACTGTCAGTACAGTGCCCAATGTGGGGCTCAAACTCACAAGTTTTGAGATCATGACCTGAGCCAAAACCAAGAGTCCGATGCTCAATTGACTGAGCCATCCAGGTACCCCTGTTTGCTATTTTAAACACAAAAATATCTTCACAATGCAGGATACTATATTTAAACATTTTGAATCTGCTGAGACAGAGAAAGGAGGACTAGTTGTTATGAATTGTTTAAGCCTACACAGAATTTTGTTTCAATTCATGACACAGGCTTAACTTAAATTGTGCATGCTCACAAAGTGGATAATACATCCAAAATGTAGGCAAATGGATATCAGACTTGGGTTTACAGGAAGAATTCTAGTAACAAACTTTGAAGATTATAGAACAGATTACTGCTGCATGAACATGGTGTAAATAAAATTACCACTTCAGTTTCTTTTACCAAAAGCTCTCTTAGCATAGTAAAGAACCAGGACTTAACAATCAATGTTAGCTTTAATTTTCAGCACCAGATCTCCGACACACAAAACTCCAGGATCCAGGAGAGCTATTGGTGAAGCTTCCCACCTTAAGTTAGCATAAAATCTGAATCTATATTATTAGCAAAATAAAAATATATGAAAATCAGTGCTCTCTGCTTGATGTTTCGAAATTCTGTGTGCAGTGGTCTTTTACTTTCAATATCTTGGTTTCATGCATTTTCAAGACATGGAGGCTATGAAATTAAGAAAGCATCAACCTAAAACAACAATGATCTAAAAACTCAAAATCTCCAGTGCTGATTAATGGCAACAGACAGACTGGATGGAAGAAATATGAACTGGCTGTGTTTATAAAGCTTTCGACTTTAATGGAATAATGTAATGGTCAAGTTATCATTCATATTTTATCTGCACTCTCACTATTAATACCAAAGATAAACCCATCTAATTTAGACTTAGATCTTATGTGACCTAATAAACAAAGTTGGTGTAATCCAAGGAAATCTAGGGCACCAAGATGAGCTAAGAGTTCTTTTTTTTTTTTCTGTAACACCATGACCAATTAGAATAATGACTGCTGAAGGAAGATGAGATAGTAAAGCAGAATGACTCAGAAGACAAAAAAGCCAAACTCATATTACTTAATGCCAGTAGAATGTAATGGGAGAAGTATTGATCATAAATGGCCGTCATACTTTTAAACATTTTAAATAATATAAATTTTTATACCATGGGTTAGGGCACTATTTGTCATTCTTATTAAATTATCTTTACTGTCAGGTATACCTGTGCCACTTTTCACATATGTAGCATTAATGAAAACCTACATGTAAATGATGTAAGTGTAATCTGAATAGTTTTCCCATAGACTTAATATGGGATCTCAGATGAGGTTTTTTAAAAATTTTTTTAATGTTTATTTATTTTTGAGAGAGAGACAGAGCATGAGTCGGGGAGGGGCAGAGAGAGAGGGAGACACAGAATCCGAAGCAGGCTCCAGGCTCTGTGCTATCAGCACAGAACCCGACAAGGGGCTGGAACTCACCAACTGTGAGATCATGACCTGAGCTGAAGTCGGAAGCTTAACCGACTGAGCCACCCAGGCACCCCACAAATGTGTTTCTTTTTTGGTGTGCCAGAGAATGGAGAAGATGTCAAAAGTGAAAACTTCAATATATATTTATATGAGAATTATACCATTATCAATTTCCTGCATATATATATATATATATAATCACTTAGCACCAAATCCAAATGCGTTTTCCACACTCACTGAAACACTGAAACCCAATAGCTTGATTGTCACATGTAGTTTTCAGTGATCTTATGGAGCCAAAATGTTTAAGTGATCACAGTGTTTCATATATTCTTGGTTTAAATTATGTGATTGCTATATTTTCAATTTATATTTTAAATTGTTTGCTATTTTCATACATTAATTTCTTTGATTTTTTTAGAATATTTATCATTCTCTAGAGCTACTCTTGAACTTTCACATGTTAATAATAATAGCTACAAATGATGACAGTTTTGTTTCTTCCTAATCCTTATAAATGTATTTTTCATGCTTATTTATTTAAAAGAGACTCCAGTATAATGTTGAGCAGAAAACTTAAAGACTCATTCCTGACTATAAGATAATGTTTTAACATTTATTTATGAAGTATCTTGTTTCATGTAAGTAATATTTGGTGATGAACTTTTCAATATAGTAAATAGGGTCTCTTCTATTCCTGTTTGCAGAGTTTGCCATGAATAGGCTCTGAGTATACTGAACAATTTTCCTGCAAGTATTGAGACAATCATGTTTTGAAACTTTTAAATCTATTGTGATAAATTATATGATAGGTATTTTAATGTTGCTAAACCTGCATTCTTAAAAAAATCCTTTTGTCATAATTTATATATACATAGTTTTGTTATATTTGGTATTACTTTAATTAGGATTTTTGCATCTGTGTTTATAAAAGATAATGGCCTGAAATTCTCTTTTATTAATTGTCCTTGTCAGGTTATATCAAGATTTTGCAAATGTTACATTTGCTTTACCAAAACATAAAATTGTGGAGGAGCTTTCTTATTAATTTTTCTTTAAAATGGTGTGAATAAAATAGAGATTATCTAATGCCTGATTGGTGAAATTATCCTACAAATATATTAGGATTCATGTTACTTTTGTTTATTTGGGTGATTTTTGTTTTGTTTTGTTTGCTGTTACTGTTTTTTTTTTATTGTTGTTGTTTTTCCCAATGGTTAAATTATTAACTGTTGATTTAATGTGTTTTATTTTAATAGCATCATTCTGATTTTCTATTTCTTCTTTATTCTATGAACTACGTTTTTCTAAGGAACTTATATTTTCAAAATCATTGGCAAAAATGCTACTTTGTAATTCTGGTCTAATTTTCATTATGGCTTCTTTTTTTTGCTTCATCTGCCAGAGATTTGTCTATTTCATTAGTTTCTCTAAAACATTAACTTTAGGTATTGCTTGCCCTCTTTATTGCTTCTTTATTTTCTACTTAAAAACTTTTTGTTCTTCTCCTTACTTTTTTCCTTCCTCTACTGTCTTTGGATGACTTCATTTTTGTTTTTCTATCTGTATAAATTGGAAGCTATGATTTCGAGTCCTTTTTCTTTTCTAATACATGCATTTAAGGCTTTGCTTTCTAATCGTGGCTTCAGGTAAATGCCACGCATTTTAATTTATAGTGTTTGTGTTATCATTCAGGTCTAAATATTTTTTAATTTCCATCACCATTTCTATTTGGAATGCCCCATGAGTTACTTAAATCCAGGAGTTATTTTTTAATTTATTTTATTCCCAAATATATGTTGATTCTTTTTTGCTATGTTTTCCTAATTTTTAATTTTATTGCATTGTAGGCACATGTATGATCAGTATGCTGTATTTAATACCTAAATATGTTGTCATTGGTTAATAGTTCCTTATATGTTTGAAAAAATATACTTTAATTCTTGGGTACAGGTTTCTATATATGTTATCCTGTAACTTCTCTTTATAGATTTTATATATGCTTAAAGTATACATATAATGAATATATATACATAGTCATTATATATATATATAATACATATATATACATATATATACACTTAATTTGTATATGTTAGATCTGAAAATTGCATAAAGAAGTATGTTAGAATATACCATGATAATTATAGATATGATTTTAATTTTTTGTAAATCAGTTCATTTTTGCTCCATATATTTGGGGGCAACACTGTTGAATACATATTGGTGAACTGCTCCATTAATTAATTTGATATAACCTTCTTTTTCCTAAAGAATGCTTTTGGCTTTAAAGTCTATTTTGTTTGATATTACTATAGTGACATCAACTTTCTTTGTTTAGTATTTACCTCAAATATAATTTTCCATTCTTTTACACTCACATTTTTGTGTCTTTTATGCTTTAAGTAGGTCTCTTATAAATAAAACACAAGCAGATGGATTATTTCTTAATCTTCTCTAAGAATTCTTACCATTTAACTTGCAAATTTAGTCAATTTACTTAGAATTTATTTCTATGATTCTTTTAACTTTTTAAGGTTTTAAAAAAACTTTTAAAACTTATTTTAACTTTTATTCTGAGATCATCAGTTATAATATATACCTTTCATTTGATTCCCCCAATGTTAATATCAGCATAGCTACAGTATAATATGTTAATCAGGAAATTGACAGTGATACAAGCCATTGACATTATTCAGTTTTCACAAGTTTTACATGTGCTTGTGTGTGTGTGTGTTTGTACATATTTAGGTGTATGAAGTTTTATCCCATGTGTGGGTGGTGTAACTACCACCACAGTCAAATAGAGAACAGTTTCATCCCCAAAATTCTCATTGTTACCCACACCTATCTCCTTCTCGCTCCCTTGCCTCCCAATTCTTGGAAACCATTAAACCGTTCTCCATTTCTACCATTTTGTCATTTCAAGAACATTATATAAGCGGAATAATAGAATATATATGATTTCTTTGGGTGACTTTATTATTGTTTTTCTATATGTATAAACTGGAAGCTACTTAGCTTCCAATTTCTTCACTCAGCAAAATTCATACCCTTAAGAGTCAAACAAGTTGTTGTGTATGTTAATAGTTTTTTCTTTTTATTCCAGTAGCATGGAGACAGTAGACATTCTCACTCAAAAGGAGGGAAAATAATTCTTTCCCTGTATTCTTTATTTAAGCCAATTTCAAGTTCACTTTCCCCATAGTGTCTCTACCAAATCTATTGTCAAGGTCATCAATGACCTCCATATTGCTAAATACAATGATCATTTCTCAGGCTTTATCTTAACTGACCTACCTATATGCAGCATTAAAAGTAGCTGAACACTCCTTCCTTCTTGAAACACTTTCCTCATTTAGTCCCTAGGAGATGACACTGTCTCATTTCCCTACTTATTTCACTAACTGGTCCTTTCTCAGTCTCTGTACTTGTTTCCAGTTGTTGCTATAACAATTCATTGCAAATTTAGTAGTCTAAAGCAATACAAATTTATTATCCTATAGTTCTAGAGGTCAAAAGTCCAACATGGGCTCCCTTGCTACTATCAAGAAGTGAAGCCTTCTGGGGACTCAAGAGAAGAACTGGCTCCTTGCCTTTTCCAGCTTCTAGAGGTTCTTTCATTCCTTGGCTTATGGCCTCTTTCAAAAATCACATCCCTCCAACCTCTGCTTCTGTCACATCTCTTTCTCTGATTCTGACCTTCCTACCTCCCTCTCATAAGGATTTTTGTGATCACTTTGAACCCATCAGGATAATCCAGGAAAGATTTCCCCATCTCAAGAGCCTTAATTTAAGTCTACAAAATCTCTTTTGTCATGTAAGGTAAGATATTCACAGGTTTTGGGAAGTTGGGATATAGACATCTATGGAAGGCCATTCTTCTACTTACCACATTCTTTCTTGCTGATTCTTTCACATCTCTGTAGTCTAAACCTTGGTCCACTCCAAGAGCTCAATTTTCAGATCTTGTTTTCTTCTGTATCTGCCCTTAGGTTAGCTGATACGATGGTCCATATAGCTCACATATATCATGGTTTATAAATTTCAAGTATATGTTGATGATGTTCAAATGTGCATATCCAATCTGGACTTCTCCACTGAACCCCAATTGCACATTTGACAACCTCCACTAGTATTTCAAATGGGCATCTAAAATTCAGTATACCCCAAATGTATTTTTTCATTTATCTTATATCCACAAGCTTATTCTGAGAGAGTTACTCATCTCATTAATTTAAAATTCCAAGTTTGTTTACTCAAGATGAAACCCGCAACTCTCCTTTAAATTCTGTCTTTTTCACAACCTATATTCCAGAAAATCTTATCATTTCTACCTTTAAGATGTATTCTGAAACAAATTACATTTCTTTATCCCCACTACTAGGCTAGTCGAAGCCACCATGATGTCTTGACTGGACACTATCCAGTCCTCAATATCTGCAATATCCTCATCCCTCTCCCTTTTTGCATCCTTTTTCTCTATGGTTTATACTTAGTGACCTGAATGAAAGCATAAGTCAAATCATTTTACCTCTAGTGACTTTCCCTCACTCAGAGATAAAAGACAAGAAAATTTACAGAGGCCTGCTCTCCCTTTCCTACAGCTTCTCTTTTGTTACCTCTGTGACTCCTTTTCCATTACTTTCTCCTGGGCTCCCTCTATTCCTGCCCCACGAAACTCCTTTTCTATCCTTGAATACAACAGGCATGCTCTCCCTGTACAGATTTGTACTTTCTCTCTTCTTTTCCTGGCATGCTTTGCCCTGGATGTTGCCCTTGTCATGCTCCATTCCTTTCTATGGGTCTTTGTTAAAATTAGGTCTTCTCGGTAATTTGATCTTTTCTCACCACCCAGAAAAAGCTGTGAGATCCATTTCTGCTCTAGCACTTTCTAGCCTTCTGTTCCAGTTTATTTGCCTCCCCAGTACTCATTCTCATGTGATGTATTCAGATACCCATCATTTGCCCAGGTCCCTTCCAAGATCCTATGCCTTATTTTCTATTCTTTCTCTTTAAGACATGGGGCACCTGGGTGGCTCCGTTGCTTGAGCATTTGACTCTTTATCTTAGCTCAGGTCTTGATCTCAGGGTTGTGGGTTCAAGTCCCACATTAAGCTCTACACTGGGCAGAGACTGCTTAAAAAAAAAAAAAGATAGCCCCCAAAGTACTTAAGCTTAAGGTGATGCAAAACTTGGGTCTGCTCTACTTGTTTATTGCCTGTCTTCCTCTAGACCAGTGTAAGCTCAATGAGGACATGGGTTTTTGTCATTTTGGATGACTGCTGCATCTATATAGCACATAGGAGTACCTGCCATAGTATGTCATAAATATTTATTCTTTTCGTTTTGTTTTGTTGTTTAAGTTTATTTATTTATTTTTGAGAGACAGAGAGAGAAAGCACAAGCAGGGGAGGGGCATAGAGAGAGAGAGAGACAGAGAGACAGAGAGACAGAATCAAAACAGTTTCCAGGCTCTGAGCTGTCAGCACAGAGCCTGATGGAGGGCTCAAACCCATGAACGCGAGATCATGACCTGAGGCGAAGTTGGACACTTAACCAACTAAACCACTCAGGGGCCCCTTTTTCTGTGGTAAATATTTGTTGAATCAATAAAATCAGTAGAAAGCACAAAGAAAAAAAACAATGGATATGAATCTATAAAAGAAATACTTTTATATATTTTTTAAAAGTATCATAAACAGAATTGCATATTATTCAACAATATAGGAAAATATTTGCCACAACTCTGATAGGGAATGCCTTTAACAGGCCAAACAAACAAAAAACCCATGTAAATGGATAAGACAATTTTAATTATTCTATAGGAAGATATGTAAACAGTTATTTGCCAGCTTTAATAAAATGATGCTTTGTGCTCTTGGAATAAAGATTCATGTAGTTTAAAATGGAAGAAGCCAACAACTGATAGCTAAATTATTTTGCTCAGTACTTACTCTTTATTAATATCTTATGTTGGCTCTATCCCAGGATGTCTGGAACAGACCGATGAGACACTACGGACCGCTTTCATAAAACAGAAGCAGTCACAAGGCTTTGGAGTTTGTATTTTTCAAGGAGTTAATAAGTACATTTTTTTATTCTTAATATGATAGTAATTATAGGAGTATTTATTAATGTTGAATAAGAAAATGATTGGTTGTGAATCACAAGCTACAAAACCAGAGGGCTACTTTGTACTGCTGTTTTTAATTATAAACAACATGCATATACTTTTTCTAATATAAGCTCTAATTCCAGTAGAATTTGTGGTAGGGTCATTTATTTATAGCATATGTTCTTGAAACAATTACCTAGGATGGTTAAATATTCTAAAATGGATTATGTGTACACAATTTCAGATCTTTCTGCTTTTCTTTTTTTTTAAACATTTACTTCTTTTCTGATTATAAACATAATTCTGTTAATTCACTGTAAAATAAATTATAGTATAGAGGTGGGGCGCCTGGGTGGCGCAGTCGGTTAAGCGTCCGACTTCAGCCAGGTCACGATCTCGCGGTCTGTGAGTTCGAGCCCCGCGTCAGGCTCTGGGCTGATGGCTCGGAGCCTGGAGCCTGTTTCTGATTCTGTGTCTCCCTCTCTCTCTGCCCCTCCCCCGTTCATGCTCTGTCTCTCTCTGTCCCAAAAATAAATAAAAACGTTGAAAAAAAAATTAAAAAAAATTATAGTATAGAGGAATATAAAGAGGAAACTTTTCCTTATTCTTACCATATAAAGTTTCTATTTTTTAATATTTAGTTTATAGTAAATTTTAAGCTATATTTTAGCAAAGCTAGGATCTTACCTTAAATACTATTTTGCTTTTTGATTTTGTAATTCAATTTTATATTGTGAGCACTTCTCATATTGTATGTTGCTCAAAAATATAAAAACCCAGTTTTAATTTCATAAATGTGTATTTTATTTATATGATAAAACTGATCATGTACCCCTATTTTCATATAGACCTAAATGGAACTAAGGTTTAACACAATAGTCTACAAGTAATCAGAATCTAAGGTTTCATTTGGATGAAATCAGAACTAAGGGCCATTTTCATTAAATTGCTTTGCCTGCAATACAAGGAGTCAGGCTGCATAACATGCATCAGTCTGTTGTTCTCTTTGGTAAGTCTGGTTCAGACTTGGATGGCTGCTTATCAAAGGTTGTACACTAATGAGCTTCCCAAATACAGTGAGATATCATGGCTCAATCAATTGGCATCTTTTTGATGATGGAATCACACACTTCCAGCCCTAGCCTTGGATAGTCCATCTGAATGAGCAAGACTATTTGCGACTTTTCTAATATCTGGAACATATTAACAAGCCAGCAGCCTTTCCAATGACTTCTGGATCTTAAAAAAAAAAAAAATTAGTAAGCAGAAAATATTATAGAAAGGCCAAATTGACATATTAAGAAATCAAGACCATAAATAATAAAATGCCAGTGCTTTCCAGAAAAGTCTGGAATTTCTTCTGCCTGGGACAGCAAAACAATTCTAATAGGCTATGTCTTTAAAACTCCTTCCTTGTTCCCAAAGGACATTGCCCTCTGCTTACCAGAGTTCAGCTCCCTGATTGACCTAAAACATTTTAAAAAATACACTCATTTGTAAACATCAACAACTAGTCTAAGGAAAATGCCACATTATAACCTTTCAATAGCTACAAACACCAATTCAAAGAATAAGGATGGGAGTGTTATTTTTAAAGTTAAGAAGGACCCACTGGGTGGGTGGGGAAAAGGATAGTGTATTTTTTAAGCTATAAAAGTTAGTAAATAGGTTGTTAATTTTGAATCTCTTTCTTCTTAATCTTAAAATTTCATTCCAGTATCATTGCATGTGTAATTCCATTCAGACTCAGAACCATTAGATTGATAAGATTTGTCTTTTAGAAATAACTTGCATGTATCTCATTCAGTAGTTCTTGTCCTGACTTTACCTTTCATTTCTGTGGCAGTTGTAGAGAGTAATTAAAAAAAAAATTCCTACCCTGTTAGTGTTCCTAACACAAATGCCCACCATTTTGTCTAATCCAATTAAAAATTACACTCTGTCACTTTTGAAAATGAAGAAATTAAGAGCTGTTTTAGATTTCTCATATGGTTTATTCCAACAGAGGAATCACTTTAAAACTTTTTGGCTTTTTTCTCCCACTTTCCCTTATGAATTCATTATTTTTAGAATAGTCACAGAATGTATAGATTTATCCCAAGTATATGATGAAGTTATATTTTTAAACAATCTAAATCAATTGAAAGTAATGTTTAGATACAAAATTATGAGGGATTAGAATTCTCAAAAATGTCTATACTAAAATTCTGAATAAAACATTCATCATTCACTCACATATAAGCCAAAATACATGCAATTGCTCAGAAAATTACAATTTCTTAATACTTATTTGTCTTAATGCACTTGTTTTTTTTGTCTTTTTTTTAAATGTTTATTTATTTTTGAGACAGAGCATGAACAGGGGAGGGTCAGAGAGAGAGGGAGACACAGAATTGGAAGCAGGCTTCAGGCTCTGAGCCATCAGCCCAGAGCTCAACGCGGGGCTCGAACCCACGGACCGCGAGATCGTGACCTGAGCTGAAGTCGGACACTTAACCGACTGAGCCACCCAGGCGCCCCTTAATGCACTTGTTTTTAAAGACCAATACTGCTCACCAATTTTCCAACCAAAGACTAACTTCTGATATTTTAAGTATTTAGGGATCTGAAAGAATGTGTTTCTATGTCAGGTAGACTCAATAAAGGCAGTTATATAACTGAAATTTCTACCATTCATGTTTAAAAATTGCAATTTATTGTCTACCAGTCAATGGATGAAATTAGTCAATGTCCAAACAACAGTCAGTATATATGTATGTAGAATATGCTTATATGTATATATGTATAAATATATACACACACATGTATTCTGAATATGTGGATTTTGCTTTGGAAGACAGAAATTAAAGTGTAATAAGAATACTCTATATGGCAGTGTAGTGGACATTAACTATTACATCTGCCTGAAACTCCCTGAGGCAGACAGCTTCTCCCCTCTGCTGTCTCTGCCTAAGAGGCTAACCTGTGTGAAAGGCATCAACAGATTCCTGTGCCCTTGGGCTTCCACGTTGTTTTAGCCAATGGGGAGTTCTGACAGGATATGGGAGGGAAGGTATGGAAGGCGTATATATCCCAGTTCTTTCCCATGAGGTTGCCTTGGGCTGGCCATGTCCCTGAACAGAAGGTTACTGTTACTCTGAAGGCAGCCTGGGCTATCCAACTATCTCATCCTGGGCTCTAGTAAACTCTCTCTCCTCTCATCCTTAACAGTCTACAGATAGGGCTAGCCCAGTTCTACGCATAATCCCTTAGAGTTCTACAACTTGCCCACATTTTTGTGGTTAGCCACTTTTTATAGAAACCTTTCTTATCATCATTTGTGTGGGCCATGTGATTTCTGTTGAAGTCCTATTAATTTCCTTTTCAAGAATTACTCCTCTCCTGGAAAATATCCTCACGCCCATATTAATACATTAACTCACCCACTGCCACAGTTGACTGGGTATGAAAAAAACACCAGAACTAAGATGAGAACTAGAAATTTGGAAACAAAACTAAGAAATCACAACTCAGTCTATTACTTTGAGCAGAAGAAATGTCAACCTTAAGCTTTTGATCAGTACAAGCACTCAGCCCTGAGGGAATGGGAAGGAAGCCAGTGTATGGATGAGAGGTGCAAGATCTTTAGTTTCCAAATCCCTGATTCCAGGTATTCCTGACACCAAGCTTAATTCTACCCCATGGCTTCTGAGATGTGCCAATGTGTTCTCACGACTGCCTCCCTTTGACTTCACACCTAGTTTAAGATGGGCTTCTGCTACTTGGAACAAAAGATCCCACATATTGCCAGCACTGTGCTTAATGGTTTCACATTAAATTCTCATTTGTAGCTCTTGACTCCACAAAAGCCTGTCAGGGAAGGTATCAGTATTTTCCTTTATAAGACAAAAACTAAGGCTCAAAGAGGCTCAGGAACATATTCAAGATCACACAGCTAAGTAAATGACAGAGCTGAGATTTGCACCCAAAATTACAAACCCAACGTACATTAAATACATTCTTTTAAAAAAAATTAATGTTTATTTATTATTGAGAGACAGAGAGAGAGAGAGAGAGAGAGCAAGCATGAGCATGAGAGGGGCAGGGAGAGGGGGAGACACAGAATCTGAAGTAGCTCCAGACTCCAAGCTGTCAGCACAGAGTCCAATGCAGGGCTTGAACTCACAAACCATGAGATCATGACCTGAGCCAAAGTTGGATGCTTAACTGACTGAGCCACCCAGGCACCCCTAAATACATTCTTTACAGCAAAATTTTATTGGTTTTGGAGAGGCAAAAAGATGTATTTCCACCATGTTTAATCAGAAGTTGAGTTAACTTTCAAATATGCAAATCTGTCATGACACTCTTTTCTCTGCTGAAGAATATTTCAGTGGCTATTACTACTGTTCCAACATAAGGTAGAATGACTGGCATGATCCAGCCCCTGCCTGCCTCTCCCGCTTCATCTCACCCATCTTCAGTCCACTGACTCTGTATTCCAGCCAGCCTGAAATTGTTCCAGTTATTTAAAAGCACTATGAGCTCCCTGTCACTCTCTCAGGCATACATTTCTTTCTTTACCTGGGTAACTTTTTCTAATCTTATCTTAGCCATAATTTCCTAAAGGAATACGTTACACCTTCCACATCTTACCAGGTCTAGGTCAGGTACCACTCCTGTGCACTCCTGTATTGCCTGGGCTTCCTGTGTCACTTCCCTAATTCACTGCAATGTATCCTAGGCTCCTATGGGCAAGGTCACATCTCCCTATTGTACCCACTGTACTGAGCCCAGTGCCTGGTGTGGAACAGGTATTCAATAATTATTTATTAAATGAGTGAATGACTTTACTCTGTTACTCTGAATGTATTCCCTCTCATTTAAAAAAAAATGTATAACTGCTTTTCAGTCAAATTCTAGAATTTAAAATATCTCTAGTGCTAAAACTACATAATCAATACACAATTTTTATTGTTTATTCTCCATTCCCCACCTACGTTTTATTCAAAATACTTGGAATTTTAATTGAAATTATTATTAATATTTTTACATGTCCACACAGCTTTAGAAATCCTTTAACAAGAGAATTACTATCATACCAAATATTGTTTAATCCAATTATTAAACTTTATAAGTTTTACAAGTTTTATCATTCTTGTTTTTTGTCTTCTGTCTTCCTCTTTTCCTTTGTATCTATTAAATTGATTGTTCCATTGATTTTGGCCTATAAAACAAATTTTTCCAAAACTCATTGCACGTTTGAAAAGGTCTCTGTTGTACCCTGTTAAAAACAGGACAATAGGCCCAATATAAAGTCACTTATGCTACGTGCTTTATCCCCAAACCAAAACAATTTATTTACCGTTTTGGCTCTCCCGGAATGGAATCTGAAACCAGTCAATCAAGAAGTACCCAATCACCACTTTTTGGCTAGGTAATTTGCCTAACCAAATAGGCAAACCTAATAGACCCCCCTAACCTAATAGACCCCTGCTATCTCCTAAAGGAAAGTGACCTTGTAATAACAAACCCACTTTTTGGTCTCATATAACTTCCTTGTTCCTGCCCCCTTCTGCCTATAAAAGGCTTTCATTTTGTACAGCTCCTTAGACCACCTTTCTGCTAGATTGGATGTTGCCTGATTCAAATCAATTTTCACTCAAATACACTCTTAAAATTCTTAATTTGCCTCACTTTATCTTTTTTCTTTCTTTATATAGAGAGAGCATAAGCAGGGGAGAGGGGCAGAGGGAGAGAGAGAGAGAGAGAGAGAGAGAGAGAGAGAGAATCTTAAGCAGGCTCCATGCTCAGCTCAGCATGGAACCCAATGTGGGGCTCAATCCCACGACCCTGAGATCATGACCTGAGCCAAAATCAAAGAGTTAGACACTCAACCAATTAAAACACCCAGGCACCCCCTCAGTTTATCTTTTAACAACCCTTACTTTTTAATACTATCTGAGTATAGAATTCTAGATTCAGAAGCATTTCCATTCAAAACTTTGAAGGCTTTGACCCAGATTTTCTCCTTGTATCCCAAGTTATATATGACACTAAAACCAGTGTGATTCTCTGTTTTATAAATAATCTAATTTTTCTCTCAAGAAATTTTCAGGATTTTCCTTTCTCTTTGGAGTTCATAACTTTTACCAAGATATATCCAGGTTTGGATCAGTATTCTTTACATATGCTTGGCATATTGCATGAGTCTCACATCCAAAGGTGTGTGCATGTGTGCTCAGTTCAAGAAATATTTTTTTATTGATTTGCTTTTCAATTTTTGTTCTTAATCATTCTCCCAAATTCTTTTTTATTTTATACTCTGGGAAATTTCCTTCAGGTCATTGATAGTCTTAGCTCTGTCCATTCCATCAGTTCTGCCTGTGTTGTGTTTATTTCAGCAAGTACAAATTGTACTCTTGTATGAAAAGAGTACAAATTAATGTGTTTGTACTCTTCCTTGCTCTCTAATTACCTGCTTTTCATGGCCGTTGGTTCTTGTTCTTATGAATACAATATTTTCTTGAAGTTCTCTGAATTTACTAATTTTTGAAAATTATCTTTAACCTTTTGTGTTATCTTTGCTTTTTGTGGTTATTTGACTTGTTGATTATGATCTCTTTCAGGCTGTAGTTTTTCCCAAACATTATATGATCTGTGGTTACTGATTCATATTTATAAATGAAATAATAAGTTCATTGATTTAACTAGCTAGCATGAGTTTCCCCAGAACTTGCCTGTATCATTTTCACAAAGGCTAGTTCCTAGCCTAAGAGGGCCGACTTTAGGCTCAGGGTTTTTGGGTAAATGGGGTGGGCATAACACCATCAGATGGATTCCCTTTAGGGTACATGGTGAGAACAAGCCAGGACCCTTTTGATTGTCAAAATAAGGAAGTATTTACTAAGGATGGAAGGTTATAGACTTAACCCTTACTCTGTACTTTCTACTTCCTTCTTTCCATTCTTCTTTCCATACTTGTTCATGGTGTTTATTTTCTGCTTTGTGGTGTTGTTCTAGCTTGCTCATAAGCTGTTTACTCTAAATGTAGCTCATTTAGTCAGCAATTACACACAGGTGTTTTCAGTGCATCCTCCCCCTCCCCACCCTATCCCCTTAGTTTCCCATAATGGTAAACAGAAAATCAGCTCCCTGGCCTAGAATTCCTTCTGAGATGAGCCACATTCTCTTCTTAACTCCACAGTACATGTTATAGCCCTCTGTCTCTGAAACATGGTCACCTATCCTAGTGACCCTTTTCCTGGCAAGCCTATGGGTTCTCTCACAGCTAATCCTAACTTCCACTGGGGGCTCCCTAGAAGCCAATGGTAATTTGGGTTCTCTGCCACTCCTGCTCAGACAGACACAGTCTGCTTTATTGCATAACTCCAGGTGGGTACCATTCCTTTTTTTTTTTTTTTTTTTTTACTACAAATAATGCCTTTGGATGCCATGATACCTGATCTACTGTCCCTTCCATTCTTGTGGTTTGGGATGTCTTTGCAAGTCCCCACTTCAAAAATTTTAAATTTTTTTTTTTCAACGTTTATTTATTTTTGGGACAGAGAGAGACAGAGCATGAATGGGGGAGGGGCAGAGAGAGAGGGAGACACAGAACTGGAAACAGGCTCCAGGCTCTGAGCCATCAGCCCAGAGCCCGACGCGGGGCTCGAACTCACGGACCGCGAGATCGTGACCTGGCTGAAGTCGGACGCTTAACCGACTGCGCCACCCAGGCGCCCCCCCACTTCAAAAATTTTAAATAAAATCCACTCATAAGCCTTACTCCCGAATCTTCCCATTACTAGCATAATTTTGATGCTGAGTCTGGAGAGACACAAAACCTTTAGAGACAGGCGGACTCAAAGTGGGATACCACTCAAGAATCAAAGTAGATATCATTTAAATACATTTAAGAATTGTAGCCCTGCAGGTGAAAAAAAAACATGAAAAAAAATCCAGAGCAAGATCAAGCAAAATAAGATTTGGATCTGATCAAGTGGTGAAGCTGCTTAGATGGGAAGTGCAAAACTACATCAGATTTCATAAATAACTAAGGTGTGATTTGAGTCCAGCAGATATGGGCTGTGCAGTAACTATGTTTGAAGATCATGAACTAGTATACATGAGGTCTCTAAATGTAACACACATGTGAAAAATCGCCCAAGACCCCTAATGCTCCTGACACATCACCTGAGATAACTAATGTTCCACATTTCCTGAGGAAGGAAGGAAGGAAGGAAGGAAGGAAGGAAGGAATTATTAATATACAACCTCAATCAGCTGAGAATTTCACCCTAAATTCACTTGAGAAGGTAACCCCAACTACTTGGAATAGTTTAATTATTTTTATAGTGACTGCCTTACCCTTGAGGAGATTTAGAATTAAATATAGCTGTAGGTATCAGACTTCAGCATGCATCAGAATGACCTGTAGGTCTTATTAAGACACAAATTGCTGAATCTCATGACAATGTCAGATTCAGGAGGTCTGGGATGGGGCCTGACAATTCTTATTTCTAATAGTTGCCTAGGTGATGCTGGTGCTTCTAGTTCTGGGACCGCATTTTAAGAACTGAAGAACAGAAATGAAAGTGAAAATAAAACGTATAATGTTATATTTTCTGTTAGATTTGGGAATAGCCTCTATACACTTATTATTTTAATTGCTTATAATCTTTTTTTTTTTAATTTTTTTTTTTTCAACGTTTATTTATTTTTGGGACAGAGAGAGACAGAGCATGAACGGGGGAGGGGCAGAGAGAGAGAGGGAGACACAGAACCGGAAACAGGCTCCAGGCTCTGAGCCATCAGCCCAGAGCCCGACGCGGGGCTCGAACTCACGGGCCGCGAGATCGTGACCTGGCTGAAGTCGGACGCTTAACCGACTGCGCCACCCAGGCGCCCCTAATTGCTTATAATCTTTAAGAGTATTTAGAACATTAGAGCAGCTAAAAATCATCTTTATGCTTCCAATTTAAATATGCAATTGAGTTATTGATTTAGACTTAAGAGTTTTAGGTTGAGAGGTACAAGAGTGTGTGAACAAGTGTGAAAACAGTATTAGAATATTTAAAAGATTTTAAGTTGTTATAATCTAATTACTAAGATACATATATATTTAATTCATGAGATTCACAAGATGTGTTTTGGCACTTGGGAAGGTTTGCTTGTTGGACGAAGTACTTAAAAACAAATATACTAAATATGTACATGCGGTTTAGAGTGCTTAAAAGAATTTAATTAACCAAGTTGTAAAATCTCCCCCAAAGATGATGTTAAAATTTGCTATACTAATGAACATGTAGTAAATAAACTCATAAGATTTGTAATTTGGACTTTAAAGCATAAGGAAGAACTAGATTTACTTTGAAATATCAATGAAGCAAGTAATAGTTTAAAAAAAGAAGCTTCTGGATGACTTTCCCTGTGTATAAAAGTCATCGTCAAGGATGCCCCTAAATTACAAGGGAAACCCTTTTGTGTTTCCATCTTCTTCCCTCTTCCAGTACTATCCATGCATATAGCTGATTCTAACATTTTCTTTCCAGCTTCTTCCCCCACTTCCTACCTCAAGAATCAGAGACGGAAGTACTCATTCTATTGGTTTACATCACCTATCAATCTTATCTTCCTTATACCTGAGACCTTATGAGGAGATCAAATACTGGCCAGTTTGGATCTTTCTTTGCTGATCTGTGTCAAACATTGTTAGCTCCCCCAGGGGCAATTCATAGTTTTAAGATTTGAGATGGGGAAAAGTTAAAGTGTCAAAACTATGCTGGGTAATCAGTATCACATACCACCACCCTGTTTTGCAAGCATAATTAGTGTGTCCCATGTTTCCTCAGTTTATAACACCAAGACAATCGTATTTATATTAGTCCTTCAAAATACCATGTTTCCCTGTCCTCTCCTTGTCCAGCAGGAATTCCAGTATCTTCTTAAGGTTTTGATTTTCAACTATTTCTGAGAATCCATGCCTATAAATCATTGCTAGTGACTCTCAGTACTCATTGGAAGAGTAGGGATTTAGGTACTCGCCTTGAGGTTGGACTTCAAAACAATAGCATCAGTGATAATTGTGTGGGAAACTGATCAGCACCAGTTAACTGGTGAGGACAACCCTACAGACCCTGTCAAAGTGAGGGAGAATCCTCTCTTCCTCTGTGTTGTACAAAGTCAAGGCGTGTCCTTCAGCAAGCTGCACAAGCCCCAAAGTGTTGTAGGTCACCTGTATGTAAAAAAAGCACTTGAGAAAATGCACACATGAACCATTTCCCCTAGGGAGCACGCATGCAGTCAGACACAATGGCGGGTCCTAGTGTCTGCTCTACATGGAATCAAAAACCGCCATTCCTTTACAATCCTTAAACTTTACATCTCAATATTCACACAGGTTCAGACTCCTTATGACTATGCAGAAATTGTTGTCCTTTAACCTGTATACAGTCGGCAGCCACTCCCATCTCTAGCAGATGTATTTTTATATATAAAATTTATTGGGGAGTCAGGTTTACAGTCCTTTTTTGCCCCCCAGAGAATCTTATCTGTCTTACGTGTAACCTATGGGATACAAAACAACAATTAGGGGAAAGGACAAAACAAACTCTGCCTACTGATAGTATGCAAGCACCGAAATGCACATGGATATGGTACAGGAAATGTGACACCTACATCATCCAGAGCCAACAGAGGCTGTGCTCTAGAAATGATATCACAGCTAAGATGAGCATTATACATATATGTGAGTTTTTGGTTTGAGTTATATTCTTTTTTTTTTTTCTTTTCGAATTTGTATTTAAATACCACATAGGCGGTAGAGCATGAGACTCTTAAATACCATATAGGCAATATTGGTTTGAGGAGCAGAATTCAGGGATTCATACTTACATGCAACACTGAGGGCTGAACATAAAAAGTTCCCTCCTTAATACTCATCCTCCATCTAACCCATCCCCCACCCACCTCCCTCCATCAACCTTCAATTTGTTCTCTATCTTTAGGGGTCTCTTATGGTTTGTTTCTCTGTCTCTTTTTTCTATTTCTGCCCCCTCCCATCTGTTCATATGTTTTGTTACTTAAATTCCACATATGAGTGAGGTCATGTGGTATTTATCTTTCTCTGACTGACTTATTCCACTTATCATAATACACTCTAGCTCCATTCACATTATTGCAAATGGCAAGATACTGTTCTTTTTGATGGCTGAGCAATGTTCTAGTCTGTGTGTGTGTGTGTGTGTGTGTGTGTGTGTGTATGTGTGTGTGTGTGAGACAGAGACAGAGAGAGAGAGAGAGAGAGAGAGAGATACTATATTTTGTCAAATGTTTTTCCAGAGTGGCTGCACCAGTTTGCATTCCCACCAATAGTGTAAGATAGTTCTCCTTTTCTCCACATCCTCACCAACATCTATTGTTTCCTGTGTTGTTAATTTTAGCCATTCTGACAGGTGTGAGGTGGTATCTCATTGTGGTTTTGATTTGTATTTCCCTGATGATGAGTAATATTAAGCATCTTTTCATGTGTCTGTTAGCCATCTGGATGTCTCCTTTGGAAAACTGTATTCATGCCCTCTGCCCATTTTTTAACTGGATTATCTGGTTCTTTGGGTGTTGAGTTTGACAAGTTCTTTAGATTTTGGATACTAACCCTTTAATAGATAATGTCATTTGAAAATATCTTCTCCCATTCTATAGGCTGCCTTTTAGTTTTGTTGATTATTTCCCTCACTGTGCACAAGCTTTTTATCTAGATGAAGTCCCAAAAGTTTTTGTTTGGTTTTGTTTTCCCTGCCTCAGGTAACTTGGCTAGTAAGAAGTTGCTGTCACTGAGATCAAAGATGTTGCTACCTGTTTTCTCCTCTAGTATTCTGATGGTTTCCTGTCTCAAGCTTAGGTGTTTCAACAATTTTGAATTTATTTTTGTGTGTGGTGTAAGAAAGTGGTCTAGTTTCATTCTTTTGCATGATGCTGTCCAATTTTCCCAGTACCATTTGTTGAAGAGACTGTCATTTGCCCAATGTATAGTCTTTCCAGTTTTGTTGAAGATAAGTTGACTATATAGTTGTGGGCCCATTTCTGGGTTTTCTTTTCTGTTCCATTGATCTATGTGTATGTTTTTGTGCCAGTTCCATACTGTCTTGATGATTACAGCTTTGTAATACAGTTTGAAGTCTGGAATCGTGATGCCTCCAGCTTTTCCTTTCTCAGTTTTCAGGATAACTTTGGCTATTCAGGATCTTTTGTGGTTCCATACAAATTTTAGGTTTGTTCTAGCTCTGTGAAAAATGCTGGTGGTATTTTGATAAGGATGGCATTGAATATGTAGATTGCTTTGGGTAGTATAGACATTTTAACAATGTTTGTTCTTCCAGTCCATGATTATGGAATGTCTTTCCATTTATTTGTATCCTCTTCAACGTCTTTCATAAGTGTTCTATAGTTTACAGGGTACAGATCTTTTGCTTCTTTGGTTACATTTATTCCTAGGTAATCTTATGGTTTTTGGTGCAACTGTAAATGAGATCTATTCTTTGATTTCTTTCCTGCCACTTCATTGTTGGTGTATAGAACAACAGATTTCTGTATGCTGATTTTTTATCCTGCAACATTGCTGAATTCATGTCTTAGTTCTAGCAATTTATGTTGGAGTCTTTCAGGTTTTCTACATAGAGTATCATGTTTTCTTCAGAGAGTGAAAGTCTGACTTCTTCCTTGCCAATTTGGATGCAATTTATCTAATTGCTGAGGCTAGGACTTCCAGTACTATGTTAATTGTTGTCTAATTGCTGAGTCTAGGACTTCCAGTACTATGTTAAATAGTAATGGTAAAAGTGGACATCCCTGTCTTTGTCCTGACAATAGAAGAAAAACTCTCAACTTTTCCTCATTGAGGATATTAGCTGTGGGGCTTTTTTATATGGCCTTTATGATGTTGAGGTATGTTCTATTTACCCCTACTTTGTTGAGAGTTTTTATCACAAATGGGTACTATATTTTGTCAAATGTTTTTTCTGCATCTATCAACAGGATCATAAGGTTCTTAGCCTTTCTTTTATTAATGTGGTATATCATGTTGATTGATTTGAGAAAGTGAACCACCCTGGCAGCCCAGAAATAAATCCCACTTGATTGTGGTGAATTATTCTTCTAATGTACTGTTGGATTCAATTTGCTAGTATCTTGTTGAGAATTTTTGCATCCATGTTCATCAGGGATATTGGCCTGTAATTCTCCTTTATAGTAGGGTCTTTGTCTGCTTTGGGGATCCATGGTAGAAGGAGTTTAGAAGTTCTCCTTCTATTTTTTGGAACAGTTTGAGAAGAATATGTATTAACTCTTTTTTAAATGTCTGGCAGAATTTCCCTGGGAAGCCATCTGGCCATGGACTTTTGTTTGTTGGGAGACTTTTTATTACTGATTCAATTTCTTTACTGGTTATAGGTCTGTTCAAACTTTCTATTTCTTCCTGTTTCACTTTATGTAGTTTGTATGTTTCCAGGAATTTTTCCATTTATTCATAATTGCCTAGTTTGTTGGCATATAACTTTTCATAATATTCTCTTAGGATTATTTGTATTTCTGTGGTGTTGATTGTGATCGCTCCTCTTTAATTTGTGATTTTATTTATTTAGGTACTTTCTCTTTTCTTTTTGATAAGTCTGGCATAGGGTTTATCAATTTTATTAATTCTTGCAAAGAACCTGCTCTGGGTTTTGTTGATCTGTTCTACTGTGTGTGTTTTTTGTTTGTTTGTTTGTTTCTATATTTTTTATTTCTGCTCTAATCTTTATTATTTCCCTTCTTCTGCTGGCTTTAGGCTTTATTTGCTGTTCTTTTTCTAGCTCCTTTAGGGGTAGGATTAGGTTGTGTATTTGGGACTTTTTTTACTTCTTGAGTTAGGCATGTATTGCAACATGCTTCCCTCTTAGGACTGCCTTTGCTGCATCCCAGAGGTTTAGGACTATTGGGTTTTCATTTTCATTTGCTTCCATGTACTTTTTAATTTCTACTTTAACTTTCTAGCTAACCCATTTATTTTTTAGTAGGCTGTTCTTTAACCTCCATGTATTGGTATTCTTTCCACATTCTTTCTTGTGGTTAACTTCAAGTTTCATAGTGTTGTGGTTTGAAAATATGCATGGTATGATCTTGATCTCTTTGTACTTGTTAAGGGCTGATTTGTGACCCTGTACATGATCTATTCTGGAGAATGTCCCATGTGCACAAGAAAAAAAAATGTATATTCTGGTACTTTAGGATGAAATGTTCTGAATATATCTGATATGTCCATTTGGCCTAGTATGTTGTTCAAAGCCATTTTTATTTGTTGAATTTCTGCTTAGATGATCTGTTCATTATTGTGAGTGTAGTATTAAAGTCTCTTATTGTATTATTATCAATGAGTTTCTTTGTTTGTTATTAATTGACTTATATATTTGGGTGTACAAGTTGGGGGCATAAATATTTACAATTGTTAGATCTTGATGGATAGACCCCTTAATTATAATATAATGCTTTTCTTCAACTCTTGTTACAGTCTTTGTTTTAAAATCTAGTTTGTTTGATACAGATATGGTTACTTAAGCTTTCTTTTGATATCCATTAGCATGATAGATGATTTTCTATCACTTCACGTTCAATCTGCAGGTGTCTTTAGGTCTAAAGTGAATCTCTTGCAGGCAGCATAAAGATGGATCTTGTTTTTGTTTTTTTTAACCATTCTGATATGCTATGTCTTTTGATTGGCTCATTTTGTCCATTTACATGTGGAATGATTATTGAAAGATATGAATTTACTGACATTGTGTTACCTGTAAAGTTGGTGTTTCTGGTGATGCTCTCTGTTCCCTTCTGGTCTTTCTTGCTTTGGTCTTACTCCCCTCTAGGAGAGTCCTCTTTAATGTGTCTTACAGAATTGGTTTAGTGGTCACAAACTCCTTTAATACTTTTCTCTCCTTGTAGATTGGATGACAGCTTTGCTGGATAAAGTATTCTTGGCTCCATATTTTTCCCATTCAATATGTTGAATATGGTCTGCCAAGTTTCTGTGAACAGATTTGCTGTGAACCTGATGTGTCTTCCCTTGCAGGTTAAGGACACTTTTCTCTTGCTGCTTTCAAAATTCTTTCCTTGTCTTTGTATTTTGTGAATTTGACTGTGATATGTTTAGGTAATGGCCAGTTTTTGTTGAATTTGATGAAAGTTGTCTGTGCTTTTGGATTTCAATGTCTGTTTCTTTCCCCAGGTTAAAGAAATTTTCAGCTATAATTTGCTCAAATAAGCCTTGGGCTCCTTTTTCTTTTCTTCATCTTCTGGGACTCCTATGATACAAATGTTATTACATTTTAAGGGGTTGCTGAGTTTCCCAAGTCCATCTTTATGATCCAAAACCTTTCTTTCCCTCTTCTTTTCCACTTATTTTCCAAAATTGTATCCTTTATACAACTGATTCATTCTTCTGATTTGTCCATCTTCATTGTTATGGAATCCATTCAGGTTTGCATCTCAGTTATAGCATTTTTAACTTCAGCCTGACTAAATTTTAGTTCTTTGATCTCTGCAGTAAGGGATTCTGTAGTGTCTTCCATACTTTTGTCAAGCCCAGCTAGGAATCCTTATAATTGTTTTAAATTCTACATCAGAGATCTTACTTAGATCTGTATTGATTAAATCCCTGGCTGTAATTTCTACTTCCTGTTCTTTGTTTTAGGGTGAAATCCTCCCTCTTGTCATTTTGTCCAGAAAAAAAAACAAAAACAAAAACTAGATCCTAGATGTGTTTTGGCCTGCTTGTTAAAAGAAGTTAGATCCAAAAAAACACATTATATGTATAGTAAAAAATCATTTAAAAATTAAAAAACAAAATTAAAAAAATAAAAAGGAAACTAGATCCTATTTCCCTTAGATTTGAAATTTTGTAGCCCTTAACTATCAGTAGACTTGGGTTACAGGAGTGGTTTGTGCTGTTTGCTGGGGGAGAGGCCTGTTTCTGTCATTCTCAGGCCCACTTGCCCTAGTGGAGATACCCCAGTAGAGTGCAGTGGGGCAGGGCTTGGTGTAGCAACTCTTTTCTCCACTTGGAACTGTTTAGCTCACCGAGGTCGGTCACTGCTGGTGGGCAAGGAGTGAAAATAGCTTCTGCCTGCTTTCTCATCTCTGGAGCAGGGAACTTGTGCCTGCCATTCCTCAGGAAGTCCACACAGATGAGCAAACAATCACCTCTCATGTGTCCCTGGCTTCCATCAGATCCCCACTTGTACCCTGACTGTGACCAAGCTGTCTGCCTTCCAGGCAGCATATCCTTCTGTATTTTATCTCAGGCATGGCTGTGTTTCAAAACTCTAAACTTCAGAGACCCATAGTGCAGCCCCTATGCTGAGCCTCTGTAGGAGGGTCTCACTGCACTGTGGTTGGTGTTGGCTGGTCCCAGAAAATGGTTGTGCAACCACATGCAGTTCAGGGTTTATGGTAAACCACAGAACAAAGCCAGCACCAAGGTTTGGTGCCTTCAACTAGCATCTTTGTTCCTATGCTGGTGAATGGGGCAGCTCAATGGCACCCACCGGGTCTTTTGCCCCTGGAAAGGTCATATCACCTGTACCAAATTCACTCTAAGCAGGGGAGTGGTTGCTCCCATGCTGTTAATTCCCAGGTCTCTACCCTCCATCCCCATCAGAGAACTACCAGGTGCTGACCTCTGAAACTTCAGATTCTGTGCTCTGCTCTTTATAAAAAAAAACAAAAACTTGAAGTATTCAAACCCTCTCCTTTTTTCCCAGCCCATGGTTTTGGGGAAGTTTTCCTGTGAAATCCCCTGCATGTGCTTTCACTCTTTTTTCCACTTTCTCTCTTTCCCCCTTCTCAAATGGTTGGGCTCCCTCCTCTCTGAAACTCCCACAACTCTTTTCTCCCCCAGATCAACTGTCTGCAAGGTGGTTGTTTTTTTCTGTTTGTAGACCTGAAGCTTTGTTTTCTCAGTTCACAGATTTATTTACTGGGTGTTCAGAATGATTGGATGTTTATCTAGCTGTTTACAAGGGAGGAGGCAAGCTTAGGGCCACCCTACTCCTCAGCCATCTTAACCAACCCCCCTATATGTGAATATTTTTATAAAACATTTCACTTTTCCATAGGAAAATTAATCTCATCTTTAAAGCTATAGACTAAAGATACTTTGGTATTTAATCAGTTTTGTCTCTAAATTTATTTTCAAATATGCACACCTTGTGTATTTATTAACCAATATTTTTTTTCCTTAATCACCAATACCAAAGACACAAGAATTGTAGAAATTGATCCTGAGATGCTGTTCCTGACATAGTTACAAAAACTGATCATTCATCCATAGCTGCTAAATTTATTATCAGAGATACAATATGGATTAATAGTTTATTATAATTTTACTTGATAATAGCAGCGAATTGAGAAATACCATTCAAACATTTTTGTTTTTCTAATGGCAAGAGCATATATCTTGAAAAATCACAAGTAGGTATATCAATTAGAATGCTTTTTTATCTGCAAGTAATAGAAAACACAACTTATTTAAACAAGGATATTGATTGTTATATAACAAAAGTCCAGAGGCATGGCAGGCTTCAGGACTACTTGACTTATGGCTCTATTTGTTGTTATGATCTCTTGTTCATTTTTTTTTTTTTTGCTTTCACAAATACATGCCATCTTTGTCCAAAGGCTAAATGCCCTTGCTTTCCTGAGATGGTTGCCACCAACAACTAGGGCTACGTGTGTCTCTGTTCAGGAAGAACAGTAGAAAAAAACATTATCTCTTAAAAACCTTGAAATTCTCTCTCATAAACCTTGAAAAAAAACCGTTGAAACCTAGAAAAATATTCTCTCTTAAAACCCTTGAAATTAGGGGAGCCTGGGTGCTCCCCTAACCCTTGAAACCCTTGAAATTAGGGGAGCCTCAATTGGTTAAGTGTCTGATTTCAGCTCAGGTCATGATCTCACGGTTCATGAGTTCAAGCCCCATGTCAGGCTCTGTGTTGACAGCTCAGAGCCTACAGCCTGCTTTGGATTCTGTGTCTACCTCTCTCTCTCTGCCCCTCTCCCCCCTCCCATTCTCTTTCTCTCTCTCTCTCTCTCTCTCTCTCTCTCTCTCTCTCTCCCTACCCCCCCAAAATAAGCATTTAATTTTTTTTTTAACTTGAAATTAAATCTTCCCATCAGTCAGCTGGAACCAATTTAAGTCACTAGCCCAGCCCTCGGCTGACACAAGCCAGGGTTTTGCTGTGCACCAATGAGTCTAAATCTGTGTTCATTAAAACTTCCCTAATGGCAGGAAAGATTTGCTGTGTTTGCTAAAAACACATATTTATGAGACCCCAACTCAGATCTACTGAATCAGAATTTCAACAGAAGAGTCTGATAAGCTATATATTTAACAAGATTCTCAGGTGAGTCTTACAAGCCAGGAAATTTTGGAAACTACAACTGGAGTTGGGATGAGGTCAGCCCTCTGAGTCATACAGGAGACCTGCAGACACTTCAACAGATTGGAGTTCTGTTACCATGGAGGAAGACAGAATAGACCCCATATATCAACCAGCAGTAGCAACTAGAGTGGCTAATTTTATCTTCTTAGCTCTTTATTCCGAGCTCCTCCACCTTGGTGATATCTTTCCTTCTCTATCTCCACAGGCACTCTTCCCTTCCCACTGCAAAGCATGATTTCTCATAGTAATTCCAATTATGGGTGCCAGGCTGGAAGCATCTACTGAAAATATTGGAACCTAAGGGTCATTATCTGGTGAGAGATATTTTTCTCTGGACTTCCTCTATACTCTAAAATATCAGCACACAGGTCATGGTCTATTTGACCTCCATGAAAGGGCAGTTCACCTCGTGACATACAATCCTGCCCTGGAGAGTTCTTATATGTTGTATTGATTCTTCCATGCCCTGTCTTATGTCACAGAGCCTTTCACCTGTCATTAATAAAATATGTAAGGTCTTTTGAGGTTGAACATGTATCTTATGTAAAATGCACTGTTTTGACGACACACTCAGGAGACACAAAAATAAAGATCCCGCAGCCAGAAATGAGAAACACCCATTTCACTCTCTAACAGTTTTAAGGGCATTTCTCATTAGAGCAGATGCTGGTTATAATGCCATTCGTTGGATGTTATATACAACTAACTGTAAGCTTCTAGAAGAAGCAATCGTTAAGCCCGTCATTACTTTCTAGATGTGCATCAGAGGATGACAACAGGTGACACAATCAACCTCCAACTCACTCTCCTGTTACCCAGGTCATAGCTTCTCATCATTTCCCATCATTATTCCTCATCATACTCACACTCAACACATGGTACAGTGGGAACAAACTTCCCTAGCATCGTTCAGTATGAGGAGCCTCTCTTACCCAGCCACTCAGTGGGGCAGATGGCGCAAAAGGCTACAAAGGTCAACAAGAAAAAACAAATCTGATGTTCCTAACAAACTGAAACGCTCTTCACATTTTCCATAAAGGGACAAAAAATCATCTAGCTTTCTGTGAAAATTGCTATTTGACCCAGAAAAATGGCTGCATATTTAATATCTCCAGATAGAGCATCTGCTTTATTATTCATTGTTGTGTGGCTCTTATACAATTCACTATACAGTTACCTTATTCATCCTTGTACAAAATTAATTCTCTGACTGAAGCTCTAGACATTCTTATGGCAATATTTTCTTATGTTTGCTGGTTATTTTATAGTTATCACCTCAAGTAGAAAACATACTGTAACATATGTTTGTAGAAAAAAAAAATGAGTTGGTGTGTAACTGAGGAAGTTTTCCCTAATTAATACTATGTTTTTTTGCATAATCTTTGACCAGCAACAATGGGCTTTTGTGAACTGGACTAGCTATTTACTACTGTCCCTCTTCCCAACTTACTTATCTCTCTTTCCTTGCTAACAGGCAAACTCAATGGTAAAATGTTTGTGTTTTTAATTTTCCTAAAATGAAAACTCTATTGGGAAGGAATTTTCTCTTATTTTGTTCATGCATTTCTTCTGTGTCTAGAAGAGCACCACCTGCTCAAAACACATATAATTAAATCAATCACCTCCATTTCCTGTCCAACCAAACTGCCATTGCTTTAATGCCATTATAGTCCATTACAGGGGTCAGCAAATTGCAGCCTGTGGCTCAGATATAGCCTGCTGCCTGATTCTGTAAATAAAGTTGCATTGAAACAGAGCCACACCCATTTGTTTACATAAGATTTATGACTGTTTTCACAGTACAATAGCAGAGTTGAATCTTTGTGATGAAGACACTGTCTACCACAAAGCCTAAAATATTTACTATCTGATTTTTCATAGAAAATGTTTGCCAAGCCCTAGACAATTGTAATAGTTTATTTATAATCTTTTCACCCAGGTCCATCACCTCCTTTCTTACACACTCATACCCCAGTGCCTTCTCCACTGACCTCAAAGAAATTGTTCTGAAAGACATATATGAATTTGTCAATTCTCTGACTCCTTCCCTGAAGTATTCATCAGCTGACCCTTTTTTTGATATGCATATGTATTTTCTTAATCTTCAAGCTAAAAAACCTTTCACAATGAAGCTTCAAGCCCACTCTCCTATACATCCATAAATACACATCTCTAACCATATTGTAATCTTACATTCTTTCTATTATAGAAACTTTTGAGAGCTGGCACTGTTAGAATGAATAAAGGATTAAAAGAATAAAAGGAAAAGGGCTGAGAGAGAGAGTTTCTGGAAATAAGATGAAATAGAGTGGGAAAGATATCCAAATGAGATATCCCTAGATATCCATGAAGGTCTATATATTGAGGTTTTATGCATTCATTGGTAAAAGGGATTATAATAGCTAGATTAGGAATGTCACTTGATCTGTTACCCCAGCTTCCTCTACCTATTCTGTACAACTTTGACTCCATGTGGTAGGCAGAATTCTAAGATGACCCCCAAATACTCATTCCTTGGTATCCACACCTTGTATAATCCCCTGCCTTTAAGTGTGAATGGAGCTCATGAGTATGATAGGATAGTCAGTCTCTTGACTAAATTACGTTATATGGCAAATGGTGATGAGATAGTCATTTTGTGATTACCTTAATTTCTATAAGACTCCTTTTAGCAGACTGGAGAATGATTGGAAGTTCGAGAGCACCTAAGAAGGGGGCCCTGGAACAAGGACCTAGGAGTGCCATCTAGGAGCTGAGAGTGGTCCTTGGCTAAGAGCCAGCAAGACAACAAGGCCCTCAGTCATACAATTGCAAGGAAATTTATTCTGCCAAGAAACCGATGGAGCTTGGAAGTCTGTCTTTCCCCAGTTGAGCCTCCAGGTGAGGATGCAGATGGTCAACACATTCATTTCAGCCTTGTGAGATCTTGAGCAGAGGACACAGCTAAAATATGCCAGAATACTGACTCACTGAACCTCTGAACTAAGAAATATCTGTTGTTCTAAGCCTTTATGTTTGTGGTCATTTGTTATGCAGCCATAGAAAACTAATATATCATATTAATGGGATAAAAGAAAATTATTTAAAGTTTTCTTAAGTGTTGGAAAGACATATTTATTTGGAATGGCAGTGACTATCTTTTGATCACTGCAATTAGAACATCCTATGGACAGTTCTTGGGTTATCAAGTATCAGACCCTTTATGATGAGAATATCCCAACAAAGTTCATTATCAGTCTCTGTAAGTGTAAAGTGGTCAACTGGTATTTTGAGCCAGGGAAGTGAGGATGGATTAATGTATTTGTGTAGTTTGGATTAGATACATTCTTGAGTCCAATTTTCCTCAGAGTCAACTGGACAATTAAGCAAGTGGTTTAGATAATTGCAAGAGCCCAGTTTAAATTCTTTCAATGCCAAGGTTAAAAATAGTATTGGGGTGCCTGGGTGGTTCAGTTAGTTGGACATCTGGCTTCAGCTCAGGTCATGACAATACATTTCATGAGTTCAAGCCCCACATTGGACTCTGTGCTGACAGCTCAGAGCCTGGAACCTATTTTGGATTCTAAGCCTCCCTCTCTCTCTGCCCCTCTACCATTCATGCTCTGTTTGTCTCTGCCTCTCAAATATAAATTAAAAAAAAAAAACATTAAAAATACTATTAAGTTAAATGGTAAAATCTACAAAGGGAAGAAAATTCTGACCTTGAAGTATAAATTTACAGGTTGTTGTATCAGTCAGGAAAATATATGTTATATTGTAGTAACGTACAATCTCTGACTCATACTTTACAAAAATAAAAATTTAATTCCTGATCAAATGCTATGTCCATCATTTTTTGGCTAGAGCTCTGCTCTAAAGTCTCCATTCCTCCACTTTCACATTTTCTGAGACATGAAAGAGAATTTGGCAAATTATGCACTCGCTGTTGAAGCTCCTGCTTAGAACAGACACAGACACGTGTCACTTCTGTTCACATTTCATTCATTAAAACAAGTCATGTGGCTTACATTAGGGTTCTTCAGAGAATAAAATCAACAGTGTGTGTGTGTGTGTGTGTGTGTGTGTGCGCGCGCGCGCGTGTGTGTGTGTGTAGAGGCTGATTTGCTTTAAGAAGTTGGCTCACATGATTGCGGAGGCTGGCAAGTCCAAAATCTGCAAGGTAGGCTGGCAGGCTGGAATGAGTTGATGTTGCAACTCAAGTCCAAAGGCAGTTTGCTAGCATAATTCCCTCTTCTTCTGGGGAGGTCAGTCTTCTTTCTTATGACCTTCAGTTGTTTGGAAAAGACCCACCACATTATGTAGGATAATCTACCTTACTCAAAGTCTACTGATTTAAATGTTAATCTCATCTGAAAAATATCTTCACAGAAACATCTAGAATAGTGTTTTGGCCAAATACCTGGGTACTATGACCTAGCAAAATTGATACGCTAAACTAACCACCACATGGCCATCCCTACCTTCTAAGAAAGTAAGGAACTACAATGCTACCATAGGTTTGGTAGATAAGGAGGCAGAAATATTTGGTGAACAGCACTAAAGAAAAATGCAACCAACCAAAGAAACTGGAGAGACCTGCTTTGCCATGTATCTATTTCCCTGAGCAGGACAAAAAAACAAAACAAACAAAACAAAACAAAACAAAACAAAAACTAGACACTGATGAATCAGCTATTGGGACTAAAACTAAATTAAGATTAAATGTGAGAAGCTGAGGGGCGCCTGGGTGGCGCAGTCGGTTAAGCGTCCGACTTCAGCCAGGTCACGATCTCACGGTCCGTGAGTTCGAGCCCCGCGTCGGGCTCTGGGCTGATGGCTCAGAGCCTGGAGCCTGTTTCCGATTCTGTGTCTCCCTCTCTCTGTCCCTCCCCCGTTCATGCTCTGTCTCTCTCTGTCCCAAAAATAAATAAACGTTGAAAAAAAAAATTTAAAAAAAAAATAAATAAATAAATGTGAGAAGCTGAAGAGATTTCAGCATAGTATGTATACACCAGCCACAAGGACAGATGCAGCTCTGAGCTTCGTGATTACCTGGCACAAGTTTTGTTTCAAGATCTCAAGAAGTGATTTAACTGGGGAGAGAGAGGGCAGACAGATTGGGATTCAGAGGGCTATGGAATATTTACATTCAGAGATTCACAAGGTACACCTATCTTCATAGCTCCTGCTTAACTGGTAAAGTCCTATCAACATCTTTCTGTAAGAAATTATAAAGATATTTAAACAATTAGTTTAGTCTGCTTTGAGATGAAAATAAATACCCTCCTGCACTTTTGTTTTACAGGAGGAAAATTATGTCTTAGGTCTTAAAATGTCAAAGGTTTTTTTTTTTATTATTGTTAGATTTCTTTTTCTTAGTAAAAAGTTTGAAGATGAAAATTTTAAACACTTCAGAAATCTCACAGCTTTTAAAAAGGTGAAAGACAAAATGTGTATAATGCTATTAAGTTAGGTTACTTGTAAAATTTATAAAAATACTAAAATAATGTTTAAGTTATCTCATGGTAAAACTATAGCATATATCTAATTTATGTATTATAAATATATACAAAATATATACTCAATATATGATTAAATATTATATATATATATATATATATTTGAAAGGGTAAGGGTAGGTTTATAATCATAACTCTCATTTAGTTGGAAGACATAGGGCTTGGAATTATGATTCTCCATATCAAAGTAGTTTTAAAATAACTATATTTTATACCAATATGAATATACTGAAAACAACATAACTATCCTCCTTAATAAAACCTGCAAGTGAAAAGGCACAGACACAAACTCTAAGTATAAAAAAAAAATGTCTGCAATTTCTTGCAGGTGGGAGTCATATTGCATTGAGTGAGGTCATACTCTATTATAAGTTTAGGAAATTCATTCTTGGAGGAGATAATGCTGTTTGGAAAAAGGACTTGATTGCAAGACCCCTATCACAAAGCTTATTTTTATGTTTCAAATCCAAAGTTATAAATTAGAGAAACATTCTACCTATCTACATTATTGCCAGTAGAAATGTCTTACAATGTCTCTTATCTCATGATATTCCTTAAAAGTCTACCCTAGCTGCCTTAACCTGGTCCTAGGAATAAGTGAACCCTAAATAAAGAAGCAATCATACCAGAGTAACAATGCGTCAGCTAAACTGCTACAGGTTCTACTAGAGGTGTGTCCACCTCTCCGTGTGTGGGATGAGCTACTATCAACTTGCTCCTAGATTCCCGAAGTTACCTCTGAACTGCAATTCCTGCTGCCACCCTTGTCACCAGAAGGTCAAAAGGTCATTTCTCAAGAGAACATTCAGAGTGATACTACTTAAAAAAAATAGATCATGTCATTCCTGTGCTCAAAACCCTCCAACAGCCTCCTGTTTCCCTCAGAATAAAAGCCCACGTCTTTGAAACCACCTACAAAATCTTTTATCTCTATAACGCCTCTAGTCCTTTGGCCTAGAATGCTCTTCCCCAGATGTAAGAATGGCAAAGGCCCTCACCAACTTGAATTCTTTGATTAAATGTCACCTGCTTAATAAAAAACCCAGCTCTCATCACCCTATTTAAAATTGCCCCCCTCCCTCCCCCGTTCATGCTCTGTCTCTCTCTGTCCCAAAAATAAATAAAAACGTTGAAAAAAAAAATTAAAAAAAAACAAAAAAAAGGGGCGCCTGGGTGGCGCAGTCGGTTAAGCGTCCGACTTCAGCCAGGTCACGATCTCACGGTCTGTGAGTTCGAGCCCCGCGTCGGGCTCTGGGCTGATGGCTCGGAGCCTGGAGCCTGTTTGCGATTCTGTGTCTCCCTCTCTCTCTGCCCCTCCCCCGTTCATGCTCTGTCTCTCTCTGTCCCAAAAATAAATAAAAACGTTGAAAAAAAAAAAATTTAAAATTGCCCCCAATCCTGATTGTCTTAATCTCCTTGTTCTGTTCCACTTTCTCTTTTTTTCTATAATACAATTTTTATTTATACTAGAATTTTTCCATAATATTTTTTCTATAAAACTTATCACCATCTGATGTATTGTGTAATGTTATTATGTATTATGTTTCTCATCTTCCCCTACCTTCAACTTTTTGTTAGAATCTAAGCCCAAAAACGTTGGCCCTGTAAGTGATTACAACTCACTAGAACAGTACCTACACAAAGCAAGCACTCAAAAATATGTATCAGATGAAAAAAATGACTCCAGTAACTGGTGAATGGGCAGAGATTCAGAAAGTTACTGGTAGGAAGAAATATTAATACTAATGTAAAGTTATAAGCAATACTAATAAATAATCTAATACTAATATTACTCACTGCTTTCTGATCTGGACTCTAGTCTAACCAGAGCCTATCTGTAGAGAGAGAGTAAGAAGTCTGGAACTAATTTTGCTGTGATGTAGAGTAAATTTTGACATTTGTGTGGAACCTTATCATCCCCAAAGTGTTTTTCTTTTTATTTTTTCACATAATACCATTTTTTTTGTGGCAAGAACATTTATTACCTACTCTCAACAACTTTCAAGTATATAATACAAAATTATTAACTATATTACCATGCTGTACATTAGATTTGCAGAACTTACTAATCTTATAACTGGAAGTTTGTATCCATTGACCATTAACTCCCCATTTCCTCAACCCCCAGCCCATGGTAACCACCACTCCACTCTCTGCAGTAGAGATACAGTAAAATTTTAACAACTAGGGAATATGGATGAAGGGTATGTGGAAGTTCTTTTTTTTTTAATTTTTAAATTTGAATTCCAGTATAGTTAACATTCATTGTTATATTAGCTTCAGGTGTATAATATAGTGATTTGATAATTCTGTACATTTCTCAGTGCTCATCCAGTTAAGTGTACTCTTAATCTCCCTCTCCTATTTCACCCATCCCCCCCACCCAACTCCCCTCTGGTAACCACCAGTTTTCTCTATAGTTAAGACTGTTATTTTTTGGTTTGTCTCTTTTATTGTTTGTTCATTTGTTTGGTTTCATAAATTTCATATGAGTAAAATACTATGGTACTTTTCCTTTCTTGACTTATTTCATTTAGCATTATACTCTCTAGATCCATCCATGTTGTTGCAAATGCAGTATTTTATTGTATTTTGAGAAAGATAGAGAAAGCAAGTACATCTGCGGGCACGTGGGGGAGGGACAGAGGGAGAAAGAATCCCAAGCAGGCCCCATGCCTAGCGCAGAAGCCAGATGCAGGGCTTGGACTCACGAACCATGAGATCATAACCTGAGCCAAAATCAAAAGCAGACACTTAACTGACTGGCCACCCAGGTGCCCAAGACTTTATTTTCATGGCTGAGTAATATTCCATTGTATACATACCATATCTTCTTTATCCATTCATCTATTAGATTTAGTGTTTTCATATTCTTTGGGTAAATATTCGAAGTGTTTTATAAGCACTATTATTCTTACACAATAAACTTGTGAAGTAAAAACTATGATTTCAAAAAAAATTATGACTTAATTTTAAGGATTCAGAAATGGAGTTTTACAATGTAATTTTCAGAAACTGAATTTAAGAAATTTATCTAAGAATAAACAAGCCCAGGTATTTTGTTCCTGGTCTAGAGCCCTCTCCAATATGCCCTCTACCAAGTGCTGACATGAAGAGAGTCCTATTTATACAAGTTGGCTCAGAACCCTTCCACCATCACCAAAGCAAGTTGAGTAGGACCCTTTTCTCACATTTGTATTTTATAAACTGGAAAATGGATTTTCAGGGCCTTCTTTCTTCCTTCCTTCCAGATGTCCTGATGTTAATTTTTGTTCATCCTGATGACATCAAAGTACAAAATGTGTTGTAATAGTGGTCCAGTGTAACTGGTGATCTATGTGATCTGCTCTGGATCCTTTGCACTTTGGGAGCTGAATTCTCAGTTTGGAGTCACTGGATACGAATGCAGGTTTTGCGTCTACCTGTGTGGGCCTTTCTTTCTTTTGAGTTTCTGGCTCAGGCAACCCATTCCCCAGTTTTATCTCCCTTCCATCCCATGCTGTTTGCATGTAAATTTTCTCCTGGGCATAACAAGACAAACAAACTATCACAAATGAGAGTATTCCAATTTAAAGCTTATAGGTCCCGGCACCTGGTTGGCTCAGTCGGTTAAGTGCCCAGCTTCGGCTCAGGTCATGAGCTCACTGCTAATGAGTTCAAGCCCCAGTCAGGCTCTGTGCTGACAGCTCAGAGCCTGGAGCCTGCTTCAGATTCTGTCTCCATCTCTCTCCCCCTCCTCCATTCATGCTGTTTCTCTCTCACTCAAATATAAATAAAAAAACATTTAAAAAAAAACTTATATGTCCCAATGCATAACTCAAATATCAGGAGAACACTTTAGCTCCCAAATTGGCTGTGCTGCACATAAACATTATACAAACTAGTAACAGAAAAGACATAGTTTGACTCAGTTTTGTATGGAGATTCTTATGCTGGTATTAGCAAAGTAATAACTACACCAATGTAGGCAGAAGTTAAGCCAGTATTCCTCAGAGCATATGATGAACTCTGTTGACATGAGCCACGTTACCAAGGACTAATACACTGCAGATCTAACACACTTTATTATGGTCAGGAATTTTCATTGTGATCCCTGGGGAAATTCCCAGAAAACCTACATGAAGGGCTACTTTATCCAAGTAGATGACCACCTTAATGGTTCCAAAGCAAAAAACAAAACAAAACAAAACAAAACAAAAAAAAAAACCCAAAAAGCAAACAAAAAAAACCAAAAACAAAAACAAACAAAAAAACACAAAATAAACAAAAACCCTAGTGCATACCATGGTTAGAAAAAAGTATCAAAATACCAAAGCAAAGAAAACTACATTGCTACAGTCACTCCTTCTGGGTTTCTAAGGCTTAGTTATATCAGAAAAATTACCCTGAACTAGAAGTCAGGGGCCAGAACTCTATTCCTGGCTTTTCAAATAAACCCCACTGACCAAAACTTGGGAGATCCCTGTTCCTTCATTGTATAAGGAGATTGGACTAGAAGACTGCAAAGATTCCTTCAAACTCTAAAATACAATTAATTTGTGTTCTAGCTAATTCATGGTTAATCTTTCCTTGCTAGGCTTCTGGAAGTTTTAATAAAGATTTTCCATGTATCAAGAATGTGCCATATGCCCAAAATCCTGATCATGAGCCCAACACCAGACACCAAACTAAATGCTTCCATGCAGTCGTGCCCTCAGTCCTGTGAGGCCAGGACACTCTGCTGTGCAACTGACATAACTGTGGCTCAGGAGAAACTTGCCTAAGGCATATGTGACTTGCAGGCAGCTTCCCTTTCTTTATTCCTTCTACACACATGGCCTCTCATAACCAACAGCTTCTCATGACCACCGGAGATTTTTAGAGCCCAATGTGAAAACATTGCCATCATGTATTTAGACTAACAAATGAAGCTGAGAATGTGGAGCTAAGGCAAACTTAGAGTTCATGTCTCAGCCCCTAATTTTATAGATATGGATAATGACATCTATGGAAGTTTAAGAAATTAAGACATGACAAATCAAGGACTAGAGTCCGTATTTCCCTCCTTCCATCCTTCCTTCCTTCCTTCCTTCCTTCCTTCCTTCCTTCCTTCCTTCCTTTCATTCCACAATTCCCAAAGTAACGATATGGTATGACATGAATATTAGAAAAGATTATTATGTGCTATAAATATTTCTTCTCAGGGACTACCTGATGGCTCTTTCTGAATACTTCTTTTACCATGCCTTCTTTTTCTTTACTGATTTAGACATGACTATCCATATACCACATTCAAATTGGAAGAATATGGGCTTTTTTTGGTCAGGTGCTTTTAATTACTCCATTTCACTTCTTAAAAACTCATCTCTTTGTACATATGGATAAAGGGAATAGTTGAAATTTACAGCCATGGAGACATAAAACTTAAAAGTTTTAGCTACTATTTAAAAGTTGTGTTGGGTGACTTTTTATTCACATGAGTAAAAATAAACATTTTTTTTTCTGCATCTCAAACAGCTCTGAACATCTCAGAGGCTGAAAATAAATTCATGAGTTGCTAATAATGAATACATTTACCAATAATACTTGATGTCTGCTCGTCTAAAAAGAAAGAAAATACATTGATATCTTAAGCAGTGAAAATAAATCCCCTTTAAAATAAAGTTAGTCAAATGAAATCAAAACAAAGCAGCAGACAGATATGCAATAATTAGAAGCCTAGCTGTAAGGACACTAAGCAGGGAATGGGGGCATATTTTACATGAAAGTACCCATTGGTAGCAAATTGAATAAGCACCTATGTATTACCTAGTTGTGTGTGTGTGTGTGTGTGTGTGTGTGTGTGTGTGTGTGTGTGTGTTTGCATTTATTTATGTGTATTACACTTGTTGCAAACTCCTATTCTGCCTTACTATTTAAGTTGATCATCAGGGGATAAACATAACTTTGGATATTATTTAAATCTATTTAGAAATCAAAATAACTAGAAGGAGAACTGTATAGAGTCATATCATTCTGTCCTCTCATTGCATTAAAAAAAGTGGTTCCCTTTTAAAGATTACCTTTCACGTCTGTTCTTTCAATACACATCTTTACTGTTAGTCTCTAGAATAAAGACCCAGAGCTAAAAGCTATCAGGTAATGATCAGTACAATCATTTTTCTTTTTTCTTCTCCAGATCATAATTTCTGAAACTGGATTGTAGACAGTGAAATGTTTTAGGGAGAGAAGGACAAGAGTGTATTTTTTTAAAATTTTCTCAGCACTGTAAACCTGAGCTAGTTTCTTGACATTGTTATTATTATTATTATTATTATTATCATCATTATCATTATTATTATTTTACCTGAAGCTTTCCAGGCTTGGGTGGGGATGAGGGTATAGGTTCAGGGGACAGGCAAGTACATAGATCTTAACATATATCCCTAGAGACCTGGCCACTGATACTTGTGGAGATGAAGTGCTATGTCCAAGGAGAAGTGCAATTATATTAAATATATATGGAGTGGGCACAATGCCTGCCCCCTGAGCCTTGTTAGAACTGATGAATCTAACAGTTTCCAAACTGAAAGTAGAGGCTTGAGCAAATGGGATAAGCATACCCCTTCCCACTTCCCCTTGGGTTGCTTTCTCCATCTGTAATATTCTCCCCTTCCTTTTCCTCCAAGCCTATCAGATTCCACATCCACCACAAAGCCAACTTTGCATATTCTAGCTTCCACCAGCATCTCATTTCTAAAGCTCACCAAATCCTGAAAAGTACATTAGCACTTTACCAACTTGTTTTTATCTTTTATTTTTCTTCATTGCTTTGTCTTATCCTTTTTTAAAGCCCATTTTGCCTATCTGGGTATGTGGTAACTCTCTTTCTAGAGATCCTATTTTTACTACACCCTGTAAAACACTCCACACATACTAGATATTTAATGAGTAATTAATAAGTTGCTATCTGAGACATTTTTAAGAAAGAGCATAATAATGGAGTAACACCTAGATATGCTTGAAACTTTATATTCTGGGGTAACAATAATTATAGAAGCCCTTCCCAGTCCATCAAACAGTTCCAACTCTCTTGTACCACCACTGAGGCAAAGCTTTTCCTTTGGATACTTCTGAGCATTCTCCCTCAGAATCCTATAGCAAGGGGTGCCTGGGTGGCTCAGTTGGTTAAGCATCCAACTTTGGCTCAGATCAGGATCTCACAGCTCATGGGTTTGAGCCCCACATCAGGCTCTGTACTGACAGCTCAGAGCCTGGAGCCTGCTTCAGATTTTGTGTCTCCCTCTCTCTCTGCCCCTTCCCTGTTCACATTCTGTCTCTCTCTCCTTCAAAAATAAATAAACATTAAATTTTTAAATAAATAAATTAATAAATTAATTAATAAAAGAATCCTACGGCAAAGCAGGAAAGGAAAAATAAAATGGGTAAGGGAAGGGAATAGAGTCAAGAACTGTAAAATAGGCATTATTATTTAATTTAATTCAACAAAAAAAAATCCTGCAATGTATATATTTGATATCCATACTTCAAAGGTTGAGTCTCAGAGGAGTTTTGATCAAAGGTAAGGCAGAGCTGGCATGCACAGACAGAGTTGACTAGCTAGCTCCTTAGTTCAGAACCCCAAGAGGTTAGTTCTCACTGACAGGGGAGCAAAAGGGAAGGGGAGAACAAGAATGAGCCAAGGGGTTACATGCATTGGGAGGGAGGGTATTATAAAACCATCTTACATGATTTTGATATAAGCTTGGAGCTCTGATGACCCTTGGCCCTCTGATGACCCTTGTCCACTCTTGGTACAGTCTACTCTTGGACTATTCCTCTTGGAGAAAGGAAAGAGAAATCTACTAGAGAATTTTATGGGGGAGACTACGGTCTCTTTCAGTAGACTAGAGAATCTCCAATTCACAACTATGCAAGGAAAATATCAATGCTTTTTGTTTCCCTAAAAATTTGCTCATTCTCTTTAATACTGTTTCCCCCCTTAACTATAAAGAGACTTACATATGAGCTACCCAATTGCAATGACCCTTAGTTCAAGTCAACTAGCTTAAGATGAATTTTCTCCTGCTTACTAAGAGAAGGGTTCACTGTTTTGTTGTCATGTCAATTCAGCAGAAAATTCCCATTCATATTTAGAAGTTATTCAAATCTCCTAAAAATCTAGCACATGTGGAACACTAAATACTGAATTTAGAACTTTGAAATAAACAGACAAACCTCCTTTCAGGATAGAATGGTATTGTGACACTAATTCTTTAGAAAGTAAAAGTTCCCATAATCAAGATACTTTATCACTGTATAGAGGTAGTCATTTGCTTCCATATGATAGGATACAAGGTACACATTAAGAGTGGATTTTATGTTTTTTAAGAGTGGATTTTAAACATATTTATTTACCATTGAATATATATATATATATATATATATATATATACACACACACACACATATAAATACATAAGTATATATATGTATAGTAAAGTAGACAACATGAATGCCAGTGATCCATTTATGTTTTTTGTTTCATATGTATGGCTCATTTCTCCTCAGAAATTCTTCAAAGTCTGTGGTCATACCTTATATATTTTTTGCTTGCTTTACAATATCTGGGTAACTTTCAGATAGGACATAGTCATGCCTCAACTGTAAACTTAATAATTAATTTTTGAATCGATTCGAAGATAAACAGATTTTGATCTCTTTCCAATATATTTATTTATTTTTTTTTCTTTCCAATATATTTAAAAATGTGAAACAAAACTGTCTTCAAAGCAGAGGTTGGTTGTAAGGTAACAGCCCATCAGCTAGATAGAGTGGGTCAGAAATGTGTTTTCTTTGGACGAGATATTGTGTTTTACAGTTTTTAGAAAATTTTCTTTTAAAAAACAAGAAATTTTAAATAAGGTCCAGATTTTTGTTTTTCTTAAAAAAAATTTTTTTTAATGTTCTAATTATTTTTGAGACAGAGAGAGACAGAGCGTGAGCAGGGGAGGGGCAGAGAGAGAGGGAGACACAGAATCCGAAGCAGCCTCCAGGTTCTGACCTGCCAACACAGAGCTTGACCCTGGGCTAGAACTCACAAACCACGAGATCATGACCTGAGCCAAAGTTGGACGCCTAACTGACTGAGCCACCCAGGTGCCCCAAGATTTTTGTTTTTCTTTGCAAAACTGGAATATCTGGCAAGATTAGAACTTAATTTCATTATGGCAACAATCAGCTGGAGTGGTATCCCCTTTGAACAAGGACACCCTCTCTGATTTTCTGCAGTCTACAGCCCCCTGTTGTCCTGTGCCCAGCTTGCTTCACTCATTTATATTACCTGCCAGATTAAGAATCCCTGCTTCAGAGAATAACTCATTTCTTCAGCACTTGAATAACATGTAGTTTTTAAGATGTTACCTGCTTTCAGTATTACCCCGAAAGAGCCTACAAGGGTGAAGTTTTGCAAAGAAATAGATTGTCTTCAGATTTCATTTCGTCACAGTAATTAATCACTTACCTGTTCAATGACACAGTCAGTTCCACAGTAATGAAGATCTTGTAAACAGAGAATTACCACACAGAATCAATGCTATTTGCTATTGGGGGGGGAGGGGGGAGGAGGAGGAAGAAGAAGAACAAGAACAAGAACCACCACCAAATGTGAAATACTTTTTCCATAAAAATGTGTCTGGTAATTTACAAATAAAGAAACAGAAAAAGAGTGTTTGATATCTAAATTCTCTCATAATTAACTTTCTAAAAGATCTCCTGGTAAAAATTCAAAACTTCTTTCAAGTCCATCTTATTTTTTATATTCACCCACTTTCACTCCTTTAATCCACTGTACCAGTTCAAACACCATATAGCCCATAACAATACATTCTGTATCTCCTTCCCAATGAGTCTTAATATCTTCTATCTCACAAAGAATTGTAGTTCATTTGATTTTTCTGCCACTCATCAGGGGCTCATATGAGTTCTAAACATGATGTTTTGGTAATGTCCTCCTCTCATTAATATCGTAGCACATCTTAACTGCAAATTGGAGGCTTTACTGAACAATCAATCAGGGAACACATGTACTCTGAGAGTATACATGTTATCATGACAGTTTAGATGAATTCAATAAAAACAAACCAATTAAGCAACTTTAAAAAGGCAATGCACAAAGGCAATGACAAACCTGAAAACATGCCCTATTTTTCTTTCTTCAACCCCAATATAAGCTGCTTCTTTAGCAACACAGTGTTTAGGCTGTTTTCAGGTACCAATTTAGCTTATGGCATAAAACAATTCCCAGTCTGATTCAAGATCGTGCTGCTATATAATTAACTTTAGTTAATTTTTTAAACGCTCTCAAGACCAATGAAAGAGAGTTTCTCATTTAGGAAATAAATTCAACTGAAGTCACTGCATTAAATATGGATATTTCAGAGTGGCAATATTTGGAATGACTGCACAAAACCCTCTTAGGGTTACGTGTATGCATGTGTCATGCTTACACATTTCGGTAAGCTCAACAAATAGGCTCTCTGAATTGTTTCCTTAGCGATGGTTACTAAGCGCTTTGGAAGATATTAAAATTTCCTACCATCTTAATATAATATGTACTGTACTTTTTTTCCCAGAGATCTCATTATTTTTACAAGGTAAAATTATTTAATTCAAATTTGCTTCAAAGTAAAGCACAGTGTGTAGTTTATGAATTTGCTACTGAAAGAACGTGGCTATGTGAACCAGTTTCTTAAATATATTAAAATATAAACAGCTACAGAAATTAATTTCAAAACTGGTTCTTTAATGATTCCTATAATCATAATATATCTATAATGATATTATTAAGTGCTTTCGACAGGCAAAGATTTTTAATAGGATTAAACAGAAAATTCAGCTTGATTCTACCTAGAGTTTGTAACTATTGCTTTTTACTAATAATCCATTACACTTCCAATTTTCATTTGATCATTGATTTTTCAGTCTGCCACACACTTACATTATGCAAAATTTTAACATATGAGTAAAATTTCATTTGGATTCACACAGAAGCGTAAGTATATTTACTGCCTAGCACTTCAGACCTGCCCTTAATTTATACATTATTCAGCACTCAATGTTACACTTTTATTATATGCTCCGTAAAAAATAAGTCGAAGCAAAATAACTGAAGGAAGAAAATTTACTCTGTTGCTAAGTAAAAATGATTTGGTCCTAAGGGAGGTGGATAATACAAAGGAAGGCAGGGGCAGGGAGGAAAAGGTTTCCATCAAGAGACCATCCCTAACAGACAGAGTTCTTTATTAGCCTTGCTGACAATCACCCCATTTGTTAGGCAGTTCAGTCTTGATTATTGCCATTGCTTGTTTCTAGATACTTGCGAACATTGAGTTTTCCTTTTTTCTTTTCTTTCTTTTTTTTTTTTGGCATCAGATTTGGCATTATTTTCCTTGCACATGACATTAACATTGACATAAAATGATTAGAGCCCTTTGAATAACTGTTTTGTTTCTGCCAAAAAAAAAAAAAGTCTCACAGATAACAGCATAAATGCAGAAGGATTGGCTGATTTCCTATTTAATATTGGTTTCAACTGGATACTTATAAAGTTTACACAACAGTCCAATAAAATGTTAATTCCTAAAATTCACATTCCTAGACATTTGTAAGGTTGCCTGGGCTCCTGTGTGTTCTAGTTAAATTTTTTTTTTAATGTTTATTTAGTTTTGAGAGAGACAGAGACAGAGCAGGAGTGGGGGAGGGGCAGAGAGAGGGAAGCACAGAATCTGAAACAGGCTCCAGGCTCTGAGCTGTCAGCACAGGGCCTGACGCGGGGCTCGAACTCACAAACTATGAGATCATGACCTGAGCTGAAGTCGGACGCCCAACCGACTGAGCCACCCAGGCGCCCCTAATTTTTTTTCTATCATTATGTAAACAACTCACTGTTACTTTCAGATCATGTGTTCTATCTCACCCCACTTGCTTTGTAACTTACTGCAGTCTGGATGACCCACTACCACTGCTCTGAAACTTGCTTTCTTGAGTAATTAAAAAAAAAATTTTAATGTTTATGTATTTTTGAGAGAGAAAGAGAGAGAGAGAGAGAGAGAGAGAGAGAGAGAGAGAGAGGGAGACACAGAATGTGAAGCAGGCTCCAGGCTCTGAGCCATCAGCACAGGAGCCTGATGTGGGGCTTAAACTCGTGAACCTTGAGATCATGACCTGAGCCAAAGTCAGATGCTTAACTGACTGAGCTAGCCAGGTGCCCCCTTTCCTGAGTAATTTAAATTATTGGGTTTTTATCTGGCATCACTTCTCTGTAAAACTCTCTTCTGGGTTCTGTGACGCCACACTGCCCTGGCTTGCCTGCTACTTCTCTGACCAGTCTTCCCATGCTTTCACTAGATCCTTTTCCTTTCTTTGCACATTTAAAAGTAGTAATTCTCCAAGGTACTGCCACAAAGCTTCTCTCTGTAATATGGCTCTATATAGTCTCATTGTCACCCATTGATTCAAGTTATATATGTATATAGATGAATCTCAGCTTACACCTACTGGCACTCAGATTCCGGATCCATATTTCCAGTTTATATTACACACAAAGAACCTGAATTCCATGGGCAAGATATCCATAATTAAATTCATTATCTCTACCTCCTTCCTCCTTTGTTGCTTTCTCTTTCTGGTTAATGACATCATCATTTTAAAAAATATCTATGTCAGGGGTGCCTGAGTGGATCAGTGGGGGTTAAGCGTCTGATTCTTGATTTCGGCTCAGTTTATAATCTCACAGTTGGTGGGATGGAGCTTGGCGTCAGGCTCTGTGCTGACAGTGCGGAGCCTGATTGGAATTCTCTCTCTCTCCTTCTATCTCTCTGCCCCTCCTCTGCTCACACACACTCTCTCTCAAAATAAATAAACATTTAACAAATAAAAATAACCTGTGGTAACTATGAATAGGGTTCACCAGTATTTCTGGTTCTCTTGTCTTTCTGGGAACAAAGAAGATGCCATTTCTACACTCCCTTAGGTTAGGCATGGCCATGTGACATAGCTAGAAAAAAATCCTTTGTTGCTTTCAGCCATTGAAATTTGGGGACTGTTTATTATTAAAGTATAACTGACTCCACTCTGACTACTGTTGGATTTCTCAAATATGAAATCTGATGTCACAGAATTAGTCAGGAATAACTTTAGGTATATGTAACAAAAAAAAAATTACTATGTGAGTGACAAAAAGATACTTTTACCTTTATTTCTGTGTCAGGTGAAAGGTTTCCAGAAGCCAGCTTTCCCAGGCTGCCCTGCCTTCTCTGGAGATTCACTCCTACTGTCCTGCCCCTCACAGGCAGGAGTACCTGTAGCACTTGGCTTTCACTCCATAGTACAGGACGGCTTGGAGGCACCACAGCACATTCCATCCACATCTCAGCACCTGGAAGGAAGATATGGGAGATGGAAACATTTCTCTTTTAATGAGAATTTCTAGACATTGCACTTAGGCCTCACAGGCCTGAATTTAATCCCATGGCTACGCCCAGCTATGGATATTTGAAAACACAACCTTTTCACCAGGTGGGAATGTGTCCAGCTAAAGTTCTGGCCAATGTTATGAAATAAGAAAAAGAATAAATGTTGAAAGATAACTAGCAATCTCAGCCGCAGTGATGTCTGGCTTTAACATTGACTTCGTCCTTTGCATCATCAAAGTTTATTAATCCCACCTCCTAAATGTCTCTCAGTTCTGACTCTTCCTTTCACACTAATGACACTCTGGAAGTAGTTTTCACTAGGACTATTGTAACCACTTGATAACCGACTTTTCTGCCTTTTTTCCCTCCTTTCTTGTGAGTATCAGAAGATCTCAATGTTCAATGGTTCATGCAGCCAGAAGAGTTACTAGACTATATAATCAATATCATATAATCTTTTACTCCCTCATTGTGCATGCTTTGATGATTCCTCATTAGCCATAAACTGTAGTTTAAATTCCTTAACATGAGATTCAAGATCCTCCATTGTTAATTTGGTCAGGATATCCCCTTATACCATCATTTCCCATTATGCAATCAATGTACATTCACATATACTGCTCCTTTATGGCATCACTCTTCTTCTTAGGGGTAGGTGGAGCGAGCCCTGACTCACCTATATTTAATCATTGTTCTCATCTTTCTAGCACTGGTTGAAAGATCTCTCCTCCTCTAGAAAGACTTTCCATATCCTCCAGGGCATTTGCATTGTTCTTTATTCCTTCCTCTACAATAATTTTACTTATATTTCTTTTAAGTATTCAGCCTTATATACATGTATGTGTGTGTGTGTGTGTATACTATATATATATATATATATATATATATATATATATATATATATCCTCATTGAATCATAAGATTTTTGAATGTAAGGAAATGGTTTTTGGATGAGTGTATATATAGGAGATCCTGTGCCACAGAGATAATATTGTATCCTTGCAATAAATATCAACAATGTTTCCCTTAGTTCTTTTGTGCCATTAACTACAGTTAGGTAAGACAATATCAGCTCTAAATCAGATTCCCAACTTCTTCCTGGACCTGTCATCATTTATCTTAAATATCCTTCAAGACCTAATTAGGAGTCCTAATCAGAGTAAATGAAACAATGTTGTCATATTAACTGCTTTATTTAGAATACAAAGAGGTCTGATTGCTACCTAATCAGCCAGATTAGCACCTAATAAAATGTATTTCCCTAAAGGAGCCTCTTTAAATATTGATTTATAATTGCCTGATCTCTACATTAAATCAACCAGTGGGTTCTTGTTAGAAAACCTAGGCTTAAATGGTCTTCTACCCTTTTAAAAATAAGCACAGTGGTATTAGAAATAAAAATACTATCTAGATCATAGACTTGCTTGGGTATTATGAGCCAAGTGTACTGGACATGTGTAAGTGTATATTATTTTAAAAGCAAAATTATTTGGCCATTATTAAAATTTATGAACTAGTGAGGTCTTTCAAAATGAACCTAGATCTTTTTTTTCTTTTAAATAAAAAAGATCTCCATGCATAATCACATCTAAGGATAGAGGGATCCTTTCAGCATTTCCTTTCTTTGAGCTACTATTAGGAATTATACCCACTCCAGGCTCTAGGGGTGTGTCCTGTCTGGCCACAATTCATTTAGTGAGGTCAGGACTTGCTACAACACTTTTGAGCCCCTGATGGACTATGGCCAACAAGCTAAGGAAAGAATCCCTGAAAGATAGAGTAGAAGACTAATTAACGTGTGCTTGTAATCTGCCAACACTCTGGATTTTTCAGCACATGTACCAGCAGGTTCTTTCTATTGTTTATGTCAGTATGAATTGTCTTCCTAATTATTGAATTACCCAAATCAGAGGTCAAGGGTCACAGAGACCTGCCTCACCTCTGCCACTGTACCATCATCTTATTTTTCAAGGCTTTCAAGGGAAAATCAGATGCTTTTAAAACATAATCTGAGTAATTTTCCAATGGGGAAAAAAAAACATTATTTAAATGTCGGTCTGTGGAAACATTTAAGGATGAACTCTGTTGGACAATGTGTACACACTCTAGAAGAGAGGCAGTGATTGTGAATAAAGCACCTTGAACTGAAGTGGTCCACAGAAGCTACTCTCTCGTCTACTTCATCCTTATTGATCCAACTGTCTTTCACAGCTAGTGTTTTCATACTGATATCACAAACTGTATGTTCCAGAACAGTGAAGTATGAGCTTATTTTCCAGCAATAATTTGTTAAAGGCTGAAGAACTGGCATTTACTAAAAAGAAAAAAAAAAGTAACTTATTCACTTTGTTATTTACCCTTCTGAGAACATTGCTTCTGTAGAATACATTAAGAATATGCTTCAAAAAATAGCTTATAAATGAAAGGTCAACATACTGAAGCAAATCATCTAATTACTCCATATCACAGAATAAGGAACATTTTAATTTCCATATTTTATCCCTGGATTTGAATCATTCTGAGACTGTCAAGATTAATGCAAAGTTCATTTGACCAAACAAAATGGCAAAAAAGAAGTGATTTAAACATTTTAAAGTTCTTTTAATAAATTATGTCTTTTGCTGAGAGAGTACAGTCTAATTTAATATATTTAAATATTTAGTTACCTTCTGAAAAATGTTTCAGACAAATAAATTGCTCTAGTTAATAATACAGTAATGTATACTTGATAGTTGCTGAGAGTAACTCAAACCTTCTCACCGCACCCACATGCAAGTTACATGTGTGAGGTGATGGATGTGTTAGTTATCTTGATCTTAGAAATCATTCTATGTGTGTGTATGCATCTATATAATGATATTGTACACTTTCAATATATACAATTACATTTGTCAATTACTCCTTAATAAAGTTGTAAAAAAGAATTTTTATGCATCTTTTGTCTAGTTCTTGATCTTTATCATTAATTTATTTTCTGTGTGCCTATAAACACACGAGATTTTTTTTTATATTTGTTTTCAAGGGTTTTTTTTTAAAAGATTATTTATTTTGAGAAAGAGAGAGAGCACATGTATGCAAGCAAGGAAGGGGCAGAGAGACAGAGAGAGAGAACACGTGTATTCAAGCAAGGAAGGGGAAGAGAGAGAGAGAGAGAGAGAGAGAGAGAGAGAGAGAGAATCCTAAGTAGGCTCCTCACTGTCAGCACAGGAGCCTGACACCAGGCCCGATCTGACAAACCATGAGATTACAAACTGAGCTGAAATCAAGAGTCATACACTCAACCAACTGAGCCACCCAGGCACCCCATAAATGCATGTTTTAATTATCAGTCACTGTATTTGTTGTTGGGCTGCCATTACAAAATACCACATACTGGCTGTCATTAAAAAAAAAAAAAAAAAGAAAGAAAAAAAAAGGAAATTTACTTTTCCCCCATCCAGAGGATGGAAGTCCAAAATTATGGTGCCGGCAGGGTTAGATACTTTGAAGGCCTTTCTCCCTGGCTTCCAGATGGCCACTCTCTTGCTACTTTTTATATATTTGTTCCTATGTGTGTGGGTATTCCTGGTGTCTCTTCCTCATCTTGTAAAGACCCCAGTGCCACTGGATTAGGGCCCTACTTTAAGCCTTGTTTTAAGTTAAGCGCCTCTTTAAAGATTTAATCTCCAAATACGCTCACATTCTGAGGTGCTGGGAGTTGGGACTTCAACATGAATTTTGAAGAGACATAATTCAGCCCATAACAGTTATGTTGCTTTCTTTTTAGATATAAAATATATAAATAACAAATATTTTTATACCATCCTATTTTGATTGCTAAAATAGGGTGTGAGGCATGTCCCAATCGCTACTCCTGCCAGGAAGAAAGTGTCTGATTTGAAGAGAGCATTTTATCAATATTTGTTGAATAAATGAATGACTGGATCTAACACATAGTCATATTTTGTAAATTAGTATGTATATGCTCCAAAGGCTTCTCAAATGCAACTTCATCAAAACTGAATTCATCCCTTTCTCACAAATCCTTCCTTGTTCCACTGCCCCAGCCAGAATCCTTCACCTTTTTTTCTGTTTTCCTCTCCCCACCAGTTAGTCACCAACTCTTGCAGATGCTATATGAGTTCATTGCTTCTAATAATATTCATGTATCAGAACTCTCCACTTCATAGCCCTCTGCCGCAGGATACGGAATGACATGTAAGTCCTCAAGTCAACCATGTACTTTGTCTCTTTTAATCTTTACCTTATGTTCATTCCTTAATCTAGAATTTCTTCCCATATATCTTTCACCTTTATTTGCAACTATCAAAATCCCTTTTGAATCTGGGGACTCAGTTAAAGTGTCACCTCTTGCTTAAAGTTTCTGTTGAACACAGCATCTGAGTGCTTCTTCTATTCTTCTCTTACCAGAGTCTGGTTAAAGGAAAACTTGGAAAAATTATAACCACTACAAACATGAAGATAACTCAATAAAATGGGTGGGTTCAAAATTAAAATAGTCATATCAAGAACCAGTAGGCTTCCTATGTGTAAATCAAAACCTGCTACAGGTTATAATGGAAAGAGACAACATTTGCAATAACAACTGTGTAAAATATCTAGGATAATAGGAACTGTAAAAAACCCCTCCAAAGAAAACTCTAAAAAACCGGTGAGAAATACAAATGAGGACTGGAACAAATTGAAAGAGTACTACATTCATGAGTAAGTGGACTCATAAAGATTTCACCTATTCCTAATCTATACATTTTATATTTGTCCAATAAAAACACCAGTATTATATTTTAACTTGATAAGCAGATTCTAAAAGTCAAACAGAAAATAGACAAGTAAAAATAGCCACAAAAATTGTAGGAAAATGAGTAATAACTCATTTCTAATATCACAAGAAATACCATATGAATCATAGCTCTGAAGCCATAAAAGAAGCTTTTTGTTCCTGGAACAGCCATGGCTCATGGTCCCAAGAAACATATGAAGCATAGAGCAGCTCTAAAGCATCGGATGCTAGATTAACTGGTGTGTCTGTTCCTCATCCAAATACATACAAATCTCCATAGGCTGAGATAATGTCTCCCTTTCATTATTTTCCTAAGGAGCAGGCTTATGTGTGCCCTAACAGAAGATGAAGTAAAGAAGATAAGCCTGTAGTGTTTCATTAAGATAGGCAGCAAGGTCCAAACTGATATAACCTACCTCCTGGTTTTATGGATGTCAAAAGCAGTGGCATTTAGACATCTTGGTGTCTAACCCGTGACACCAAGAGTCACTTTACTATTCATGGTATTCCATCTGAGGAAACCAAGTACAGGTTGTGCAAAGTGAGAAAGATCCTTGTGGAAACCAAAGGAATCCCTCATCCGATGACCACTGATGCTTGCACAATCCACTACCCTAATACCCTCATCAAGGCGAATGACACTATTCATACTGATGTGGAGACTTGGAAGTTTACTACTTTCATCAAGTTTGACACTGGTAATTTGTATATGGTGACTGAAGGTGTTAACGTAGGAAGAATTGGTGTGACCACCAACAGAGAGCGACACACTGGTTCAGTGTAGTTCATGTCAAAGATGCCAGTGGCAACAGCTTTGCCAACCAGCTCTCCCACATTTTCATTATTCACAAAGGCAATAAACAATGGGTTTCTCTTCCCTTTGGAAAGGTACCTGCCTCACCAATGCTGGAGAGAGAGACAAGACACGGGCAGCCAAACAGAGCAGTGGGTGAAATGGTTTCTTGGTGATATGATTGGAAGTCTTTATACTTAAAGATAATACAGCATGAAAAACAGTGGTAAAAGGCAACATGGGACACTTTATAGAATACTTGTGTGAAAATGGCCTTTAAAACTATGAAAAACTCCTGAAATCAGTTAATAAAATGTTGATAAACCAAGTTCATCTACATATCAATTCCACTATAGTCAATGTCTCAGATAGAAAAAAATAGTTTGCCCAAAGTGAGTGATTTGAAAAGTGTTGAATGAAAGGACAAAGCTAAGTGTAGGATTATAAGGAAAACACTAGAGTTGGTGCATTATCTAAGAACTGGTATTAGCAAGACAGATCATCTCCTTCAAGCCTAAAGAGGTGAGGGAAGAGCAGTTACTGGACTCAGATGAAGTTTTGTTTAAGACAGCTGGCTGGCAGAACATAATCCTGCAAGAATACAGACACCCTTCAGGGACTAGGGATGGAGGGAAGAAACCAGGGCTATGCATATCCTGCCTCTGCTCTCCTCCCTTCCTTTACTCTTCTGTGCCAGTACCCCTAATTGGTGGAACTTAACCAGGGTCTATCAGTCAGCCCATAGAATTCACTCTCTTGAGGCATAAAAGCTCAAAAAAAATATAGTAACTACAATTAGAATAGATGGGCTGGGGCGTGTGGGTGGCTCAGTCAGTTAAGCCTCCGACTTCGGCTCAGGTCATGATCTTGCAGTCTATGAGTTCCAGCCCCGTGTCCAACTTTGTGCTGACAGCTCAAAGCCTGGAATGTGCTTCGGATTCTGTGTCTCCCTCTCTCTCTGCCCTTTCCCCACACTTGCTCTCTCTCTCTTTCTCAAAAATAAACAAACATTAAAAAAAAAAAAAGAGATGGGCTTATTACATTGGACACAGCAAAGATCATCCTGAATTAGAATATAAACCACTGTAAAATACTAGATTGAAGCACAGAGAGAAAAAAAATGAATGAAAATCAGAAAAGAGCAAGAGTTATATTGTATGTCGAATATTAAAACTTCTAACAGAAAAAGAGGCTAGGGAATATATGACAGAAGCAATATTTGACGATAGACTGTCCAAGAATTTTCAAAAATTAATGAATTTTTGAACAAATGATGTTGGAAAAACTGGATAACCTCACTGCAAAAGAATGAAGTTGAACTTTTACTTTATGCCAATACCATGTCCAAAAAATTAACTCAAAATGGATCGAAAGCCTAAACATAAAACCTGAAGCTGTAACACTCTTGAAGCAGACATAGGGAAAAAGCTTTGTGACATTAGATTTGGCAGTGATATCTTGAATGTGACACAAAAAGCAGAAAGCAACAAAAGAAAAACATATAAATTGGACGACATCAAAATTAAAAACTTTGTACATCAAAAGACATAGTCAACAGAATTAGAGGCAACCTGAAAAATGGGGAAATATCTGCAAGTCATATATCTGATAAAGGGTTAACATCCAGAATAAAGAACTCCTACAACTTGACAAAAAACAAGACAACATAAACAACTCAATTTAAATATAGCCAAAAGGCTTCCATAGACATTTCTCTAAAGGAGATATACAAATGAATAACAAGCACATGAAATGATGCTCAAAACAGCAAATCATTAGGGAAATGCAAATTAAAACCACAGTGAGATGCCACTTCACACCTATTAGGATGGTTATTATCGAAAACACAGAAAATAACAAGTGTTGGCAAGGATGTGGAGAAATTGGAATCCCTGTTAGTGGGAATACAAAATGGTTCAGCTGCTGTGGAAAATGGCATGGCAGTTCCTCAAAAATTAAAAATAGAATTATCATATGATCTAGCAATTCTACTTCCAAAATAATTGAAAAGAGTCTTAATCAGATACTTGTATACCCACTTTCATAGTAGAACGATTCACAACAACTAAAAGGAGAAAGCAACCCAAGTGTCCATTGACAGATGAATGGTTAAATAAAATGTGGTATATACACACAATGAATATTATTCAGCCTTAAAAATCAGGAAATTCTGATATGCTACAACATGGATAAACCTTGAAGGCATTATCCTAAGTGAAATAGGCCAGTCACAAAAGGACAAATACTGTATGATTTCATTAAATGAGATACCTAGAGTAATCAAACTCATAGAAAACAGAATTGTGGTAGGCAGGGGCGGGGAGAAGGAAGATATGAGGAATTATTGTTTAATGGATATGGAGTTTCAGTTTGGAATGATGAAAAAGATCTGGAGATGGATGGTAGTGATGGCTGTACAACAATGTGAATGTAATTAAATGCCTCTAAACTGTACATTTAAAGTGGTTAAAATGGCAAATGGCCATTGCTAAAACATACACTTTTATAAAGAAGTAAATTCTCTACAAATTGGCCTGTGCAATCTCAATCAAAATTGTATGCAGGGATGATCAGGCTAGGGGAAAGGCAAACAACTAAGGGTAGGTAGCAGATGGGGCTGAGTGCATTTGAGGAGGCACAGAAAATGAATCTTGTATTTTGAGGAAAATAAAAATTAAGTTTTGCAATTTCCACTTTTTTTTTTTTTTATTTTTTTTTTCAACGTTTATTTATTTTTGGGACAGAGAGAGACAGAGCATGAACGGGGGAGGGGCAGAGAGAGAGGGAGACACAGAATCGGAAACAGGCTCCAGGCTCTGAGCCATCAGCCCAGAGCCCGACGCGGGGCTCGAACTCACGGAGCGCGAGATCGTGACCTGGCTGAAGTCGGACGCTTAACCGACTGCGCCACCCAGGCGCCCCGCAATTTCTACTTTTTATCATAGTGTGTAGTATGTAGTAGGAGCTTGATATCACTTTTTTAAATAATCAAAAATATTTTTACTAAATATAATTTGCTTTTCTTAGTCAAAGGGATGTCACATTTGTGTGTCTTACAACCAAATTTTCTCTCTTGTTCCAGTTATTTCCATCTCCCAGGAAGTAAAGATTGCCTACAAACAATAAAACACAAACACACACACATACACATACAACCCAATAGAAAAATGGAGAAAGACTATTAACTGACAATTCACAAGAGAAAAAGAGAATGAGTAATACTCATATGAAAGGCTTATCAACCTCAGACATAAAATTAAATGGCTTGAATTAAAATGTTCATTTATTTTTACTGCCTTATACAACTGCACTAAAATAGAAAAGAGAGCCACAGTCAATGAATGATATCCATAAATATTTGCAAGATATATTGTTGAAAGTGGACGAAAGTATGGTTATTGACATAAAAGAATAAAAGGAATTTAAGACCCAATACCAGCACAGAGGATGTCTATAACAGAGCACACTAATTTACCAAGTAAAAACCATAAAAGGCTCAGGATAGAAGCAGCATTTAGTTCCAGAGATGAAAGATGGGATGGAAAGTACAGTGGCTAATTTAAAGTGAGCATAAGATGGAGTTAAAACCACAGTCTCTTCTGCTTCCCTGCCAACTCCTTGTGAGGAAACCAGAAGCCTTGTCCTACAATAAATTGAACTATAGAAGCTCTAGATTCAGAGAAACTGGTCAATTGAAAGTGGGTGTGAGGCATTGCAATACAAAGAAGATGTTAAGCGAAATTTTACCCATTAAATAGTGAAACACTCCCCCTACCCTAGTCTTATTTCCCAGCTCATTTGAATAGAATGTTTACAGCCAGGCATTTATCAGCACATCCTAAGTCATTAAACTGAATGGTTCTTCCCAAGAGAAATTGAAGAGCCCGGGGTAAGCTCAACAAATATTGGCATGTGGGTCTTCCAACAAAACACAGAAGCACTGCCCTGTCATCCTGAAGTGAACCTCACTAGTGGATAAGCCTCACCAAAACACACAGAGGTTTCAGTAAGCTTTTTGGAGCCTAAAACTATTGAGTCTTCTAATCCATGGACATTGTGTATCTTTCAATTTATTTATTATTATTTCTTTTGTCAACCTTTCATATTTTTCACCTTATATATTACTTTTTTTCCTTCGGATTTATTTCCCAATGTTAAATATGTTGATGCAATCATAAACAGTACTGTTTTAACAATTGCATATTATACGTAAGTGATGAGCCATGGGAATCTACCCCAAAAACTAAGAGCACACTTTACACACTATATGTTCACCAATTCGACAATAAATTATATTTTAAAAAATTAAAAAAACTTAAAGAATAAAGCTTAAAATAAACAAACCCACAAAAAATAATTGCATATTATAATTGCTTACTGCTAATTTATAGAAATATAATTAATTTTTTGGTGTTGACTTTGTATACTGCAACCTGGATAAGCTGATTTATTAGTTGTAGGAGTTTTTTGAGATTTTCCAAACAAATAATTGTGTTATCTGAAAATAGTTATTTCTTTGTTTCTGACCTATATGCTTTTAATTTTTTCTTTGCCTTATCACATTGGATAAATTTTGTAGTATAATATTAAATTGGAGTAGTGAAAAATGGCATCCATGCCTTGTTACAGATCTTAGAGAGATAGTATTCAGTCTTTCACTAATAAGTATGGTGTTATGTGTAGGCTTTTGGATATGCCCTTTATTAGGATAAGTTACCTTTTACTCCTAGTTTGCTGAAAGTTTGTATCATAAATGGATATTTAATTTTATTGAATGCTTTTTTCTACATATATTAAAATGATCTTTTTCTTTTTTCTACTTTTTATTAAAATTTTTTTAAATGTTTTATTTATTTCTGAGAGAGAGACAGAATACAAGCAGGGGAGGGGCAGAGATAGAGGGAGACACAGAATCCTCTGAGCTGTCAGCACAGAGCCCAATGCAGGGCTTGAACTCGTGAGCCTCAAGATCATGACCTGAGTCGAAGTTGGATGCTTAACTGACTGAGTCATCCAGGCTCCCCACAATGATCTTTTTTCTATTTGGTCTGTTAATATCATGCATTATATTGATTGATTTTGTAATAGGTAAGCTTTGCTTTTCTGGAATAAAACCAAGTTGGTCATAATATATTATTCTTTGTATACATTGTTGGATTTGATTTGCTAAGTTATGTTTTGTTCTGTTTTGTTGTTGTTTTTTTTTGTTGTTTTTTTTTGTTTTTTTTTAGAATTTTTGTGTCTCTGTCCATGAAGGTATGTAGTTTTCTTTTTTTTGCAATACTTTTTTATGATTTTACTATTAGGATAGTGCTGGTCTCACAAACTAAGTTAGAAAATATTCTCTCCTTTTATATTTTCTAGAAGATATTTTGTTTATTATTTATTCCTTAAATGTTTAGTAGTATTCATCAATGAATCTGAGTCTGTTGTTTGTGTGTGTGTGTGTGCATGTGTAAGATTTTTAACCATAAAATCAATTTATTTAAGAGGTATTGAATTATTTAGGTTATTTGTTTCTTCTTGAGTAAATTTTGGTAGTTTGTATGTTTCGAGGAATTGGATCATTTTATTTATAGTGTCAAATTTATGGGCATGAGACGGTTTGTATCATCTTTTTATTGAACTTGTAATTTATTGCTGGGTAACAAATTACACTAAAAATTAGAGAGCAGAACTTAAACCATAAAACATTTGTTTCCTCGCAATTTCCATGGTTTGGAAACCCATGGATCAAAGAAAGACCCTGACTCACCTAGATGTCTCTGGCTCATGATCTCTTATAAGGTTGCAGTTAAACTGTTCTCCAGGCAATGGTTTCATCTGAACTCAATCTGGGGGATGGGGAACCACTTCACTCAGGTTGTTGTTAGCAGGTCTCAGTCTCTTGCCCTGTGGGCCTCTACAAAGCTGTCACAACATGGTTTCTGGAGTTCCCAAGGAGAAGCACTACAGGAAAAACAAGTGAGAGAGCCCAATGTGAAAGTCAAAGTCATTTAAAGCCTAATCTCAGGAGAGATAGTCCATTATTTATAGAATGATCTATCCATTAGAAGCAAGTCAATAAGTCCAGTTTACAGTCAAAGGGAGAGTATTGCATAAGAGCATGAATACCAAGAGCTACTCATCACTGTGAGCCATTGGGGGCCTGCATTATACACTTAACCTTTTAACGTCTGTGGAAATTATAGTGATATCTCTTCCTCTATTTTTGATACTGGTAATTTATGTCCTTTCTTATTTTCTTGGACATTCTAACTAGAGACTGATATCAATATTATTGATATTTTCAAAGAAACAATTTTTGGTTTCATTGACTGTCTCTACTGTTTGTTTTCAATTTCATTGACATCTGATTTTACATTTATCATTTCCTTCTGTTTATTTTCTCTTTTTACTGCTCTATTCTGGTAGAAGCTTGGATACTCATTTTAGAATTTTCTTCCTTTCTAATATGAGCTTTTAACCATGTAATTTTTCCTCTAAGAATAGCTAATAGGTACAGAGTTTTGATATTATGTGGTTTTTGTTTTCATTTGGTTCAAAATATCTTTTCTTTTTTTTAATTTTCTTAATGTTCATTTATTTTTAAAAGAGAGAGAGCAGAAGCTGGGGTGGGGGGGGTGGAGGGGAGGTAGGAAGAGAGAGGAAGATACAGAATTCAAAGCAGGCTGCAGGCTCTGAGCTGTCAGCACAGACAGCTGTGTTCCAACACAGGGCTGGAACCCACAAACGTGAGATCATGACCTGAGCTGAAGTCAGACGCTCAATCACCTGAGCCATCCAGGTGCCCCATGGTTCAAAATATGTTTTCATTTCCCTTGACACTCTTCTTTGTCACATAAGTTCTACAAAGTATGTTGCTTAATCTCCCAATATTTGGGGATTTCCCCAATATCTATTATTGATTTCTAGTTTAATTCTGTTTGGTCCAAAAGCATACTGTGTAGGATTTTTTTTTAATTTGTTGAGGTTTCTCTTTTGACCTAGCACATGCTCTGTTTTGGTGAATATTCCACTTACATTGAAAATAAAGTAGATGTTATTTTTCTTGAGGGACCATTCCCTGTATGTTAGAAGTAGTTGGTTTACAGTGTTGTTTAGATCATCTGTATCCTTACAGACTTTCTATCTACTCTGTTCAATAAATTACTGAGAGAAGTGGAGGTGTTCAGCTATAATTGTGGATTCATCTATTTCTCCTTTCAGTTTTTTTCTATATATTTTGAAGCTCTGTTGTTAGTATATACACATTTAAAACTGCCCTCTTGACAACTATACCCTTTATCATCATGTAATGACCCTCTTTATTTTTACTAGTATTTATTCTAAAGTTTGCTTTGTCTGATATTAATATACTCCAGCTTTCTATTGGAAGGTGTTTGCATGATATCTATTCCATCATTCATTTACTTTTAACCTATAGATTTTTATATTAAAAAATGGTTTCACATAGACATCTTATGATATTGTGGTTTTTTTAATCCAATTTGACAATCTCTGTTTTACCTGGTATGTTTATTAGGCCATTCACATTTAGGTCATTATTGATATAGTTGCAATAAAATCTACCATATTGCTAGCTGTTTTTGTTTATCTATTCTTTTTTTCTTCTTCTGCCTTCTCATGCTAATCAACAATGTTTAATAGTTTTATTATTAGTTAACCATTAATTTATTATTTATGTGTCTTTAAAAATATTTTATGGTTGGGACACCTGGGTGACTCTGTTGGTTAAGTGTCTGACTTTGGCTCAGGTCATGATCTTACAGTTCACCAGTTTAAGCCCCACGTGGGACTCCAGCTCAGAGCCTGGAGCCTGCTATGGATTCTGTGTCTCCCTCTCTCTCTGTTCCTCCCCCACTCACACTCTCTCTCTCTCAAAAATTAATAAAGATTAAAAAAAATTATAAAATATTTTATGGTTGCTCTAGGTTTGCAATATACAGCTATATTAGTTTCCTATTGATGCTGTAATATATTATCACAAATGTAGTAGTTTAGTTCAGTACAAATTTGTTATCTGCTTGTCAGAAGTCCAAACTCAGTCTTTTGGATTAAAGTCAAGATGTTGACAAAGCTTGTTCCCTCTGGAGGCTCCAGGAGAAAATCTGTTTACTTGCCTTTTTCAGGTGGTAGAGACACACTGCATTCCTTGTTTATAGTCCTATCTAATCCATTCCTTGTATTCCTCATTTCCTTGTATACATTCAGTTTTTCTCTGATATATTAGTTCTGCCTAAACATTAATCATTTCTTGTAGAACAAATATGCTGACAATGGATTTCCTAGGTTCTTTTTTGGGAATTTTCTTAAATTTTTCTTTCATTTTGAAATTTATGTTCACTGGGTATAAAATTTTGGTTTGACAGGTGTTTTTCTGTTTGTTTGTTTTCCAAGAACTTTAGAGATGTCTCCTGCTTCCTAGCTAATATGATTTCTGAAAAGAAGTTTTCCATAAATATTATCTCTGTTCCTCTGTAAAAAATGGTAATTTTTTCTCTGGCTGAGTTCTAGATTTTCTCTTGGTTTTTTGTTTTCAACAGTTTGAATATGATATACCTTAAGGTGGGAGGTGTTGTATGATGGGATTAATCCTGTTTGGTCTCTGAATTTCTGGATCTGTGACTTAGAGTCTGCCATTAATCTTGGAAAATTTTGCTCATTACTTCTTCAAATATTTCTTCTGCTCATTTCCTTTCTTATTGCCTGGCATTCTTAATATACTTATGTTAACATGTTTAATATTGTCCCATATCTCTTAATATCCTATTTCTGCATCTCTTTTTTCTCTTTGTATTGCATTTTGGATAATTTCTGTTGTCCTATCTTCAAGTTTACTGATTCTCTCCCCATGCCAAATGTGCTGATGAGTCTTTTAAAGAAATTCTTTATTACTGTGTTTTTCATTTACAGCATTTCAATTTGATTCATTTTTATAATTTTCATGTCCATGTTGCAATTATCTATCTGATCTTGCATGTTTTCTGCCTCTTTCATTAGCATCTTTAATATATAAATCACAGTCATTTTAAATTCCCTGTCAGGTAGTTCCAACATCTGTGTCATATCTGAATTTGATCCTAATGATTGTTTTGTCTCTTCTGAGTGTGTCTTTTCCTGCCTTTTCATAAGGTCTCATAATTTTTTGTTGAAAGCTGGATGTCAGTGTTGCATTCTGTCCAGTGAGGTAAGTGAGTGCTTATATCTCCTCTCTCTCTAAGGTACTGTTTCTCTTTATATTTTGGCCAGTTGTTCACCATGTATTCAATGCATATGGAAAAAAAGTTGAAATTAAAGTATACCTGGCTCTTTTTTCTTGAAATGCTGGGATTGCTGCTCCTTCTTGATCTCTATATCCTGGGACAGAACTGGAAAAATTGCTTGATCCTTCAATTATATGTTGATATCACTTTAAGTAAAAAAATTAAAAATTAACAGATCCTTAAGGGTAATAGTTTCATGAAATATAAATTAAAACATACTTAGCACATTGACAAAAATTAAAAGTGTTGCTTTTAATTAATTTCTTTTAATTCACTGCAAATGAGAGTATGATTTGGTAAAATCATTCTGGAAAGCAACTGGCAATATTCATTAAAATTGCAAAAATGTACACCTTTTGATCTAGCAATTTTAGTTTTAGATAAATATACTAGAGTATTTCTTATACATGTGCACAGAATGCTTGTACTGTGGTAACATTTTATAAAATAGACATCATTAATAATGCCCATCAATAAAGAAATAGAGAGGGGCGCCTGGGTGGCTCAGTCGCTTAGGTGGCGGACTTCAGCCCAGGTCACAATCTCATGGTTTGTGAGTTCAAGCCCCACACCGGGCTCTGTGCTGACAGCTCAGAACCTGGAGACTGCTTCAGATTCTGTGTCTCCCTCTCTCTCTCTGTCCTTTCCCCACTCTAACTCTGTCTCTCCCTGTCTCAAAAATAAACATTAAAAAAAAAGAAATAGAGAAATTGACTTTTTATAATGGAATGGAATACTATAGACATTGAAATAAGTGAACTAATATACATGCATTAAAACAGATAAATCTCAAAATCAAAGTTCAGTTAAATTAGCAGATTACAAAAGGATATGTATACTATACCATTCAGATAACGCTGGAAAACATCTGAAACAATTCTTTTTATTCCTTATGGTTTATGTATATGTTTAAAAAGTATAAGCACATACCTAGGAACGAGTTGCAGCAGCCACAGAACAGTGATAATCTCTGGTGGTAAAAAATGGAGGAAAGGGAGAAATACAGAAGTTATTTAGATGTATATGAGATGTTTCCTTTTTTAAAAACATACGGTCTTATTACATTCAGGTGGCTATAACAAAACACAACAGACTAGTTAGCTTACAAATAATAGAAACATATTTCTCATAGTTCTGGAGGCCAGAACTCCAAGATCATGTTTCCAGCATGGTTATGTTCCAGTGTGAGTCCACGTCCTGGTTCATAGCCAGCACCTTCTCGTTGTGCCTTCACTTGGTGGAAAGGGTGAGGGATCTCTGTGAGGTCTCTTTTTTAAGAACACTAATCCCATTCATGAGGGCTCTTCTCTCATGACTTAAAAACTTCCCAAAGGTTCTACCTTCTAATACCATCATCTTTAGGGGTTAGGGTTTCAACATATGATTTTTGGGGAAACACAAACATTCAGATCATAGCATATATGAAGCAACATCTGGTAAATATGGGTTATGGGCACATGAGTGCCCACTATATATTTTTCTGCACATTTGAAATATTTCATAATTAAACATTTTAAAAGGAATCTTGTCATTATTGCTCCCATGTGAATTATTCTGGTTCAATTAGAAATAATTTATTTCAAACTACTTGGACCTACCATAGATAATAGCTGCCCATACCAACGGTTTTTCAAACAGTTTAGTGAAAATTGAAGTGGAAATTTTAAGACTCACTAGTATACAAAAGTCATCATTAATGTATATACCTCCCACCAACTACAGATTAGGTATAGACAATGTTAGTCCTTAGTTGTGATATTCACTGCCATCTCTCACCACCATGAATGGCTGAAATGGTTCTCTAAATAGTGGCGGTGGTTCCACATTACCTTCTGCTAGTGGTGCCCTTAGGCTTCTGTAACCTTTATATTGATATTATCCTGGTCAATTCAGAAAGGTTTAAAGTGAAAAGATATCTCTATCAGATTTATATTTAATTTTTTTTTTATTTTTCAAACATTTCATCATAGTGCATGTTCCTAACACTAGACTTAGGTAGCAGTACACGTCAACGAAAGATAAAAATGTGGAGATGCAACAGGATCAAAAGCTATTTCTAAAGGTCTTTTTCACAGGGTAGTTCTATTTTTAACTTTTTGCGGAGTCCTCCATGCTGTTTTCCAGAGTGGCTGCACCAGTTTGCATTCCCACCGACAGTATAGGAGGGTTCCCCTTTCTCTGCATCTTTGCCAACATCTGTTGTTTCCCGTGCTATTAATTTTGGCCATTATGACAGGTGTGAGGTGGTATCTCATTGCAGTTTTGATTTGTATTTCCCTGATGATGAGTGATCCTGAGCATCCTTTCATGCGTCTGTTAGCCATCTGTATGTCTTTGCGAAAATGTCTATTCATGTCTTCTGCCCATTTCTTAACTCCAGCAATTGCATTTCTAGATATTTACCCAAAGGATACAAAAATAGTAACTTGAAGGGATACATATGCCATGATATAGCAGCATTATCAACAATAGCCACATTATGGAAAGAGCTCAAATGTCCATTGACCGATATACCACATTATATACATACATAATTACACACACACACACACACACACATATATGTGTATGTGTGTGTGTGTGTGTGTGTGTGTGTGTGTGTGTGGAATTTAAGAAACAAAACAGATGAACATAGGGGGAAAAAGAGAGAGAGAGATAAAAATCATAAAACACACTCTTAATGATAGAGAAGAAAGTCAGATTGTTGGATGGGAGGTGGGCAGGGAGATGGATTACATAGGTGATAGGTACTGGAGTGTCTGGGTGGCTCAGAGAGTTAAGCATCTGACTCTTGATTTCAGCTCAGGTCATGATCTCATAGTTTGTCAGATTGAGCCCCACATTGGGCTCTGAACTGGCAGCAGAGAGCCTGCTTGGGATTCTCTCTCCCTTCCTCTCTGTCTGCTCCCCTCCCAAAATAAATAAACATTAAAAAAATAGGTGATAGGTATCAAGGAGGGCACTTGTGATGAGCACTGGGTGTTATATGTAAGTGGTGAATCACTAAATTCCACTCCTGAAAGTAATATTAAACTATATGTTAACCAACTGGAATTTAAATAAAAACTTGAAACAAACAAACAAAAAATAAATAAAGGTCTTTCTCATAGAACTTTTAAGTAGCCTGCAGAACTACAAGCAGCAGGGTACATTCCATTTACATTAGGAAACCTCATTTCTTGGTTCATATAAATTCTTAAACATCTCTGGCTATATGTGCATATATAAATAATCAATTCAATCATAAACAAGATGTATGTCCCTGAGTGCCTCTTGTTAGGATGTACAGTGATACCACATTATAGGGATTTAACATGACAGTACAAAAATGATGTACATCAAGTAAACTAACGGTGGATAAGACTTAATTGCCATTAAAATTAGATAATGGGAAGATAATTAGAACCAATATCTGCCACTTTCAAATGCATCAGTTTGACAAATACACCTACTAATATGTAATGTCTTTTTGATGCTATTAGTACTAATAAGGGCTAGTGTAATAAACCCTAAGCAGAGGAAAAATGGAGAATTGAGTTTGGAGTGGCTACAGATAGTTCAAGGTTCTGCTTCCATCCCTATCTTTTAATATTTACAGAAGTGGCATATAAGAAGTTTCTAGGCAAGCAAGCTTTACAAACACCTCACAAAAAACAAAGAACCATCAGAACAGCTTCCTGCCCCAAATTGCTTCTGATCATCTTATTTCAAAATCTCATAATTCCATTATTTAGTACACAGGCTAGTAGAATTTTTTGTAAATGTTTCAGTGTTGCTAATTTAGAAAAACTTCAAATTTAATTATAATCCTTTATTAACATAGAACATTAGCATTTTAATCAGTATAAATTGGTAATACAGTGTAATAAAGAATAGTCAAGTTGAAATAAACACCTTCAGTAATCAGATTAAATCTGAATTACTTGCTGAGATATAGTGCTTAAGTCTGAATGATTTTCCCATTAAATATGCTCCCAATTCTGAATCAAGATGACATCTTTATGAAATGGCAAGTATTCAATTAAACTATTATCTATTGTTGCATGCATCAAATTCCAACCCAACAGGGATATACCTACACAGAAAAAAAGAGGATAAATATCCATTCTCTACAATGATCAAATTAATTGGAATTTTCTAGATCTCTACCTCTCTCTGTATTCTGTATTCATGGTTTCTCTGTTCTCCATCTATCTAATTTGGGGAGTGAAAGCACACACCATAAACATATGTGCAAATAGCTTATTTATATCTAGGAAACTGAATCATGCATTAATTTAAAAAATATTTAATGATAAGAAAATTAGAATGAGCTTTAAGCATAAGAGATTTTACTCACTTGTATCCAATTAGTACATTGGTCATAATGGACAGTCTCTCATTTCAGCAGCTCTGTGTGATAAAACACAAATCAATCATTAATGAACAATTCTTGGTTGATTTCTTGTCATGTATTCCTCACTGAGAGGCATACTTTGGAAAACACAAATTCTCAGACACAGCCTGTCTACCCTTAAGACTTACTACCTTGAAACAAAAGTGAACTTCCCATTCCACTGAAAGACATTTCCAGAAAGACAAAACCACATGAACATGTAGGGAGAGTATCTCTGACCTATGATAATGCCAAAGTTTAGTCATTGCTCTCAGGGAAACAATGTGTATCTATGTCACTTCTTTATTATCTATGGTCTTCAAATCTTTTTCTGAATTTCTGGTGAAATGATATATAATTTCTGTACTGCAAAGCTAACTAATCTAATCATTAGGTTAGCTAAATTGAAAGTGAGTTATATATTATGCTACCAAACTGCTTTAGGCACTTTGCAAATATTATTCCATTCAATTCTCAAAATGAAAGTGTGAATTAAATTTTAATATCCATCATCTACAAAATACTTAGAGAAGCAAACCTATCAATCCTTCTGACTGCTAAGAAGTGGCAAAGCTAGAATTCAGAGCCACGTGTCTTAACTCCAAAATTCATTCTTTTACTCTTTTATGTTCTCTTACAGTGGAAAGGCTATAATTTGTAAGAAGAGTGATAATGTAATATTTGATTTTGAAAGGATATGTATAAATAATTCATTCAGCACTTACTATGAGTCAGGCAATCTTCTGAAAACTTTGGAAGAAAACTTTGGGACTCATTTGATCCCCATGAAGTCTTTGTAGGCACTACAATTTCCCTCGTGTCACACATCAAGAAATGAATGCTTTGAGAGGCCCAGTAAATTGTCTGGGGTCACAGAGCTAGTACAGAATGTTCCAGATTTACATGCTGTGTGATTAGGGAACGCAAACTGTTAGCACCTAGATGAAACTTAGATCAGGCACAATTTTATAAAACCACACCATTTTTGATCCATTGTTTTCATATTCATGTATGAAGTAGAGAGTACCTGTTCTTTAATTATTGCTTTATACAAGACACTATACCATACGCTGGGTTCACAAAGAGAAAAATGCCAAAATGTCTATGTTCAGAGAGATTGTGTTAAATTGAAGGAAAATAAAATGTTTACAATGTTCTGTCACAGACATTATACAGAGATTAATTATGGGTGGGCGCCTAATCCATAATGAAGAAATAGAGAAATATGAGCTGAGTCTTGTACAAATACAGCATATTTTTTCAAAGCATCTTCTCTTCATAAAACTGTTTTTGATATACTTATAATATTTGTATTACTTTTGTTTCAGAATCCTTAGATTTGATAACATTTTTAGGAGGAAAAGTTCTTCCACATTATTTTTGCCAAATTAACTGACAAGTCTAGCTAAATTATTAGCCTGTTTTCACATTCCCCATGAAAAAAAAATCAATAAAGTTTTCTTTTACTCTGCCGAACAATGTGATATTTGGTGTGGGCTGTGTTGATGAGATCAACCTATTTATTCTTCTCTAGAGGATGCTCTTGATTTGATAGATTGGGAATTGAGAAATCCAATATATTTGGACATTTTGGTTCAGAAAGCACCTGGCTACACTGTTCTCTGTACTTCTGTTGAAGCAGTTGAAACATTGGCTTTTATTTTGAGTCCTAACCCACGCATCTTGGCATTAGGATGGGTCCTACTGAAAAGCTATTCCTATCAATTAACGTTAGAAATTAACAATCTTGGGCATCTTGAAATGTCAAGTGTAATCCTTGAGAAGAATGATATGGGTAGAAAAACATGCTTTTGTTATAAATACAAACTGAACTGGCTAAAATCTTGAGTGAAACTCTTCTTGATTAACTGGGCATATTATACAAGGGCAATAAATGGGACTGGACCAAAACATGACAGGTCGGTCCAATTCACCAGAGGCAAGTAAAATGTGACAAGCCCTGTTGCTGCCAATCTTACATACAGTGAGTCATCACTGACTTATAGCTGATTTTCAATTTTTTTTTAATGCTTGTCTATTTCTGAGAGAAAGAGCACAAGTGGGGCAGGGGCAGAGAGAGGGAGACACAGAATCCAAAGCAGACTCCAGGGGTTGAGCTGCCAGCACAGAGCCCGACCTGGGGCTTGAACTCATAAGCCATGAGATCATGACCTGAGCCAAAGTTGGACACTTAACCGACTGAGCCACCTGGGTGCTTCTATAGCTGCTTTTCAGATCAACATTGACTTTATAGCTGCGGTCATGCAATAGCCTTCAAAAGGTTTCTCACATACTTGCCATAGTTGCACACTACTGTTTGGCATCTCATTGTTACCTTAATGCACACATAATCTTCCTCTCTCCAAAAGTAAAATCCAACCCTTCAGTTAATTAGTTATTAGGGCATGGAATAATGTTCCACTGTGAGTTAAAAGGCCAACCTGCAGCCAGCATACCAATAAATCACTTTAACATTGTCTAGCCCTGACAAGATGGTCCAGGATTAAAGAGAGACCTCTGTAATGGCTATAAAAAGAAAAATGGCCCCCACTCCTTCGAGAACTTACCATTTAGGTGGTGTTTGGTCAAATTCTGGTACTTCCAGTGAATTAGTCAAACTATTTCAAATCAAAAGTTTTTTTTTTAAAGTAAAAGACTTTATTTTTTGTTTGTTCCTTTTTTTCCTTATTATTTAATGACTTGTTTTCTAAACAAATCAGTTAAATAATGAGGTAAAACACACACACAGTACTTAGTTCAAGTAACTTTAAAGTTTATTTTATTTTCAGAGAGAGAGAGGGAGAGAGAGAGCATGTGCAAGCAGGGCAGGGGCAGTGAGAGAAGGAGAGAGAAAATCCCAAACAGGCTCAGCACTGACAGTGTGGAGCCCAATGCAGGTCTAAATCTCATGAACTGTAAGATCATGACCTTAGCCAAAATCAAGAGTCGGTTGCTTAAATGACTGAGCCACCCAGGTGCCCCTCAAGTAACTTCAATTAGTACAGTCGCACACACCAGCTAATAACCTTAAAAATATGTTGAGTCCTTTTTCCTTTCTTTCATTCTAACTTGTGGACATTTTAACATTGACGGTGCTTATCTAGTCTTTCCAGAGAATTTTTCTTAAAAGGATGAAGTCTACCACACCTGAAAATACACAAATCATTTGAAAATTTTATTTTTCTGCTGATTTTTAGCAGAAGATTACAAAATTGGGGCAATATGTTTTACACTGAGACACAGGACTGTTTCTTCCTTTAAATTAAGAAAACTAAATCAAAGAAGATTTTCTCATTCTGCTTCAGAACATAAATAGAAACTCCGAAAACAAGCTATACGAATAAGCTATTTCTTCTTAATGTGGGTGACATCACCACCATTACCATTAATCTATTATAAATCTACATTACACTCGCACCGTCTAGGTTAGAGATGGTTCCTGCTGCCAAGTAGCTCAAGTATGGTTGACGTAAGGTCTAATAAAAACTGATGATGCTCAGATAAGTGAATGAGTACCCTGTGATATACGTGGCTATGAAAAAAATACTTAGGAAGATGTTCCTGAAGAGAGGTAATGTGAGGCAGGCAGCTCTGTTACAAGCAAAGAAAGCTTGCAAAGGAAACTATTTTAAACATCTTGTGTATCCTTCAATTTTGCTTATTATTTTATTTTTTAAAATAAATATTTCTGATTTTGGAACAAACGCATGGTTATGACATAAGAGTTAGGCTGCATTGGAGAGGATAAAAATTACAATACAATGACATGTAATTCAACCATTTGCAGATTGCATGGGATAAACACCAGAGGAGAGAGGAAGAGCCAGCCCTAGGGAAGGGTCTGTACACCAGTCAGGCCAGAGAAGAGAAAGCCAGTAGGTAGTGTGGAACGGAGGTGCAGGGATGTGAATGAGGGCTCACCATGACGCTATTGGTACTTTAAGAATTTTGAGAAGATCGCCATGTTTTGGTTAAATTTTCTGTCTAAATCCCTCATTTGGAAAAATACATACAGGTTTTTAGTTCATTAAGTTTAGCTGGACTCTATGGTTAACCGCCCCCCTCCAGCACTGACAGGGCATGATTTGTGTGGGATCAAAGCCAGAGAAGTTGGCAAATAGGAATATCCTGCATCCACAGCATATTTCTTTGACATGGTGTTTCTTTGTAGGGAGTACCAGAGCAGGTAAAATTCATTTAGCTAATTTAGGCAAATTTAATCTAAGGCAGACTTGGAAGGATTCTACCTTGGCCGTATAGAAGAGCAAAGAGCTCTGAGTACATTTTCGGAAATGCAGCTTCACTCAACATTGTTCCTGGGACTCTGCTGCCATCTTTAAGAGCTATCAGTTAGTATTTGTCTTCCTCTGGCTCTTCTTTCCCTTTGGTATAGGTAAGACAAACGACAAACACCAATTCTAAGCACTGCCTTGAATATTTTCCTCATTGAAGCCATAGTGATGCAAACTTTTCTAGTCAATGGATTAGTTTGAAATTTGTAGAAATATTGCCTTAATAACAACAGGCACTATAGGATAGAAAAATGATAAAATTGACTCATTGTACCAACAAAACTTGCATGCCCATCACATAATCAAATGCATCCTTTATGCTCCATGACTAATCAGAGGCATCTTTATTCTTTCTTTTTTTAATGTTTATTTTTCAGAGACAGAGAGACAGAGTGTGAGCAGGGGAGAGGCAGAGAGAGACACACAGAATCTGAAGCAGGCTCCAGGCTCCAAGCTGTCAGCACAGAACCCGACACAGGGCTCCAACTCATGAACTGTGAGATCATGACCTGAGTAGAAGTGGGATGCTTAACTGCTTACCAGCCTGAGCCACCCAGGCGCCCAAGGCATCTTTATTCTTATTTAAAAAGAGAAAATGCATGATTCCGGGTGCTCAGTCTTTTTTTTTTTTTTTAATGAACTTTCCCCTTTGAAGATAGTACTCTGAAGATGATGTAGGGAGCTGATAAATGTGTGACCTATGAAGCTTCATATTTCTTCTTGACAATCCATTAGGTGGGATCTAAGGCCTAAGAGTCTGAAATGCACTTATCATGAGTATTCTACTAACTGTAACAATGGCTTGAATATTTAGAGTTTTAAGATCATGTTTTGTCATCTTCTACAAAGAAATAACACTAATTAGAATGATACACAGTAGAAGCTTCCAGAAGAATATCAGGTCAATGCAGATCCTGTCCTCAGGAGGCCTGTTCAAATCCCCTAAGCTTTGCTCCACTGGCTCCTATCTGATATGAAAGACTGCTGTATGCTCAGAACAGGACAATAATTAAATCCCAATGCTTTTAGCTGCAGTGATTAAAAATTAAGAGTGCTTTTATGTCTATCATGTTAAAATAAGCAAGGCTTACATATATGAATTTTAATATGTTCCTTAAAAATCCAAAAACATGCAACAGACTATATCCATTTCATTTTAAAGTCATGTGCCATAGAAAAACCGGGACACCTTATGTATTTTTGGAAAATACATTTTATTTCCTATCCATAATTTCATGCTTTAGTTTATCTATATAAACTATATCATGCTTTAGTTTATTTATATTACAAATATTTATTCTACAGAATTCATTTGCCACATTGTTAAAAGCAAACTTTCAAGAAGAAAGCCTGTCATTTTCTAAAGAGAAAAAGGGGGAAGCCTTATGAATACAAATTCATTTCTGAGTACAACTGCTCTCAAAACGAAATGAATTTCACAAAGTATGCCTTAGAATTCATCATTTTAAGTCACCTAGGTTGGTTTACATATTAATCCACTTCCCCAGCCTCTCTCTTTGTGACCTGGCAGACTTCAGTTATGCACAATGGCATACAGACAGTCTGCTGAAAGGTCTGTTCTTTTAAAATGTCACTCCTCACTCGGGAATATGTTTTATTAAGGGTAATGGGAAACGTGCAGGTCCGGTGGTGAATTTGCTTTTCCTTCCTCAGATGAAATTTGAACACAGACTTAATAGGGAAATTTGTCATTAAATTATAACAGCAGGGTGGGTTGGGGTGATTGTCAGCCTCCACTCCAGAGGACTCTAGCCTAAATTCTTGGGGAGGTTGGCCATCATATCCCCCGGTGGCTACCGTCTGAGGCTGAGAATCACATGGTCAAGATTAAGCATTGCTTCAGAAAAATCTAATTAATAGGCTCAGGAGGGAAGTTTGCAGGACACCATAATAGAAAAATCTGTTTTAAAGCAAAAATAATGATGCATCGACACGACTCATATTGCAAGCTTTCATATAGATAATAATATGCAGGTCAAACCATTTGAAGGAAAGCATAATGACTACTGAAAGTCAAAGCCTACAGTAGCATAGATTGCCTAAAAGGTGGGTGTTTGTCTCCCCACTCCAACTTGAGACCTAAATGAAGATTCCTCTTATCGTACTAAAAACCTTCCATGGGTATTATGTGAGCCCTAATGAATTTGTATAACTCCTATTTCCTCTACTGTATGACATGACTCCAGGATGGGAAGGAATTAGGCTTCGGAGTGCTTCAAAACTGTGTTGGGTTCCAAACTGTGCACTTAGTATACTAACAAGTGCTGGCTTCATGGGTGTTGGACTTAATGAAGTTTCATGAACGTTAGCCTTTTTTTACGAACTCTTTCCTTCTGAAGCAAAGTCTCAGAAGAGGGTCCTCTGTATGGATTTCAGTGCTATCTCTGAACTTGTGATCTGTTAAGCAAAATCTAAGGGGACAAAGGCATATGTGCCAGGGCCTTGGAGCCTGGGTTCCCTCTTTCCTGGGGCTGGTTCTCAGCTGCCTGCTCCCTCTTCCCCTAGGATCCTAAGCTTCACTCAGGCTGCTCCTCTTAGCCCTGCCCAGTGACCACTCCTGTCTTTTGCCCCTTGTGGGGCCTGGGCAGGGGAGAGTCAGGTTAGGTTTGCATACTCAGTGCAACTAGCTGCAGAATAAGGCTCTGGACACCTGATAGAATCTGCATGTATCATTTGAGCACCCTCATACCCAAGTGAGAGTCACAGTTCACAGCTGTTACTATGACAGCTTGAGACAGAGACTGCAAAAGAAAAGGGAAAGCTTTTTTTCTACTTTTTGAACAAGGGGCCCACATTTTTATATTGCACTTGTTCCCACAAATTATATAGCTAGCCTTATCAGGATGTTTTTGTGCAAAACCACGTATACTTTATAAGCCATAGCTTTCTCATCTAGAGAGTAGGAATGACAATAACACTTATAACAGAGTTATAACGGGGATGAACTTTTTTTTTTAATGCAAGTAAGGGCTTCACATAGATGCTGATGCACTGAAAGAGGACTAACATCAGTTATTAGTTTCAAAAGTTAGAAAATGAACAAAAGTATGCTTTGACTTCACTTGCTTTGTGAACAACAGAATAAAGCATAAGACAAATGTAATTCAGAATATCTCAGAAAATCTAGGGTCTATATTAAGAACACTTTGGCCCATAATTTCTTAAAGTTCAAACACCAGATTAAAATGCATATATTTTCAGCATTACTAAAGGTCTTGGCATTTAAAGAAAAACCAAGAGAATCTTTCATTTAAAAAAAGAGAACAATTTATTAAATGCGGAAAATATTGAGAAACAGGATCTATTAAGGAACAATTACTGGAATGTCACTCACTGTGTCTGGGGACCACATGGAGAGATACAAAGGCTGTAGATTTAGGATGTCCAGCCTCAAAGTATGGCCAGTGCAGCCCTGGGTTACCTCCTACTAAATCCCAGAATTCATTTCATACTCTATCCCACCCTAATAATGATTTCTTATCTAGAGCAAAACTCCTTTGCCCACCACTCCCCCACCAGAGAGCACATCAAACTCCTGAGAGGCACTCAGAATAAACCAGACCCCCAGGTAAGGCATTATCCAGCAGCAAAATTTGCAACCTTCTGGTTCACAGAGCTCTGGGCCCTCCCTGTCTCTTGGCCATGGGCCCTTTGGGGACACTCTCAGGGCAAATTCAATAGCCAAATCCACAGGAGAGGGAAGCTATGATTCATTTTTTAGACTATTGTCACTATTGCTAGACTATGATAGAAGATGGAATCACTTGTTATGAATGCCCACCTTCTACATAAAACTCACAGGAAAGATTTTTACTTACCTACAGTGTTATGAAAGCAAAAGCAAAACAAAACAGAGGTATGACATAAAATACATCTGAAATTAAAAGGAATAAACCAAATATTCAGAAATAATTTTCCTCAAAGTGAAATTAATATCCCATTGGAATGAATATCTTCAGTCATGGTGTTTTCAGATCTATTGTATTTACCTTTGTTATATTTCTGTGTTCTGCCTAATTTGTAAATGTACATCTCTTGAGATTTTTAAGCTCTTGAAAAACAAGTATCATTTCTAGTTGATCACTGTACCTCCTATATCAGCTTCTCGATGAACACTTGATACATGTATAATGTAGATTAATGCTTATATACTTGAACTGTTACTCCTTAAGACTTTTCATTATCAACAATGTTAAAAATAAAATAGCTCCCACATTCAGTTGATTAATGTTAATCATAAGTAAAGCTTTCTTACAGTTTAATGTTATCTAAACTTTGATATTCATTAGCCCACTTTCGTAAGTTCAATTTCTTTCTTAGAAGGGCAGCATGGTATAGAGCACTGGATCTCAAACTATGATCCCCAGATGAGCATCATCAGTGTCACTCAGGTATGACAAGTAAGGAATGTAAATTCTGGGGTCCCAGCCCAGACCCACTGAATCACAAGTTCTAGACTGAGGTTCAGAAATCTGTGTCTTGACAAATCCTTCGTGGGATTCTTATGCACACTGAAGTTTGAGGACCACTAGTATAGAGGAAGAAACAAAGTATGGCAAGATGGCCTGAGTTCTAGTCCTAGTCCACACCTGGTTTTATGGATTTGTGTATTTAACCTCTTTAAGATCCATTTCCTCTTATGTGAAATTAAGTATAACAAAGCCTATTTCATGGGTTTGCCATAAAGATTATGTAAGATAATATCTGCTAGGAGACTGACATCAACATTCAATAAATGGCAATCATTGCCAGAGGATGGTTCATTTTGAAAGGTTTATCTTATACCTCTTCACAAATGCCTAATCCTCTCTGTTCATCTCTCTCAAGACTTTCCAGCAGCTAATGTATAATTCCAAGTTGAAATTCAGAAACAATAGTTATTAACAGCTTTCTTATTTGGAAACAGTGTCCCTGATACAATTCGCTCTTTGCAACTAGAGAAGCTGTTAGAGTCTGTTTGTTAAGTACTAAGCAAACACTCCTTTTCACTGCATATCAGTGATTAGCTCCACTAGATTTTGCATATGACACAAACTAGGCATTTAAAATGGATAAGCCATTCCCAGCAAAATCCAAATAGTGGTAAGCGATGAATAAAACTGAACACTCTAGATAAAGAATACCTGGGTTTTTTCAGCAAGACCAGGAGTAAAATCTACCCTGAATACTTACCTTCTAATTGGCTCCTCTGTTAGAAAACAAATCTCTAGTCTACTGTCTATAAGACTGACAGGAAAAAGGTTAAAAAAAAAAAGTTTTGGAAAGGGCCACTTCCCTGGCAAGCCTACCTGCTATTATACTGTTACAGAGCTGAACCTTCCCCAAGGCATTAATTACCAGAAATGACCACCTGGAGACTGGGTGGGGGTGGGGGCCTTTGTTCAGGGTCTCGGGTTGCACAGCTCTGTGATGAAAACCCTTGCCATCTGTGATAACCACCAGCCGCCAGCAGCAGCAAGTTAATGAGATCAAATCATTCCCCATGCACTTTAACCTGTCTGGGTGAGACAAAGACTCAGCAAAGAGAATATGTCATTAAATCTAATTCAGACTTCTGGAGTTTGGACTTTTGTTTTCATCAATAAAATAAATGTTTAAATCTAAAGCCATTTGCAGGAACAGAAGCAATGAAACATTGACTTATTACTTTCTAGGTAATGCTAGGTTCTTGCCAGTTCATAGATTCCTAATAAAGGTAAGAAAAATTAAAATGGTGAGTATTGCCCATTTTAAAAGATATATTCTGGTTATGTGTCCAGTGATCTTATATACATAGGCCTAACTTTTTTGGATGTTTATAGTATTTGTCTTTGAGCTTGTGAATAATATTGCAGTTACGATGAGCCTGAATTATAGGTTTGCATTTGCTAAGTAAAATCTACTGTCTGCACTAAATGACTTTTTAAAGAGTTTCCTAATGAGCAGTGGTGTTCAATGTGTTGGGAGCTGTAAGCACCACGTGTATTAAAGTGCTAGCTATTAAAAAAGGTTTCCTTAATTTAAAGGAATTAAATTATCTGTAAAAGAGCCATTTGATTTATCATATAAACACACTGCAATGATATGGGGGAGGAGTCGGACTTATTACAGGTAGTAAAGAAGCAACCTGAGAGGAGATCAATTTAACTTTCCAATTTTCTTCCTCCTCTTCTCCGTCGGCTGATCTATTTGCTTCTAAGTTGACAGAAATACAGATGTCTGATCTTCATGTTGACTCTGGCTTTTGTTCAAGGTTCTAATTTGCCTCTGCATTTTTGATTTCATGGACATCCCAGGTTATTCCATTACCTCAAACTTGCACATCGCCATTCCATATAGAAGATTATAAATAATTTAAACATGAGCTATTTGTACTATGTATTTTAACATCTATGCAAATTAAAATTTAACATATGCCAAGGGAAAGACTAGAGAAAGTCTAAATTTAAAAAGAACCAATATTGAAAGCAAATACAAAATCTACATGCTATATAATTTACTATTTTATAATTTCATGAAAACTTCCTTACAAATTGCATAGCACTTGCCATCAAAATATTTGTTGAATGTAAGTAGAGAGTGACTTAAGTCTAGTTAGACTACTCGGCTGCTGGGATATGGGCTATCACTGTGGCTATAGGAAGGATGGCCATGCATGATCATAAGGCATCTAAGCAAGCCTCATTATTTTGTGGGCTAACATATTTCTATCTGACTACTTATCTACTGAGCTGTATAAAAATGGACACTGTAATAAAGGAGATGTTATCAACACAATACCCTTAACTAAAATATTATTGAACACCCAAGAAAAAAATGATGAAATTTGATAGCTATTATTTTCATTATTCAAAGTACCTATTACTTGGGGCGCCTGGGTGGCTCAGTCGGTTGGGTGTTCGACTTCAGCTCAGGTCATGATCTCACGGTTCGTGGGTTTGAGCCCCGCATCGGGCTCTGTGCTGACAGCTCAGAGCCTGGAGCCTGTTTCCGATTCTGTGTCTCCCTCTCTCTCTGCCCCTCCCCCACTCGCGCTCTGTCTCACTCTGTCTCAAAAATAAATAAACGTTAAAAAAATTAAAAATAAATAAAAATAAAAAAACAAAGTACCTATTACTTTTTGAGATTAAGAGTGATTTTATAGTTGTTTTATCTCTGTTCTGTAACTAACCACCTTACAATGGGCATTGGGTAAATCCTAAAATTTATTTTTTTATGAATCTTCAAAAATTTATTTTTTTATGTTTATAGAGGAGTGTGTATGTTTATGATTAAAAATTTGGAAGTAAAACACAGAGAATAAAAAGAATCCATAATCTCACCACCTAAAAATAGTCTTTAACATTTTGGATGTTTACCTCATTCTTGGATATCAGTTCCATACTTTTTAAATAATGGATATCCTACTTCCTCTGGGAAGCCTTCCCCACCCCCTTCACCCTGACTAAATCAGATTCCTCTCCCAGAATATTCTTATTTCCCTCACTTACTTACCCCATCTTATTCTAGGTATCTGTTCAAAGGTTTGCCCATTACTCTACTAAAAATTTTAAGTGAGAGAGATCTTCTTTTTTGTTGCTGTAACATCAAATGCCCTGCATCTATAAAAATTAAACCCAAGATTGTCAAAAGAACAAATGTATAAGTGATTTCAACTGTAATTCTATTCCAACTTTTTTCACTTAACATTATATCATGAGAACTGTCCCATGTCATTAAATTCCCTCAAAAATTCATTTTTTGAGATATAATATTTTATCACATGGCTACACTGTAATTCCTTTAAACATTTTATATTATTAATCATAGCCCCTCCTTATTTTTGCTATTGTACAAAGCACAATGTTGCTGTAAAGAAGTCAATATAGCAGAGAAACTGAAGTATGAATCTCCCTATCAAAAAATGGGAGAGGAGCATGATTAAAAATAGAGGGTATGGTTACTGATATTTCTGAATTAATATTAAATGTCTAACAGTAATAACGCCATGTGCTTAAGCAGAAGAATGTTCTTATTCTTCGTTACACATGCTGAAATATCTTAGGGTGTATACATAGAGAACAAGTGTACCAAAATTTAACAATTAGTAAATCTGCTTAAATAGGTGAACAGTTCATTGTTCTCAGCTCTCAACTCGTCTATAGACTTAAACTTTTCAAATGGAAAGAAAACTATGGACCCTGAATTTCCACCCACTTAGGTTTTAATCTGTTTCACCACTGATTGGTTGTGTAATCATTAGTTAATTCACTGAGCTCATTTTCTAATCAACAAAATAGAAGCAATAATAGTAAATATCCCATAAAATTGTTTTGAGAATGATTATACAGGATAATACACTTAAAACATTTATCACAGTTCCTATTGTAATAATAAGAGCTTTATGATGGTCAGCTATTTTTTTTCCAATATATGAAATTTATCGTCAAATTGGTTTCCATACAACACCCAGTGCTCATCCCAAAAGGTGCCCTCCTCAATACCCATCACCCACCCTCCCCTCCCTCCCACCCCCCATCAACCCGCAGTTTGTTCTCAGTTTTTAACAGTCTCTTATGCTTTGGCTCTCTCCCACTCTAACCTCTTTTTTTTTTTTTTCCTTCCCCTCCCCCATGGGTTCCTGTTAAGTTTCTCAGGATCCACATAAGAGTGAAAACATATGGTATCTGTCTTTCTCTGTATGGCTTATTTCACTTAGCATCACACTCTCCAGTTCCATCCACGTTGCTACAAAGGGCCATATTTCATTCTTTCTCATTGCCACGTAGTACTCCATTGTGTATATAAACCACAATTTCTTTATCCATTCATCAGTTGATGGACATTTAGGCTCTTTTCACAATTTGGCTATTGTTGAGAGTGCTGCTATAAACATTGGGGTACAAGTGCCCCTATGCATCAGCACTCCTGTATCCCTTGGGTAAATTCCTAGCAGTGCTATTTCTGGGTCATAGGGTAGGTCTATTTTTAATTTTCTGAGGAACCTCCACACTGCTTTCCAGAGTGGCTGCACCAGTTTGCATTCCCACCAACAGTGCAAGAGGGTTCCCGTTTCTCCACATCCTCTCCAGCATCTATAGTCTCCTGATTTGTTCATTTTGGCCACTCTGACTGGCGTGAGGTGATATCTGAGTGTGGTTTTGATTTGTATTTCCCTGATGAGAAGCGACGTTGAGCATCTTTTCATGTGCCTGTTGGCCATCTGGATGTCTTCTTTAGAGAAGTGTCTATTCATGTTTTCTGCCCATTTCTTCACTGGGTTATTTGTTTTTTGGGTGTGGAGTTTGGTGAGTTCTTTATAGATTTTGGATACTAGCCCTTTGTCCGATATGTCATTTGCAAATCTCTTTTCCCATTCCATTGGTAGCCTTTTAGTTTTGTTGGTTGTTTCCTTTGCTGTGCAGAAGCTTTTTATCTTCATAAGGTCCCAGTAATTCATTTTTGCTTTTAATTCCCTTGCCCTTGGGGATGTGTCAAGGAAGAAATTGCTGCAGCTGAGGTCAGAGAGGTCTTTTCCTGCTTTCTCCTCTAGGGTTTTGATGGTTTCCTGTCTCACATTCAGGTCCTTTATCCATTTTGAGTTTATTTTTGTGAATGGTGTGAGAAAGTGGTCTAGTTTCAACCTTCTGCATGTTGTTGTCCAGTTCTCCCAGCACCATTTGTTAAAGAGACTGTCTTTTTTCCATTGGATGTTCTTTCCTGCTTTGTCAGATGGTCTGTTATGAATATCTTTATATATAAATGTTTGTTTATATTTGCATTATTTAGACTATTATAACTTTTTTCCTTAGGTTAGAATCCCAAAAGTTCAATTACTGAGCCAAAGAGCAGAGGCATCTTTGTGGCTTCTGATTGATATTAACAAATCACTTTCTGCATCCAAATCCATAAAAACAAATATCCAGTTAAAAAATGAGCAGAAGACATGGATAGACATTTTTTCAAAGAAGACATCTGGATGGCTAACAGAACATGAAAAGATGCTCAATATCGCTCATCATCAGGGAAATACAAATCAAAATCATGATGAGATACCACCTCACACCTGTCAGAATGGCTAAAATTAATAACACAGGAAACAACAGATGTTGGCAAGGATGAAGAGAAAGGGAAGTCCTCTTACACTTGGTGGGAATGCAAACTGGTGTAGCTACTCTGGAAAACAGTATGCAGTTTTCTCAAAAAGTTGAAAATAGAAATACCCCATGATCCAGCAATTGCAATACTAGGAATTGAATACAATTCAAAGAATTGTAAAAATACAAAGAATACACAAGATACCAAAGAATACAAAAATATAGATTTGAATGGGTACATGCATCCCAATGTTTATAGCAGCATTATCAATTATAGCCAAACTATGGAAAAAGCCCAAGTGTCCACTGACTGATAAATGGATTAAGAAGATGTGGTGTGCGTGTGTGTGTGTGAATGTGTATGTGTGTGTTTGTGTGTGTATATATAATGGAATATGACTCAGCCATAAAAAAATGAAATTTTGCCATTTGCAACAACATGGGTGGAACTAGAGTGTATTATGATAAGGGAAATAAGTCAGTCAGAGAAAAACAAATACCATGTGATTTCACTCCTGTGTGGGATTTAGGAAACAAAACAGATGAACATATGGGAAGTTAAAAAAAAAGAGGGAGAGAGAAGCAAATCATAAGAAACTCTTAATGACAGAGAACAAACTGAGCGTTGATAGAGGGAGGTGGGTGGGGGATGGGCTAAATGGGTAATGAGTATTAAGGAGGACATTTGTGATGAGAACTGGTGCTATATGTAAGTGACAAATCACTAAATTCTACTCCTGAAACCTATATTATACTTTATATTAACTAACTAGAATTTAAATAAAAAATTGGAGATAAATAAATAAGCTTTATTTCCCCTGGTTGGTGGGGGTAGGGAGGAATCACTTTCCAAACGGGTTGTATTAAGGATAGTAAGGGGTGCCTGGATGGCTCAATCGCTTAAGTGTCTGACTCTTGATTTTGGCTCAGGTCATGATCTCATGGTTTGTGAGATTGAGCCCCACATCAGGCTCTGTATTGACAGTATGGAGCCTGCTTGGGATTCTCTCTCCTTCTCTCTCTGCTCCACTTATGCTCACTCATTCTATCTCTCAAAATAAATAAACTTAAAAATTAAATTAAATTAAGGATAGTAAGTAATTAAATTGCATTAATTTATTGTTATCTCAGTATGTCCTAATTATGATCAGTGTCCAATTAATATTTTTATAGCTTACTACCATCTCTAAATTAGGAGAGCATTACTGATATTCATAGGACTTGCTAAAAAATAAGAATCAGATGAGCATTGTTGTCAATTCTTAAATATCCTACGTTTAACAGATTCTAAGTGTTGTGAACTGCACATATTTTTTCCCCTTGCTCTTCCTCTGTTTCAGATGATTCTCCTTGGGAACAAATATTATTATTATAATCGTTAGTAAAAGAAAAAAGGAACTTACTTTTCTCAAAACACTTTTAAAAAAAAAGTTTAGTAAAGGAGGCAACTCGAAGAGTGACTGCAGTGAGCACTGGCGGAGGTGATAAAGTTGCTATTTCTTAACATTCCCACTGATGAGAAGTAAACTATAAATCTAAAGAAATTCTATTTTCAGGCTGTTTGAAAATTATGATACCTAACAGAAACCTACCTTGTGTTAATCACAAATTCTTATTCCTATCTACATATTTCACATACTTGCCATGCACACAGCAAACTTGATCACTCAGAGAATAGTCGTCAAGTGTGGGAGGCAATGAGAAATGAACCCTGTACTTAAAGGGAAAAAAGAAGTAGTCTTCAGAAAAATATGTAATCAAAATATTTCAGAAAGACTATTGCATTTTTATAGCATGTCAAGCTATTTCATCTGTAATTCAAAGTGCTAGAATGTAAAGGGAAAAAATGTATTTTGAAGGCAAATTCTAAAAAAAATCACCTAAAGTTTTTGCTTATATCTAAGATTCCCTTTTCAGTTCACACACCGTTGGTTTGCAAAAATTTTGTGTATAAAGGAGAAAGCTGGAATAGAATCAATCACTAAGTAAAAGTCCTTAGCTTTAATTAGCTTTCATCTATTTCAGAGATAATTCAAGAAAGTTTCTGCTCAACTACTTTTCATGGTTCAAGAATAGTGAATATATAAGCTATTGTTGGAAGCATAGCTTTCATTCCCAGTCCAATAAAGAAATTCTCATTAGTTGAACAATGTTCTTTTTATCTTTCATGCAGTGACCTATACAAACGAATACCATGGCTTAGAAAAAATTGAGATTGCAGACATCTCCATGTCTCCTATTGCATCTTTCACTTCAAGCCAATGAAAATTATCTGCACAATTCACATAGGTTTACTTGGGGTCATCAAGGTTTATTTTTCTCACTTCTTTCATTAATATTTTGAGTGTACTAGATATTCCAAGTTTCTGCCACTTTTCCCAAGACATATTCTTGTATGTATGTATGTATGTATGTATGTATGTATACATGCATGTCAGCTATGTCCCTAATTTCTAGCCAATAGCTCTCTTCTAATATTATATCTGAGTCTTCCCAAATGAGAATTTTCAAACAAAGACTCAAAGAAAATCTTTATTGATTCTAGGATTCAGACATGACCCAGTAAGCACAAAGCCATTTTAAGATCCTCACTGAACTTAAGGTTCTCACTTTCAGAGGTACCATACAAAGTAGAACAAGCCCATTAAATACATCCACAGGCTGCAATATATCTGATTTTTGCTATAAAAATGTTTCAAAGATTTTTTATAATTTTGCTTTTGAAGTTATTTGGCCATTAGTAACTTTCTTAAGCTTGGCTATAATTTTTCTGGCAAACAATGTGGATGATAGTTGGGAATTTTTATGAAATGACAAATATCTCATCTGCCAAAATTATGAGATGTAATACCATTAAATCATGAATTAAAAGACTGATGATTTTTCAGTACATAAAACTAAAATCACATACACATGCATGTGTGCACACACTAATAACATACAAACTACATTAAGTAACTCTAATGCACCAGTTCAGACTCAGCCTTAACTGTCTCTTTTTCTAGTGAGAGCTGGTAAAGGGGAAAAGCCAAGTATTTATGAAGGAGGAGGAGGCTTAACCTGACAATATTTTACCCTATATACACACAAGTCATCTCTCACATCCTGCCCTGAGGCTTCCCAGAGAGACTGCCTAGCACCCAGCATGGTGAACCTGGAAATTTGAGGGAGCTACAATTTGTTGGGTAAACTTTTCATCAACTGAATGTAGAAGCAGTTAAACAAATTCTCTGTTTCTCCCTTCCTCTCTTTTTTGGGGAACTCAGGCTACAGCATTACCTACGTATAAAATTTCTGGAAGAGGTACTTGAGAAACAACATTGATTAAATTCTATGGAAAAGGATTGGTAAGGAGAAAATAAAGACAATCTATTTTCACCTTTCCATCCCCTTTTGTGACATTTGAAAAAAATTAACAAGTGTTTATATTATACTTAAACTACAAATAATTGAACAAATCCTTATGTTTTAAAAACTAATGATTTCATAAAGGTGGGGTAAACCAAAAGAATTCTAAAGAGCTTAGGCTGTCTCTGAGGTGTCTCTTAGGCACCTCTGAGGGACATTTCTAGCAACTCACTTGGGAAGCTCTGTTCAAAGTAACTACATGTGAAATCTGAGAAGTGTAAAAATTGAGGAATGTATAAAATTGATAATGGTTTGGTCGCGTTGGTTTGTGATAAAGTCTGACAAATCCTTTTTTATGTTAAACATAGATACCACTTTAAAATGTGTAACATACAATAGGAGCAAGACTTCTTTAACAATCTGGGATTTAGCAAGTGAGAAAGATCAAATTGGAATTGATGTCCAAGAACATGTAGTACTTACACCCTGTTCTCACTCAAAAATAAACAGCAACCATAGACTCTGCAACAGGAGCTATATTAAGGCTCAGTGAATCAGTACAAATAAATAAGCAGCAACCAAAACAAAGCATATCAGCCCCAAATTTGGCTCAATTTGATAAGGTGGGAGGTTGGAGAAGTTTTAGTTGAATGGATTCAAAGATATATAAATGAGCCTTTCTGCGGGACTTAGAAATATCTGGAAATAGAAAAGGGACTAAGAACTGAACCAAAGTTAATTACAGTCATTTTCTGCATCTTTCAGCTGAAGATATTAAACTAAACTTTATTTGGTGTAAGGTGGGAGGGAAGTGATAATTACACATTATTTATTTCCTTTACTCAGTCAGCATCTCACTTCAGCAAATTTAAAATTAGAATTTTCAGTATCTTTAAATGTGTCAGAAATGCAGAGATATTACTATTCCATGAAAATGGCATTAAAGGGGGAAGTTTTCATAACTTCAGAATTAGCCCATAAGCCAGTGTTTTCCATAATCCCTTTTCATTAGAGAAGTACTGTTTCTCAGTATACACTCAGAAACACTACCATACCAACTGGTGGCTTTGGAAGGCAATGACCTACTTGCTGCGTTCACTTTTGTATCTCCTGAAGTACAGAGCGTAGGCACTCTATGTAAGTATTTGTGGACTATGTGACTGACTCTAAATCAGTGGATGAGTGAAAAAAGAAATGGATGGCTGAATGAATGAGTGCATAGATGAAGAATTGAATAATTGAAAAAAGGAAAAGATAAATGCATGAATACATGCACAAATTAGAAAGATAATGGATTCATGGGTGAATTAATAGCTGAAACATAAAAATGACTGCCATTACATGAGCTAAAAGTGCCCCTTTTTCCTCCATTATCCCAATGGCCTTCAATTCTACCAGCACAATGGAATCACTGTGGAACTTTAAAGACAGATACCAGCTGCACCAGCCATGAAATTTGATTTCATTCATCCAGGGTGAGTTAGGGTAAGGCATGGGTGTTTTGTGAAAGACTCATTGGTAATTCTTGGGTATATCCAGGGATGAAAGTAACAGCTAGCCCACTTTTTGAATCACAGAAACTCTTTTTCAGCTCTCCATCTTTTATACTTCATCTCTCAATCTAATATTCCCAGTGTGTTCATCTCCACGTACTAATTTCCATTCTCTTCCCACCCAGCCTCATCCCTGAGCCTGTGGTTGATAAATGGGGGCCACGAAAGCTAATGTATTTCTTTAAACTAGTTAAGTTTTTGTGCTCTTTACTTCAGGTAAATAGAGTGATCTTCAGATCACAGAGTCAAAAATAGTATAGCACATGTCAAAGATTATAAATTTATATTAACAATGACTTCCGTAGATATCTTCCTGTAGGTCAAATATGGACAAACCACATATGGAAACAATCTTGCTAATGACTGCATTTAAATCGGCTAGAATAAATGTAAACATGATACAGTGGTTTGTACTTTATAAAGTAGTCATATGACTACTATATGAGGTTATATAATAAGTTTATAGTATATTAATGCTGGGAAATAGTATTCACAATTTACAGAGAGCTACTCAAAGTAGTTAAATAACACTTATTGGGAGTCAAACACATATGAGTTCAAATCCTGGCTCTACTATTTACCAGTTACATTACCTGAAAAGTGTTGCATAACCTCTCTGACCCCTAGATTCCTTAATTTGTGAAATAGGTTAATCATCTACTTCATTAGATAGTTGGAAGTAGTAAATTTGATGAAATGTCTAAAATTACCCTCATAGTGCCTGACAGAAAATAAATAGTTGATAAATAAAATTTAAAGTAAAAGAAAACCAGATAATAAATGATGGAAAATTTAAACCTTACATTTCTTCCTATCACATCCCATCATAGCTGATCACAAACTATTTCCTAGGTATTCTTACAGTGGTACATTTTACTAATTTTGTGTCGCAGATACTATTTACTGTGTCAGTACAAATTCTTTCAGTTGCATAGAACACCCAATTCAAAGTAGCCTCAAGCAAAAAAAAAAAAATGGGATACATTGGTTCTAATAATTGAATAGTCTGAGGGTACGTGTGACATCAGGCCCTACTGGAAACAAAGGATTATCCACATATAATTTCATTTATTCCAAAGGGCTCTTTTCTTGGGGCTGTAAAATAGCTGGCAGAGTAAACCCAGTCAAACCCAACTAAAAAAAAGTAGTCTTCATATAAGACCTCCTTTCTGGACATTCTATAGAAAGATTTACTCCAATGGGCCTGGCTTAGGTCACCTGCCCATTCCTGAGCAAATCAATGTAGGCAGAGCACCCTGATTGGCTTAGATCTGTTTCATGCGTCCATCCCCAGCCCTTGTAAACAGGGCTCCATCCAGATGACATGAGTGAAGAGGGGAGAGAGGCTGAATTTCCAAATAAAAATGGTGATTCTTTGTATCAGAATACATCTTTTTTTATGCAGAACGGGGGACTTCACTGTGTAAACTTCAAGTTTCCCCATGTCACTGACTATCACAAACTTGCCAACTAAGGATTGAGAAGTAGATACCCTAGGGAAGATGATAGAAAAAATTTGTGAGGTCGTGGGGCAAAATAATCTTTCTCCTGAGGTAAGATGTAGGGCCAAACTACCAAGAACGGAACTGCAAAATCTGTGTAATATTGCCTGTTTTCATCTCTTGTATTCATTGATCTTTTTTCTCTTTGTTGATTAGATTAACTAAAATCTTTTTAAGGATTATAAGCTATCTCAGTTGTACTAAAAATATCGAGGAGATGGTTTTATCCACTCTTAACTGAAAAGATTTAGGAGGGGTAGAAATAGATCCTGGGTCAGTGTAGAAATGACAGCCAGCTGACCTCACCAAAAGATTCCAGAACACAAACCTCAGGGTTTCTAAGCTTTGTTTCAATAAGAGATGTCTTATCAATAATTAAATTCTCATAGAATATTGAAGATTAATTCAAACTTTCAGCATTTATTTTAAAAAACAGGATAATTCCATGGAAACAGCTTCAACATTAGAAAATACTTATATAAAATATCGTCCCCAAAGAATTACAGTTTGAGTAAAGATTCTCCCTAAATTTGAAATCAGCAAGCAAGAAGTCATAGAGCTTTTAAATATTTCTCATTTCTCCTTACCCACCAGGAACTTTAAAAATACAAATGGAGTGCGTTATGAGCCTCTGCAGGTATTAGAGAACGAAGATAAGCATCTCTTCAATAGCCACGCATTTTGGGGAACATAAAGCATATTGAATAAACCCTAACTCCATCTCTGCAGCATAAAACTACAGTAGCTCAAAAGGAACATAACATTAATGTTGAATTTCTAAGGTGTTCTCTGACTTGCTAAATACAACTATTTTTCTTAAACAAGAGTTTTGAATTTCTCTTACTGACTCTGGTGTAACATTAAAAGTGAAAGAAAGAAAACTATATTTAGGGAGAAAAAAACCCTGATGTTTACATTTATCTGTACCTACCTTGTCCCAGTAAGGATTTCTCTTTTTATTACTTATGGAGATATGTACAGATTTTTCAGAGTGCAGTTCAATTAATTTTGACAAATGCGTACACCCATGCAACCCACACACCTATCAAAAGTGAGGATATTTATGTCACTCCAGAATTTTTATTCTGGAAAGCTACCAAGTCAGTCTCCACCACGCCAAGTACCTTCGTCTCCACTTCTGCAGCCCCATTGAAATTATTAGTTTGTTCCTTTCTTTTTTTTTTTTTTAATGTTTTATTTAGCTTTTGAGAGTGAGTGTGTGGGCAGGGGAGGGGCAGAGATAGAGGGGGGACTGAGGGTCTGAAGCTGGCTCTGCACTGACAGGTTGACAGCAGCAAGCCTGAGATGCGGGGCTCGAACCCACAAACTGCAAGACCATGACCCGAGCTGAGTCGTACACTCCGCCAACTGAGCCACCCAGGCACCCAGTTTGTTCTTTTTTATTGCTGAGTAGTATCTCCTGTTTCTTTATTCTCCTTATAATGGATATTTATATTATTTCCATTTGGGAGGATTTTATGAATAAAACTGCTGTGAACATTTCTGTAAAGTGTTTTTGAGGACATGCATTTTTATTTCTGTTGGATGAATGATTAGGAATGAGAACGATGGGTCAGATCAGGGCTAGTAGGAATTTAACTTCATAAGAAATTTCCAGTTTTCCAAAGTGGTTCTTCCATTTTACATTCTTGCTAGCAATGTATGAGAAATCCAGTTGCTCCATATTCTCATCAATACTGGGAATTGTCAATATGTTTGATTTTACACCACTTTACATACTATCTTATTTGCATATCCATGATGATTAACAATGGTGAACGTTTCTCATGTGTTTATTGGTCATATGTATATCATCCCTTATAAAGTGTAACTTTTGCCCATTTGGGAGTTGTTTTCCTTTTTGCTGAATTTTAGGAGTATTTTATATGGTCTAGGTGTGGTTGTGTTTATTCTGCTTGAGATTTAGACGACTTAAACTTTTCATTAAATTTGAAAACTACTTAGATGTTATTTCTTCAAATATTTTTTATGCCCCAGTCTCTCCCTCCTCTTCTTCTGAAACTCCAATTACAAAGCCTTCCAATCCATAACCACAAAATGTTTTTTCCATTTATGTAGATCTTTAATCTCTTTCAATAATGTTTTATAGTTTTCAGTGTATATGTCCTACACATTTTGGTTAATTTTTTCTCTTTTATTACTTTTGATGCTACTGCAAATGGAACTGTTGTCTTAATACCATTTTCAGATTGTTCATTGCTAGTGTGCACAAACGTAACTGATTTTTTGTACATTGATTTTTATCCTGAAACTTTGCTGAGCTTATTAGTGCTCATATTTTTTTGAAGGTTCTTTAGGCTTTTCATTAGATAGGATCATGTCATCTCAGAACGGAGATAGATTGACTTCTTCCTTTCCAGTCTGGATGCCTTTTATTTCTTTTTCTTGAGAAATTTCACAAGATAGGTATTCCAGTGCAATGTTGAATACAAGACATATTAGAATAATTGATAGTTGTATGTTGAATAACCCTTGCAATACTGGATAAATTCCACATGGCCATGATATATTATCTTTTTAATATGCTCCTGGATTCAGACTGCTAATACCCTGTTGAGGAATTTTGCACCTACATTCATAAGGGATATTGGTCTGTAGTTTTCCTTTCTTGTGATATCTTTGTTTTGCTTTGGCATTTGTATAATGATGACTTAAGTATTTTGAAAGAGTTTGAGATCTTTGCTGGAAGTTTTTTTTTTTTTTTTTTTTGACTGCTGATTCAATATCTTTACTTATAGGTTTTCCCCAATTTCCTATTTCTAATTAAGTTTTAGTGGCTTGCTAGTTTCTAGGAATTTGCCCATCTCATTTAGGTAATCAAATTTGTTGGCATATAATTGTTCATAGTATTCCATTATAATCCTTTATTTCTATAAGGTTAGTAGTAATGTTTCCTCTCTCATTTTTGGTTCTAGCAAAATGACTCATCTCTTTTTTGTCGGTGGTGGTCAGTCTAGATAAAAGTTTGTCAATTTTAGGGGCGCCTGGGTGGCGCAGTCGGTTAAGCGTCCGACTTCAGCCAGGTCACGATCTCGCGGTCCGTGAGTTCGAGCCCCGCGTCGGGCTCTGGGCTGATGGCTCAGAGCCTGGAGCCTGTTTCCGATTCTGTGTCTCCCTCTCTCTCTGCCCCTCCCCCGTTCATGCTCTGTCTCTCTCTGTCCCAAAAATAAATAAACGTTGAAAAAAAAAAAAACCAAGTTTGTCAATTTTATTGATATTTCCAAAGAACCAATTATGGTTTTGTCGATTCTATGATTTTCCACTCTTTTATTTTGATTATCTCCACTTTAATCTTCATTATTTCCTTCCTTCTGTTTGCTTTGGATTTAGTTAGCTCTTTTTTTTTACCCTCTAACGTGGAAGATTAGGTTATTGATTTGATATATATTTTTTAATGTAGTCATTTACAGATGTAAATTTTCCTCTGAACATTGCTTCTATTGCATCGCATAAGTTTTAGTTTGCTGTGTTTTTCCTTTTGTTTATCTCATAGCATTATTTCTCTTGTGGTTTCTTCTCTGACCCAGTGGTTATTGAAGAGTGTGTTGTTTAGTCTCCATATATTTGTGAATTTTTCAAATTTACTTCTGTGATTGACTTCTAATTTCACTCAGAATTGTTGTTGGAAAATATATTTTGTGTTATTTCAGTATTTTAAAAATTTGTGACTTGTTTTGTGGCTTAACAAGTGGTTTCTTAGAGAACCATGTATACCTGAGAAAAATGTGTATTACACACTGTTATTGAGTGGGGTCTACATAGACGTCTATTTGGGCTAGTTGCTTTATAGCTTCTCAGCTCCTCTATTTCTTTGCTGCTATAACGTCTAGTTCTATCCATTATTGAAAGTAGAGTATTAAAATCTGTAGCTATTATTGTTGGTTTATTTGTCCTTTCAATTCTTTCAGCTTCCATTTCTGTTTTGCTAGATGTATATATTTATAATCCTTACATCTTCTTGTTGTATTGAATGTGTGGTCAATGCCTTTGTTTCTGGTAACCATTTTTATTTAAAGTCTTCTTTGTAGGGGTGTCTGGGTGGCCCAGGCGGTTAAATGTCCAACTTCAGCTCGGGTCATGATCTCATGGTTAGTGAGTTTGAGCCCCACATTGGACTCTCTGCTGTCGGCACAGAGCCCCTTGGGATCCTCCATCTCCCTATCTCTCTGCCCAACACTATTTTTTGAAAAGGAATAACTTAAGGGAGGTGTGTGTGGACCCTCCCCTCCCCCATTTCCTTCAGTAAAGAATTGAAGCATTCTTTTCAAGCAAAAAAAAAAAAAAAAACAGAATAACTGAACGTGACCAAATTAAGATGACATGTAAGGTTGGTTAAGCATTTACAAACTGAACAATGTAATTGTAGTAATGCAATTTACTACATTAACAGATTATAGAATAGATGAACAAAAATTATGCATTAAATTTGACATCCATGAATGATTTTAAAAAATACATTTTCTCCGGCTCAAATTGGTTAAGCTCCTGACTTGATTTTGGCTCAGGTCATGGTTTCACAGTTCGTGAAATGGAGCCCCATGTCAGGCTCTGAACTGACAGTGTGGAGCCTACTTGGGATTTTCTGTCTCCCTTGTTCTCTGCCCCTTCCTTGCTCGCATTCTCTCTCTCTCGAATAAATAAATAAACACTAAAAAATACATTTTCTTAAATATTCCATAATAGCAGAAAATGAATCCCTAGGAAGTAATGAAATATTTCTCATCAAAGCAACAAAACCAAACCAAAAGCAACCACCTACCATCATGCTCAGGATAGCCATAAAACTTATTAATAAGACTTTAAAATAAAAATTTTAGGGCAAGTTGTATTAGATTTGCTGCAAAAACAAGTGAGTCTCCAAATGTGAGTTGCTCATGACCACAGATATTTACATTTTTTTGCTGCCAATGTTTTATTTCTTGACTTAAGTGGTACTTATTTGGTTGTATGCTTTATATATTCTTGAATCTATAAAACTATGCACTTCTGCTTTATATACTTTTATTTATTATGTTATATTTCAAAAAACAATTTTAAGTTCGAAATAAGGAGTGGATGAATTTGCCTAAAAATAGAATTTAGAGTGTGAACAAAAGAAGTACCAGAGCTGAACCCTAAGGAACTCCAATTAATATTTTAAGGTTGGCAGAGAAGAAACTGCTGACAAAGCAAACAAAAAGCAATAAGAGGAGCAATAAAAAATCTAGGAAAATGATGTGTCATGGAAATAAAAAAACTTGCTTCAAGGAGATATTGGTCAACTTCTTCCAATGTTGTAGGGAAGTTGTGCAAGATGATGACTTTCTATTTGAGGTCTAAAAGGAACCTCAGCAATGTTCTATTCAACTCCCTCATTTTATGCCAGAGATTTAAATAGGAATATGAGGGGCACCTGGGTGGCTCCGTCGGTTAAGCATCTGACTTCGGCTCAGGTCATGATCTAGTGGTTTGTGAGTTCGAGCCCTGCATCGGGTTCTGTGCTGACAGCTCAGAGCCTGGAGCCTGCTTCGGATTCTGTGTCTCCCCGTCTCTTGGCCCCTCCCCTGCTCATGCTCTGTCAATAATAAATAAATGTTTAAAAAAATTAAATAGGAATCTGATACTGTCTTCAGAATATAACAATGAGAAATGTTGGTTTTATTTAAAGACACTATAATTTTTTACCTTCTCCCATGTTTTTGGGAAAATTTGTATTCCTAACTCTTTCCTTCAGTATGGACTACTGGACATTCATGAAAATTTGTGTTCAGTTCCTGTGAGCAAAGTCTCATACATACTGAATACTGCAAGGTCTAATGATAAAGACTTCTTCCCTTTCTCCTCTGATTTCAGTATTCTGTGTGCCAACTTCTGGCCATTTGGAAGTCTCCCAATCCTTGGCTTCCTTTTTGGATTACTTCTTCCATTCTATGCATTAACACAACATCGAAAAAACATAATTTGCTTATCAGCATTTTCTCCCTGTTTTCTTTTGCTTCCATATAACAGTTCTGTGACTCTACACTTTATCTGGAAGCCAGACTTCTGGAAGCCTAACCATTCCAGAATATGGCTGTACATTCAGAATTAAGGGCACAGCCTCTGGGCTGTCAAAAGAAATTTCCAAAAACTCAAGCCCTTATATTATTAACTACATAATATGCAAAGGTCAAAAAACTTGTTGTAGAGTGTACCTGTTCAGAGGAAATTGGACACAGGAAATTCAAATGGCAGGAGGAGGGGATTCTACTGAAACTAACTCATGTCATTTTGTTAAAGAAGTGATATTTGATAATAAGGGAAGAGACAGAGCAACTACAAAAAGAGAAGAATTACACAAACTTGGCAGTGTAAAGCCATTTATGTAAGTCTAACCAAAAAAAAGGTCAGATTCAATTCAGTGGAAAACATTTAGGAAGGCAGGGAAGTGTGTAATACATCTCAGAAAGATTTCCATCAAAATATGTGTTAGTGTTATTTGCTGTTTAGGTTTAATGCTTAACAGGTAAGTTTAAGTTTTATTAGGAACTCTTCAGGACTTAGCAGTGTTAGAATGATGAGGCATTCCTGCACCAGAGACAAGTAAAAATAACCACTACATTTTTATCAGTTTCATCAGCAATATCTTTTTCTGATTATTTTTGTCTTGGTTTTCAAATGAAATGTTGAATAACTACCTCTTTCACCCACACAAATTCTAATATATCTAGTTTTCCCTCATTTGTATCTGAGAATTTATTTGCAGTAACATCTTGCATGAAACATGTACCACAAAAATAAAAGTAAATTTTTGAGTTACTTTACACATCTATTTAAATGATAGGACAGATGACAATAATAATTTGAAATGAGTCCCTGATCTCTTAGACAGAGATTCAATCTATTTTATTATTTTCAAAGTGTCAAAGCTTTTTTTTTTATAAAATAATGTTTAAAATATATTGAATAGTAAATAAAAGAACTATCCATGATTTTGCCTGGGCTCATTGTATTTAAATAATACAATTTGGATATCTGGATATATCCTGTTTTTCCATCTGTGCATATATCTGCCGTGGTTCTAATAATACTCTATTCACAGTCTAGTCTGTTTTTCATCTAATATCATATGTTAATGAACATTGCTTCTATACTTTATTAGATTTTTTTCTAGTGGTAAAATACACATACATTTTGCTCTTAACCATTTTAAAGATTTTTTAATACAATTTATAAGATTTTTTAAATGTTCATTTTAAAAACTTTATAATTGTTTGTTCATTAAATGTTAATGTCACTTACCTTACTATTCTCTGATTGTTAGATATTTAATCAACTTTTTGAAGCCTGCATAAAATTATGATGAACATATTTGTGTACATAATTTTAAGGTTTTAAAATTTTTTCTTAAGATATATTTCCCACAAATGAATCACTAGGTTCAATTTACTGCGTCAGCAGCAATGTATGAGCTTAACAGTTTCAGAGCTACTTTAAAAGATCTCTATGGGATTCTCTCTCTCCCTCTCTCTCTCTCTCTCTCCATACAGCTCCCCTGCTAGCTTGTTCTCTCTCTCTCTCTCTCAAAATAAACATTAAAAAAAGACCTCTATGGTAAATCATTTTCAGATACTTGTTCCTGATTTATCAGATGTGTTAGTTTATACTTTATATTTCAAGGTATCTTAAGTCAAGGCATACATGAATGCTTAAAAGCTAAAATTTTCCAATGTATAATCAATGCCATGGACCTACAGAATTACTTCTCTGTTACTTTCTATGAAAGTAAAGCATACTGCAATGGTTAATGACTCCTTTTTTATTCTTCAAAGAATTCTATGATATTATTTTTAAAAAAAGAGTAGAACAATAATTATAGGTATGGTGATGGCTGTTGATGATTAGAATAACTACTCTGAATTCCATTGGAAATTTTCAGACTTGTCTTTAGCATCTGGTAGACAAGCAGATGATCAGTCATTTAAAAATTCAGTTTAAAAGATAAGAATATTTTTATCAAAGAAAAATCTAAATATAAATGTACTAATAAGGTATACAGATGTTTACCAAAAGTATTTGGAAATTTGATGCCAGTTGTCATGTGATTAAAATTAAAAATCAATTGTAAAGATATATACACATATATGGCTATATGTAAATTAATCAAATATTGTATCACACATGAGTAATTTATACTACATACATTCTGGCAGAAGAAAAATTAACTAAAGCTAATTAACCTCTTGCCAAACCGTAGTGCTTCTGATTGCAATAATAAAATTCTAACCAAGTTGTTTCAGTGGCTAGAGCATTTTATTTTCATACAACAAAGGAAACAGGCAACAATCTTTGTGTGCTGGGGAGATTGGGCAAGATAGAAAAGGTGAATACTGGAGGAAAATGTGTCACCAGAATATTCTAAAAGCTGTGGGTCATCATAAAGTTAGCCTTTATCACAGATATTACCGCTGTTTATGATTCTGGGGTTTAAAATACCTGCATTAGTTTTTTCAAGTATATGCCTGCTGTAGTAATCTCCTCATTTCATTTCCCGATTATGACTTCTAGAACTATTTCAAGGTTGTCCCTCATAGGTGGAAGCAAAAGACAAATTCTATGGGAGGTACCAATAATTCTATGAAGGTGCTCTTAACAAATATCTTCCTGGAAGCTGAAATTCTTTTAAAAATAAACAAATTCCCTAATTTCATAATTCATAATAAGACCTAAAATATATAAATGAAAGCCTATCACAAGGAAGTAATGAATTCTCAAACAAACCAGTGGTCAACACTGGCTGCCCAATAGAAACATGGGAAACTTCTAAAATAGTCTGATACCAAGACTCCACATGAACTAGATCAGAATATCTAGGCAGAGGAGCCCAGTAAATGGCACTTTTGAAAGTTCCTCATACTCTAAGATCTAGCCAGGGTTTATAGCCAAGCTGTAAATAATTCTACTCCTAATTACATTTTTATAGCCCTTTACAATTTCCACAACATGTTCTCACTCACTATTTCATTTGATCTTCATTAGCAGCACAATGAATTACAGTTTAGAGATTAGACTCTTCATTTTATAAATCAAAAACTTTGAAGTCCTAAGAAACTTCCCCCAAATAACAGAGGGTACAGATTTTTTTTTTTTTTGAGAGAGAGAGGGTGCAAATGAGCAAGGGGCAGAGAAAGAAAGGGAGAGAGAGAAAATCCCACCAGGGGCAGAGAAAGAGAGAGAAGCGGGATTTGAACTCACAAAACGTGATATCATGACCTGAGCCAAAGTCAGATGCTTAACCACCTAAGCTATCCAGCCGCCCCCAGGGTACAGATTTGAAGATCAGAAGGAGGAAGCAGAATATGAGGTGTAGAAATCTAAAAAGTTTGATGAGAGAGGCCCCAGAACCTAGGAGGAACATGTGCAAAAATGAGATTGAGGCCACCAAAGACCATTGTGCCTGTGATTTTTGTTGTTGTTCCTATTGTAAATGTTATAAACCCAGAGCCGTGTGGTCTATCACAGAATGCTGATGGAGATGGGCAATCTGCAAGCCAGAAGAGACTACCACATACAAAGCACTTGCATACTTAAGTCCCTAAGAGGCAGTACTTGGTTGGCCTTTTGCCCTCCTTCTCTCCAGGGCTACTTCCCAGCAACATATTTTTGAATGACAGGACCAAAGTAAAATGTTGAATTATCCAAAAATATTCAATTGCGTTTTTCACAAAACCGTAAATCAGATTACATAGTGCTCCGAAAAAATGTATTTTTTAAGTTTATTTATTTACTTTGAAAGAGAGAGTGAGAGAGAGACAGAATGAGCAAGGGAAGGGCAGGGAGAGAGAGGATCCCAAGCAGGCTCCACACTGTCAGCATGGAGCCCCACATGGGGCTCAAACTCACAAACTGTGAGATCATGACCTGAGCCAAAATCAAGAGCTGGACGCTAAACTAACTGAGCCACCTGGAGGCCCCCAGTAGAAGATATATGTTAAAGTTTGTCTCCATCCTGTCCATGTCCTTCCAACTGTCAGCTACTCCACTTGACTTTCTCCCCAATTCTACCCATGTGCCTTCAGCCTCTAGTCCTCTCCATACAAATCCTTTTATTATCAGTTGTATTAGGAAAGAACCCTTCCTCCTTAGGATTGGAAAGGAAGGAGGAAAATTGATCTGGAAATGAGAGTATTACCATTGGTGGGGTGGAGGAGAGGTGAAATCTGTGACTATGCGCATCTTATTTATGTTCAGCCACACTTTTGCTAAGCTGGGAAATGGATGGGTCCCCAGGAAACAAACATGAGGCTCTCGCATTTAATACTTCCCTCTCCAAGGCTTTGCTTTTATTAAAGGGAGGGAAGGTTGCATGGGGTAGTTAGCCACGAGATGCCACTTGTGCCACAAGTCATAGTAATGCTACTTATGCCTCACCAGCAGTATACTGGTGGGTCTAATACCCATGAACCTGGATTAGAGGTATCCTATAATTGAGTGGATCTCCTCACATCCACCCAATGGGATTTCAGTTCAAGTGTCAACTTCCAAGAAACAAGGGAACAAGTGTTACTTTGAGTTTCTCACATTTGCCCTAGTACCTCAGGTTTGAATTTCATTCTGTTCCTTGATAGTTAATAAATTTGCCTCTTTTTCTACTTCGGTTCCATTGAGTTTGCCTATAGATGGAATTTGCCTATAGATGGAGTTTGCCTATAGATGGAATTTGCCCAATTTGCCTATAGATGGAATGCACTCCAATTCTTAATTTCTGCAAATTGCTCTCATATGAAGTTGCCTTAGGTGCCTTTAAGTATCTACTTCTCACACTGTCTCTTGTCAGATGGCATCCCAAAGTCATTCTCTAGTCTGGACACAAAGAACAAATATTTCTCACAAATATTTGCTCACAAATATTTACTAATAATTGTGGCATCTGATTATGAGTAATGGTCCAGCCTACCATGCAATCATTCTGAACAGTCCCCCCAGAAACCTCAGTTTTTGTAACTTTGAGTTCATATACTTTAGTGTCAGATTTTGCAGACTCTTCAAAAGAACAGTGGCTATTTTTAACTCCAGAAGAGCCAGTTCCTAAACCATGTCTCTCTTAATTTAGTGAATTGTCATAGGTTTGATTGTTTCAAAATTTTGTAATTAAATCAGTGTGGACTTCATGATTTTATTAATTTAATTAATTTCATAACCATCAGTTCAGGCACGATATCCATCTCTACCAATTCCCTCTTTCCACAAGTGTTGCAACAGTTTTACGATTAAACTCTCGTACAGAGAGATGAATTGAATTTCAAGTACCATCATGTGCCCACGGAAGGTCCAAAATTCTGACAACCTCTAAAAGAGTGGTTTTTAAAATAAATTTGGTATCTATATAGTCCTAACTCAAAGTAGTGGCATGGTTTGAAGAAATACAATCAGCAACCAATGAAATTTTAATGGAAGCTCAAAACATTTGCCTACACGAAAATGATGATGAAGCTCTAAATACATAGTCCTCAGGAATGCCCTCTGCTCTCCTGCCTGCTTCTTGTATACTCCAGATATTTCAGACAATTTCATCATAATTCTCCAATCTTTCCCTCCATATGTAGCCCCATGCAAGTATTTTCTTCTTTTCTACTCCCCCACAATCCCATCATTGTCTGATGTAACTTGACCTAACATCTCTCTTATCAAATAAAACACTCTCTCTAGAGGAGGAGAGAGAAGGGCAAAATCAGACTCACTAACACAGGACTCTGGAGCAGGCAAGCTGTGAACATACCAATGTTAACTCTCAGTGCATCGCTGGAGAGTCCGAACTACTACAGTACAATTTGAATTAATGTTTCTTCTATTTACCTTTCCTTAGTAACTAGCCAACTTTATTTTTTTATCTAAAATCTCAACAAATGTAATTTGATAAAGCATTACATGTTTCATGGAACATAGACTTCCCAATTTCTAAAAAGCTATGGAATCTAAGAATAGCCATCAGAATATTGCCCCGATTTGAGACCTATCACTAGCAATCATGACTGTACTCAGCACCATAGGATGATGCTAGCGAGAGAGAGGCAATAAAAATCTTGTGATTATTGTTAAAGACAAAATGGGAACAAAAGGAATCATCTGAAATCTTAGGGAGGGCACCAACGTGCAGATGACTGAAATGCTACAGTAAAACTGGTGTGAAGATGGGAAAACGGACAATTCAAATTTAAAAATTGAAAGGTGCTGAATTAAATTTGATAAGATGCCAATGACAATTATTTTGGATATCTTCTACTCAGCCTTCCAGATCCACTCCCTACCCCTTTCACACCAAGCTCTGTGCTCCAAAGGGCTAATCTATATTGATTCTGTCCACAGGCTCCCCTGCATTTTGGCTTCCTTTTGGTTATTTTGTTTTGTTTGTGTTTATTTGTTTGTTTGTTTGCCAAGGAGAAGTAGGGACAGGAAATTGTTGGATGGAAAGAGAGTGAGGCTGGCCAATGTTTTTATTTTTCCATCTCTTTCCCACCAGGTCACCATGATTTGGCTCCGTTCTCTGCAGAAGGCCATAGGCCTATAAGATAGCCCTGCCAATGCGGTTACTTTTCTGATATCTTCCTCACCCATTCTTGCTAGCCTTTTGATACTGCAATATCCCTTGTTGATTTCCCTATAACCCACCCACTCTTTTATACGTGGTTCCTTTATCAGATTTCCCTCAACTACTAAGTTCAAAGTATACAGTTTCTTAACAGCAACCTAATTCAGATTTCTTAAAAGGAATGAAAAGGATTACCATGCTCTTAAACACTGAAAATAATTTCCCAACAAAACTATTTCTTTGTTCTTATCATATGTCAACTTCCCACAATTTTCTCCCATCAATATTCTTTAACTATGATATATCCTTACCTAAAGGGTATGCCTTAACTGAAGGAAAAAACCCTAGCACATAAAGTTAACATTTTTTATTAGAAATCATATTATTTGGCTTTGTGTCACATTATTTTTTGAAATGGGATGGGGAATACATTTGTCTTCAAAGACATCTTGTGTTTGTGCTTCAAATTGTTTGCTTTGGTGGAATGAGAATAAAATGCCCCCCAGGAGACTGCTGGATTATAGAAAATAATCTATCCTGAGATGAAAATATGACAGTAATTTTAAGAAAGTAGTGTCCTCACCTCCCTGTTACACATGAATTTCTTCATACATACAAGCTGTATCAGCCACACATAGAAACAGAATGATGTGAAGAATATTAGGGGACCCTCTAATAATCTCAAATTATCTCTTTTTTTAACAAGTGTTAGATGCTTGAAAAGTTTCCACTAGTCATTCCTTGAGTTTGCTTAAGCATTGCCCCCTTCTATTGTATTCTCTTCTTTGCAGATGCATTCATCTATATGGCAGGAGCCACCCAATAAATCACGAACAGCTGAGGGTGAATTTTCTTTCAGATCTTCTCATTAACCAGAGAAAGACACTGGAGCTGCTGGAAAAATGGAGCCTTTGTAAACCTGAGAAGCCAGACCAGCAAACAGAGCAGAGAAGATGCTTTCTGTGCTTATAATTGATGTTCTTCACAATTCACCTTTCTGTAGGTGAGCAGCACAACTATCTCAGGAAAGCCGTCAAAAAGAGGAAGACAAGGGCCTGGGTGGCTCAGGTCACAGTCTCACAGTTCGTGGGATCGAGTCCCATATCGGGCCCTGTGCTGACAGTGCAGAGCCTGCTTGGGCTTCTCTCTGTGTCTTCCCCTCTCCCTGCCTCTCTCCCTCTCTGTCTCAAAATAAATAAATAAAACTTAAAAAAAAGAGGAAGATAGAGAAGGAGGAAAAGAAAAAAGAAAAGAAGGTAGTAGCTCTTTCGAAGTCTTCCATTAAATCTATGTAGTAATCCATCAGTCTGTTTCCCTAAGCCAACTTAATGAAGTAATTTCTGACTCCTTATTCTCTACCAGTGATGAAACAAATTGTTCTTTAGCATCTTTCTAGATTGACCTCCCAATGACATAGGAGATCACCACTCTCATAAGCTTTCACCTGCAAATGAGTAATTGTAAAACCTAAAAAAATCCTCAAGGACTGAATCTTTAATGGTGGCATATTGGTCCCGGTGACAGATGGTCTGAGCTTCAGGAAGCCTCAGGTGGTCCTCAGTCCCATCACACAGGGATCAGAAAGCCTGCAAATATGTATGTCTGCCTTAACCTGGGCACTGGTGATTGCTGGCATGGCTCCTCTGCTATGTGCACCTTGGTTGTTTGTACACTCTCAACTCTTCCATGGTCTGTGGTTTAAAGTTATAGACCAACTAAGTATCAAGAAAGTAAAAAAGTAATCAGATTTAGGATGCATTGTAGAAGGAAGAATAACCACAATAACATCAGAAGTGGCTGTTAACAAAAGTCTGGTGCTGGGAAAGAAAGGAGGCACATGAATTCTCTGAGATAAGCTGTTTGTTGGTTTGAATGTGTTCCAAGTTTGTCCTCGGCTATATGCTCAGAACCAGTCTAGGTTAGCTGCAATGCAGGTCTCTTTGAGAATTCCTTCATGCTCAGGTGTGTATTCTTGTTTTGAATCATAACTTTTTTTCTCTCTATTGAATTTGTTGAATCCCTCAGTTTGAAGGATTTTTCTAACTCAAACCTCTTTTCGGTTGGCACATTGCAGCACTCTCGTATGGAGACACCTACTCTTGCTGTCTTCAAAAGGAATATTTTACTCTGCCCTACACTCTAAGCACATTTACTTCTGTTAGCCTCAGCAACTGCACTACAATGATTTAAGACCTTTAGCGGCACCCTAAATGGCCCTTCATTATTTACCTTTGTTTCTAAGTTAGTATCACGTACAGGACAGAAATCTTGTGTTCCAAGCCATCAATCAGTTCATCCTTATAGATTATGATACAGTTAGTAACTAAATGTTCACATTTGTCATTTCAGAGACAAATAGAAGGGCTACATTTTCCCAATTTTTACTCCAAGTTTCTAATCCCTTGCTGTCAGCTCTTTAAAGGAGTATTCTTTGCCCTCACTATTGAGTGCTGACTATGCAGGAAATATCCTTTCTTCTTCAAATACCCTGCAATTTCCTACCTCTTCCAGTTTCCCCTTTATACACTTTCATGTAATTTTTCTAGTTTTCACATCTTAAATTATCTTCTCTGCCTTACAGTTGCAGGTAGAAAAATAAAGACCTCCTTTGGGCTGACATTTAAAGGTTTATTATTCTCTCTTTGATACATGAGCTTAATGCTCATTAACACTAAAATGGACCAGCAGAGAACAGAAAAAAAAAAACCCTGCTTTCAAAGATTCTGGGATAAATAATGTAACACAGTCTCTTCCTTTCCTCCTCACTAAAATGATATTAACCAATTCCACATTCCTTCAGAGTAAGCTTTTAAAAGTTTAATACTGTCTGCTTTCAGAAGTGTGCTAATGCTGTCCTGGAGTCTGATTGCTTTGTTAGGAATTCTTTTCCCTCGAAATAGATTTAATATATCCTCTTCCATCCTATTTTCTATATTTGTTCTTTAAGGTTAAATTTAAGGCAGCCTCAAAACACTAAATTATTTGACATTAAATATAAAACATGGAATCCTTTGGGAAACATGATCACTTGGTCCTCTTAAGATTTGGGGAGTTCTAGGGGCACCTGGGTGGCTCAGTCAGTTGGGCGTCCGACTTCAGCTCAGGTCATGATCTCACGATCCGTGAGTTTGAGCCCCGCGTCGTCGGGCTCTGGGCTGACAGCTCAGAGCCTGGAGCCTGCTTCAGACTCTGTGTCTCCCTCTCTCTCTGCCCCTTCCCTGCTCGTATCTGTCTCTCTCTGTCTCTCAAAAATGTATAAACGTTAAAAAAATTTAAAAAAAATTTGGGGAGTTCTAATAGTTGATATAATTTTTTTAATTAAAAAATTTTAACGTAAGTATTTAAGTCACTTTTTATCCTTAATAATAAAAATTGTTTTTCAGAATTCCTTTCTGCTCCATATTTGTACCAGTTTCTTTCTGTGTACATTTATATCTTTCTTCTATCAGAACATTTTAGGCTACAGCCAAAATTACCAAACCTCTGCATAGAACTACTAGGGACCCAGTTTGTTTCTCTGGCCTTTTAAATCATACCCTTTTGGGGTACCTGGTTGGCTTAGTCAGTTAAGGTTCTGACTCCAGCTCAGGTCATGACCTTGTGGATTAGTGAGTTTGAGCTCAGAGCCTGGAAACTGCTTTGGATTCTGTGTCTCCCTCTCTCTCTCTCTGCCCCTCTCCCACTCATGCTCTGCCTCTCTCTCTCTCGAAAATAAACATTAAAAAATTTTAATCATATCCTTTCATTCTGCATCAGCCAAGAATATATCACACCATAAGAATCTAATGGCAATTTTAGATAACTTTTCACAGGTGACCTATTATATATATATCCCATATTGGAAATAGTTCAGGAAAGCTGCTGCATTTTTTTCCCTGCATCATGAACTCTGAATTATTAAAGCAATATTAAACCATGGAATTTCCTGAGATGAAAACACTTGGACTTCCCAGAGCAAATATTAACTTCCCCAAAGGGATAAGGAGTTGTTGATTTTGCAAGGTGCATGCCAATTATCAGAAGTCTTTCCTCGGGGATCTTGACCTCAGTGGATAGCCTTCTGGGTATTATGATAGTTTTGAAAACAGAAGTTCTCTAGGAATGGGAGGAACAGGCAACTTGTATGGTCCTAACTTCAATTCCTACCTGGGGTTCCCTTTCCAGAATTTTCCACTTGCTCAAAATCTCCTTCCTCAAGTTTCAGTTCTTAATGCTAATCAGGATTATCTCAGGGTTCAGTTTTGTGTAGCAGACTGCATGCAGAGATAACAAGATAGCTCGAGTTTTCATATCTGATGGGCCTCACTGCTTCAGCAGTCTGGATAGTGAAGCAACATTTTCCATAAGCAAGCCTGATACACAGAGTCAAAGACTGAGTATGTCTTCACCCTTCCTATGTCAGACCTAGAAATGAGAATCAGCTGACTCCGGTTTCATTCAGGGGAAACCAAACGTCAAATGTATTAAATCCCAACTGTGTCTTCCTTGATTTTGACGAGACATTTATTAGCCTTTGATGCTTTTCAGACATTAATGTGTCTGTGACTCTGAGAAACTTCTTGTGATGCAGATCCTGATCCAGTGGGTCTGGGATTTGGCATGAGATTCTGCATTTCTAACAATCTCCCAGGTGATGCTGATTCACAGATCACACTTTGACAAACAAGAGACTCCAGAAGCTTATGAGTTCTCGGACTCTAGTGTGTAAAAGCATTCCCTGAAGAACTGGCTTAAAATGCAGAGTCCCAAAGTCCATGCTAAGAACATCTCAGGTGCAGTTGAAGCATCATTTTTTTTTTTTAATACTCCTGATGCTCAGGCTTCAGGGCACCAGTAGATAGATCACTGTTAAAGAAAGACAAGTCCAGGGTATGCTGGATTCAGCTTTGGGCAAAGCATCAGACCAAGGTGCCAGTGTTGGCTTTACAACTTACTAAGACTGTGATCTAAGATAAGTAATTAAACATCTTTTAGCCATAGCTCCCAAGGCTAAAAATATGGGTTTTGTATTGTCTGCTCTGTTGGTTTCCTCCCATTGCTGTGAAGTTCCAACGAGATCGTGTGTGTTCACAAGCTATACAAATGTAAGTTGTCTGGCAACCCTCTGTAATCATTATCAGAGTCATTTGATACTGAGATGTCACCACCTTCTTCCTGATGTGTTGCCAGCCCCACTTTTCCAGCCTTTGAAATATTCAGAGAGGATCGCAGTAATATGCTCTGAGGGAGTCCTGGAACCTCACCAGGAGGCCTCAGATGCTGAGAAATGCAGCAGAACATGTACTTAGGAGAGCCAGTCAGAGAGGCTTCATTCAGGTCAGAAAAAAATTACAAATGCATATTTGAATCTACAAAGTCCCAGTTTCCTCAGAGATCCCTTTTCTCTTCATGCTCCAATAATATCTTTGATATTCTCTTGTTCTTGGGGCCTAAAGCTTTAGGAGACCTGTAGGATACAGTGATGAAACATTTTTCCCTCTCTGACAAGCCAAAAAAAAAGAGGATCAGTGACCACTGGTGTTTGCATCAGACATGACTCTGAGACTAAAGTAGTGTTTTTGATAAATTGAAAACAAGGCAAAAGTCAAGTGATACCCTGGCTTTTGTATTTCTTCCATTTCATCAAACATCTATTCAATCTCGTAGTTCCATCAGCCAACAGAAAATATCCTCTAATCTTTCCAAGTGCGTCCCCTTCACCCCCAGGTTCTTTGCACTCAACATCTGTTGTTTATTCAAGATGCAGGAAATTCCCTTTTGGAAGAGATCATAATTCAAAGATATATGAATCCATAATCCCTTGGAAGTAATTATCTGAGCCAACAGGAAATTCAAAATATTGATTTTTAAAACAAACATAAGTGCAATTGAATATGTAGAAATGTACTCCACAGTTACCTGAATCCACATTCATGCTAAAATATAGATACACACACACACACACACACACACACACACACACACACATATATAACATGCACACACATACGTGCAAAAGAATTTTTAAAAGTCCTTTATAACTCAAAAGAATTTCACATGCAAAACATGCAATGAGCTCAAGTGAGTTGGTGACCCTTGGTCACACTTGCAGGAGCCTGAGTATTGTGAAGGTCTTCAGGAAAGTTCTTCCCATCACATATGCTCACCACTCATCTGCCTGCACCCCCAATCCCAAATATCTTCCCCAACAGATTGAGGCTTGAAATTATAACATTAGAAAGTCTTTCTTTGGAGTTAAAAAAGAAAAGATTCGCATGAAACTTTGTCAATTGTATATGCCATGTGAGTAAATCTGCTTCATTCAAATAGATTTCTACATTAGTTTCCTATTATTAGTGTAACAAATTGCCACAAATATAGTGGCTTAAAGCAATGCAAATTACTTATCAGATAAGTCAGAAATACAAACTGGGTTTCACTGGCCACAACCAAGTTTTTGGCAGGCTCTATTCCTTCTGGAAACACTAGAGGAGAATCCATTCTTTTGCCTTGTCCTGTTTGTAGAAGCCACCCACATTCCTCAGTTTATGGCTCCTTCCTACATCTTCATAGACAATAGCATAGTTTCTTCAAATATCTCTCTCTGACCTCTGTTTTTGTCTTCATATCTCTTTCTCTGACTCTTCTGCCTCCCTCACCCATTTTTAAAGGACTCTTATGATTACATTGAGGCAGGATATATTATATTACATATAATCCAGGATAATCTCCTCATCGCAAGGTCTTGAATCACATCTGCAAAATCTATTTGGCCATATAAGGTCATATATTCATGGGTTTCAGGGATTAGGACATGAACATCTTTGGTGATCCATTATTCTGCCTACCAATTTAAACAGAAAATTACCCTATAAAGAGGTTGATTTTGATAATAAGGCACAGGAAATAAAGGGGTTATAAGGCAGAACACGGAAAAGAATGGGTCAGAGACCAAAAGACACTGAGCACTTTGGAAAGAGAAGGTATGCCTATATTAGGGAAAAAAGCTCTAACAAAGGAGATAAACAGTGATGATGTCAAACTTCATCTACGCCACAGTTTTACTTGGGCTCTGTTACAAAATGAAAAATACATAAGCAATAACCACACTATGTTTATGACTATATATACATATATGTACTTACAGAAATACATACACACATATCTGATTGGAATCATGCCGGTTGTTTTTTGGTGGTGTCATATGGGTAATTTTTTCTTCTTTCTATTTTTCTGTCATTTCTCTTTACTCTAACTTTTAAATATTCTCCACTCTTGCTGTGAACTGCCCTAATCTAGATTTTATCTCTTCTCCCTGGGATTATTATAGTAGCCTCTAAAATTTCTGTTTATTTTGTGTTTGCTCTTTAATTTCTATTAACTTTTTTGTATTTGGTGTAGTTCATACACAACATTACATTAATTTCAGGTGTACAACACAGCGATTTGACAAGTTTATACCTTGTGCTGTACTTACGAGAGTAGCTACCATGCATTATCATACAACGCTACTACAGTACTATTGACTATATTCTTTATGCTGTGTCTTTTATCTTTGTGATTTATTCATTCCATAACTGGATCTCCTTCTCCTCTTCATTTTGCCCATCATCCCAGCCCCACCCCCCTCTGGCAGCCCCCTCTGAACAAAATACAGTTTGTGCTCTGTATTTATAGGTCTGATTCTGTTTTGGGGGTGTTTGCTTGTTTATTCATTTTTTTTAGATTCCACATGAGTGAAATCATGTTTGTTCCTTTAATCCTTCTCCAAGCATCATCCGTGAATATCGTTCTAAACTGCATATCTGCCACCTTAGCCCCCACTGCTTCTCCAACCTCAGCTTTTTGCTAGCTCTTCTCATATTTCACTTCATGATGATCCTTGATGCTAGACCACAGTACCCTGAATACCTCCGCTACTATTTTACTCTGTCTTGATTTTTCACTAGACTGTATTTCCATAAGTACAGGGATTGTTACATCCAGCATAAAATGACATTTTGTGCAGCATATGATAATTCCTAGTGAATGTGCTTAATAAGTAAAAACACCATTTAAAAAAATAACAGAGATGTGTTTCTCAGACAGAAACACAGTGCTTCTGCCCTAACACCCCCTTGTAGCTACTGTTTCCAGGAGAGAAGCTTAGTGGTGAGTCCGCATCCTTTGGTCCACAGTGATCTGCTTCAGAAAACTAATCAATCATTGAAAAATCATAGAAATTACTGATTATAGATGAACCGTGATCACAGTGAGGTGAAACATGAATAGCAGTATAAGCAAGCACCAGATACATCTATAGAAAATCTAAAATAGCTCTGTTACTGTAGTGGCATTATGGGAAGAGAGCTTTCTATTTTCAAAATGCTTTCTAATTTGGTTCATACATATCCTATCAGAGAAAGTTCTTGTTATCACTTACAATGGACTAGCTAGACACAACATTACACACATGTATGAAGACACCCACACTGCTCAGTTCAGTCAAGCGGTGAGTGTTTTTCCTGCAGGTCTCTGGACAATTAGCTTTTTTAGTACAAATTTGACGCACTTGATACTTTATTTGCTGGTCCACAAAAGTGAATTTTTTTTTTCTTTTTTAAAGCAGCCTCATAGCAAATATCTGATAACATTGCCATGGATGATTTTTATTCCATGGGCTGGACCATCTGCCAGAAAACTTCAGAGCAGAAGGAAGGGTAATGCCTTGGGTCTCAGCTCAAGAAGCAGAAGTCACATTATGGTTTCTGGGTAGCCTCCAGGCCAGCATCAGGACAGCGGTGGTGGTTTAGGGAGGCAGAGTTCAGGCCCTCCCCAGAATAAGGAAAGGAAATGCTCACAGATGAAATCTTTTGAAAGGGGTCCTATTGTTTCATATGCCACTCTGTGACCCCAGGTTAGGAGCAAAACAATGGAAAAATCACAGCCCCAACTCCAGTGAGTTAGTGAGGAAGACAGATGATCTTTTGAGCACTCTCTTCACAGTACAGATGTTGATATCTTTTCTTTTTCAACCTAAAACTCAAGATGCAGCATATTATATAAATATTTCAATAATAATAATAACAACAACAACAACATCCGGGCTGTTTTCTGAAGTGATGCAGACACTATATCATTCTGTAATTACAACCCCACTGGCAAATCTTGTATCTTAATCTTGATATTTCTATCAATATTGCCTATTTAACAATCATGAGTATGACTGGTAGCCACAATCAGATTAATGGATCCTTGAACCTCTGTCAAATCAATGTTATTTATTTTTTAAAACAAATTTGTTTTTGTTACGACATTTAAGGATCTTTAATAAACAAGTGAAAAAGGCAAGGAAAACAGAAAAGAATATCCAGATTTAGATCTAAATTTCATAGATAACAATTCAGAAATAATATTTTCTGTCATGTTTATATAGCTATATAAGTAATTGCAACATCAGGTTGTATTTTCAAAAGTGGATAAACACTAAATCGACCTGATACTGCATTTCCTTTACATACAGAGTTGTAGCACTGAAGTCTATCATCAATTTTACTAAAGAAACTATCAAGAGAAACCATGCAAGGCACATAGCAAGGTTTTTAAGGGACAGAGGGGCACAGGATGTAGAAATCTGAAAAAACATACCTTGGTCTTGTTCTCAGTTATTCTACAGAGACTAGACACAGAAAAAAGTTCTGTCACAGAAACTCACAGAAAGTTCAAGACAAATGAAAGAAGAAGACTGGTATGGTGTTTTGGGCCCTATTAACACAGTGGATGCTTAATAACAGTTCGGTGATGATGTATAATAAAGTGAATCTTACTCAGATGTAGCTGCTTTAACAGTGACAGATTTTTGATAACCAGTGCCACCAAAATTCTGTAGTAACATTTAAATTTTTTTTTACGTTTATTTATTTTTGAGAGACAGAGAGAGACAGAGCGTGAGCGGGGGAGGGACAGAGAGAGAGGGAGACACAGAATCAGAAGCAGGCTCCAGGCTCCGAGCTGTCAGCACAGAGCCCAACGCTGAGGTCAAACCCACGAACCATGAAATCATGACCTGAGCCGAAGTCAGATGCTTAACTGACTGAGCCACCCAGCAGCCACTGTAATAACATTTTAGAGAGTAAATAACTTTGAAAAAAATGTAATAGCCATGAAGAAGCATATAAGAATGGTCCTCTGACTTTAATTTTAAATAATGCTTTCTGTGTGAAGTAGCCAAGCTATAAGATGCCTTTGATACTTCAAATATTCCTGCCTCGTTGGAATTCAAGGCTAGCCTACTTTGTACTAAAATTCTTAGCTAAAAACAATAGTAATCATAATATTACTTTTGTAATGTAATTATGTAAAAATCATAACAAACATTTTTTGGGGCAAAATAATCAATATAAAATTAGAAAGACTAGGTCTCTGGGGCACCTGGGTGACTCAGTAAGTTAAGTGACTGACTCAGTTTCAGCTCAGGTCATGATCTTACTGTTCGTGAGATGGAGCCCCATGTGGGGCTCCTTCCTGACAGTGTGGAGCCTGCTTGGGATTCTCTCTGTCCCATTCCCCCCCCACCAAAATAAACTTTTTTGTTAAAAGGAAATGTATTCTAAAAGAAAAAAGAAAAGAAAAGGAAAGATAAGACTGTGTCTCTGTTTACCTCTGATTTCATTTATTCATTTAATATTTATCGTAACTGTTTTTTTAATAAATAAGATGATTTTAAAGTTAAGAACGGAATAAGAAAAATACAAGAGCAGATATATCTTTCAAAATAAATCACTTTCTTAAAATTGGTCAGATGTAAAACTGTGCCTCACAGAAGGAAGAAACCTGCCTTGAATCACAGGTAGGAAATGATGCAGCCAGGATTTCTACCCCAATCTGACTCTGTTTCCATTCTCCTAACTGTGTTGCTGTACAGCCCTCAAATGTTAGAAAAAATGCTTAAACTAATACTTTTCTGTAACATTTCATTGCATCTGTTTAATGAAGAGGCCCCACTTGGCAGCTCAGGGTGCCAACATGGGTCTCAGATATGTTCTACTTGGCTGCCCCATCCCCCAGTGCATTCATCTGCCTGAGCCTGAAGGTATTTGAGTTGCAGCCTGTGAGAGAACATAGCCTAAATTTCAACTTATTTTCAAAGAATCTTCTCATAGTGTATTTGCTACTCAGAATAAGCCAAAAGGTTAACAAGAGACACAGCATTTTCCATGTAGGATGAGTGGACTGACTCATAGAAAATGCACATAACCCATCAAGGAACACACTGTAAGTGGTGACAGGAGCATAGCTTTGATGCAGATTGTCATTTGATTACTCTGGGGCAAGTTTCTAAAACCATCTGAGCCTCTGTTTCACCACCTCTGGAATGGGGCTTGTACTACAATTTCCATGGGATGTGGTGCAGCTTAAAGTATACAGGTAAATCCTCCAACAGAATGTCTATCATCTAACAGATTCTCAATAAAAATAATTTTTTTCTGTTTTTAATGATTGAGGACTAAGTTAACAATGTGTGAAGAAATGAGGTCAGTAGATAAGATAATAAAGATCCCTTCTGCTCTCTCTCTAGGGTATGATCCTACTTACCATTGTGAATACAGATTAGAAGCTTAATTAAAATGGAAGAGTAAGATCAATATATTCTCAAGCTAAATGAAAAGGGAATCAATGTTTAACTAGATTTTTAATTATAAAAATGAATATATGCTTATGGTAAAAAGAAATTCAAAGAGCAAAAGGAATAGAACTACAAGTTAGCTGACTCAAAGCTCCAACAATACTCCAGAAATAATTAGTACTGGTTACATTTATACTCCTATTACTTTTCATGTTCTTTCTAAGAATTTTTATAACACATACACATATACATACATATATATATCTCAGGACTTCTATGTAGCTATTTACATATAATAGACTATAAATATATATAAATGTAAATATATACAACAAAAAGATACTGCACACACAATGGATATATATACACACATATGTGCATATATGTTTATATAGACACATGCACACATATGCATATATTGATACTAAATACAGCACATCCTTTATAACACCCATGTATTACTCCATAATTCACAATTTTTCTGTCATCTTTAAACCATTTTGAACTATTATAAATTATATTACAACAAACATAAATCTTTGTACATGTTTGAAGCTCTATTCCTAGAATATATTCCAGAAGTAGGTCTTAGGACACATTATTTTTAATTTTGCCAGGTTTTATCCACTATACTTTAAAAAGTGGCTCATCCCTCCAATGGTATATGAGTGTTTATTCACTCATAACCTTGCCAATACGGCATCATATTTGACAATATGAGAATAGAAAAATGTAAATTCATTGCATTACCACAATCATTTTTCAGGCTAAAAACATTTTTTTTCCTTTGCAAATTTTTTTCTGTAAACTATCATTAGCTCATTTTCGTTTTTTTTTTTTAATTTGTGACAGGTTTTTTTTTTTTTTTTTTTTCAACGTTTATTTATTTTTGCGACAGAGAGAGACAGAGCATGAACGGGGGAGGGTCAGAGAGAGAGGGAGACACAGAATCGGAAACAGGCTCCAGGCTCTGAGCCATCAGCCCAGAGCCCCACGCGGGGCTCGAACTCACGGACCGCGAGATCGTGACCTGGCTGAAGTCGGACGCTTAACCGACTGCGCCACCGAGGCGCCCCTTGTGACAGGTTTTTAAAAGGAAATTACCTTTGTAAAATATAGCTAATAAATTAAAATTAACCTCTTAAAGCATTGTAAATATTTTCTTATATTGTCGTTTGTTGTGTTTATAAAGCTTATATTTGTTCTTAACAATTTTAAAACATTTTTAAATAAATTTTTTCAGTCATTTTGTGAATTTTGGATACTGGTTCATGTGTAGAAAGGTCTTTCCCCAGCAAGATTATTTATAAATTCACATAAAAATTTATTTTCATGACTTTGTTTCAGTTTCCATATGTATATGTATTCCATATGCATTCCCTCTATGGTGATTCTATTTGGGTTTATCGAATGATATAGAAATGCAGTTTAATTTTTTCCGATTTATATCTACAGTTATCATAGTATAAATCACTGAATATTTTCCCACTGATTTGAAATTATTATATTCTAAAGTCTCATATGCACTGAGATGCATTATTTTTGAACTGTGTTCTATTTCATAAATTTTCCCTTGTATTTGTGGACCTACGTAAAATATGTTAGCTTTTTAAAAATTAATTAATTAATTAATTAATTTATTTATTTATTTATTTTAGAGAGAAAGAGTGCGAGTGGAGGAGAGGTGCAGAGGAAGTGAGAGAAAGAATGTTAAGCTCTGACATGGGCTCAATCCCACAACCTGGGGATCATGACATGAGCCGAAATCAAGAGTCGGTTGCTCAACTGACTGAGCTACCCAAGTGTCCTGAGTTAGCTTTTAAACATACCAAATAAATTATTTGAATTATTCCTTTCGTGAAATTTTCTTAATATCATATCAAAATGACTTTTCTTGAAACAAATGAAGTCTGATTGATAATTATGAGAGACAATATGGCATATTTGGGTTTCCTGGGTTATTATTACCTGTATGAATATGAAAAAGCTATTTAAATGCCTTGTGCCTTTGTTTCCTTATCTATATAATGACCATAATACTTGTATTTTTTCATAACATTGTGAAAATTATGGAGAAACAAAAGCAAATAAACCACTTAGTATCATGTCTGGCACATGGTAAACGTTATAAATAGTAGTGATTCTATCATTATTCATAATTTATGAAATGATTTAGAAAAATTGGAAAATCTACAATATTGTGCCTTCTACAATAGAATGTGTTATATCTTTCCATTAATTCAAGGCAGACATCCTTTACATCATTTCCTAGGGCTTTAAATGTTCATTTATAAAGATTCCACAAATAGTTTCATTAAGCTCATTTTGAAGAAGTCTCTCTCCACTATTAGTCATTATATTTTCTCATAACTAATTTTATTGACAATTCAAATTATCCTACTATTTGCAACAATTCCTGAATTTATTCCTTGTGTTTTTTAGGTATAATTATGTCACTTAGCAATAATGATAAATACCCTCCAGTTCCATCCACGTAGTTGCAAATGGCAAGATTTCATCCTTTTCTATAAATAATAAAATAATGATGAGCTTTTTTTAATACTTATTTCTTTTTTCTAATTACATTGGCTAAAAATAGTATGTCATTTAAGACTAAAGATAATTTTACTTTCTCTTTGTAGTATTCATATTTATTTTCCATCTTGTCTAATACATTGTCTAGTATATTTAGAAAAGTGGAAATAACTTTTTTTACTTTCAAAAACTTCATACTTCCATAATTTTTTAAGTGCTTATTTATTTAGACAGAGAGGGGGGGGGGCAAGTACGAGTAGGGGAGGGGCAGAAAGAGAGGGAGAAAAAGAATCCTAAGCAGGCTCTACATGGATAGCATGAAGTCCAACGTGGGGCTAGAACTCATAAGCCATGAGATCATGACATGAACTGAAATCAAGAGTCTGATTTGGGTTGCCTGGGTGGCTCAGTCTGTGAAGCTTCCGACTTCAGCTCAAGTCATGATCTCACAGTTCGTGAGTTCAAGCCCCGCATCCGGCTCTGTGCTGTCAGCTCAGAGCCTGGAGCCTGCTTCGGGTTCTGTGTCTCCTTCTCTCTCTGCCCCTCCCCCACTTGTGCTCTGTCTCTCTCTGTCTCTCAAATAAATAAATGTAAAAAAAATTTTTTTTTAAAAGAGTCTGATGCTTAACCAACTGAGCCACACAGGCGCCCTAATACTTCCATAATTTTTATATTTCAAGTATGATAACTGACATCCTTCTATGACTCCTATCTTTAATGAAATTGCTTCTACTATTTCACCATTTAGCATAATATGGACTTTTAATTTGCAGTATGCATTTTAAAATACTAAGAGTATATCCATCACATAGTAATTTAATGAATTTTTCTTATAAACAAATGCCAGAATTGATATATACATCCTACATATCTTGGTGTAAGTATTAATTTTTCTTCTCCTCTGACCTTTTATTAGCCTATCTATATGACAGATTTTATAATATTAAACATTCATAAATCTATTCTACATAATTCTATTTTCTTCAATGAAAGAAAATGAGAAGTGAATGTGTGTGTGTGTGTGTGTGTGTGTGAGAGAGAGAGAGAGAGAGAGAGAGAGAGAGAGAGAGAGGACATTATATCCAAAAGCAATGGAATACATAGTCTCATCAAGCACAGATCATATGCTGGGCGACAAAACAAGTCTTAATAAATTTAACAGAACTGAAATCCTATCAAACATCTTTTATGACCACAATGGTATGAAATTAGAAATCAATTATATGAAAAAACTGGAAAACTCACTTATATGTGGAGATTAAATAACCTCTTCCTGAACAACAAATAGGCCAAAAAGAAATAAAAATAAATTTAAAAATACTTTGAGACAAATTAAAATGGAAATATAACATACCAAAATTCATGGGGTGCAGCAAAAGCAACTCTAATAGGTAGGTTTATAGTTATAAATGCCTACCTCAAGAAACAAGAAAAACCTCAAATAAACAACCTATCCTTATACCTCAAGGAATTAAGAAAAGAACAAAGCCCAAAGTTAACAGAAGGAAGGAAATAACAAAGATGGAGAAACCAAACTGGCAAATCTTTAGCTAAACTCGCCAAGAAACAAAGAGAGAACCTAAAACCAAAAATGAAAGAGAAGATATTACAACTGATAGTGAAGAAATATAAAAAATCATAAGAGCCTACTGTGAGCAATTATACATCAACAAAGTAGAAAACCTAGAAGAAATTGATACTAATTGTGCATTAAAAATACACAACCTACCAAGATTGAATCATAAAGAAATAGAAAATCTGAATGTATAAGTAATCAACAACTTGTCAACAAAAAAGTTCAGGACTGGAAGGCCTCTGTGGTGAATTCCACTAAACATTCAAAAAAAAATTAATACCAATCCTTTTCAAGCTCTTCCAAAAAATAGAAGACAATGGAACTTCACAATTGCACCAAGAATCATAAAATACCTAGGAATAAACCTAACCAAAGATGTAAAAGATCTGTATGCTGAAAAATATAGAAAGCTTATAAAGGAAATCGAAGAAGATACAAAGAAATGGAAAAAACATTCCATGCTCATGGATTGGAAGAATAAATATTGTTAAAATGTCAATACTACCCAAGGCAATCTACACATTCAATTCAATCCCAATCAAAATTGCACCAGCATTCTTCTCAAAGCTAGAACAAGCAATCCTAAAATTTGTATGGAACCACAAAAGACCCCAAATAGCCAGAGTAACACTGAAGAAGAAGAGCAAAGCGGGAGGCATCACAATCCCAGACTTTAGCCTCTACTACACAGCTGTAATCATCAAGACAGTGTGGTATTGGCACAAAAACAGACACATAGACCAGTGAATAGAATAGAGACTCCAGAATTAGACCCACGAAAGTATGGCCAACTAATCTTTGACAAAGCAGGAAAGAATATCCTATGGAAAAAAGACAGTCTCCTTAACAAATGGTGCTGGGAGAACCAGACAGCAACATGCAGAAGAATGAAATCAGACCACTTTCTTACACCATTCACAAAAATAAACTCAAAATGGATAAAGGACCTGAATGTGACACAGGAAACCATCAAAACCCTAAAGGAGAAAACAGGAAAAAACCTCTCTGACCTCAGCCACAGCAATTTCTTACTTGACACATCTCCAAAGGCAAAGGAATTAAGAGCAAAAATGAACTGGGGCACCTGGGTGGCTCAGTTGGTTAAGCATTGACTTTGGCTCAGGTCACAATCTCACGGTTTGTGGGTTCGAGCCCCACGTCAGGCTCTGTGCTGACAGCTTGGAGCCTGGAGCCTGCTTCGGATTCTGTATCTCTTTCTCTCTCTGTCCCTTCCCCACTTGTGCTTTGTCTCTATAAAAAATAAATAAATCTAAAAAAAAAAAAAAAGATGAAACACTGATGCTGTGTTTAAAAAAAAAAAGCAAAAAAGAACTATTGGGACCTCATGAAGGTAAAAACGTTCTGCACTGCAAACGAAACAATCAACAAAACTAAAAGGCAACCAATGGAATGGGAAAAGATATTTGCAAATGACATATCAGACAAAGGGCTAGTATACAAAATCTATAAAGAACTCACCAAACTCCACACCCAAAAAACAAATAATCCAGTGAAGAAATGGGCAGAAAACATGAATAGACACTTCTCTAAAGAAGACATCCAGATGGCCAACAGGCACATGAAAAGAAGCTAAACGTCACTCCTCATCAGGGAAATACAAATCAAAACCACACTGAGCTATCACCTCATGCCAGAGTGGCTAAAATGAACAAATCAGGAGACTATAGATGCTGGAGGGGATGTGGAGAAATGGGAACCCTCTTGCCCTGTTGGTGGGAATGCAAACTGGTGGAGCCACTCTGGAAAACAGTATGGAGATTCCTCAAAAAATTAAAAATAGATCTACCCTATGACCCAGCAATAGCACTGCTAGGAATTTACCCAAGGGATACAGGAGTGCTGATGCATAGGGGCACTTGTACCCCAATGTTCCTAGCAGCACTTTCAACAATAGCCAAATTATGGAAAGAGCCTAAGTGTCCAAGAACTGATGAATGGATAAAGAAATTGTGGTTTATATACACAATGGAATACTACGTGGCAATGAGAAAGAATGAAATATGGCCTTTTGTAGCAACGTGGATGGAACTGGAGAGTGTTATGCTAAGTGAAATAAGTCATACAGAGAAAGACAGATACCATATGTTTTCACTTTTATGTGGATCCTGAGAAACTTAACAGAAGACCATGGGGGAGGGGAAGGAAAAAAAAAGTTAGAGAGGGAGGGAGCCAAGACATAAGAGACTCTTAAAAACTGAGAATAAACTGAGGGTTGATGGGGGGTGGGAGGGAGAGGAAAGTGGGTGATGGGCATTGAGGAGGGCACCTGTTGGGATGAGCACTGGGGGTTGTATGGAAACCAATTTGACAATAAATTTCATATAAAAAAAAAAAGAAGAAGAAGAGAATGAAACTCTTCCAAACTCATTCTAGGTGGCCAATATTACCCTGATATCAAAACAGACAAGGATGTCACCAAAATTACAGGCCAATATCCCTAATGAGCACAGATGTAAAATTCTTCAACAAAATATTATCAAACCAAATTCAACAATACATTAAACGTCTTTTGTACCACAATCGAGTGGTATTTATTCCAGGGATAGAGGGCTGGTTCAACATCCACAAATTACTCAAATTAACAAAATGAAGGATAAAAATCATATAATCCCTCAATAGATGCATAATAAAGCATTTGACAAAAACATCCATTTGTAATAAAAAATCTCAACAAAACAGGCATAGAAGGAATGTACTTCACATAATAAAGGCCATATATCACAAGCTGACAGCTAATATATTCAACAATGAAAAGCTGAAAGCCTCTAAGATCAGGAACATGACAAGAATATTCAGTCATGCTGATTTTATTCAACACAGTATTTGAGGTTCTAGCCACAGCAACTAGGCAATAAAAAGAAATACAAGACAATCAAATTGGAAAGGAAGAAGGAAAACTGTCACTATTTACAGATGACATGTTATATATAGAAAACCCTAGATACTTCATCAAAAAACTGTTAGAACTAATAAATTAAGTAATGTTGCAGAATATGAAATCAATACACAAAATTTGGTTGTGTTTCTATACATCAATAATGACCTATCAGAAAGAGAAATTAAGAAAACAATCCCATTTGTAATTGCATTGAAAATAATAAAATGCTTAGAATATTTAACCAAATATTGAAAGACTTGTATACTGAAAATTATGAGACATTAAGTAAAGAAATTGAAGGGGCGCCTGGGTGGCGCAGTCGGTTAAGTGTCCGACTTCAGCCAGGTCACGATCTCGCGGTCCGTGAGTTCGAGCCCCGCGTCGGGCTCTGGGCTGATGGCTCGGAGCCTGGAGCCTGTTTCCGATTCTGTGTCTCCCTCTCTCTCTGCCCCTCCCCCGTTCATGCTCTGTCTCTCTCTGTCCCAAAAATAAATAAACGTTGGAAAAAAAAAATTTTTAAAGAAATTGAAGATGACACACAAAAAAAGATATCCCATGTTCATGGATAAGAATTAATATTATTAAAATGTCCATGCTACCCAAACAAATCTACAGATTGAATGCATTTCCTATCAAAATTCCAAAAGCATTTTTTCACAGAAATAAAACTAACAATCCAAAAATTTGTATGGTACAACAAAAAAACCCCAAGAGCCAAAGCATTCTTGGCAAAAAAGAACAAAGCTAGAGGCATAACGCTCCCTGATTTCAGATGCTCTTCCAAAGCTATAGTAATTAAACCAGTATGGTATTGGCATAAAAAGAGACACATAGATCAGTGGGACAGAGCAGAAACCCCAGAAATAAACCATGCATATACAATGAATTAATTATGACAAAGAAGCCAAGAATACCCAATGGTAAAAGGACAGTGTCTTCAATAAATGGTGCTGGTAAAACTGAACAGCCACATGCAAAAGAATGAAACTGAACCACTATCTGACACCATATACAAAAATCAATTCAAAATGAATGAAAGACTTGAATATAAGACTTGAAGCTCTTAAGCTCTTAGAAGAAAACACGGGCAGTAAACTCCTTGACAATGATTTTTGAATCTGACACAAAAAGTAAAAGTAAAAAAAGCAGAAGAGTGGGACAACATCAAACTAAAATTTTCTGCACAGCAAAAGAAACCATCAATAACATAAAAATGCAGCCTACTGAGTGGGAGAAAATATTCGCAAATCACTTATCTGATAAGGGGTTAATATCCAAAATATATAAAGAACTCATAAAAATCAATAGCAAAAAAAAAATCCAGTTAAATCATGAGAAGAAGATCTGAACAGACATTTTTCCAAAGACTACCTACAAATGGCCAGCAGGTACATATGCTGCTCAACATCACCAATCATCAAGGAAATGCAGTTAAAACTACAATGAGATACCTCATTACGTCATACCTATTAGAACGGTTATTATCAAAAAGACAAGAGATAACAAGTGTTGCCAAGGATGTGGAGAAAAGGAAATGCTCATGCACTGTTGGTGGGAATGAAAATTGGTGCAGCCACTATGGAAAACAGTGTAGAGGTTCCTCAAAAAATTAAAAATAGAAATATCATATGATCCAACAATTCTACTTCTGGGTAGTTATCCAAAGAAAACAAAAACACTGACTCGAAAAGATATCTACACCCCAATGTTCATTACAGTGCTATTTACAACAGTCAAGATAAGAAAACTACTTAAGTGTACATCAATGGATGAATGGATAAAGAAATTATGGCACACACACACACACACACACACACATTTATAGCTGAATATTATTCAGCTATGAAAGAGAATGAAATCTTGCCATTTGCAACAACATGGATGAATCTCAAGGGTATTATGCTAGGTGAAATAAGTCAGATAGAGAAAGACATGATCTTACATATACAAACTAAAAATACAAACAAAAAAAAGGTCATACATGTAAGTGAATGGATTGGTAGTTGACAGAGGCAGGGGGTGGGGAATGGGATAAATGGCTAAAGAAGGTCAAAAGGTAAAAACAATTCTTTTCAAAATACTAAAATGAAAAAAATGAAAAAATAAATAATGTATTCAGTGTCAGAAAGAAAGAAAGAAAGGAATGTACCCTACTCAGTGCCAAGTTTCTTGCAAGTATGTGTTTAGATAAATGGACTGACTTACATTAGATAATTAATAGGCCATAAAACATAGAGTGAATTAGATGAAGATATACCAAAGATTAGTTTAACAGGTACACTTACCCATCCTGCAGTTTACAAAAAATAAAAAATAAATAAAAATGATAAATAAATAATAAGGATAATGGCTCTGTAGTTTCTATTGTGCCTTAAAGTATGATTTACAGTTTGAATGATCATCAATTTGAATTCACATTTTATTTCACTAAGATTGTAAAGACAAATATAATTCTCCATTATTCTACTTACTACAACAGTGTTGTTTCAAAAGATAGTCAGGTCTGTTTTAGTAATTTATCAGGTATCCAGTAAAGGATTGATTTATCCTCAAAAAAATTAAGTTAAATTAAACAAAGCACTTCTTTATATTAAAAAAAAAAAGTGCATTAGGAGCTAAGCTGCAGAGTGGAAAAGATATTTCAATGCATACAGCTGAAAAAAGACCTAAACAGAATGTATAAGTTATACCTCCAAATAAACAACAAAAAAGCAAAAAACTGATTTTTAAAAGAGCAAAAGACCTAATAAAAGAGGGAATGTTTAAATGGCCAATAAACATAAGAAAAGGTGCTCAACTGAATTAGTCATCAGAAACTACCAATTAAATGCACAATGTGTCTGTTAGAGATATGGGACTATATTAACAGGACAATAAAACAATGAAAATTTTCATACATATGTAGACTTTTCACTCATGAAAAGGTGGTATTTCAAATTAATTGGAAAAGGAGATACTATTCAGTTTGATGTGGGGAAAATTGGCTATTTGGAAACCATAGTTCAATCACTACCTTACATCATACAGAAAAATAAGTTCTAGAGTGATTCCAGGCCTAAATATAAAACTAGAATCATCAAAGGAAAATATAGAAGAACATATTTTATGTTTTTCTTCATGGGGAAAGCTTACTTATATAAATAAAGAAAACCCACAAAAATTATAAAAGAACAAAGCTTGATAAATTTAAATAAATGTATAGAGCTTTCCTATACAATACATAACAAAATATGAAGATAAGTAGGAGACTAGAAACAAAAACACTATGATATATGGTAAAAAAGGAAGTTTTATTCACAATACATAAAATGCATTTATAATTAGTAAGAAAAATATAATCTGATACAGAAATAGGTAGATACCAGAACTAATAAATAGGAAATGAAGTACAAATGGAATTTTAAAATAAGAAAATATGCTTAACTTCATTAATAGTTCAGAAATACAAATTCAAACAATAAAATATGATTTGTTACCTATCATTTTGTTAAAATTTAAAAGATAAATTTAAAAGCCTACATTGATGATGATGCAGAGAAATAGATATGCTCATAAACTCTTGGTAGGAATATAATTGATACAGTGGCAATTTCAGTGTATCAATTTCAATTGGCAGGATCAACAATTTTTTCTAATTTGTCTATACTTCGACCTCAAGTTTCACTTCCTGGAATCTACCATACAGAAACACCAGCAAATGTACATAAAATTGTATTGTTTATAATAGCAACAACAACAACAATGAAACCAACAAACAAACACACAACTAGTACTTCAGCACTTATTAATAAATCATGATATAGCCTTATCATGGGATACTTTCCCTCCATTAAAAAGAATGATGTAGCGTTATATTCTGGGACATGAAAGAGAGACATGAGGTAATGTCAAAGCCATACTATTAAAATCAAAGAGCAAGTTGTAGAGGAATAGTTTACTATGATGCCATTTATAACTTAAAAACAAACAAACAAACAAAAAACCATAAGCCGGATGTGTGTGTCTCTATTCAAAAGGCCTGAGGGTGCCTGTGTGGCTCAGTCAGTTAAGCATCTGACTTTGGCTCAGGTCATGATCTCACCGTTTGTGGGTTTGAGCCTCGAGTCAGGCTCTGTGCTGACAGTTCAGAGCCTGGAACCTGCTTTGGATTCTGTGTCTCCCTCTCTCTCTGCCCCTGCCCTACTCACACACTGTTTCTCTCTGTGTCTCAAAAATAAATAAACATTGAAAAAAACATTTAAGGCCAGAATAACTATTACCAGTAATTACTGTTGGGGAATTGAGCTGGGGGGAAATGATGTTAGAGAAAACTTGATTCTAAAATTCTTATTATTTGACTTGTTTTTATTTACTGGGTGTTTCCCATACCATATTTGAAATTTTTAAAAGGAAAAAAGGACATATTTAGCAAGTTAGAAATTTATAATTTATCAAATGAGAAGTGATAGGACAAAGAGAATGCTAACATGCCAAACCTGGTTGACCACAATGTTTATAGTACCTACAATCTTTACAAAGATGGAATGTAGGCAGCATTTATGAGACAGACTTCATCATGTAGACCTTAAAAATCCATTGTCCTGAAGGCAGAAAGAGGTAGAGGTGATAAGAGGTGGAAGGAAAGTAATTGGAAGTAAGGGACCTAAGGATTTTAGTAGCATTCAAACCCCTGGTAGCAAATGAAAGAGCAAGGAGGTAAGAACAAAGAGAACATATCCATATTTACAAAACCAGGAACTTGTGAGAGGAGGAAGGGCTCCAAACGCAGTCTGCTAAATACAGGAATTTGCATTCACCCAGACCCATTTGCATTCCCAGCCTCAGACTACAGAGAATCCAGGATATGGAGCAGTTATCCTGATATCAGGTACTGAGATCCCAGACTTCCTTTATCACCAGGCTCCTCGCCTGTCCTCTTGGCAGTTCTCTACAGAACTTCTCCACTGTAAGTATCTCCTCCTTTGTAGTTACACTGACCCTTTCAGCCTCTTAGAAGCAAAATGAAGTTGGCTAGAGAATGTCATGGTCCAACGCAGCAGGAAGAGCAGGATGGTTGCCATTTCTCATCATCCCTGCCTCAATCTTACAGTCCCTGCACTATTGTGGTGTTCCTACAGACTGACATAAAGACCCAGTGGGCCAAATCTCAAATAATGACAAGCAAGCCATGATGGGATAAATTATCCTAACATTTATGTGAATTACGAGAGAAACCCCTGCTGGACACCCTCAAAGAGTCTTCTTAGATGCTTGCTATGGTAAACAATCAAAACTAAAGTGAGCTAGAAAGGAAAATAGTCAGTCTAATCTTCACACCATTTCTGACATTTATTTCAGGAACTAATTAGAAATATAAAAAGGATGAAATTTAGTTTCAAATATTACATAAAATTAAGGGATCTGAAAAAAATCTATGCATATATAATCATGCATATAGACAATTATTTGACCAACAGCTATGATACTTGCTTATTCTTCAGTTGAGACAACTAAATGAAAAATTCACCCTCTTGTGACCGTCTTTGAAAAGCAGCAGTAGCTTAATATAATTCTCCATGTGATGCTTTCATGAGCAAGGCCATTTTAATTCCCAAATTTCATTTTGAGCAATATATAAATATTTCTGCATCACCATGACTCTTCAGACACTTTTTAATTATCATAATTAATTATAGTAACTATGACTACCATCAATATCACCTTCAGTGCATGGCACTGTATGAACAGATGACAAATCCAGCCATCACTGAGGACCATTCTTTGGACTCCAGTTAAGTTGCAAGCAGAGGGTAAATGGCATTATATCAGAGACAGGTTAATTAAGACCATAATGATTCCAGACAAAGGACAAAGAAATATCATTTAGCACCAAACATTTTACATAATACCATTCAAATTGGTTGTTTTTATCTCATATGATCTAAAATTTTTCCTTTGTATTTTGCAGTTATTCACTTTTCAACAACTGCACAATGTGTTTCTGAAATTTAAATAACATTTGAAGCCAAAGCAAAGGAAACTAAGAGATAGGCACTACATGTAGTAGGTAGGAGTTTGGGCACTGAAGTCAAATTGCCTATTTTTTTTTTTAATCTTAATCACTTGCTAGTACAAAATCTTAGACAAGTTACAAAATCTCTAACCAGCATTTTGGACATGTGGTTGATGCTGGAATTAAGTGACTAGTGTGTGAAGAGAACTTTGTCTAATGCCTGGCATTAGCCTGTTAGCTCATGGGAACAGAAGTTCTGTCTTGCTCAGAATGAGCTTTCCAGTACCTAGTATGTCTGACTCAGAGTAGGTGCTCAGAAAGTATATTGTGTGTTGGAATGTTTCCTTGGAAACCAAGTGTGAGAAGTTCTGCAGATTACTACAATTCTGCAGTGGACTATGGTTTACTTGCACTGAGGAGCTGACAATCAGCTTTCAAAACCAAATTCTAGATCTCAAAGCTAGGTCTTTTGAAACCATTGTGTAAATAAATAATATTTTCCCACCCCTGGAGACCCATACCCCAGTTTAACTAGTGGAAGCCTCCTTCTAAAGGACCTTGTCTTTCCAATTCAAAGTTGTGTCTTGGGAATTTAGGACTGGGTAAAGGAAACAAGTTGGTTAGTGGCACAGAGAAGTGCCTTTTCTAACTTGGCCAATTATCTCAAATCAACATTCCAGTTGAGAACTCCACATACATTTCACCAGAGTACCCACTGTCCTTTGTTCTCAAATAGATATCAAGTAATAATATCCAAGTTATGGATTTCAGTATCTCATATAGTTGAAATTTAGCTTTATATGCCTGGTTTGGGCAATTATGAGATAGGATTCTATTGTGTCCCAGTGACATTTCAAACTTAGATGTAAAGACCTGGCCTGAGGATAATGTGCTGTGCTCCCTTCTAAGAATCCAGGAAGGCCCTCCCTAGAAAACACATGCAGGAGAGGAGGCTCAATAGATCTGTGCTCTGCATGAGGACACGAAAAATCCCTTGTATAGATGACACTATGGTGTTACAATGGGAGGCTTACTGATGTATTTTTACGGAGCTCTAAATTAGTCCCTTTGAAGACTTATTCCTGATGAACCTGTTAGTACCTTTGCTGCTGTTCAGCCATCTCAGGTCTTTTTTAGCCAGACTGCTCCAGCCACATAGCTCTGGTCTTATAAAATCATATAGGTGGAACTGCAGATACCAGCTAGTGGTTGGAACTGCCCAGAAGGCTGCAGCTACACCTTTGCTAATTGCCTTTCCCATGACTTAGAGCCTGAAATCAACTGTACCCCAAATTTGAGCATTACTTCTCTTCCTTCCCCTCAATTGGGTGTTCATTTATACTCTTATGTCCTTATTAACTCAGGCTTATTCTGCAACTAGGCCTCTCTTTCTCCTGGACTGTGTCCCAGGTGGAGACCCAAACCCATGGAATGAAACCCCCTCTCAAGCCAAGCAAACTAAATCCTAATCCTGTATGTTACCCAATAGCATCAAAGCAGAATTTTTCAAATTTGAGTACTAAATGTACACTTTTTAAAGGAAATTGTTTATTTTCCTGAATTGTAACAAATTATTTTTAAATAAAAAGTGACTTTAAAAAGTATAGACATCATGGGCGCTTGGGTGACTCAGTTGGTGAAGCATCTGACTTCAGCTAAGGTCATGATCTCATGGTCCATGAGTTCGAGCCCTGCGTCAGTCTCTGTGCTAACAGCTCAGAGCCTGGAGCCTGCTTTGGATTCTGTGTCTTCGTCTCTCTCTGCCCCTCCCCCGCTCACACTCTGTCTGTCTCTCTCTCTCTCTCAAAAATAAATAAACATTAAAAAATAATAAAAAAAATAAAAGTACAGACAAGAAATTAGGTGCATGTTTTTTTATACCTCTTCATAACTACCCTTAAACATCTATAAAACCAATTTGAATAGAAAATATAAAACAAACATAGCTTAGATTAACAAAATTAATATAATGTGACAGTTAATGCCATTTTACTGAAAATAAATTTTTGCTTTCAGAATGAATATAATACTGACTGCTTCGAGGCAGATTCTCTTGGGACCTTCCACAATCCTAATGTCATGTGATGACTATATTCTGCCAGCCCTTCTTTCAGATTATTATGAAACCTTGTGTATAGAGCATTATCTGACATTTGGCCTTCATTTCATACAAATATATAACTTACCAATTAGTCTGCCTATGTTCTTGTTTTTTAAATTTTTTAATGTTTATTTATTTTTGAGAGAGAAAGAGAGAGTAGAAGAGGGGCAGGGAGAGAGGAAGACGCAGAATCTGAAGCAGGCTCCAGGCTCGGAACTATCAGCACAGAGCCCGACTTGGGGCTCAAGCCCATGAACCGTGAAATCATGACCTGAGCCCAAGTCAGATGCTTAGCCAACTGAGCCACCCAGTCGCCCCTGCCTATGTTCTTTTTTATTGACTCATAACAATTAAAGTAGCTTTGGAAATAGTATGTTAGTATTAAAGGCATCACCCAGATAACTGCATACATAGACAAATGATAGATAATCATTGAACTAAAAGAAATAAAAACTTTAAGCTCCTCCTACAGGTTGAATGTTTGCATCCCCCTCAAATTTATGTTTTGAAACCTAAGCTCCAGTGTGATGGTATTAGGAGGTAGGGCCTCTGGGAGGTGATTGGGCTGTGCCCTCATGAGTGGAATTAGTGGCCTTACAAAAGTTCTCATAACACCTCCCTTCACTGTGAGGATACAGTGAAAAGATAGTCGTTAGTGAGGAAGCAGGCCCTTACCGGACACTGAATCTTCTGATGCCTTGATCTTAGACTTCCCATCTTCTAAAATTGTGAGAAATAAACTTCTGTTGCGGCCCAGTCTATGGTATGCTGCTACAGAAGCTCGAACAAGTTAAGAGACTAAGAAAGCTCCCATCTTCAATTCATAGATCACTGAGAATAAGTCCAAGGACCTGAATGGGTCCACAGACTTGAGATTCTATGAATTTCCCTCTATAGGTAGAGGTTTAGGTACAAGTCATACAGAAATTTGAATAGTTATAGGAATCAGTAATATTCACACAAGTAGAATTGGTTCAGAAGTAAGCCTAAATAGTGTGTGATCTATGGCAAACTGGAGAGACTATGACCTGCCTAAAGGAAGCAATTACCACTCACTACCAGAATATGGCAGCCATGTAAGAACAATGCCATCTTCTGATTTTACATGAACTTTCAATTCTTCAAGACAGGAGAAATGGAAATCAAGATTTTTAAGTGAAACTTTCTAACTTTTAAATCTTTCAAAGTAATTTAAAAATTTTAAACATTCTATGAGCCGAACAAAATTATAGTTGTAGGTAAGATGTGCCCTGAGAGGTATAGCTTCTAATCTCTGCTTAGTGCTGCCCAGGCACTATCCAAAACTATTCTGCAGGTCAAGGGATAAAGGTGACCCCATGGGAGGCATAAAGGGAAGACTTTTAGAAGCAGCTACTTTGGAGAGACATAAATGAAGGTGGCCAGTAGGAGAGATCACTGTGACTTAGGGCACTAACCTGGTGAGAACTTGAGTTGAGAAGAGTCTCCAGGAGTCATTGTTCCGAGTGAGCTCTTGGGCAGAGAGTGGCTGGCCAATGCTGCCAAGAAAGACACCATACTGCTTGTAATACTAGATAAGAGTGTTAAGTGGGGGAGCTACATTCCCAGTATTGAGGATCTGCCAACCAACATTCTCATGTGCTACTCCCAGGCTATCTCCAGCATCTCAGAATGAGTCACCACTGAAAGCTGAAGGCTTTGAGGCTTGCCATGTTCTACTTACTGAAGAGATGAATGAATTTCCTTGTAAGAAAGCATATCGAATAAGATCATCTGGAATTATTGACAAGCCTTAATCACACAGACTTTCACTGTGGTGGGTGTGGCCCAAGAGAAGAAGGCTATATATAAAACCAGAAAATTCACTTTGTTAGAATTTTTACCTATGTAATGATAGAAATGAAACAGTCACATGTGGAAGTTCAATGTGACCAGTGACAAACACTCTCTTAACAGCCTCCAAGCGTCTTTAAACAATCAGAAAATTTGTTTTTTTTTCAATAGTTTGCTTTGTTCAAATATGAATTTAAGGTTTAGATTTTATAAACTTACAGCACATATTCTGTGCTATGAATGAGTTACTATTTTCTATGCCTTTACCACAGATTATTTTGCTAAAATCTATTAATTTCTGAACACATCAAAGCATGCATTTGTGTTGCACTGAAATTGATTTGGGAAATAAAATAGGTTAAGTTGGAATGAAAGGTTAATGTTACTCTGACATCCTTCCTGAGCATTGACAAGGGTCAGTGCATGTTTTGGCATTTTTTTTCCCAACAAATAAAACCACCACTGAACACCATGGAAAATAACAGAGCATACGCCACCAGGGAAAGAGATCTCCAAGAGTCAGATGCTCAAGTGTCACAACTGCCAAAACCAAGCTAATTTAACCCTAAATTAAACATTCCCAGGGCGCCTGGGTGGCTCAGTCAGTTGAGCGTCCGACTTCAGCTCAGGTCATGGTCTTGCAGTTCGTGAGCTCGAGCCCCGCGTTGGGCTCTGTGCTAACAAACAGCTCAGAGCCTGGAGCCTGCTTCAGATTCTGTTATCTCTCTCTCTCTTCCCCTTCCCTGCTCATGCTCTGCCTATGTCTCTCAAAAATAAATGAATGTTTAAAAAAAAAACAAAAAACATTCCCTTGTTAGTGGGACCTCTTCATAAGGAAGATGTAAATTGTCCTTTCTTTCTCATCTAGGAAAAATATGTCTTGTTTTGAAGTCCAGGACAATAATTGACATAAATAAGATTTGCTATATCTATACGTCTAAACAATTTTAATTATGAGCTACTTCTTTGTGATTCCTTCAATAAGAGAAAAATTTAGGTAAATAATAATACTAGAGTTATGACCGATAATTTACGAGTTTATGCCATTTATTTTACAAGATAACTTAAAGGAACTCTATTTGGGGAACTGGAGGACGCCTACCCCATTGTTAGTGTATACAGTTAGGCTAGAGGCCTAACAGTCTACTCTGATGTCTATTAAATTTCCTATAAATTCTATTATTAAACTGTTTTTGTTTTCCTCTCAAGAATAAGCTGTAAATGCAGTACAGAATCTTAAAAGAACATGACTACGATCATGTACAAATGAGAACTCTATTCCATACTAACAGCACTATCACATCACTTTGCCACCTGCAAACTCCTCCCTGAAAAAAGACAGATGTGAAAAAACAAGGAAGATGTGAACTCTCTATTTGCTAGAGCTGATTTGCCTCTATTTTTTAAACTGAGTTCCAATTTCAAAATTCTCATTTAAGAACTTCAGACAATTGGTTTGGGGTGGGAGAAGAAACCTAATGCGTCTGCTGGCACAGTTCCAGCCTCTATATCATCGGTCCACATTCCTGGGAGTATCTCCATTAGCTGGAGGTGAAAAAGCTAAAATGCAGTTTAAACAAAAAAATAAAAGAGACTGGAAAAGAAGGAAAAGGACCAACATGCAAAGTAGTAGAGGAACATTAATCAATATCTCCAGTCAGTCACTGGTTAAGACAACCAAGAAAAGCATCATAAGTTTCCATGTCCAGATCTAAAAGACATTTGGTGAGCAAAAGGAAATCAGGCAAGAACATTTTAAAAGCTGGGGCTTTGCTCAGATAATTTAATAGGGTCTATAGCTTATCTTGTGGATTTTGTGGTAGTACATACGTGGAATAGGAAAAACTCAGTTCTTGAAAACAAAAAGCCTATGGTCTTCCTTTCTTAGTATCAGAAGGAAAAATTGAAGGGGAAAATAAAAAGCATATGGGGGGGCCAGTAAACTTGATAGTGGGCAGAAAGATACATTTCTTAACTTTAAAAATTATTTCTAGGTGTATATACATATATTTAAATCATTCAAAGGGCAGATGATTGCTTTACTGCAGTCCTGAGTAGCTTTCCACCCTCTATCAGCCATTGTGAGCAACATAAAAGAAATTAGTCATAACATCACAATGAATTATTTGGGGCTCCTCCATATCAGAGCTAATACAATTGTGGCTTCATGCCATTATTAAGTCAGCATCAGGCAGAGGCTCATTAAAGGCAGTAACATACATCTTTGTCACAAGAAGAGCTGCTTAAAAATAGTGTAGAGTACAGGACAATATTCACCACTATTGGCTTGAGAGGTAAAAATGCTCTGTACATAATATTTCTATGATTCTAAGCAAGTCAGATTGATCTAATACAAGAAGAAAGTTTTATACAAAGTTCTTTACTTATAAAAAAAAACTTTAAAAAAAAAGAACAACTCGTCCCCCAATTCCACTAAAGGATATAGTTCTTAACTTTAAATTTTTTTTCTAGGTGTGTATACATATATTTAAACAATTCTAAGGGCAGATGGTTCCTTTCCTACACATCTCTATCTCCCAAATTATACTAATCTGCAGCACATAAAAATAAATAGCACTCTTGACAATTTATTGCTTAAGCCAGTCTCTCTCCACCCTGCTTCCTCATAGTCACCTAGCATGTATGGAGGCTTCTGTAGAAGACCCACACATGAATTCATTTTATCAATTTAATGCATCTATCAAATTGGTTAGAGAGTTCAAAGCCTCCTAATATCATCAGACAATTGCAACGCAGTGATTTTACTAGATCTCAGTACCAAAAGTGCTAAATGAATATATGGTAATGAAACTCCATTCAGTGACAAATTTAGCCAGTATTCTCTGCTCTCTTACCTTGTAAGACTGGCATATTCCTCTGCCATGCTATAAAACTGCTATAGTGTGTATTCTTCTGTCAAATGTCATGGAAACTCATGAAATAGAGGAATTTAATTGTCAAGTAACTTCTGGGAAGATAGAAATTTGGAGGCACTATTTCCTGACTGCTCCTCATTGAATACATGCTTTTCAGACTATACCAAGGCGTCAGCAGAAAGAAAAGCATATATACCAGTCTAGAAATACTATTCATACTTGCAATAAAGGAACAACTAAAAATGAGTGATAAAATTAAGGGTATCCTGTATGGACCCATTCAACCAACATGATTATTTTCAGGAAATGTAATTGGTTTTTCCTGAAAAATGGCAGATGACTGCTCAGATAAGTGGTCTGTAATTTACTTGCACTTTACAAAAGCATGCTGATTAAACACTATATAAAGAATTTACCCAGAAGGTTAATAAATATGGAGTCAAGATCCTTTGGCACAATAGGAAACTGCTTGGCTAAGGTACAGAGGGTAAGGAAGACATTTAGCCTAGAGATGAGTGACCAGCCAAATGTCACAAGCTTCAATACTAAAATGAGTTTGCTTATTTACTTGAAGGATTAAAGTCTCGAAGAAGAAAGGTGAGAGACTGATGACATTTCTGATATTCTTGGGGAATGAGATGAAGAAGGGTGAAAAGCATGTTTTCTGGTACTTGCATCTCCCATAATGAAAACTGGAGCTGGGGCACAAAACAGGAGCAGAACCATAGTCTAGTAGAATTGACTCACCCAGAGAAAGCAGTGGATAGAATACAAATTTAAAAACTGTCAGATCACACTTCTTAACTGTCTTAGAGAGTCTTCAGTTTCCAATCCCTGTTGTTTAGTGAAAACAAAGTTGGTCGAAGTAGTTTCCTGCCTTAAACACCTGGATTTGGATCCAAGGTCACTAATAACAAGTCATTTATATATCATTAATGATCTCTTACTGAGAAAGTTCCAGCACTGTTCCAAGAGTTTAAGTTTTCTACTTAAACACCAAGAACTTGACAGTGGAGTAAAATACGTACAAGTCCATATTGGAATTGAAAGTTAATGAAGATAGTGCAATTGTAATGCTGGTTTCTCCATATCCTGGTATAACCTCCACTGAGGAAGATACCCAAAATAACTAAAGGCAGGCATTTGTAATATTAAAAAAAAAAGTAAACTACACTATGTCTTTGACATAGAAAAGTAATAGAATTTCAAAGTTAGAAAAGAACTAACATATCTCTTTGCTTGATCCCCTCATTTTAGAAGTCATAGAACTATAGCACTACATATCACTTACTCAGGATGAAACATGATTTTATTTATTTATTTATTTATTTATTTATTTATTTATTTATTTATTCATTTATTGTTTATTTATAATAATGTGATAGAGCTTATTATGATGTAATTGACAAGGAAATTTTAGTTATTTTTGTGGCATATAACATTTTGATAATTTAGAATACCAATATGAAGACATATTTAAATTTTAGGAATTTTATATATATTTGAGCAGTTATAGCATTAACCCAAGCAATATAACCTAAGGTTTATTATTATTTGTTTGTCAGAGCTTTTTAAGTAACATATTTTGTTAAATATAATTTATTGTCAAGTTAGCCAACATACAGTATATACAGTGTGCTCTTGGCTTCAGGAATAGATTTCCATGATTCACTGCTTACATACACTGCTTACATACAACACCCAGTGCTCATCCCAACAAGTGCCCTCCTCAATGCCCATCACCTGTTTTACCTCCCCCTCCCCATCAACCCTCAGTTTTGTTCTCTGTATTTAAGAGCGTCTTATGGTTTGCCTCCCTCTCTATTTGAAACTATTTTTTCCCCTTCCCTTCTCCCAAGGTCCTCTGTTAAGTCTCTCAAATTCCACATATGAGTGAAAACATATGATATCTTTCTCTGACTGACTTATTTCACTTAGCATAATACCCTCCAGTTTCATCCATGTTGTGGCAAATGGCAAGATTTCATTCTTTCTCATTGTCAAGTAATATTCCATTGTATATATAAACCACATCTTCTTTATCCATTCATAAGTTGATGGACATTTGGTCTATTTCTATAATTTGGCTATTGTTGATAGTGCTGCTATAAGCATTGGGGTACATGTGCCCCTATGAATCAGCACTCCTGTATCCTTTGGATAAATTCCTAGTAGTGCTATTGCTGGGTCATAGGGTAATTCTATTTTTAATTTTTTGAGGAACCTCCACACTGTTTGCCACACTGTTTTGAGGAACCTCCAAACTGTTACACCAGTTTGCATTCCCACCAACAGTGCAAGAGGGTTCCCATTTCTCCACATCCTTACCAACATCTGTTGTTGCCTGAGTTGCTGATTCTAGCCATTCTAACCAGTGTGAGGTGGTATCTCAATGTGGTTATGATTTGTATTTCCCTGATGATGAGTGATGTTGAGCATATTTTCATGTGTCTGTTGGCCATCTGGATGTTTTCTTTGGAAAAGTGTCTATTCATGTATTCTGCTAATTTCTTCATTGGATTATTTTTTGTGGGGTGTTGAGTTTGGTAAATTCTTTATGGATTTTGGACACTAACCCTTTATCCAATATGTCATTTTGTTCTATTTTTTTAATATGAAATTTATTGTCAAATTGGTTTCCATACAACACCCAGTGCTCATCCCAACAGGTGCCCTCCTTAATGCCCATCACCCACTTTCCTCTCCCTCCCACTCCCCATCAACCCTCAGTTTATTCTCAGTTTTTAAGAGTCTCTTATGGTTTGGCTTCCTCCCTCTCTAACTTTTTTTTTCCTTTCCCCTCCTCCATGGTCTTCTGTTAAGTTTATCAGAATCCACATAAGAGTGAATGGAAAGAGCCTAAATGTCCATCAACTGATGAACGGATAAAAAAATTGTGGTTTATATATACAATGGAATACTACTTGCCAATGAGAAAGAATGAAATATGGCCTTTTGTAGCAACGTGGATGGAACTGGTGGGTGTTATGCTAAGTGAAATAAGTCATACAGAGAAAGACAGATACCATATGTTTTCACTCTTATGTGGATCCAATATGTCATTTTAAATATCTTCTCCCATTCCGTTGGTTGCCTTTTAGTTTTGTTGATTATTTCATTTGCTGTGCAGAAGGTTTTTATCTTGATGAGGCCCCAATAGTTCATTTTCGCTTTTATTTCCCTTGCCTTCAGAGATGTTTCAAGTAAGAAGTTGTTGTGGCTGAGGTCAAAGAGGTTGTTGCCTGTTTTCTCCTCTAGGGTTTTGATGGTTTTCTGTCTCACATTTAGGTCTTTCATCCATTTTGAGTTTATTTTTCTGTGTGGTATAAGAGAGTAGTCCAGGTTCATTCTTCTGCACATTGCTGTCTAGTTCTTCCAGCACCATTTGCTAAAGAGACTGTCTTTTTCCATTGGGTATTCTTTCCTCAGGCAGGATTTTGATAACCAGAACACAACATTCATGCTTTATGGAGGTTCCAGCTTTTTTTTCACTTCCATTTGCATGGTGAACATTTTTCCATCCCTTCACTTTCAATTTATGTGCATCTTTACGTCTGAAGTCTCTCATAAGCAGCATATAGATGGGTCTTTTTTTATCCATTCTGCCACTCTTATGTCTTTTTATAGGAACATTTAGACCATTTCCATGTACAGTAAATAATAGGTATGTATTTATTGCGGATTTTAAAGTCTGTTTTCTGATTGTTTTGCAAAGGATATAGCCAATAATGGGCTAATATCTACAATATATAAAGAACTCTCACAACACCAAAATAAACCCAATCCAATTAAAAAGTGGGCAGAAGACCTGAATAGACATTTCTCTAAAGAAGATATATAAGTAGTCAACAGACATATTAAAAGAATCTCAACATCACTAATCATCATGGAAATGCAAATCAAAACTACGATGAGACATCACCTCACACCTGCTAGAATGACTAAAACTAAGAAGACAAGAAACAAGAGTTGGCAAGGATGTGGAGAAAAAGGAATCCTTGTGTATTGTTGGTGGGAATGTAAACTGGTATAGTCACTGTGGAAAACAGTATGGAGTTTCCTCAAAATATTAAAAATAGCAATATGATATGATATAATAATTCTACTATTAGGTAATTAGCCAGGGAAAGTGGAAACGCTAACTTGAAAAGATATATACACCTTTATGTTTATTGGAGCATTATTTACAATATCCAAGACATGAAAGAAACCTAAGTGCCCATCAATAGACAAATAGATAAGGAAAATGTAGTATTTATATATATCGTACATGTACACATACATATATGTGTCATACATATACATACATATATATCATGCACATACACATACATACATATACAATGGAATCTTACACAGCCATAAAAAAGGATAATATTGAGCCATTTGAGACATCATGGATGGATTTAAAGGATATTATGCTAAGCGAAATAAGTCAGATTGAGAAAAAGAAATATATGATTCCACTCACACATGGAATATAAAAATGAATAAACCAAAAGCAGAATCAGAACTATAAATATAGAAAACAAACTAAGGTTGACAGAGGGAGGAAGGGTGAGTGGTTGGACAAAATGGGTGAGGGGGAGAGGGAGATACAGGCCTCCAGTTATGGAATGAGTAAGTCACAGGAATAAAAAGCAGAGCATAAGGAATACAATCAATGATAGTGTAACAGTAACGTAATGGGACTGATGGTAGCTATACTTGTGAACAAAACAGTGTATAAACTTGTCATATCACTAAGCTGTACACCTAAAACTAATGTAACACCATATGTCAACTATACTCAAATAAAAAATGAAAAAAATAGTATTTTATGACTCCAATCCTAGACATCCATCTACTACATACAGGCTTGTGTTTTCTTTTTGCCTTACAAACTTAAACAACTCTAGGTACTACATCTCAAAGCTCAGTATTCTATACTACACTGCTATTTGTGAGCATTGTTAAACATACCAGTCCACATCCAGGTCTAATTGAAAATTTTGTCAGTCCTAAAACTGGCCTTAAGTTATATGTAGAAATAATGAATCTTAAATTTCTCAGTTTGCAAATTTATTATACATGAGCCAATGGAATGTAGAAATTTATTCCAGGATTCACTAATAATTCAAGGCATTATATGTAGGAAAAATGGATCATTCAGTTATTTTTCATTATCTTGTTTTAGTTGAAATGCCCACACAGTAGGGATTATCTTTCATCACAGGCTCTGAATCCTCCTGATTTCCTAGAAAAATTAGACGATGAGTACATCATCTAAAGATGCAGGCAAGCATATTTTAAAGTACCAGAGAAACTGAAAGCTTTGGGATACAGACTTAGTTACTGCATTTAAGTGGATTTCAAGAAAATTGAACAAATTTTAATGAAATAGATATGGAATGAAACCATGCCAACTCTCACCCACTTTAACATAATTCTTTGCCAATCCCTGGCATCATCCTAGGTGATTGCAAGAACCACGTGATCTATTCATCCAAGCCCTTATAGTTCCTATACCCCATCAGCTGAAGGTTAAGGTTAATCCTGCAATTCAACTGCTCTATACTCCTATTCATCTGCCTATGCAATCACTTGAATTGATGCCATGACAGACTTGAGAATTCTAATTTCAGTGGCCCACAGAAATCTCTTTTGTCTCCTCTGGAAAATATCATCCTCATTCTCTTGGTGTCTTTTCCAAGACTTTCTCTCTTTATTCAAGCATCTCAGCCTAATATTTTCCTCATTCTTTCTCATCAAATGATATGACCTCCTACTTCACAAAGTAAGCACGCATGAAACAGGATAATCAGGCTTGAATTGTCCAATGTCCCCACCCCTGAAAAAAATAAAAACACATTTCTTTCTTTTTTAAGATTGGGGTTTTACTGTTTGTTTATTTTGAGAGAGAGAGAGTATGCAGGGGAAGGGCAGAGGAAGGGGGAGAGAATCCCAAACAGGCTCCCACCAGCAAAGAGCCTGATGTGCAGCTCAATCTCACAAACTGTGATATCATGACCTAAGCAAAAACCAAGAGTTGGATGCTTAACCAACTGAGCCACCAAGGCACCCCAAAAACCCAGACTTCTATTTGTACTTTTTGCCCTCCAGTTTCAGAGGATGAGGTGGCCCTGCTCCTGCTCGAAACCAGCTCCTATTCCAATTCTTTACTGCTCCCTCTTCCTCTCTCTTCTCTGAGAGTTTCCTATATTAGTTATTCCTTCCCTTTCTGCATCTTCAGCCTTTTCCTGTTAACTGATCCTTTACTTCAATTTATACAACTACCCACATTCTCTTGTCCTTTTTTAAAAAATCAAAGCCATACTTGGACCCTGTGTGCCACCAAAGCTCCTCTTTTCTTTTCTTCGATAATGAATAGACTTTTTAAATTAACTTCATTTACTATCTTCACTTCCTTAATAATGATTCCCTTTGCTACAGTCCAGTTCTGCTCCCTCCACACTTGCAGGATCTCTGGCAAAGGTCATAAACCACTTCCTATTACCCTCACCATTTCTCTGAAACTGCCCTGTTTGAAATAATAAAGATGTAATATCCAAATTCAGTTGGCGTTTTGCAATCCTAATATTAGCCTTCCTCCCTGAATTTTTAGAATTAACAACTACCTTATTCTCAAAATTCCCTATTCTCTTGAATTCCATAACCTCCTCCCACTCCTGCCTTTCCCTCAATCTCTCTGACCATTTACCCTCAGTCTTCATAGATCTTTAAAATCTGCCCCTCCCTTAAATGTTGCCCCTCCCCAAGCACCTGTCTCACATTGTTTTTTACATTCTCACTGCACTGTCTCTCTTCAAAGGCATCTTTTCTATTCTCATGATTTTACTATGCGTACGTGCTTATGACTCCTACTGCTGACTTTGATTTGACATCTAACTGTGTCTTTCTCTATTTCCCTAAGGTGAAAGCTTAGGTTATTGATTTTATATCTCTCTCCTAACATATCCACTTAATGCTATAAATCTCCCTCTGAGCCATGCTTAATGGTAATCCACAAATTTTGATAAGTTGTATATTCACTTACATTTAGTTGAAAATATTTTTAAATTTCTTTTGAGGCTTCTTCTTTGACCCATATGTTCTTAGAGTGTTTTGTTTAATTTCCAGAGATCTGGGGATTTTCCAGTTTGCTTTGTGTTATTGATTTCCAGTTTAATTCTATTATGATCTGAGAACGTGTTTTGTATGATCCCTTTTTTTGTAAATTTTTATGATGTATATGGAGTATTTTATGGCTCAGAATTTGTTGTATCTTGGTGAGTGTTCCCTGTGAGCCTGAGGAGAATTTGGATTCTGTGATTGTTAGGTGGAATAGTCTCTAGTGTCAATTAGATCAAGGTGATTGATAGTGAAGTGTGGGTCCTCCATATCTTTACTTGTTATCTGCCTCCTTGATCTATCAATTACTGACAGGGAGGTATTAAAGTCTTGAATATAACAGTAGATTTGTCGGTTTCTCCTTTCTGTTCTACCAGTTTTTGTCTCCTATATTTTGATGCTCTTTTGTTAAAGGCATGCACATTTACAATCGTTTTGTCTTCTTGTGGGATTTACCCCTTTATCATTATGTCATGATCTACTTTATTGAAGTCTTTTCTGAAGACTGCTTTGTCTAAAATGAATATAGCTACTCCAATTTTCTTTTTATTAGTGTTGTCACAGTATTTTTATCTCTCCCTTCACTTTTAACCTATCTGCATCATTATATTTAAAGTGATTTTTTTTAGACAACATAGAATTGAGTCTTATTTTTTTAACCATGCTAGCAATGTCTTTTTACTGCTTTATCTAGACCGTTCACATTTAAAATGTCTAGTGGTATAGTTGGATTAATATTTACCATGTTTATTACTGTTTTATATTTGTTTATTTTCCTTCTTTCTGCTTTTTTTGTTGTTGTTGTTGTTGATATGATTCTAATTCGTCTCCTCTTTTAGGCTATCATGTATACTTCTTTTTTAAAATCACTTTAGTTACTACCCTAGAGTTTACAAACATGTATTTTAAACTGGCCTATGTCCACTTTCAAATAACTTTATACTGTTTCACATGTAAAACAGGTGCCTCATTAACAGAATATTCCCAGTTCCTCCCTTTGATCTTTTATGACCTTGCTGACATTGATTTCAATTATCCATATTCTATAATCACGAAAACATGATTACTGTTGTTGCTTTAAAAACACAAGTATCTTTTAGCTTAAAGATAAAAAATATGTATTTTTTCTTCACTCATTATTTCTCCAATGCTACCTTTTCTTTATATAGATCCATGTTTTGACCCATATTATTTTCCTTATGCCTAAAGAATTTCTTTTAGCGTTTCTTGCAGAAAGGGTCTGTTCGTGATGACTTCCCTCAGTTTCTGTTTGTCTGAGAAAGTATCTATCCTTACTTCTAAAGAATAATATCACTAGATGTTGAATTCTAGGTTGGTTTTGTGGTTTTTAACACTTCAAATATTGCACTCCTCTCTTCCTACTTGCACGATTTCTGATTACAACAAGTCTGCTTTAATTCCTATCCTAGCTCCTCTATAGGTAATATACATTTTCCCCTCTGGCATCTCTTAAGATTTTTCTTTTGTCTTTGATTTTCTGCAGTGTGAATACAATATACCTAGGTATGTTTGATTTTGTTTGGTTTAGAATTTATCCTGCTTAGTGTTCTTTGAGCTTCTTGGATCTATGATTTGTTATCTATCCTAAATGTTGCAAGCCTCTCAACTATTATTGCTTCAAATATTCTGCTTCCTTCTCTCTTTCATCTATTTCTGGTTTTCCAATTACATATGTGTTATACCTTTGATATTGTCCCAAAATTATTTTCATTCTATTTTCTCTTTGAATTTAAGTTTGGGACATTTCTATTGCCCTATCTTCAAGCTCAAGCTCACTGAATTTTTTTCCTCAGCCGTGTCAAGTCTACTGATGTGTACCTAGAAGGCAGTCTTCATTTTTGTTATGCTGTTTTTAATTTATAGAATTCCTTTTCATTCTTCCTGCTTGCATAATCATCTGCTTTTGTATGGTGTCTACTGTTTTTTATTATAGCCCTTAGCACATGAATTACAGTTATTTTAAAAACCCTGTCTGATAATTTTAACATCTGAATCTGATTTTGATGATTGCTTTGCCTTTCAGACTGTTTTTTCTTGCCTTTGGCATGCCTTGTAATTTTCTGTGGAAAGCTACTGCGATCATATATATATATATATATATATATATATATATATACTGAGATATAGGAACTGAAATAAATATGCCTTTATTGTGAGGATTTAAATGAATCTGGCTAGAAGTTATATTGTATTTAATGTTTGCCAGAGGCTTTGAATTCCTCTCACATCCTTTTTTTGTTTTGGTCTTCTCTTGACTTTGCGCTTCCCTAAATACTCCCCTCAGAGAAAGTCTGCATCTTGCAGCTCTTTCAGCTGCAATCCACTGCTTTTATACTAGAGCCCTGTTGGTATGATGGTAAGATGTGGGGAAGGTGAGCATTCTCTAATCTGTTCAAATCCCAGTCGTTTAGTGGCCCTGTAACTCTGGGCTGCATATGACTTTCACGTGTTTCTCTTGTGCCAGTCCCATAACTCCCTTCCTTGGCTGCAGTATTCACAATCCATTTACCTAAAGCCCCAACAGGTGTTGACTATGTTCCTGCCTTAGATGAGAGAAGAAAACTGCAAGGGCCTTGGACTGAAGGAACTCCCTTTCCCCTGCTCCCTTTTGCCTAGAGATCACATCTTTGCTATGTATGGAGGATGCTCTGGATGTGTCTCTCAATTGCTCATTTGTTCTCTTTGCCTGTGCCCGGAGAGGCTATTTCTCATATTTTCACCAGGAATTCCTAGAGCTAGAGATCATAAAAGTGTGGGAACACCCTAAAACTTTGTGTCCTAGGAGTTTGAACTATCACCCAAAGTAACTGAAAGCATTATATATGATAATGTACTTATATCATTGAGCTTATTGCTGACACATAATACTCAATGGCCAATTTTACTGTTATAGTAACAACAGCTCTAGGTCCCACATTTTATTTGAGAAATACAGAAATAGTTAAAACTGCTCTCAAGGAGTCATTTGTCAATAAGAAAGATAGAAACTATATATATATATATATATATATATATATATATATATGTATATATATGTATATGTATATATATGTATACATATCATATATATGATATACTATTATAATTTCTATAATACGTACTAGCTGCATCTCACTGCCTGGTGAGAATAAGGTATACTGGGGATGTATGATGTATTATTTCCTAAAAAAGATATTAAAAAATCAGTCAACCAATAATGATTTAGTAACTATTACTTGGCTAGCACTGGGGTAAGGCATTGTTAATACTTAACCACAGCTTTAACTTGATATTTTGATCTTCAAAAGCAGAAAGAGCAAGTCATATTATTTTCATTTTAAGAAAAATGGTGATCAAAGAGGATAAGTGACTTTCCCAAGTTCTTATAACAAGCTGTTAGAAAAAAGACCAGGTTTCAGGGGTGCCTGGGTGACTTAGTTAAGCATCTGACTCTCCATTTCGACTCAGATCATGATCTCCAGTTTGTGAGGTCCACAGCACAGAGCCTGCTTGCAATTCTCTCACTGCCTCTCTCTGCCTCTCTCTGCCCCTCCCCTATTTGGGCTCGCTCGTTCTCTCTCTCTCTCAAAATAAAATAACTAAACTTTAAAGAAAAAAGACCAGGTTTTTAGGACACATACACTTTACAGCAGCTCCTTTTGGTTATACTAAACTAAATATTCTTATTCTTATACAAAGGAATATTTTTTCCCTCTCAGATTCAGCAATCACTCGTCTCAGAGCAGTTTCAAGGAGAACAGGATAAAAATTCCCCATATCAATATATTTTGAAACAGATTTGTCATCTAGAGCTTTCTATATCATCTAAAAAAATTTCAGTTGAAAATGAGAATGTTGCAATAATTAGCTGTCTAGCATATTTTCCCCAATTCTAAACTGAATCATATCTAAAGTAGAGATTAGATTGTACATTGTAAAATGAATGGGGAACTTGATCTTACAGGAGTCAAAATATCAACATAGGCTAGAGTGGGTATAAAATTGGAAAACTGGGACTCACTTAGCTCGGCACTTAAATCACCTGAAGTGTAGAAAAGGCAATTCTAAAATTTCTGAGATAGCTACTCTTCTGGGAAATAATGGATTAAATTATCAGTTAGTTTTTCTTTATTGAGGATTGTAACACCCTATATACAATGAAGAAATGGCTTACACATCTGCCATGAAGTGAGTGAGAAGAACGATCTAGACCTCAAATGGAAGTTTCCCATTTTCTGCCAATGTAGCAGAGCACACTCAACTCACAGGGAGATTACAGTGTCTTACCAAAAACATCTTCAAAACTAAATTTTATAAGTTTCCATTTGTGCTTAGTAATACAATGCTACCATGTCAGAGTGCCTGGCTTCCTGTTAGTTTCCCAAAGAAAATTCAGAATAATAACTTCATGGGTAAAGGATAAATTCTTTATTGGACTAGATGCTTTAGGACACATAGTCTATTAATTATCCTATTAGGCGGTCATCTCAGAGAGGGATCCTGAAATTAACAACTATTTTGTACAACTATTTTGTTGTATGTACACATAAACTGAAATTAAGACACACTTCCAGTTTCCGCTTGAATTTGGAGAGCTATAAATGGCGTCACTCTCTTCTTAAAATAACAGCAGTAAAAAGAAAAGCCAAAGAAATCACAAGTTTTGGGGGTTTTGTTATGTTTTGTTTTTTTTATTTTTTTGAACCCATCAAAAAGTTGAGATCACAGGGCAACCAACTAGCCCAAAATCTGATGAGATAAAGTACACAGCAGGAGCACTTTCTTACCAGGGGGAAATATTGCTAGAAAACAGAAGAATTCAGTCGGAATTGTTAACAAATTCACAGGGGTCCTGCGTGGGCTAGAGAAAGTGTGGGCCCCTGGGGGCGAGAGATACAGAATGAGCTCACAAATACTTATAATCTCTTTTTCATGGATCTCAGCAAATGGTCACAAAAAAAATTAAAAATTAAGGAAGGAAGGAAGGAAGGAAGGAAGGAAGGAAGGAAGGAAGGAAAGAAGGAAGAGAGAGAGGGAGGGAGGGAGGGAGGGTCAGAGGGAGGGAAGGGAAAAAGAAAAGAACAGAACAGAACTGGACAATTCTCTAAAGGTGTAGGCTTAGAAAAGGAGAACATCAGCCACTGTAGGAAAAGCATGAAATCCTACTCAGATTCTCCTTCCCTATCATCACTCCAAAGTTTTGGACTGGGGAGAGAGAATGAATAGTGTTGCTCTTAGGGCACGGTGAAACCCATTCTATCTGGGGAAGAAAATAGGAGAAAAACATTCTGTCCTTGGGAAGGAGGTAGAAATGTGTACTAGGCTCAGAAAAATAGCTGGAAGAGGATCAGAAGCACCAAAAATGCCACATTTCAGAAACTCAAGGGCACAGCACCTACTCAAAGCTAAGCTTTCTTTAGAACAGGAGAATATTTCTCCCCTATCCACCACTTTGAGAAAAACAAATATTTCAAATAACACTGAAGTATTGCTGGAAGAAGGACAGGAGAGAGACAAGAGGGTGAAGAGAGAAGCTATCTGAAGCAAAACTCATAGAGACCCAGAGCTCAGAGTTGAGTATATAAAGAGAAAATCCCTCTAGTAAATGATCCCCAGCCCTAAATACAAAATATCCCAAGAAAAATTTGAAACCTGTGGTTCTCTTAAGGTATCTACAGCTACAAAAAATCCTAACACAGTTCAATTCCAAACTAGATTGACTCATATCACCACCATACCACCACACTACAGGGTTAATAGAAGGAAAAGCATGACCATTTTCTATAATAAAAGCTATTTAACTCAAGGACACCTGGATGGCTTAGATGGCTAAGTGCACAACTTTTGGTTTCAACTTAGGGCATGATCTTGTGGTTTGCAAGTTCAAGCCCCACCTCAGGCTCTGCAGTGATGGTGCAGAGACTGCTTGGTATTTCTCTCTCTCTCTGACCCTCTTGCTGATCATGCTTGTTCTTTCTCTCTCTTTCTCTCTCTCTCTCAAAATAAATAAATAAATAATAAAATAAAATAAAAATAGTAAGTCAAATAATAAAAAATGGCTCAATTAGGCCAAGCAAAGGCAGAAATGTTGAAGAAATGGTATAAATAGAAAAATGACAGCAAGATTGTAGATTTTAATCCAAGCTTATCAGTAATTACACAAAATGCAAATAATATAAAAATAACTTTTAGGAGGCAGACTTTCAGGTTGAATAAAAAAGCAAGACCCAACTACATGCTGATGTGAAAAGAATTTCACTTTAAATATAAAATATAGTTAACAGTGAGATGTCAGATAACCCATGGATCCATGGATTAAATAAGAAATCAAAAGAGGACTTAAAAAAAAGATGACTTAAAATATTTTTAACTGAATTAAAATGAAAACACAACATATCAAAATTTATAAGATTCTACTAAATAGAACTTCAAAAAATAAATAGTACTTCAAGGAAAATTTATGGCAATAAATATCTATGTTAGAAAAAAATAAAATTTCTCAAATTAATAACTTTATAATCCATCTTAAGAAATTAAAAACGATGAGCATATTAAATTCCTTCTCACCCTGGCATCTGTGGCCACAGGCAGTTCCTGTGGCACCAGGCTTCCATGAACCCAGTCTTCTAACTCATCCCAACTCTGGCTGGCTCCCATGGCCCTGAGCAGCTCCTGTGGCACCAGGCTCCCAGTGGGCTCAAGCAAACTCAGTTCCCAACATCCCAACACTGGCTAGCTGTCCATAGCCCTGAGTGGTTCCTGTGGCATTAGGCTTCCGATCAACATTTGCAAACCCAGGCTCCAGTAGCTGCCTATGAATCCTGGGTCCCAGGGGCCCTGTGCCAAACCAACTACCACCTTTCCAGGGTTTTGATATGCATCAGCACCAGGCCACCCAAAGACTGAAGCAGCAAGCCCACCCATGGACATCACCAGACCACCCACCCAGAATCTCTAGATGGGCTGACTGATGAAGGGTATTGCTTCCTGAAGCCAATATATAAATACTAGAGGAGGTGTCTACATCTTCAAACATGTAGACACCAATACAAGGCCATCATATTCACAAATAATCAAGGAAATATGACACCACCAAAGAAAACTAATAAAATTCCAATGACAGACCTAAAGAGAGATCTATGAATTATCTGACAAATGATTCAGATTAATCCTCTTAAAGTAATTCAGTGAACTGCAGGAATACACAAATAGACAACTAGATGAAATTTGGAAAACAATGAACGTACAAAATGAGAAGTTCAACAAGCAGAAACTATTTTTTAAAAAGAATCGTCAAGTTGAAGACTACAATGACTGAACTGAAGAATTCAATAAAGAGCTTCAACAATAAACTCAACCAAGCAGAATAAAGGATTAATGAACTAGAAGATAGGTTATTTGACAAAATAGAGGAAAAAAAGAAGAATGAGGGGCACCTGGGTGACTCAGTCAGTTAAACATCAGACTGTTGATTTCAGCTCAGGTCATAATCTCACGGTTTACAGGATGAAGCCCCACGTTGGGCTCTACACTGACAGCACAGAGCCTATTTGGGATTCACTTTCTCCCTTTCTCTCTGCCCTTCCCCCTGCTTGCTTGCTCTCTCTCTCTCTCAAAATAAATAAATAAACATTTAGAAGAAGAAGAAGAAGAAGAAGAAGAAGAAGAAGAAGAAGGTGGAGGAAGAATGAAAGAGAGTGAAAAGAGCCTACATCAATAATAGGATACCACAAAATAAATAACCTACATATTGAAGATCCAGGAGAAGTGAGAAATAAAAGAGCAGAAAGCCTATATAAAGAAATAATGGCTGATTTTCCAAATCTGGGGAGATATTTAGATATCCAATTTCATGAAGCTAATAGGTCACCATGAAATTTCACCCAAATAATCTTCTCTGAGACACATTTTAAAAAACTGTCGAAAATCAAAGACAAAGATAGATCCCCAAAATAAACCCATTCATGTACAATCAAGTAACATTTGAGGGAGAGCCAAGAAGATACAGTGGGGAAAGGATAATGTCTTCAATAAATGATGTGAGTAAAACTGGATAACCACATGCAAAACCATGAAATTGGACCCCTATCTTGTGTCACTCACAAAAATTAACTCAAAATGGATTGAAGACTTAAATTTAAGACCCGAGTGTATAAAACTATTATAAGAAAACGGGAAAATCTCTCTTGAAATTGGTCTTGGCAAAATTTTTTTGGATATGACAAATAAAGCACAAGCAGCAAAAGCAAAAATAAATAAGTGGGGATTATACTAAATTTAAAATCTTTACAGCAAAAGAAATACTCAACAAAATGAAAAGGCAACTTATGAAATGGGAGAAAATATTTGCAAATCATCTATCTGATAAAGGGTTAATATAAAAAATATATAAGGAAGTCACACAACACAGTAGCAAAAAACCCAAACAAAATGATTTAAACATGACCAAAGATATACAAATGGCCAAATACATGAAACAGTGCCAATATCACTAATCATCAGGGAAATGCAAATTAAAACCACAATGAAGTATTTCCTCACACATGTTAGAATGGCTAACATCACAAAGAAAACAGGTAACAAATGCTGTTGATGTGGAAAAAAGAAAACACTTATGCACTCTTAGTGGGAATGTAAATTGGTGTAGACACTATGGAAAACAGTATGGAGCTTGTCCAAAAAATTAAAAATAGAATTTCTATATGATCCAGCAATCTCACTTCTGGGATATATCCAAAGAAAATAAAATCACTATCTCAAAGAGATTATCTGTACCTCCATGTTCACTGCAGCATTATTCATAGTACCTAAGACTTGAAAACAACCCAGGTGTCCAATGACAGATGAATGGATAAAGAAGACGTATGATATATAAAAAATGGAATATTATTTAGCTACAAAAAAGAATGAAATCTTGCCATTTGTGATAACATGGATGGACCTTGAGAATATTACGCTAAGAGAACACAGACAGAGAAAGAAAAGCACTATATGTTCTCACTTAGGTGTATAATCTAAAAAAGGCTGAACTCATAAAGTGTAGAATGGTGGTTTCCAGAGGCTGGGGGTGGTAAAAATGGGGAGGCATTGGCCAAATTAAATTCTCAGCAATAAGATAAATAAGATCTGGGGATCTAATGCACAATAGAGTGACTATAATCAGCAATACTATATATGTTATTACAACACACACACACATACACACACACACACATACACACACATACACACACACGATGATTATATGAGGAAATGGAGCTGTTAACTAACCTTATTGTGGTAATCATTTTATAATATATATATATAATATATATATAATATATATATATGAATCTAACTATTATATTGTACCTCTAAAACTAACACATGTTGGGGTATCTGGTGGTACCAGATATCAGTTGGTAGAGCATGTGGCTCTTGATCTTGGAATTGTGAGTTTAAGCCCCACGTTGGGTATAGAGATTGTTTAAATAAATTATCTTAAAAAATAAATAAAACACACATATTTTACATCAATAATAGCTCAATAAAGCTGGGGGAAATAAAATAAATCTATGGAATCAGAATCTGAAGAAAAAGATAAACAGATCAATAAAACAGACTCCAGAATATATCCACACATACATGGACAATGGACTTTGGGCAAAGGTATGCAGGCAATTGAGTGAATAAAGACAGTCTTTTCAACAAATGGTGTTGGAACAATTGCATATTCATGTGAGTAAAAAAAAAAAAAAAAGGAAAGAAAATTTGATCATTACCTCACTCCATATATGAAAATTAACTCAAACTGTATACTTACCTCTAAAACCTAAGACTCCAGAAGACTTTATAGGAGAAAACAAGACAAAAAATTATTGTGACAGATTAGGCAAAATTTTCATAGATATTTCGCCAAGTTATGACTCATAGAAGAAAAATATTGAACTTTACTAAAATAAAAGTAGCAGTGCCTGGGTGGCTCGGTTGGTTAAGTGTCAGACTTCGGCTCAGGTCATAATCTCATGGTCCGCGAGTTCGAGCCCCACATCAAGCTCTGTGCTGACAGCTCAGAGCCTGTGTTTCAGATTCTGTGTCTCCCTCTCTCTCTGCCCCTCCCCTGTTCATGCTCTGTTTCTCTCTGTCTCAAAAATAAATAAAACGTTAAAAAAATTAAAAAAATAAAATAAAATAAAAGACATTCTCTGTGAAATGAGACATTCTCTGTGAAAGACATTATTAAAAGGATGGAGAAGAGAGACATAGACTAGGAGAAAATATTTACCAATCACAAAACTGACAAGAGACTTGAATCCAGAAAACATAAAGAACTCTCAAATGCAACAATAAGAAAAAAAAACCCTATATAAAAATGGTCAAATGATTTGGATATTTCACTGAAGTGGTTATGCAGATGGTGAATAAGCACAAGAAAAATGTTCAATTCTATCAATAGTTTGGGAAACGTAAATTACAAACACAATGAGATCCTGTCATGTACCTATTAAAATGGCTTAAATTAAAAATAAAAAACAGGGGCGCCTGGGTGGCGCAGTCGGTTAAGCGTCCGACACGATCTCGCGGTCCGTGAGTTCGAGCCCCGCGTCAGGCTCTGGGCTGATGGCTCAGAGCCTGGAGCCTGTTTCTGATTCTGTGTCTCCCTCTCTCTCTGCCCCTCCCCCGTTCATGCTCTGTCTCTCTCTGTCCCAAAAATAAATAAACGTTGAAAAAAAAATTTTTTTTTTTTAAAAAATAAAAAACAGACTTAACAATATCCCATGCTGGTGAGGATACAAGGCAACTGGAAATCCCACATACTGCTAATGGGAAGATAAAATGGTACAGCCATTTTGGAAAACAGTTTGGAAGTTTCTTATCCAGGTAGACATACACGTGCTCTACGATCCAGCAGTTTCACTCCTTGGTATTTACCCATGAGAAATAAAAACGTGCTCTCACAAAAACTTGTATACCAGTGTTTATAGCAGCTTTATCCATAATTACTAAAAACTGGTGCAACTAGAGAATAGATCTAACAACTGGGGAATACTGACACAAGGGAATACTGCTCATAAATTAAAAAGGAGTGAAATACTGATTCATGAAACAATATGGGTCAATCTCACTGCAACTTACTAATTGAAAAAAGCCCAACCAAAACACATAGTGAGAAATTCCATTTCTATGACACTCTGGAAAAGACAGAATAATATGGATAGAAAACATCAGTGGTTGTCAGGGATTGGGGTGAAGAAAGTGCTGACTTCACGGGGGTATCCAGAAGAAGTTTTAGTGGTTGATGAAACTCTTCTGTATAATGATTATGGTATAAACATAGTACTCTAAGTATTTTTCAAAATCTACAGAGATGTACACCGCAAAGTATGAATTTTACTATCACTAACGTTTAATTTTTTTTTAATAAACTGAAATCAAATCAGATGAAAAACTTTTTAAAGGCTCACAGGATTAAAAAGGTGGTCAAAAAATTTTGAATGTTCAATCTAATGGAAAGGCAGTATATATAGAAATTCATACATACCAACAGAAAATTAAATATCTAAAAAGACTGCATGATGTAATTGATCATTAGAGAAAGTATCACTCTGCTTTTTCCTTGAGAGAGAGAGAGAGAGAGAGAAGGAGAGATAGAGTATGCCAAGTGGGGTAGAGGGAGAGAGAGAGAATCCTAAGCAGGCTCCACGCTGACCACAGGGTCAATGCAGGACTTGATCCCACATCCCTGGAATCATGACCTGAGCCAAAACCAAGAGTCGGACACTCAACCAACTAAGTCACCCAGTCACCCCAGAAGATTCAGTCTTAGTCTTGAGCTTGCACCACCTTCCTGTGTATGCTTGGACAAGTCATTTGACCTTCTCAATTTCACCCATGGTAAAATCAGTTGTTATTTTTGTAGGGGAATGACATGGATTTTTCAGCTGGATAAGTAGGCCTCATTTCAAATGCTCTCACCTTCAATTTTTTGTTACATGATGTTGAGCAAGTTATGAAACTTTATGGCGTGCCAGGTTTCACCTATAAAATGGCAATAAAATATTAATGTGCCAATTAAGTTTACTAATGCCCTGTATTTAGTGAGGCCATTTGTAGAAATAGACATCTTCTATATTTGATTACATACAAAAAAAAGCTCTCATGGATAATAAACTAATTACGGTGACTACTTCTGTGGGAGTGTAAACAATGGGAATTTGCTGGAAAGGAGAAAAGAACAGGAGGGAGACTTGTAAAAAAATGTTTGCTAATAAATAACGTGAATGATTTAACTATCCAAAACACAAATAAAAATGTAAATAGATAAGATATAAAGAAACCATTCCAGGACCTGGCATTCAGACGGCATTTATAAGATATTCCAGGTGGTGACGGGGGTGGGCACTGCCATAATTGAGCTGGCCTACAAAGGATTCAAGAGGGTGGAGTTCATTCTAACACGCAAATACTGCTACAAAAAATAAGCCGAGTATAGTCTCATTGGTGGATGCTATTTGGGTACTTAATAGCCTTTAGGTAATTGTCAATATTTACAAATCAAGACTTCCCCGATAGAACACCCCTTTAACCAGACATTTTACTCTCATTTTGCTATTATCTCATTTTTTGAAACTAGCAGGAGATTATCTATTTTTTTAATTAATTTTTTTTCACAAATCAACTTCTAAGTCTTATTCTTAAATAATCATACTGTGTTATTCTAAGTATTAAGGTAGTGGTCTTGCTATGTAGTTTTGAGCAAATGTTTAAAGTCCCATTCACTTAAAAAGAAAAACCTTACTTCATTTTAGCAACATTAAAAGAGCATTTCAGCACGGTCACCTGTCACATAATACAGTACATGGCAGTTTAATGTAGCATGCTGTAATTCCTCATGACAACATGCTTCTGTGGGTCAAAACCATGCAGTCTGGTTTCATAACAATTGATTTTACAAAAAGTGGGTAAATTTATGCAGTAGGAATTATGATGATAGGTTATACAGCTTCTTATTACCCACTGGCAACCCCTCCCTTTTTCATTTCTTGCTGTCATGTCACTGAGTCATCAAAGAAGTGCCCCCATTCAGAAGGATGCTGCCCTTCATCAGCTGTTGTCAGCTGTCCTAACAAGGCAAATGTTTTCCTGGTTTAGTTCTGCCAATATAGATTTTGTCACTGAAGTCTACTGTTGCCTAGGAAATTCATGGGTATGACATGCTGTGTGGCATTCCATTATCTAGGGCCCTGTCTGACATTTTACACGATTGCAGACAAACCACTATTTTAAAACACTTCATCCATTCAACATTTGGTGAACAAAATAGAAAATTAAATTAATAGTAAATATTTCTTACTGTGCATAATCATGTATAGCAACCTGCTGTTACTAGAAAAGAACATACACATTCATTCTTTTTTTACATCTGTGTTGTATTATAATGACTGTGTTTTCCCTCCTTCAAAGATACACTGAATTATGTTCAGCACAGGGTTGTCTTCTCTAATTTTATTTACTTGAAAGCTCTACCACTCTTAACGAATATTAATTCTCATTAGCATCTCAATACTTCCATTTTATCAGCCAACATACGTTCCACAGTATGCTGTATTTTTATTTCAGTTCATCCTCAAAGAAATTCTGGAAGATAGATATCATATCCATTTTACAGATGAGGAAACTGAGGCTCAGAGAACTAAAGAAAATGGACAAAGTCACACAGATATAAACAGGAGAAAAAGGACTGGAACTTTATCTGAGTGATTCTCCAAATAAGCTATTTCTAATATATCATGTTTGCTCCCCTCAAGACCAAGGAACATCATTTGTATTTTCCCCCTTCTATTATCCTTTACAGCACCTGACAGAATAAGTACATAATGTTGAGAGACAATTCTTCATGGCATTTCTGTACATCCTCGGACTATTGTTCTAATGATGCTTGTATAGCAAACAGCTTGTATAGCAAACAGGAGACAGATAGCGTCTCCTTTTGGGGCAGAAGATTTGTGTTCTGTCCAGGATAATAAAGATCATGTCTTCCTATGGAGCAGAGGTTAGGAAGGTTTTGCTAGCAGTCTCTTTGAGAGATTGGAGGCATGGGAGGGGGATGGCATCCTAAGCTCACTGTCCTCAACTGTGACACAAACCCATTGTTTCTGCTTCATCCATTTGGGCCGCTTTGCACACCTCCCATGGGAGCTGGGGGTGAAAGAGAACTGAACCAATAGAAACAAAACCAATGATAGAAGCTCATATTTCCTGCTGTGCTGAGTAATATAGTCCCAGTAGTCTTACATGGCTAGCTAACTATGCAGAACAGAATTGCAGACCCCTCTTAGTTCTTGACAATAACAGGTACACTATACCTATTGACTTTTTTTAAATTTATTTATTTATTTTGAGAGAGAGAGAGAGCCCATGAGCAGGTAGGAGAGGGGCAGAGAGAGAGAGGGAAATAGAGAATCCCAAGCAGGCTCCACATTCCACGCAGAGCCCAATGCAGGGCTTGATCTCATGAACTGTGAGATCATGATCTGAGCCAAAATCAAGAGCCAGAAACTTGACCAACTGAGCCACTCAGTCATTCCTATACCTGTTGACTTTTTAAGTATATCAGGCAGTATTCAGTATTTTTTTATTTATTTGTTTATTTTTAATGTTTATTTATTTTTGAGAGAGAGATCATGAGCAGGGGAGGGGGAGAGAGAGAGGGAGACAGAAGCCAAAGCAGACTCCAGGCTCCTAGCTGTCAGCACAGAGCCCAACACAGGGCTCAAACTGTGAAACATGAGATCATGACCTGAGTCAAAGTCAGACACTTAACCGACTGAGCCACCCAGACACCCCCCAGTATTTTGAAATTTAGTGAACCATGAGTGCATAAAAACTCTGCTATGAATGATGTTTTACTAAAGAGTATTTTGCTTAGACAGAGAATCTATTTTCTGATACACAGTAACAGAACTTGATATAACTGACTAAGCAGACACACAAATGCCTTATCTCTTTTATAAAACTGAATAGTAATTTCTATCAAAATAAATAAATAGATAAATAAACCCATTTTCTATTCTGATCAACCAGACCATATTGTAATCTAATTAGGGTTATCAGATCAATAATTGTAATAATAAGTAAAGAGAATCCTTGACTCCCGTTGCCCAAAGCAAATGAGATTGGATTTCAGGTTCTATTGTGTATCATTATAAAAAGACATTATACAGTATTTTTCTCTACCAAAAAAAAATAGCTTAACATCATTTCAAATATGTTATTTGCCTAGTATAGATCCTCGCATCAGCTGACTCACATGTAACTTGCCATTGCTTTTAGCCATTTAAACTGCAAATACAAGCAAGAATTAATCATTCTCTATTGCTTTTGCTCTCATATATCTTCCTAAATTAAAGGATTCTGATCTTTAAACTCCCTTGACTAATTTATGAGCAGAGTTATGCAATGTGAACCATGGGAAGATCACACTGCTTTAGAAGACAGTACAGAGGAATAAAAAATTGGACAAGGTTAAGGTAAATTAAGACAGGCTTTGAGTGGGGGTTGGGATAAAATCAAGAAGCTGACATTCGAGGATTTTAGTATGATTCATCTTTTCCTTTCTAGGTTAGGTTTTGAATTTTTTAACTCAAAAATTCTATGACACTAGTAATCTGAAGAGGAGTAGAGAAGGATGTGAACCTAAAAGAAAAAACATAGGCTGATTAAATAATGGCAAGTTTTTAAATATTCAGTGAGTATTTGACACTTGAATGTGTTATTTGGAAAAATTCAGGATAGACACAGAACCCAGATTCCTGCATATCTGGTTTTGAAATAAATTTCTCTATTCTGTCCGTAGAATCTGTTTTTTTCCCCCCAGGGTCACTTTAGACAGATGACCTAAGTGGGTAAAAAAGAAGGAAGATGCCCAAGAGCATGGCAGCTGCTACAAGTGTCCTGTGGCTTTTCCTATGGCTCAGAGTGCAGCTGACAACACAATGTATTTTACATCACTAGAGGGGAACCAGCCCTCTTCTTAACGTGCTGCATTTAACTCTTACTGTTCCCAACTACATCCTCCTCTGTCAACTGTCTGCTTAGCCAGTGCTCCCCAAGCTTTAGTGAACATCAAAGTCACCTGTAGAGCTTGTCAAAACACACTCATCCTCCTGCTCCTGCTCCTGCTCCTGCTCCTGCTCCTTGATTTAGTGTGCAGGGTGTGGACGAGGATTTGCAACACTAAGTGCTCCTGGGCAATGTGGATACCACTGATCCTTTAAGTATCACTGTGGCGTATCACATTATCATGAGTGCAGAGTAGGAAATGTACCAGACTCTGAGGTTTCAGCTTCTACTCTTTTTTCCTCATGAAGATTACTAACAGTTGGGGAGAGGGGAGAGGGAACTGTGGCTTTTATGCTATCTTATCACCATGATAGCCATAGAGAAAAAATGTTGTATTTTGGAAAAAGTTTTATGAAGAACTGTCAAGGCTAGAATTCCAACGGCTATACTCAAGTTATTATTTACCTTTAAAACTCCATTAAAGCCAAAATTATTATGTAGTAAAATTGCCATCTAATTAGTATAAATGGATTGTGTCTGGTCTTCTCTGAGATGTTCTATATAAAACCATTTTCTGCATAGCACAAGGTTTAAGATATGGTAATTAGGTCACTCTATTATTATTATTATTATTACCAGTAGCTAGTATTTATCAGGCATCTACTAAGGATGAAGGGCCAGGAGGAGGGCTTTCTCAAACATTACATAATATAATGTCAGTAAATACCATGGAAACTTCTAATAAAAGAAGCCCCAATATTGATTTTGTAAAAATTTTGACCACATTATATGGCCTGGTTCTCTACCCATATGTAATTGCCCATTAAACTTAAAGAACTCAGTTTAGCTGTGTGTAGACACAGCTTTGGAAAAATTATCACATTCCTAACTCATTTTTTAAGCCAGCATTTGTATCATACCAAAACCAAAGACTTAACTACAAAAAAAAAAAAAAACAAAAACAAAAACCATGTTCCTGTTGAGCACAGACACAAAATCCTTAACATAAAACTTCTAGAATTTATCATAGAAAAAAAAATCTCTGGTAACTCACAACAAGAAGATACCACCACAAGCCTAATAAAATCACTAAAATTGATAATAACAAGTGTTGGCAATGAAGCAAAGCAATAGAACTCTCACATATTGCTAAGGGAAATGGAAAATAGTAAACCACTTTGGAAAATAGCTTGATGGTTACCTATAAAGTTAAATATATACACTTATATAACCCACTAATTTCACTCCTAGATATGTACCTAAGAGAAATGATAATGAATGCTCAAAGACTTACATTCAAATGTTTATGGTAGCTTTATTCATAAATGCCGAAATATGAAATATTACTCAAGAGTTAAAAAAGAAAGAACAATCTACTAATTCATGCATTATCATGCGAGAATCTTAAAAGTATCATGCTAGCTAAGAGAATCCAGATGCAAAAGGCAACAAAAAAACTCTAAATTTCCACATAGATATTCTACATGTATAACCTTTTGCGAAAAGCAAAACTATAGGCGCAAAACTCAGATCAGTAGTTGCCAGAGACTGGGGATGTGGACAAGTGACTGATGGATTATAAAGGAGTATGGGAAAACATTAGAGCAAAAAACCCTTTTTGTTATATTTCATCTTTGGCATGGATATTACACAATTCTGTACAACTGTTAAATTACAAACGGTAAATTGTTAAAACTCATTGATATTTACATTAAAATGTGTACTAAATGAATCTATTTTTTTTCTTTTTTGGAGAGGAAGAGTTTTGGAGTGGCCCAGATGTTAGTTAGGGTTTCTCCATCTTTTTAGTTCTCCCAGCAATCCAAATTCAACTGTCAAGAGCCTAGTCATGGCCTATCAGTGCATTGACTTTAAATACAAAGATCTGGCATGGCAAAGAATCTGGAATGATCTAAATAAAATCTGACAAGGGGTGGGGGGTGGCGCCTGGGTGGCTCAGTGGGTTAAGTGTCTGCCTTCGGCTCAGTTCATGAGTTCAAGCCCCACATCGGGCTCTCTGCCGTCAGCGCACAGCCTACTTCAGATCCTGTGTCTCCCTCTCTCTGCCCCTGCCCCACTCACACTCTCTCACTCTCTTAAAAATAAATAAATACACTTAAAATCTGACAAGGAAAGGATGAATTTTCCTTGAGCTAGCCTTAGGTAGTTTCAAACTACAAGAACAAAGAGTTTTCTCTAATACAATTAAATAACTGCACTCTTGTTTCGTTTTGTTTTCTTTTCTCCTATGCTTTTTCATCAGAGAAACCTGGAACAAAGTGTTGATTTCTTTTGTAAGTGTGCTTTTCCTAAGGCTTTGAAGAATAACTGATATATTGACCTATCCTCTCATTTTGCTAACAGGGCTTTACCCTCTCTCTCCTCTTTGGCTCTGTCACTACTGACTTCTCAGTCAGGAATGGGTTCATCCATACATACCAGGCAGTTCCACAGTTCAACACTGAGGATTCCGAGATTTGCAAACCTGGTCTTACTTATCAGTTTCTTTTCCAGTTGTACAAATAGCCAAGGCTCATTGAGGCTAGCACAAGTAAATGGGAGTGAGGGGGGAATTGTAATTTTGTTAATCTTTTTTTTTTTCCTTTTCACCTCTTGACCCCCTTAAAGCATTTCTCCCACCCATCAAGCCATGCCTCAGGCAATCACCAATCTGCTGTTCTCTATGAGTTTGCTTTGTTTGTGTTTTTTGCTTGTTTTTGTTGTTAGATTCCACATATAATATCATACGGCATTTGCCTTTCTCTGACTTATTTCAGGCAGCATAGTATCTTTAAGGTCAATCCATGTTGTCTCAAATAGGAAGATTTCATTCTTTTTTTACAGCTATATATATTCTATTGTATCCACATACCACAATTTTTTCCCCATATATTCATTGATGGACATTTAGGTTGTTTCCATATCTTGGCTACTGTAAATAATGCTGTAACAAATGTGAGGCTGCTTTTAAAAATTAATAATAATGACTTTTCTTTTTTCCCTATAGCCTTTATATTTTAGGAACTTATAAGTATTCTTTCATTGGAGAGTGGGTGCTTGTTTATAAATTTCAGTCCTTTGCAACAAACAAAATATCCTTCAAAGTTCTAGAAGGAATATGACTTTTGGGGGAGGAGGGAGGGTCACCTCACTTGTTATCTTATACAAATTGTACACAACTCTTGTTTAATAGTTTCATATTTGTTGCTGACAAATACTTGAATAACACATCAATAGATAATAAAAGCAACATTCAAAACATTCTTGGGACACCTGGGTGGCTCAGCCAGTTAAGTGTCCAACTTCGGCTCAGATCATGATCTTGCGGTTCAAGAGCTCGAACCCCACATTGGGCTCTGTACTGACACCTCAGAGCTTGGAGCCTGCTTTGCATTCTGTGACTCCCTCTCTCTCTGTCCCTCTCCTGCTCATGCTCTGTCTCTGTCTCTCAAAAAATAAATAAATGTTAAAAAAATTTCTTTTTAATATTCTTTACTGGAGCATGAGTAAGGATAATAACTTTAATGAATTGACACATTTCATATAATTTAAATGAGTTTATGATAGTATAAATAATTAGTCACCATGAGGGATGTGTGTAAACCAAATTATCATTTTGAATGGTTAAATAAGTGACATAATTATTTATTCTGCTTTTCTTATGTGAACAGTACCACTGGATAATTCAAAGGCAGATAAGAGGAAGTTTCTCTTAATAGAAGTGTTAGAGTTGATAAATGAAGAAGAAATGATAAAATTAAAAGTATCATCATTTAGCAATAGGTTATTAACCTAGGTATTTATCATTAATGGCTTTCAACATCACAAAAAAGACAACCAAACATTGTATGTTCTGCTGGAAAAAAGAAAATACTTATTAAAAACAAATGCACACAGAGACACAATCTGAACAGTTCAGATGATTCCATCACTACAAGCAACTGAAGGATATGTAAGACACAATTTGGGAAGAATATCAGCATAATCCAGGTGTGGGGAACAATTTTTTGAGAGAAAAATGTCCCATTTCTTCAACAAATTAATAACAAGGGAAAATGAGAATGGGAATAATCTATAGATTGAAAAGACTTAAGAAACATATCAGTCATCCAAAAAAGACAATCCAGATAGTCAACAGACACACGAAAAGATGCTCAACACCACTCATCATCAGGGAAATACAAATCAAAACCACAATGAGATACCACCTCACACCTGTCAGAATGGCTACATTAACAACTCAGGCAACAACAGATGTTGGCAAGGATGCGGGGAAAGAGGATCTCTTTTGCATTGTTGGTGGGAATGCAAGCTGGTGCAGCCACTCTGGAAAACAGTATGGAGGTTCCTCAAAAAACTAAAAATAGAAGTACCCTACGACCCAGCAATTGAACTACTAGGTATTTATCTAAAGGATAAAAAAAAAAAAAAACACTGATTCAAAGAGGCGCATGCACCGCAATGTTTATAGCAACACTCTCAACAATAGCCTGATTATGGAAAGAGCCCAAATGTCCACCGACTGATGAATGGATGAAGAAGATGTGGTATATATACATATACAATGGAATATTACTCAGTGGTCAAAAAGACTGAAATCTTGTCATTTGAAACAACGTGGATGGAGCTAGAATGTATTATGCTAAATGAAATAAGTCAAAGATAAATATCATATAACTTCACTCCTATGTGGAATTTAAGAAACACAACAGATGAACACAGGGGAAAGGAAGCAAAAGTAAGATAAAAACAGAAAGGGAGGCAAACCATAAGAGACTCTTAAATACAGAGAACAAACTGAGGGTTGCTGGAGGAGAGGTGGGTGGGGCGATGGGGATTTAGGAAGGTACTTGTTGGGATGAGCACTGGGTGTTAATGTAAGTGATGAATCACTAAATTCTACTCCTGAAACCATTATTAAACTATATGTTAACTAACTTGGATATAAATAAAATTATAAAAAAGAAACATATGAGTCATTTGCAATGTGTGGATCATATCAAAATCATAATTCAAACAAAATGTTAAAAATGTGACATTTGTGAGATAATGTAAACAGTAGATGATATTAAGTATTCCTAATAATGTCTAATAAGTATATGGAATTTATGATTATAAAAAGAGTCCTTATCTTCTAGAGATATATACTATAAATATAAGAAATGAATGAAAGAGTTAAGAGCTGGAGATATAGATGAAATAGGATTGGCATGAGTTTGCAATTGTTGAATCTGGGCAATGGGTGCAGTGGGGGTTCATTTATTCTGAGCTTTAAGTGCTTACAACTTTTCATGATAAAAAAACCTATTTTTGAGATTCTGGGAAGATGGCGGCGTAGGAGGACGCTGGGCTCACCGCGCATCCTGCTGATCACTTAGATTCCACCTACACCTGCCTAAATAACCCAGAAAACCGCCAGAGGATTAGCAGAACGGAGTCACCAGACCCAAGTGCAGACGAGAGGCCCACGGAAGAGGGTAGGAAGGGCAGCGAGGCGGTGCGCGCTCCACGGACTGGCGGGAGGGAGCCGGGGCGGAGGGGCGGCTCGTCGGCCAAGCAGAGTCCCCGAGTCCGGCTTGCAAAAGCGGAGGGGCCTGACGGACTGTGTTCCGACAGCAAGCGCGACTTAGCGTCTGGGAGGTCATAAGTTAACAGCTCTGCTCGGAAAGCGGGAAGGCCGGAGGACAAAGGGAGGGTGAGCTGTGGAGCCCCCGGACGACAGAGCTCAGTTTGGCGGGGAACAAAGGCGCTCGCCAGCGCCATCTCCCCCGCCCATCCCCCAGCCAAAATCCCAAAAGGAACCGGTTCCGGCCAGGGAAATTGCTCGCTCCGCGCAAACACCCAACTCTGTGCTTCTGTGGAGCCAGACCTCCGGCAGCGGATCTGACTCCCTCCGGCTGCCACAGGGCCCCTCCTGAAGTGGATCACCTAAGGAGAAGCGAGCTAAGCCTGCCCCCCCCTGCCGCCGTGCACCTTGCCTTCCCACCCCAGCTAATACGCCAGATCCCCAGCATCACAAGCCTGGCAGTGTGCAAGTAGCCCAGACGGGTCACGCCACCCCACAGTGAATCCCGCCCCTAGGAGAGGGGAAGAGAAGGCACACACCAGTCTGACTGTGGCCCCAGCGGTGGGCTGGGGGCAGACATCAGGTCGGACTGCGGCCCCGCCCACCAACTCCAGTTATACACCACAGCACAGGGGAAGTGCCCTGCAGGCCCTCACCACACCAGGGACTATCCAAAATGACCAAGCGGAAGAATTCCCCTCAGAAGAATCTCCAGGAAATAACAACAGCTAATGAGCTGATCAAAAAGGATTTAAATAATATAACAGAAAGTGAATTTAGAATAATAGTCATAAAATTAATCGCTGGGCTGGAAAACAGCATACAGGACAGCAGAGAATCTCTTGCTACAGAGATCAAGGGACTAAGGAGCAGTCACGAGGAGCTGAAAAACGCTTTAAAGGAAATGCAAAACAAAATGCAAACCACCACGGCTCGGATGGAAGAGGCAGAGGAGAGAATAGGTGAACTAGAAGATAAAGTTATGGAAAAAGAGGAAGCTGAGAAAAAGAGAGATGAAAAAATCCAGGAGTATGAGGGGAAAATTAGAGAACTAAGTGATATACTAAAAAGAAATAATATACGCATAATTGGTATCCCAGAGGAGGAAGAGAGAGGGAAAGGTGCTGAAGGGGTACTTGAAGAAATAATAGCTGAGAACTTCCCTGAACTGGGGAAGGAAAAAGGCATTGAAATCCAAGAGGCACAGAGAACTCCCTTCAGACGTAACTTGAATCGACCTTCTGCACGACATATCATAGTGAAACTGGCAAAATACAAGGATAAAGAGAAAATTCTGAAAGCAGCAAGGGGTAAACGTGCCCTCACATATAAAGGGAGACCTATAAGACTCGTGACTGATCTCTCTTTTGAAACTTGGCAGGCCAGAAAGAATTGGCACGAGATTTTCAGTGTGCTAGACAGAAAAAATATGCAGCCAAGAATCCTTTATCCAGCAAGTCTGTCATTTAGAATAGAAGGAGAGATAAAGGTCTTCCCAAACAAACAAAAACTGAAGGAATTTGTCACCACTAAACCAGCCCTACAAGAGATCCTAAGGGGGACCCTGTGAGACAAAGTACCAGAGACATCACTACAAGCATAAAACATACAGACATCACAATGACTCTAAACCCGTATCTTTCTATAATAACACTGAATGTAAATGGATTAAATGCGCCAACCAAAAGACATAGGGTATCAGAATGGATAAAAAAACAAGACCCATCTATTTGCTGTCTACAAGAGACTCATTTTAGACCTGAGGACACCTTTAGATTCAGAGTGAGGGGATGGAGAACTATTTATCATGCTACTGGAAGCCAAAAGAAAGCTGGAGTAGCCATACTTATATCAGACAAACTAGACTTTAAATTAAAGGCTGTAACAAGAGATGAAGAAGGACATTATATAATAGTTACAGGGTCTATCCATCAGGAAGAGCTAACAATTATAAATGTCTATGCGCCGAATACCGGAGCCCCCAAATATATAAAACAATTACTCATAAACAGAAGCAACCTTATTGATAAGAATGTGGTAATTGCTGGGGACTTTAACACCCCACTTACAGAAAAGGATAGATCATCTAGACACACGGTCAATAAAGAAACAAGGGCCCTGAATGAGACACTGGATCAGATGGACTTGACAGATATATTTAGAACTCTGCATCCCAAAGCAACAGAATATACTTTCTTCTCGAGTGCACATGGAACATTCTCCAAGATAGATCATATACTGGGTCACAAAACAGCCCTTCATAAGTTTACAAGAATTGAAATTATACCATGCATACTTTCAGACCACAATGCTATGAAGCTTGAAATCAACCACAGGAAAAAGTCTGGAAAACCTCCAAAAGCATGGAGGTTAAAGAACACCCTACTAACGAATGAGTGGGTCAACCAGGCAATTAGAGAAGAAATCAAAAAATATATGGAAACAAACGAAAATGAAAATACAACAATCCAAACGCTTTGGGACGCAGCGAAGGCAGTCCTGAGAGGAAAATACATTGCAATCCAGGCCTATCTCAAGAAACAAGAAAAAGCCCAAATACAAAATCTAACAGCACACCTAAAGGAAATAGAAGCAGAACAGCAAAGGCAGCCTAAACCCAGCAGAAGAAGAGAAATAATAAAGATCAGAGCAGAAATAAACAATATAGAATCTAAAAAAACTGTAGAGCAGATCAACGAAACCAAGAGTTGGTTTTTTGAAAAAATTAACAAAATTGACAAACCTCTAGCCAGGCTTCTCAAAAAGAAAAGGGAGATGACCCAAATAGATAAAATCATGAATGAAAATGGAATTATTACAACCAATCCCTCAGAGATACAAACAATTATCAGGGAATACTATGAAAAATTATATGCCAACAAATTGGACAACCTGGAAGAAATGGACAAATTCCTGAACACCCACACTCTTCCAAAACTCAATCAGGAGGAAATAGAAAGCTTGAACAGACCCATAACCAGCGAAGAAATTGAATCGGTTATCAAAAATCTCCCAACAAATAAGAGTCCAGGACCAGATGGCTTCCCAGGGGAGTTCTACCAGACATTTAAAGCAGAGATAATACCTATCCTTCTCAAGCTATTCCAAGAAATAGAAAGGGAAGGAAAACTTCCAGACTCATTCTATGAAGCCAGTATTACTTTGATTCCTAAACCAGACAGAGACCCAGTAAAAAAAGAGAACTACAGGCCAATATCCCTGATGAATATGGATGCCAAAATTCTCAATAAGATACTAGCAAATCGCATTCAACAGCATATAAAAAGAATTATTCACCATGATCAAGTGGGATTCATTCCTGGGATGCAGGGCTGGTTCAACATTCGCAAATCAATCAACGTGATACATCACATTAACAAAAAAAAAAGAGAAGAACCATATGATCCTGTCAATCGATGCAGAAAAGGCCTTTGACAAAATCCAGCACCCTTTCTTAATAAAAACCCTTGAGAAAGTCGGGATAGAAGGAACATACTTAAAGATCATAAAAGCCATTTATGAAAAGCCCACAGCTAACATCATCCTCAATGGGGAAAAACTGAGAGCTTTTTCCCTGAGATCAGGAACACGACAGGGATGCCCACTCTCACCGTTGTTGTTTAACATAGTGCTGGAAGTTCTAGCATCAGCAATCAGACAACAAAAGGAAATCAAAGGCATCAAAATTGGCAAAGATGAAGTCAAGCTTTCGCTTTTTGCAGATGACATGATATTATACATGGAAAATCCGATAGACTCCACCAAAAGTCTGCTAGAACTGATACATGAATTCAGCAAAGTTGCAGGATACAAAATCAATGTACAGAAATCAGTTGCATTCTTATACACTAACAATGAAGCAACAGAAAGACAAATAAAGAAACTGATCCCATTCACAATTGCACCAAGAAGCATAAAATACCTAGGAATAAATCTAACCAAAGATGTAAAGGATCTGTATGCTGAAAACTATAGAAAGCTTATGAAGGTAATTGAAGAAGATTTAAAGAAATGGAAAGACATTCCCTGCTCATGGATTGGAAAAATAAATATTGTCAAAATGTCAATACTACCCAAAGCTATCTACACATTCAATGCAATCCCAATCAAAATTGCACCAGCATTCTTCTCGAAACTAGAACAAGCAATCCTAAAATTCATATGGAACCACAAAAGGCCTCGAATAGCCAAAGGAATTTTGAAGAAGAAGACCAAAGCAGGAGGCATCACAATCCCAGACTTTAGCCTCTACTACAAAGCTGTTATCATCAAGACAGCATGGTATTGGCACAAAAACAGACACACAGACCAATGGAATAGAATAGAAACCCCAGAACTAGACCCACAAACGTATGGCCAGCTCATCTTTGACAAAGCAGGAAAGAACATCCAGTGGAAAAAAGACAGCTTCTTTAACAAATGGTGCTGGGAGAACTGGACAGCAACATGCAGAAGGTTGAAACTAGACCACTTTCTCACACCATTTACAAAAATAAACTCAAAATGGATAAAGGACCTGAATGTGAGACAGGAAACCATCAAAACCTTAGAGGAGAAAGCAGGAAAAGACCTCTCTGACCTCAGCCGTAGCAATCTCTTACTCGACACATCCCCAAAGGCAAGGGAATTAAAAGCAAAAGTGAATTACTGGGACCTTATGAAGATAAAAAGCTTCTGCACAGCAAAGGAAACAACCAACAAAACTAAAAGGCAACCAACAGAATGGGAAAAGATATTTGCAAATGACATATCGGACAAAGGGCTAGTATCTAAAATCTATAAAGAGCTCACCAAACTCCACACCCGAAAAACAAATAACCCAGTGAAGAAATGGGCAGAAAACATGAATAGACACTTCTCTAAAGAAGACATCCAGATGGCCAACAGGCACATGAAAAGATGTTCAGCGTCGCTCCTTATCAGGGAAATACAAATCAAAACCACACTCAGGTATCACCTCACGCCAGTCAGAGTGGCCAAAATGAACAAATCAGGAGACTACAGATGCTGGAGAGGATGTGGAGAAACGGGAACCCTCTTGCACTGTTGGTGGGAATGCAAACTGGTGCAACTGCTCTGGAAAGCAGTGTGGAGGTTCCTCAGAAAATTAAAAATAGACCTACCCTATGACCCAGCAATAGCACTGCTAGGAATTTACCCAAGGGATACAGGAGTACTGATGCATAGGGGCACTTGTACCCCAATGTTCATAGCAGCACTCTCAACAATAGCCAAATTATGGAAAGAGCCTAAATGTCCATCAACTGATGAATGGATAAAGAAATTGTGGTTTATATACACAATGGAATACTACGTGGCAATGAGAAAAAATGAAATATGGCCTTTTGTAGCAACGTGGATGGAACTGGAGAGTGTGATGCTAAGTGAAATAAGCCATACAGAGAAAGACAGATACCATATGGTTTCACTCTTATGTGGATCCTGAGAAACTTAACAGGAACCCATGGGGGAGGGGAAGGAAAAAAAAAAAAAAGAGAGGTTAGAGTGGGAGAGAGCCAAAGCATAAGAGACTGTTAAAAACTGAGAACAAACTGAGGGTTGATGGGGGGTGGGAGGGAGGGGAGAGTGGGTGATGGGTATTGAGGAGGGCACCTTTTGGGATGAGCACTGGGTGTTGTATGGAAACCAATTTGTCAATAAATTTCATATATAAAAAAAAATTTTTAAAAAACCTATTTTTAATGAGATACAGAAATACATACACAAAAAATAACGTTTCTTGAGCCCATTTTATCTGGCTGTAATAATCACATCACCATTTCAAACCTTAATACAGGCAACACATAAAGGTGGGAAGATGGTTGACATTTATTACTTTCGCCTTTCAGATAATAGGAATTTTCTTTGCTCTTTCTAATCTTGTAACTAATGAGCTCTTAAGTTATAGTTATCATTCAATATTTTAAGACCAAAACTCCTTTCAGGATGACTCTTCAAAATGATCTTTACCACCACCAATCTGCTTCTCAACCTTATTCTAACACTGTTAGCACCTGGAACAAAACAGTCTTATACAATTGGTTATAAAAATGTCCACACTAAAAAGTGAAATCTAATGTCTAAGTATCACCAAATCTTCAAATTCCTTTATAAATTATTCCAAATGCACAGGGTGATGTATGAAATTGCTGAATTACTACATTCTACGCCTAAAACTAGTAACAATGTGTGTTAACTAACTGGAATTAAAAGAAATACTTTAGGGACACCTGGGTGGCTCAGTCGGTTGTCTGACTTCAGCTCAGGTTATGATTTCGCACTCTGTAAGTTTGAGTCCTGTGTCAAGCTCTGTGCTGACAGCTCAGAGCCTGGAGCCTGCTTCAGATTCTGTGTCTCCTTCTCTCCCTGCCCCTCCCCTGCTTGTGATCTGTCTCTCTCTCAAAAATAACTAAACATTAAAAATAATTTAAAAAAAGAAACACCTTAATTAATTAATTGATCCAAATGTTGTCTTATTATTATGATGTGTTCTTTTGCCTCTGACTAGCTGAAAGCAATACTAGTTATGAACGAAGAGTCTACTATTCATTTTTCCTTTTCTTAGTCAATGACATTGCCATGAGAATACACATTATTTTTCCACTCATTTACTCAGCAAGTATTCAGGATCTACTTAAGGTTCTCGGAAGGGTATGAAAAGGAAGTCAATAATTACTTTAAATTTAATTAGATGGTAGAGAAGAAAATATTTTCAAAATTATTATATTAGTAACTTCATAATCATTTAGTCTACAGTATATGTAAATTTAGTTAGTCTTAAAGGTTCTGGATAACCTTTGTAAAAAGCAGTCTCACCCAAGTTTTTAAAATTAAATGATTTCAGTTGATGGAGATGCATCAGACCTGCTTTCAAGGAAAAATGAAACAGTACTAGATTTTTATTTATTTATTTTTTTTTATTTTTTTTTAATTTTTTTTTTTTTTTAGTACTAGATTTTTAAATAGAGATCAATAAAATGTAAGAAGCCATTCCTTATGTGTGAAAGTGCTGGAGAATGCTTACTGGAATGAAATAGAGTGAAAACAAGACTTCTTTGGATTGTACTGAATGTATTGATTAGATTGATTGGATTGACTGTGATGCTGGAGTTGAACTGATTGGGCTTAATTAAAAAAGGGAAGAACCTTTTTTGGGCACTAATAAGAATAAGAGGATGGGTAGTTAGGAGACAAGCAAGCAACGAGTTTGGGTTTGACTGGTTAGATCACTGAAAAGAGGTAAGCATCCTTAAACTAGGATTCACAAAACTAAACCATTGATTCAAATGTAAACAAACATTTATTAACCACATGCTAGCAGGCACTATTAACTTTATAATTCTGGTTAAGAAACAATATCTCAGGGCATGCCTAGGTGGCTCAGTTGGTCAGGCATCTGACTTGATTTTGGCTCAGGCTGTGATCTCACAGTTTATGAAATCGAGCCCCTTATTGGGCTCGATGTTGGGCATGCAGGCTGCTTGAGATTCTCTCTCTCTTTCTCTCTCTCTCCCTACCATCCCCCACTTGCACTCTCTCTCTCTCTCAAAATAAAACAAAATAAAATAGTTAAAAAGAAAAAATAAAAATGATCTCAGAAGCTCTCCTAGGACAAACTTGAAGAGGAATAGACTGCAGTGACAGAGATGAACAAAAAGGTCATTGAGTTCCTTCAGGCATGAAAAAGAAGGGTCTAACCAAGCCCTGAGAAGCAAGCCACCAGGATTTCAATAGCTTGACTCCCTTGATTGAGTCCCAAGTCAGACCAAATATATACCAAACTCTGTTTTATACCAAAGCATATTAAAGTTCCAATGTATCAATATTAAAGTAATCTTGTAGTCAGTTTCTTTGGTAAATACTTTAGGCTTAAGTCATCCTTTACCACAACACTAGCAAAATAAAACAAACCACCCATTTCTCTTTTTATTACTGGCCAACAAGCAGAGTTATTGAACAGAGATTATTTCTTAAAGTGTAGTAAGTTCCTAAATGGGCCATATCTCAGAATTCTAGGGACCTGATGCTACTCTTTCAGATTCCATTTCTATTCGTTTCTGTACATTTTCAAAGGGGATAGAAACCTCCTAGGAAAAGAACTCAAAATAGTTTGTACTAGCAGTTAAAGCCTACAGAAGAAGAAAGACGAACAAGAGGAGGACTCTAGGGTTCCCAGGAGTTCATCCATTTGGGGAGAAAAGGTACCTAGGCGGTGAGTCAGACTGAAGTATGTCTGAAGACACTTCTAGTTTATAGCATGCTGGTTATGACTGAACTTGACTTAAACCAGCCATCCTAGAGCATGTGTCTTAGGAAAACCAATAAGTAGAAATAAAAGAGGTGTTTGGATAAGATCTGCAAACTTGGTGTCTAAGTCTTTCTCCTTGGAAGCAGTGGAGGGAACCAATTTCTTAGACCTTAAAATACTGGTAAAAACAGACACCCCTGTGGAGGACAGAAACTACAGAAATCAAAGGAGGCAGCAATCAATAATCCAGGGTTAAGCGACAGCAGTAAAGCCAACAGCAGCTTGAGGGAGCTTCAAGCTTTTGCTTGATACTCGTGGGGGTCTCCTAAAGTCACAGGAAGGGAAGGGAACCTCCAAAAGAAAACCGAAATTCTACAGTTACTTATACTTGTATTAGGGACTATCAAAACAGCAAGATTCTGATTATTTAACACAGAACTGCCAATAAGGTGGATAAGTGATGAATAAATTGCAGGCATACCACAAGATACTGATCCCTTCATCTCTCAGGGTAGACAGAGCCCTGTGCATCCAGAGCCCCATTTTCCACTCCACAGGAGTTAAATACCTTCATCACTGGATGCTCCATGACAATGTCACGCTTGTAGCCAAAGAGGTGCTCTATCACCTGGCCAGAGTAGAGCCTATGATGGGCCTATGGAACTGCCGGAGGTGTGTTCTAAGGACCAACAAGATAGCCTGAACCAAGGTATGGAGGAGTGCTAGATGTGGTGGAGATTGGAGATACAGGTCAGGGCACAGGTCTGGTAAGTACAGCTCCCAGCGAACAGTATGAGATAATGCTTCACATGTAAAGGATAATGCTCTTTGTGGCCGATGTGGCCTTTACTAGCAATATCCAAGCCAGCGGCAGTGTGATTGCCCCAACAATGTGTGTGCATTCTGTAAGTGAGAGCATCGTCAATACTTTGAAATGTTTAATATGAAAACTTCTATTGCATTCGCAATCTGTTCATATTATCCCCCCAAAATTTCCATATTTCACTTGCTAATAAAAGAGCTGTAACTTTCTTTAAAAATAATTTCCAATCCTGTGCATTTTTGAGTAGTTGTGAAAAAAAATTTATCACTGTCTGTTGGAACAGCCTGGATGATGGGAGAGAAATTGATTGTTTTATTCAACACATATTTATTGAGCATCTCCTATATACCAAGCATGGCTCTGGGTGCTGAGGATACAGTAGCAAAGAAAAGAGACAAAAATCTCTGCCTTCTTGGGGTAGGTCAACAATGAACAAGTACAATATGTATGTTTTGGACAATGATAATTGCTAATGAGAAGAATAAATTAGGGAAGGTGATGAGGTTGCCAGGATCTCCAGAAAAGGCCTTATGAGAAGGTGATATTTGAGTTCAGACCTGAGTCCTGATCCAGTCAGGAATAGCAGAACCACTTCTAAATGTAAAACTTGATGTTAAAAAGTTATTTTCATATAAATAAGCTCAAGTTCTTAAAATTTGAAAAGTCTTTATTAGGAGGAAATATTACACTGCTATTGTGTTTAATAACTTTCCTAAATCTCTGATTATTTTTATAATGATATCATATAAAGAAACTCAAAGGACGTACTAACGAAGGTTCTCTAAGGCTGACCTTCCAGTGATGTAGAAGACAGAGGCAATGTCTGGATATTTCAAACTGCTGTCATTCTTTTATTATAAAGACGCTTGTTTTAAAAAATGATTTTTGTTTCTTTTGTAGCCTACATTTCTCATGTAACTGGCTATTCTCCTCTATAGTCTTTGGAGATAGAAGGAGACAGACTCATATAACCCGGGTCTTTTCTCTCCAGAAGTGCCCACTCCTTAAAGGCAGAAACTTTGCCTTATTTGTTTTTATATTCCCATGCTTGGCCAAGCTGAATACATGGGAGCCACGAAACAGCATTTGTTAATGAATGAACTTTATTTTAAATATTTTCCCTCCTTCTAATGTCCATTGTAGATCTTCAAAGACAAGTTGAAAGAAAGAAAATTGCCCATTAGTGACATTCAGTGAGGACAGGACACCAGCTACAAGCCAAACGCCAGGCGGAATCTATCAGCAGCAGAGCAAGCACTGATCTACTCTCCTATTCCTGCCTCTAGAAAAGCAAACGAGCCAAGGAAATGAGGCAGAAAAAATTGGCCCATGCCACCACCTGCCCCTGCAGTCTACACCTTATGGCTCCCTTTAGGCTGCTGTCTATACCACAGCTCTCCACAGCCACCCACCCATTCTTGCAGACCAACGCCAACGTTGTAGGCCTCCCTCCCAAGCGGCAGCAGAATTCAGCAAGTCCCAAGTGCCCTTCTGTTCAAGGAACTGACAGGTGCACAGGCCCTCTATCTTATTTTCTTCCCTCAGCATATCACTAAATATAAAGCTTTCCCGTCTTCTGTCTACTCCCAATACTCTCATCACACTGAGAGTACCCTTTACTTCCTCTCCCCTGGTCTAACTTCCTGCTCCTCTTTTCCCATTTGTACATTCTTTAGATGAGGACTGGAAGAATGATCAGCACACTCCTCTATGTCTTCCACCTTTGACATCTGAATTTCCTGAGCACACACCTCTCAGGAGCTGGCTACATCCCCTGTACCATGAGGGTGGTACCACATCCCCTGTACCACCGAAATCAGAGAGAGGGGGCCATGCCTAATTCATTCTCCAGTACCACTTCCAGTTACACTCTCACCTGTCTATAAAGCCCCACTCTTCAATGCTATCCAATTCTTTCTACTGCTCTTGCCTACCATCTCCTGGTCTGTCCTCCATTTGTGAAAAAGGCAATATCAGATTCATAGCCTTCCCTACCAACCCAAATCCTTTCATTATCCTGACTGAATCCAATGCCCATATGGACAATTGAGCCAATATCCTAGCCTCCCACCTCGTGTCCCTGTCATCTGCAATGCCCATCGATTCCACTCCACTGGCTTTGTTACTTCCCATATTTCTATGGATGTACTGTTGAAATGTGTCATCACCAAAAACAAAATTAGTAATTTACATGTCCCAGTCATTCACTCCTCCCTCCTATCCTCCCAGCAAACTCACCCAATTACTCTCCTATACTCTGATCTATAACCTCATAGGTGCCCCAGTCCAGAGCTCAATTTTTCTTTTCCACTACCCTAAACTCCTTTGCCCCCCTTCCCCAGTCCTGTACCCAAAAAAGCACAAATATCAGACAGAGCAAGAAATACTTACAGGAGAGTGAATAGGCAGTTTGTAGAGCATAGGGTTATTCAGAGCACAGTACAATTATAGGAAAGAAGGTAGGTATAAATAAGCTTCAAAGCTTTTACTAATGAATTTATTGTCTAAACTAAAAAGAGGAAAAAAGGCTCATTTTCTTCCTTCATATACATTAAGAAATTTGGATAACTGTAACAAGTACCAGCTAAAATTTCACTTTATCTAAAACTTAGCTGGTTAGGGAAGACGTCTACTAAAGGCAATGAAGCCTGATTGAGGTTGGAGGCCAAGACATTCTTTTCAGATAATTATAAAACCACTTTATGGGTAAAAACTGCTAAATATGAATAATATAACTGCCCAAAATGCACTTATATGACTTTTAAGATATAGCCCTCCTTTCCTCCCCTGCCTCTGTCAGCAGTGTAACTACAGGTATTTAAAATAATAAAACTGCATTTTAAAAACTGAATGTTCCAAGTCAACTTGTCACTAAAACAGGCAGGGTTTTCTTCCAATTAGGATTATTTCATCTTGTATTACTGCATTTAAAGAGGGTTTTTAGAGATTCCACACCTGATTTTTTTCCTTTATGAAGGTATGGTCAACCACAATTAATTTAGATTCTCAAAGTAATCGGGAGGACAACTCATTTGAGTGAACAACATTAAATGACAGGTTCAAAGTTATTCAGTTGAACTTTTCAAGTTCAAGTGTTTTTAAATAAAGTTGTAATTCTAAAATAAGGAAGCTGAAATTTGTTTTTAGCAAGAAATCAGAATAATGTTCCAATGGCCATTGTCCTTCGCCCAGAGACACGGTGAACCATTCCCAATGATCTCACTGTTGCATGAAGTCTTATCTGAATTCTCCCATTAGAAAGACTCTAGAACGAGTTTCTGAGCCTCTCAAAAGAAAAAACAAAACAAAACAAAAACAAAAACAAAGAAACATCAGTCACATTACTATAATGTGACCAAAAACAGTATTAATTTTATTTCCAGTGTTGACCCCTAAAGAAAATTGGCTACTCCTACAAAACAAAAAACAAACAAACAAAAAAACCTTTCAAATGATATAGTTTATTAGTAAGGATATTCAAAAGAATATATTCTGAGAAATAATTCTAATAGAGGAGCTTCAAAAGTATTTTGAACAGTGAGAGTGCCCTTCAAATAAATGTGTAACATCCCAGTGACACTGCTTACAGAAACACACCCAGTGAGAAATCAAAGTTCTGATGTGTTTATAAAAAGGTCTATCACTAGATAGTCACTTTTTATTTATTCAACAAATATTTACTGAACCCCTATTTTGTGCTGGCTCTGTGCCAGGCATACAGTGGTAAACAGAGATAGTATCTATACTCAGGGAGCTTAAAGTGTAGTGGGGAAGGGTACCTGGGTGGCTCAGTTGGTTAAGCATCTGTGTCTTGATCTCAGCTTAAGTCTTGATCTCAGGGTCATGAGTTTAAGCCCCGCACTAGGCTCAACACTGGGCATGGAGCCTATTTAAAAATAGTGTAGTGGGGAAACAGGCAATGGGTGAGTAAGACAAAAAATACATAGTATCAATTATATGTGACACAGAGTCAAAGAACAAAGTGAGAGGGGTTGATAACTTCAGTGGGACCTTCTGAAGATAGAGTGCTCAAGGGAGGCTTCTTGAAGCAGGCGACACATGAGCTGAGATCTAAAGGCCGAGGCAGAGTCAATCATTTGAAGGAGGAAGAAGCTTAGTCCAGCCTGAGTAAGGACCCAAATGAAAAAAAGGCTAGTTGATTCCAAGAAACTGAAAGAGAGTGACTGTGACTGAAGTGTGGGGAGGCAGAAGGCATGAGACCAGTGAGACAGAGGTGGACCAGGCAATGCAGAGCCCTGCAAACCCAAGTTAAAAAGTCGCCACCATTATAACTGGCATACCCACTGTGGAAAACAGTATGGAGAGTCCTCAAAAAATTAAAAATAGAACTACCCTCTGGTCCAAAAATCACACTACTATGTAGTTACCCAAAGAATACAAAAATACTAATTCAAAGGGATGCATGCACCATGATGTTTGCAGCAGTATTATCTATGATAGCTAAATTCTGGAAACAGCCCAAGTGTCCACTGATTGACGAATGGATAAAGAAGATGCAGCATACACACACACACACACACACACACACACACACACACACACACACACTGGAATATTGCTCAGCCATAAAAATGAATGAAATCTTGCCATTTGCAATAACATGGATGGAGCTAGAGGGTATTATGCTAAGTGAAATAAGTCGGGCAGAGAAAGACAAATACCATATGATTTTACTTATATATGGAATCTAAGAAATAAAAGAGATGAACAAAGGAAGAGAAAAGAGACAGAGAGGCAAACCCAGAAACAGACTCTTAAGTATAGAGAAAACATTGGGGCACCTGGGTGGCGCAGTCGGTTAAGCGTCCGACTTCAGCCAGGTCACAATCTCACGGTCCATGAGTTCGAGCCCCGCGTCGGGCTCTGGGCTGATGGCTCAGAGCCTGGAGCCTGTTTCCGATTCTGTGTCTCCCTCTCTCTCTGCCCCTCCCCCGTTCATGCTCTGTCTCTCTCTGTCCCAAAAATAAATAAACGTTGAAAAAAAAAATTTAGAGAACACACTGATGGTTAAATGAAGGAAGTTGGGTGGGAGATGGGTTAAATAGGTGATGGGGATTAAGGACTGCACTTGTTGGGATAAGCCCTGAGTGACGTATGGAAGTGTTGCATCATTGTATTGTACACCTGAAACTAATATTACACTGTATGTTAAGTAAGTGGAATTTAAATTAAAAATTTTTAAAGTCACTGACACTGCGAGGTATATTAATATGGAAAAAAAAGAGCCACACGGTGGTCTGTACACATTGATGAAAGGATGTAAAATGTTTTGCAATGATAAAAAGAACACAAGCATTGAAACCACTTGTGTGTAAATTATCTTTTAATGTTTATTTATTTTTGAGAGAGACAGACAGAGAAACAGAGACAGAGCATGATCAGGGGAGGGGCAGAGAGAGAGGAGACACAGAATCTGAAGTAGGCTCCAGGCTCTGAGTTATCAGCACAGAGCCTGGTGTGAGGCTCCAACCCATGAACACGAGATCATGACCTGAGCCAAAGTCAGATGCTTAACCAGCTGAGCCACCCACGCTCCCCAAAACCACTTGAGTTTAAAGATGAGCTTTGTAATACTTTGTTTTAGAACTTGTTAACCAGGCAATAATATGGTTATAGTTTAGATTTTAAAAATGAGTTACTGCCACATACTTAAAAAGCTCATTCTTTCAGCTAAGGATTCACTTTAAAATCTTGGCATGCTACTTACTGACTGTAACAAACCCTGTTGGCTCTTCGCTTAGGTCCTGTCTATCCATCTCCATGGTACAGGGCATCAACCTTCCAGATTCTATATGCTTTGCTGCTAACTGTTCATTATGGAAACATTAGATTTGTTCTTAGGGTTCAACCTTAGACTTTGTAGCTACCTGCGGGTGAGAACCAGAGGTGCCTAGGAGTTTGATGTCCTACCCAACCTGTGCTGGGTATAAACATCCAATTCACTTTCCCTAGAAAGACAAAACTGATGTGTAATGTACACTCCAGCGCCTCGGGAGGAATTAGGCTTGGACTTTACTGGAAAGTAGACCTTTGCTTGAATTCTTCCCCAATTCATTCCTGGTTTTTCCTGGGAACACTTAATGCACTGACTGAACCCAAATCCTCAGCTCATGTTCTCATAAGTAGATCTAATCATTTCTTTATATCTGCAAGTTTTTATTTATTCATCTATGCATTTTCTCACCAATCTTTATTGAGGATCTACCAGGTGATGTGTGCAGTGCAAGGCAGTCAGTGTATAATGAAAAAACATGCTTTAGTCTAACCCTACATCTAAGTATAATATATTCTAAGTTAGTGAAGTTACTTGCATTAGATTAATCAAAGAATTTATGTGATTACTCAAACTAAGTTATTTGTATTTGATCATAGTCAATCAACTGAACAAATTAAGAAGGTACAACAAAGGTAGAATGCTTCCAGAAATGCCAGCACTTGAAATTGTTTCTACAATGAATACATCTTGAATAAAAGCAAAATATATGCAATACTTTTAAAGCCTCTGCAGACCTAAAATCACTATGTGAGTTTAAAACTGGACTATGTGAAGCACAAGTTGCTTATAATTATCGTGTGTTTTAGAAGTAGTTCTGACTTATTATCTAGTTGTATTTAAAAATGCATTTGTAGGGGCGCCTGGGTGGCTCAGTCAGTTGAGCGTCCGACTTTGGCTCAGGTCATGATCTCGTGGTCTGTGAGTTCGAGCCCCACGTCGGGCTCTGTGCTGACAGCTCAGAGCCTGGAGCCTGTTTCAGATTCTGTGTCTCCCTCTCTCTCTGCCCCTCCCTCGCTCATGCTCTGTCTCTCTCTCTCTCTCTCTCTGTCAAGAATAAACATAAAAAAAATTTTTTAAAAATAAAAATGCATTTGTATTACAGCTGTTGGCAGAATACACTTATCCATAGACCTAATGTCATTGATTTCTAAGTTAACAAGAGCCCCACATTATAAACTGTTTAGCCCATAGTGTGCCTGAACTCTTATACATTCTCTATGGAAAAATAGTAAGAGTCCATGTTGGTGTGGTACTTTTATTTGATAAAGCAAGCAAGCAAACAAAACCTGAAAGAAAGTCACTTTCACTCTTCCCTCAGGTCTGGTTCCATAGAGCAAGCCCTTCTTGTAGGAGTCTCCTTTCTTCTTGTGGGCCGTCCTAGGTCGATGCATTTTCCCTTCCATTTCTACCACCCCGCCTTCAATAATAGTGGGCCTCATTCAGTACATGTCACTCCCACATAAGGCTTTACTATGCTTCACCTGAGCCCCCGAAATTCCAGTAATACCTCCCCTTCCCCATCAACATCCTCCTGTAAAGGAATTCCATGAGATACTACTTACCTGTGTTTTCCTTGGGGAGCAGGATGTGTCACACGAGGAGACGGAAGGGTATATCAACAGCTGGCAAAAATCCTAACAGGTGAAGATCACAGCAGTTAGTAACCTTTTTACTGCTAATTTTACAGTTAACTGTCATTAATTACATGTTGAATTAATTACATAGTTTTTTTAAGTGTAAAAATACCTTACGCAACTTTTCTGTGTGAATATGTATTCAAAGAGTAGTTATCTATATCCCATGGCTTGTACGTTGTATTTTAAAATTAGAGACACGAGAAAGATGAAATCTTTCAAATAAGTACATGAGCATTTTTCTGTTAAAGTGGTCTCTGACTTGCCCAACTTGTTGGGAAAAATCTTCTTCACTAACTTTCATAATATCAGCACTGTTTCATAAAAATAGTAAGAACTAGAAAAATTTGTTGGAGATGTGAAAGGCATGGACACTTTTTATCAAAACAAAATGCTCTTTGTTCACTATAATTTGACAAGGGCCTTATTTTAAAAGTTGGGTTAATTAGGGACAATAAAATTTTGATCTGTAGCTCACCCAAGTACTTGGAATCAAGTCAATCAACAGAGATCAGTCCCAAAGTGTGGGACTTTAGGACTTTTATTCCACTCTTTGTAACACAGATGCCACACAGGTTCCTAATACTCCTTAAAATGTGCCTAATATTGGTTCAAGTTGTTGCAAGTTTAAAACCTGCCCTGAGACATCTGCAAATTTCTAGGTACTTGGACTCTCATGGTTACCTTTGGATTTTCCTTCTTAACTGAATCTCTTTCTCTACTCTGGGCCTTATAGCATTCACTTTATCTCCATCCTGGCATCAACCCAAATTGCCCCTTGATTCCTAATCAAAACAATTGTATATAAAATATAATTGAATGTAGCAGAACTATTATTGAAGGTGTGTATGCTTCAAAGGAGAATTTAAAGACCTTATGTATCACTCATTCACCCACCTAGTTAAAAGAGCCTCTTAGACTTTCCTGCTCTTTTTCTCTTATTTATTAAATATAAGGATATTGCAAGCTCATATAAAAAATTCAAACAATGCATTAGAACATGTGGTGAACTAAAATTCATATCCCACATCTTTGATACTTTCTTGTTTGTCCTTCCCAAAGAGAAGTTATTCCTATTGTGGCACATTATGTTCCCTGACAAACCAAAAACCATCCCCTACTTCTGTGGGAAAAAAAATTCATTTGTTTCAGGGCAGCAATATTGTTATTACTGGGGTGTAATCACGATTCATCTAAGCCACTTGTGTCAATCCATTTTCCTGTGTCAGATACTCCTTTTCCGGCATCCCTTACAATCAGTGGTGACTATTTGACGCAGTTTAGAATGATGAGTCACATGTAGGGTGTGTGTGCCTGTATTTAGGGCATGGGGCTGGCTTCTAGCACTTTGGAAAGTCCATGTGCCCAATTAGTGAAACATTCATACATTCACACAGAGATTCATTCACAAACACACCTATATACTCTTATATTCGCACACATTCCCAATCTTTTTCTCACATTCACAATCTGTTAAATACTTTCTCACAGGTGTTCTTCCCTCACCTTCCACATTCTCTGCTGTATTCACACTTTACTCTTGTGCATACTCTTGGTTGAACACTCACCTACACTTCCTCTTGTGCACTCTTTCTCACATACACTTTCTCATGTACACGCTCTCTCTTACACCCTCAGTTTCACACTCAGCCACGAACATATTTTTAGTCTCACACACACTCTCACACACAAGTCACTCACTCTCTTATACGCTCTTATGTGCCCACTCTCTTGCACTCTCAGAGACAATCTTTTACTTTCTTATACTTTTTCATTCTTTCATACACACTCATACTCTACATACTGTGGTCTTATTTTCTTAGTCTTAAATAAATGTTTTGTGAGAATAGTTGCAATAGAAATAAAGAAAATGGTCAAAGCAATATGTCTCTATGTGGTATTTCACCAGGGTCTAAGTTGTAGTCTGGTTCTAAAATATGCATCATAGTATACCCAGAAACAGTGATGTTGAGTGTGGCAGAAATTTTCTAGGAGAGTTGATATAAAGTCCAAGGATTCTAATTCAGGATACTTCATACAGTTATAAAACTGAAAGAGATAGAAATCACTGTTTCGACCGATCCTCTCTGTACTAAATGAAGAATCTGAGACACAGCCGGGTCAAGCGATTTCTCACGATGTAAGTAGTTACTTAAAAAACCCACTAGGGAAATTAGTCTCAGGCAACTGTTGAAGGCAACGACATAGCACAGTGATTAGGAATATGGCTTATGGAGTCACACTGCCTGCATTAGAAACCCTGCCCGACCACCCATTATCTGTCTCCCATATGCAAAATGGCTTCTCAAAGCCTCAGTTTGCTCATCTGTAAAATTCGTGTAAGAGGACCTACACATTGGGTTGCTGTAAAGGATATATTAGTTAATCCATGGAATGCCTTTAGTCTAGTTCTGGGTTCATAACAAAGGTTCTAGAAATGTTAACTATATTGCCTGCCAAGTTTTTATATCTATTTTCAAGATGTTGTTTTAAATTACATTGCTCTTAATTTATTAGGAGTTAGGTGGGGAAAGGCATTCTATCTAAATGTTCTGTTTACAGAAATTATAAGAAATCAATGGACCTTATCCTATCAGGAGAAAAGAAGTCTATTTGGACAGGAATAAGACCAACAAGGACTGTTTTAGTTTCTTCAAAGTACCATCTAGAGTAATCTACATCATGAATCCTAGATGTTCTAAGAATGAACACATATCCTCACCTTCCTGAAAGTAGACATGTAACATCCTTCCTGAATTCTGAGTCAGACTCAAAAGATGAACACCAAGCAGGCATCAAGAGGCACATGGGGCCAGTCTCTGAAGAACTCTGAAGAAACCGGGAGGTAAAAGAAGAGGGCAATCAATACTGGCCCACAAAATGAGAGCCACAGCAAATAAAATTATTGATTGTGAGATAAAAACAAATAGAGAAAGTAGATTATGCCTTAGAATTTTGTTATAGTGAATTATTAAAGAGAACTCTCTTATGTGTATATTTTTTTTAATTTTGAATGAACTATTAGAAAATAAAAAATAGAATGTATACTTTTTAAATGGAATCGTCTTAATATTTACACCTATTCTGGTTAGAAAAATCTAGCACACTCTTTGAAGATCATATTTCACACTCAAGATGAGGGTGAAAACAGCATTGTTTCTTTAAGTAATGCTATCAGAAAGCATTTAACAAACACTAAGTTACACATTTTTGCATGCTGAGTGACAAACAGAATAACCCACTTGCCTTCATTCTTAACACAGAAGGTCAAGACTGGAGTCCAGTTTCGGTACTAACTAGAAGTTGAGGAAGAATTGTGGCTGGATTCTGCACGTTATGCCATAGATTTTATGTTTGTCAGTATTAGTGTTCAAGGATTATACCCCCAACTAGCCTGCATGAATATTGTGCTCTTCTCTACTGCTTCTCAGCATTCTTTTATATATATTATATATCTAATGTATTTATATAATATATATTTTATGTATATATATATTATATTAATATATAAACCATCACCACAATCTATGCCATAAGCATATCCATCATTTCCAAATGTTTCCTCTTGTTCTGTTTTTGTGTATGATAAGAACACTTAACATAAAAATCTACCCTCTTAGCAAAATTTAAAGGACACAGAACAGTATTATTAAATAGGCACTATGCTGTATGGTACATCTCTAGGACTCATTCATCTTGCACAACAAATTTTGTACCCTTTGAGCAACACCTCCCCATTTCCTCCTTCCCCTGGTTACCACCATTCTATTTTCTGCTTCTATGAGTATAACTATTTTAGATTCTTCATATAAGTGGTATCATGTAGTATTTATCCCTCTGTGTCTGGCTTATTTCACTTAGCATAATGGCCTATGTTCATACATGTTGTTGCAAATGGCAGAAATTTCTTCTATTTTTAAGGCTGAATAATATTCCACTGTATGTATTTACATTTTTAATCCATTCACCTATCAATGGACATATAGGCTATTTCCATATTTTGGCTGTTGGGAATACTGCTGCAATGAACACGGGGGTGCAGATATATCTTCAAGATTCTGATTTCAATTCCTTTGTATATATACCCAGAAGTGGGATTACTAGATCATATGGTAGTTCTATTTTTAATTTTTTGAAAAACCTCCATACTGTTTTTCACAGTGGCTGAACCGGTTTACATTCCCACCAAGGGTGTACAAGGGTTTCCTCTTCTCCACATCCTTACCAACATTTATCTTTTATTTTTTTATAATAGCCATTCTAACAGGTGTGAAATAATCTTGATTTGCATTTCCCTTGATTAGTGATTTGAACATTTTATTCTCTGTAGTGTTTATAAATTTCTGTAAATTCCAGGGCATACCTTATATTAAGCCTAGAGAGCTGTCAGGGGTGATGGTGCGGAGGGAGGAAGTTGCATGAAGACAGCAAAGGAAATCGTGCATTGGATGGAAGGCTTAGCCTGCATCCGCATAAAGAAAGTGAGTAGAAGAAGGGTCACCTGCATGGTGCTCCAATATTAATGACTTGTCTGTTTTGAGCGATGTGAAGAAAATAGAGACTTAGGTCTGGAGCTTCAGCTACTTGTGCCTTGGAGAAGCTAAGAACTGCATCCCAAAAGCAAAATGTTGTTCAGTGAATGTTTGACTTCACAGCAGCCTTGCCAGGGCATGAACAAGATGGTGACCAGTACCCGCTTTGCATGAAAGCACACTATTGTGTGAAATCATATTCAAAGAATGACTTCTAGCTCACAGTGTAGGTTAGAAAATGGTCTCATTTGTTTTGTTCTGAAATAAGTTGAATCATGACAGATTGACTAAAAAAGAATTGGTGCCAGATAAAAGGCTACAGAGGTTGGCATGTTCCCTATATGCTGTGTTAAAGTACCTTTGGGAAAAACATGTGCCCTCAAAGAAATCATTTACATAGAAGCACCTACCATCTAGCTGGTGACATAGATCAATTTAAAGGCATGGCCAATATAATACCAACCCATAATTACCACCAATAAAGAAATAGGTGTATTAGGGGAGAGGGAATTAAAATGCAAGTGAGTTTACTTTTTAGCTTGCCTTTCTCCATAGGTTCTCTCTTCTAGACATATTATCAGAATACATAAGCAGCCACTCTTTTTACCTCTATCCTATAGAAAATAGTACTTAATTCAACTAAAAATGACAACAGACCCACCAAGAAGCACAATCCAAGGTGAAGTCTCCTATGCCACATCTATAGAACCAGCCATAGAAAGTACCACAGAGAGCAAGATTATTCCCACTTCAGGGACACACAGATGGGGACAAGCAGATGTAGGACCAGATGAAGTTGTGTGATTCTGTCTTATTAACAGAATCAGGAAAACAAGGGAATTACTAGTGGAATTAAATCTGTTCACTCTCTGGGATGAACATAAGGAAGACCATAATAGAAAGTTGTAGTTAACTCAAGTGTTTTGAGCCACAGTAAAAACTATGGTCCCATTAAGAGTGAGAGACTGTGTCACCTTTTAGTAAACCTCTGGATTCAATTTTGCTTTTTGTGTGTTCATGGAAACAGGTGCTTTCAGGAGAAAGAAACCCCTAATTTTCCCCCAGTATGGTGCCCCTGTACTGATCTCCCTTATGATCCCAAATTGCAATTTTACTACATCAACTCAGTTTTTCCCCCCAATTTAAATGGAAGGAAATATTCTCATGGAAATTTAAAGCAACTTTGATAGAGCTGGCTTCTCCATTTTTCCAATCCTCAAAATGACAAAACCTTATTCTTTCTACTGAGTGTTTTAATTCATTCATCCAATAAGCATCTCCTGAGATTTTGCTATATCTTAGACAAGGAGAAAGAGCCTGTGATTCCAATGATAAATCAAAATCAGTCTCTGCTTTCAGAGATCACCCAGTCTTAATTCCCATGTTCCCATACTTCCCGTAATTCCCATGATTGTTCCCTTAAGTACCACTTCTGTTCCGTGTATTGGCCAGATCCTACATAAAAGAGTTTTCATAGAGTCTATAGCTCTTACTGGTCTATTCTGAACTGTGCAAACAACTGCCCATCACAGTGCCCAGCCTGCTTCCAACTCTCCTGACCACCAACTAGTTCTTACATTTGCTAGTTCTTACATTTGCAGCCCTATCCCTTATCAAGTCTGAAACAAACTGCTATCTTCCAAGTTATGATTTTGCTTTTTTCAGTGACGATTCTTGACCTCTACTCTGGCAACATGACAATATAAGCTTGGCTTAGGTATGCCCTTCCTGGTTCAGTTTATTCCCAGAACTTATATCACAGATGTAGCCCAGAGGCCAAGAAATTAACTGTCAACTCCAAAGTCCTCTTTGTTTCTCTCAGCCAGGGCTGCCCCTAGGATGTGTAAGACCCTCTGTTTATATAAACCATTTTATTTAAAGTGCATTATAAAATTCATAGGTCCATGTGAGGTATGGTTACTTATCAATAAAGATTTATAAATATGAGTAAAAGTGTTGTTAATTTTTTTTATTGTCAAATCATTGCATGGGAAGATTCTTCATGGTGTTTCGGCAACACCTATTCCTATTTAAGTCCAAGAACCATCTCATAATGTTCTTTTTTTTTTAATTTTTTAAAAATTTATTTACTTATTTTTGAGAGAAAGAGACAGCAAGAGAGCAAGGGAGGGGCAGAGAGAGAGAGAGGGAGAGAGAACCCCAAGCAGGCTCCTCACTGACAGCATGGTGATGACACAGGGCTTGAACTAACAAACCATGAGATCATGACCTGAACCAATAGTCAGATGCTTAATGGACTGAGCCACCCAGGCACCCCTCATCATGTCCTTTATTGTTAAATATGCCATTCCTGTTAAATAAGTCATTCTTGTATAATTTTATATCTCCCACTATGACAAAGAAGTAATAATGCTATTATTATCCACAATACCATGGCTCTTCAGAACATGTTTATATGGAAACAGCAGAGATCGTGTTGCCTCTTAGTAAATAAATACTACTTAATCAATGGTGGTTACAGCATTACTCATGGCACTGCATCGTCCCTCATGCTTCCATAAATACTGGCTTTCAATGACTTTCTCAAAGATTGCTACTGTGCTTCCTTCATGATAACCAGTAATGCAAGTTTAACTCAAAGTCAGCAGAAAAATGTGAATAATAATTTTCTGAGAATGGTAAATTCACTGTTCTCAATTTTACAACATAAACATGAGGCAACATACTTTCCAACCATCTCTTCTCTTGAGTTCTAGAGTGTAATCACGTCATTCCTAAAAAAGTGATCGCTTTCAGTGTTGACCACACTACACCCCTGCCTTCCAAACACCACTTCTAGTGGGCAGGATAGACAAGAGGTTTGGAGATAGAACAAGAGCAGCCTCATTTGCTCAAAGAATGTCTGCACGTCAGCATGGCTAAAGACCAGCCCAGGCGTGCTTGATGACACATTAGTCCGAGGCAAAAGAAGTCTCAAAGTTCTCAAGGTGGCCCCATTCCTTGGGTAATGTTAATCAGAGGCAGTGCTATGGTCAGAACAAGGAAGAGCCATACCTAATGCACAGATTCACACGAGTGCCTCAAGCTAAGGTAAGTGGTTGAACACTAGTAGCCCAGAGCAATAAACCCTTCTTGTCTCTGACGTGAGAGTCACCCAATCAGTAGATTATCCCCATTCTTGTGACTCAACATCATCCCCATGAAAGAAATACCACACTAGCCAGCAAGAGTAATCTGCTTGCCAGGCTGCTCTTCAGGGAACAGTTCCAGACCAAAGGACCCAAGAATGACTCCATAGGACCAATTCCCAGAATATTTCTGGGCATCTAGTTAACCTACTCATATAGAATGGAGGGTTTGAGAGAGTCTGAAAGGGGAAAAATAGAGACCAGGACTTACAAAAATTCCTGAGGTGCCTCATCTGGAAGGCACTGGCAGCCCTGTTCAGCATGAGGCTTTGAAAAGGGACTTAGAAAATGTTGATAAAGACTCTTGAAAGCCCAGGGTCCCTGGTCTATGCCTCAGAGACAGAGGCTATGCTTGCCTAGATCAAAGGGCAGTATTGCTAGCTGAGATCAAAGTATGCAAATAAACTTCTTAACGATTGACTTTATCATCCTAAACTTTCTGAGGAAGGTAAAATCTGCAATTACCATGGTCTTGCTTTATTATTCTTGATCTAGCAAGAAAAACAAAACTAAAGCACTAAAAAGTGAAGGCAAAAAAGAGTAAGGTAACGGGAACTTGATAATGAGCTATAAATCTGCAAAAAAAATAACAGAAAAGGAAGAGATAAATAAATTATATTCATGCTAAAGGGAACAAATATTGCACTGAAAAAGATTTCCCCCCCATAATCCAATATCTTCTTTTTCTCATTCTAACCCCTTTCCACCTCCTAATCAGACTCATTATTTTAAAATTATTACTTCAAATGTTAATTTTAGGCATATAGGTATTCTTGCCTAGAACATACAATTTTTTTCAGTCATACCAGAAGGAAAAGTTCCTGGACTTAGACAAAACTGGACATACCTGCTTCAAGCAGTTGTTATTGGACTAGCTTCTATCATCTATGCAAATTCCATGGAAGGAGTTAATTTTTTTTACTTTTTTCTTGTTCTGTTACTACACTAAAGCTGAATTTTAACTCATTTTAGAATTATACCTGATTTTCTCTTAAAATTACTTTAATGCCATTATTATTTAATGTGTTTTCCATTTTAAGTGTTGTATAGTATACTTAAAGTACTATAGTTACCATGGGAAACAGACTATTTGATCACTCCATCATTTTTATATTTAAAAAGATGAATTAAATTCCCCCTAAAGGAGGTAAAGTCACATTTCCTCAAGATTTTCTTGAGATGGAAACTTAGATAACTGATTTCTAATTTTGCTTCTTTTCTACTTACACTTTCAAAGGTATAGATTTCCCTCTAAGTCCTACTATAGTAGCATTCCATATGTTTTAAGAGGTCTTATATTATTCACTTCAATTTTTTTTGTTGTTTTGTTATTTCTTTTCCATGGATTATTTAGAAATGTAATACTTAATTTTTTAAGCATTTATAAATTTTGTAATTGTTGCCCTATCATTGGCTTCTTGATTAACCCACTGCGGTCTGTCATATACTGTGTGACTGCAATCCTTTGAAATTTGTGGACGCTTGCTGTACTGTTTAGTAGGTCTATTTTAGCATACATTCACTTGAAAAGAATATATACTCTGTGATACCTGGATGCAGTATTCTGAATATGTCACTTAGACCAAGTTGATGATTATTTTGCTCAAGTTTTCCTGGTCTTTGCTATGTTTTGTCTACTTACCTTATCATTTCCTGGAGAGGTTTATTAACACACCTAACTGGTGTGGATGTGTCTGTTTCTTCTTTTAGTTTTGTCAGTTTTTGTGTATATGTTTTGGACTATTTTAACAAGTTTATATGAAACTAGGATTGTTCTGTCTCTCTAGATATTTGACCATTTTAGCTTTATGGAACATTTCTCTTTATCTCTACAAATACTTTTTCCTCAAAGTCTGCCCACCAACTTCTTTTTCAGTTACTAATCACCTGGTATGTCTTTTTCCCATAATTTTACTTTCATTTTATCTGTGTCCTTACACTTAAATTGCACGTCTTATAAGCAGCAGTAATTTGGGTATTTTTTTAATATTATATGAACTATCTCCCTTTAATTGGAATATTTTGTCCACTTACCTTTAGAGAAATTTTTATATAGCTGTGCTTAAGTATGCAAATCTACCATTTGTTTTTAATAGTTTATTCGAGTGGTCCTTCATTCCTTTACTTTTCCTTTCTTTTTTTCTTTGAGAATCAAGTATTTCTTTAATTTTTCTATTTTATCTCCTCTATTGCTTTTTAGTTATATTTTTGTATTAATTTTGGTGGTTCTCCTAAAGATTATAGCAAACACACTTGATCTGTCACAAGAAGAGTTAATTAACTACATCTGCCACTTCTCCCCAAATGCAATAAGCTTACAATAGTTAACCTTTTACCCCTTTTCTGCCCCTTGTGCTATTATTGTTATACATTTACCCCTACTATTTTATAATCCTCAAAGACATTTTTATTACTTTTTAAACAATCAATGTTATTTATATTTACCTACATAATTACCCTTCCCAATACTCTTCATTCCTTCTTGAACTTCTATGTTTCAATCTATGACCATTTTACTTTTATTTTATTTTTAATTTTAAGTTGTAGTATAGTTGACATATTAGTTTCAGGTGTACAGCATACTGATTCAACATTTATAAACATCATGAAATACTCACCATGATAAACATAGTCCCCATCTGTCACCATATAAAGTTATCTCTCCTTTTCTGACTCTGTGTCTCTTTCCTTCAGTCTGCCTCTCTCTTACCCACCCTCCTACACACACACATACATACAAAGACTTTATTTTAATGTGACTACAAAGTTTAAAGACAAAAGATGAGAAATCAAGAGTCTAATTTTGCTACTTGCTTCTATGTACTTTCTTCTTTATAAATGAATACAGAGGACATCTTTCAAATTAAATGAAAGCATAGCTAAACTTATATCCTACTTCCCTTGCTAGACTCAACCCCAGTTAAGAGTTAAAATATTAGAAAGGGAATATTTTTATGTATCTGTGATGGTTAATTTTATGTGTCAACTTGGCCAGGCTATAAGCTATGCTGCCCAGTGGTTTGGTCAAATACAAGTCTAAATGGTACTGTGAAGGTATTTTTTAGTTGTGGTTATGATTCAAGTCAGTAGACTTGACTAAAGCAGGTTATCCTCCATAATGTGGATAGGATTAATCTAATCAACTGAAGGTCTTAAAAGAAAAGACGTATCTCCAAAAAAGAAAGGAATCCTGCCTCCAGATTGCATTTAGACTCAATACTGCACCAGTAACTTTTCCCTGGATCTTCAACTGCCACTCAGCCCTGAAGATTTAGGACATACCAGTCCCCATAACTGTGTAAGCCAATTCCTAAAGTTATATCTTATATATCTGTATCTTATATGTATCATAATATATATATATGTGTGTGTGTGTGTATATATATATATATATATATTCCCAAATATATATAAAAATGTATATATCTTCTCTTTCTCCACAGAGATATTTATTTCCTGAGTTCCAGAGGGCATGGCTACCTCCTAGGTCCCAAGGGTTGAAGATGCCATCATGGTGTGCCTGAGGGGCAGAGCATCAAGCCCATGAGGAATCTCAAACTTTAAAAGGTAATGGAGTTTGCCCTGTTGCATTTCAGACTCTCTTCATCTCTGTGACTCTTTTTTTTTCCTTCTGATTTTTCCCTTTTGAAATAGAAATGTCTAGCCTGTGTTGATCTTAACATTGCATTTTTCAGGCATATAACTTTTCTGGCTTCACAAGTTCACTGATGGAAAAGAATCTTTCTCTCGGGTGAACCATAAGCTGGTCTCACCAGTAACTGATTTACATGATTTAATGTGATAAGATTTGGAACTTTTAGTTGATGATGTTTAAATGAAATTTTGGACTTAGAATTTGATGCTGAAATGATTAAGACATTTGGAAATGTTGGGACAGGCTTAATTAATGTATTTTACATATGGAAAGAACATGAATTTTGTAGGACTACAGAGTCAACTGTAATAGGTTCAACTGTGTCACCCCCAAAAAAGGAGTTCCCCAGTATCCCAGAAAGGGACTTTTTTTTTTTTTTGGAATAGGGTAGTCACAGATGTAATACGTTGAAATGAGGTTATTAGCATGGACCCTAATCCAATATGACTGGTATCCTCATAAGGGAAAATTTGGACACAGACATAGACATTATGTGAATATCACCATGGCTGGTGGAGGCATCAGATTAGATTGATGAAGCTACAAGCCAAGGAGTGTCAAGGATTACAAGCAACAACCAGGAGCTGGGAAAAGACAAGGAAGTCTCTACCCAGAGTTTCAGAAGGAGTGTGGCCCTGCCACACCTTGATTTCAGACTTCTAGTTTCTATAACTTTGAGACAATTTTTTGTAGTTTTAAGCAACTCCGTGGTATTTTGTTATAGCAGCCCTAACACACAAATACAACAAATTAATTCTTTGTTGCAATGAAGCTATTTTCCCAATCAAGTCAAAATCCTGTACTAAATTTACAAAACAGAGAATTGGCTCAAATGTTCCAATGTTTAAGGGCATCACAAGGCCAGATTCTCATCTCTAGAAAGTGAAAGCAAAGATACCACCTCAGCTGCCTGCCTATGGACACTGTTTCCTTCTCTATTCAGCTCCTACACTGAGGTATTTTCTATTGGCAAATATATGGTGGCGTTAGGTAGATGTTATTATGAATACAGATGGGGCTTGAACGTTTGGGACTAAAGTGTAAGGAAAGTTGAAGGACATTTTCCTCATGATGGAGGGATGAAAGACATATGAGGGATAAGACTACCTTTGAGGTGTCCTCTCCTCTCATATTCCCTAGACTACCGCAACCCACCAAAGCTGGACCAAATTGATCTCTTCACCTTAAGGCCCTGTCTTCTTACCAGGTCCTGGACCAATCATAACTTGATTTCTGCAGAACCAGACAGATGTAGCTGATATCAAGTCACTCTCACTTCCAGGTTCAACCAGGACAGAGAATCCCAGGGGTGATCATTGCTCTGATCTTTAACTCACAGATCACCCCCAAATAACCAGCCTCCTGCTTGGGATAAAGCACCCAATGTGCTACATCCGTAGGAATATATTTCTACTCTGGTATTTTCAAGAGAAAAGCATGCTCATATGGTTCATGTCAAAGTAATCTTCCTAGTCTGGTTTGTGTTTTGTACTTTATAGATGTAACTTTTAATGCTCACAATAACCCTGGTGTACAATTTATTATTCTCATTCTCTCTATAGGAGGCAACTAAACTTCATGATGTTTAAATAATCTACCTTAGTCATGCAGTTAGTAGGTGATGGGGTCAAGATTCAAACCAAGGACTGCCTGTAACTGGGTCAGAGAAGCACAAAGAAAACACATTGTTGGAGTTAGATTGTCTCTTAGGAGTGATTAGTTGCTTCCAGCCTTTGAGAACTTCTCACCTTCTCCCTGGTCTTTTCAAGGTGTCACCTGAGCATGGCTTAGTTAATCCTTTGTTGGCATAGGAGTAGAGTCTCATATTTGTACTAAATGCCCTATGCAGCATCCTTTGCTCTTAATCAACTCATACCTCTTTGTCTGCCTTATCCCTAGTGACCCTGCTAGCCTCCATTTCTGGTATCTACACTAAAGAACTAAATCATGACCTGGTCTCCTTCAGTGTGGTGAGGGCCTGGTGGTCCTGTCTACTGCCCTGAAACCATCTTGGCTCTCAGTAGTATTGCAAACCCCCTTCAGGCCAACCATGAATCCTAGGTAGTCTGTCAAAAAGCCCTTGGACACTGCAGTCACTACCTCTTTGTCCTTGCAGCCACTGTCTTCTCTGGAAAGCTCCTCACCAAACTCCTGGCTGACTTTCTTTCTCCATATATCAAAGGAATCCTAGGGTTTGGGTTTCCTATCTCTACTACATGAAAAACGAAGTGGCTCAGGCGAGCCACACTGAGGTCCTCCCTCTGCCAGCACTACCTCTCTAGAACTGATGCACTCTCCCTCTTTTACAATATGATCTTAGCCTAGAAAGTTGCTCTAATTTATAGTTCCTATCTATTATGCCTCCATCTGTCCAGGACTTCAGTCAGTCAGGAATAGTCTATATCTCATCTTCGCCTCTATTCCCATAATTCCTGATATTGGAATGGTATGTTTCTCCTTTCTCACATGAACTCCCCTCATGTTATTCCCTCCTTATTCCTGTGTGAACTATTTCTATGTCTCATTCTTAATGATGGAAGAGCTATCTTCTTTATATTATGGAAGAAACACTATACTCTACATGGTCAGGTGTGCCTCTTGATATGTTAATGAACAATTACCAGTTACAATGCCCTCAGCTATAATTAGTAGACAATGTCAACTCAATTTGGCTTAGACAGTAAAGAAATGGCATTATCCAATGTGATTATTCCCTAGGTAGGTTCATTCCAGGTTTGTTAATTCAGTGCTCAACTGCATCATCAAGACAGATCCCCTACATCTTTCTTCCCTGACATCCTTAACCAGTTGACAGCCACATGAAAGCTGCCACCATCCCAGGTGTCCCAGGCAGGTACAATAATATCTAGCAGCAGAAGAAAACTACTTTTTCCTCTGTTGGGTTCTTTTATTTGTTTTGTAAACTTTTCAAAATTGAAGTATAATATACACCAGCAGTATATAAGAGTTTACTGTTGTCACACACTTTTGTAAACACTTGTACTGTCACTTATTTTTTTTATTAGGCCTTCTAGTGAGTATCTCAGTGCCCATGTATGTGTGGTAGGGGGGTGGTGTATTCCCTGAATAATAGTTATTTAATGCTAATTAGATTTAACACACAGTGCTTCTTCTATAATTATTTTATATACTACAAGTCCTTTTAAAACTCACTTTCACTAACAACTAAGTGATATAACTATTTGGTCAATTCATGCATTCAATTAGATGCTACAACAACATTCCTGTGACTTTTTATGGCAAAGAAAACATTCATCAGAATTATCCTCAGCATCTCACTTTTCAGAATTGTATCACATGCTGATACCTAAGCTAATCTTTGACAAAGCAAAGAACACCATGATTGGTTCAGACCAATCAGTCATAATTTATCCCTGGGCTGGTGCAGACATCTGTCTGTCTCAAGCCTCATGGCCCAGTGAAGTTACTAAACCAAATCACGAGGCTGTTAGGAAAAAAGAAAGGAAATGTACTGGTTATTGAATAGCCAAAAAAAAGTTCACACTAAAAATTTTTAAAAATCATTTTATCTCTTTTTTTTAAGATTTTTTAAAGTAATCTCTATACCCAACATGGGGTTTGAACCCACAACCCTGAGATCAAGAGTCATATGCCCCACTGACTGAGCCAGTCAGGCATCCCTAAAGTGATTTTATCTCTTGACAAATTCAACCCTTCATAATTATTTTTTCTAGTCAAAACCTTATTAATCTAAAGCTAAAAGACTGCCATATTAGGTAAATGAATGAATCAGACTAGTCAGAAGATCATGTACGTGGAAATGAAAAAGAGAAAAACACATTAACATATTTCAAAAACAATTTCCCCATTGACTTAAAATCAATCTGTCACCAAATGTTATAAGCTATAGTCTGAATTTCAAATGAGGTAACATTTGTTAGATGATAATGTTGACTTCAGTTGTGTCAGTTGGCTAATGACCAACATATATTTGAAAGTCAGCGAATCTATGTTTAGCCAACTAATGCAGCATTTGGCTATTAACAGTGTTATTTGGCTCACAATGGAGATCTTTTTTCCCCCTGTGTGACACTTTGGTTCTCAGTCAGCTGTTAAAGTTAATTATACATTTTGCTATCTATTGTCAAAAATCACCTGTTCCAGACTTTGGCTATGACATATGTGTTTGAATAGCCATATACTTCTTTTTATGACTACCAACGGTTCAAAGATCAAATCTCTCAAGTCAGAGGTTGAATCTTCCTCATTCCCCTAATAAACAATAAAATCCCTTACACCCTAGCAAGGTATGATTTTCTTTTGACAAAATTTTTCTATTTAAAAATATAATTAGCTTAAAAGTATCTTTTTTAATACATTATTTTATCATACAAATACACGTGTAAAAAATGTGAAAATTTAAAGAACACATTCGATTTATTCTATCATTTGTTTTTTACTAAGAAGATCCAAATTTAGCCTTATTATAATGATGTAGTCTTCTAATAAAACATGCTCTTAAGATTTAAAGATTTAACCACCATTTTCATTAGCTCTCCAAAGTAAATTTGGTAAGGTTTTATAAATTAGGTAACAGTTAATTACCCTTACAAGTTCATTAATTTGACTTTACTTAAATAAACATTAAAATTAATTAGAAACAAACATGATATTCAAGTCTAATTTTGGATAAGGGCATTTACATAAATCCTTTTCTAGATACAAAAAGGTGAAACTGCACATGCTGATGAGGCCAAGGACAAGCTCCTTCCAAATTTCTATTTCCATACATGTCAGCAAACAGCTGGATGCTAACAATAGTAGAGGTTGTTATTTTGACCCCTTTAAAAATAAAATAGGTTATACATTGAGAAGGCAAAAATAATAATAAGAATAATGCCCTAAGATTTAAACATATCTCTCTCAGGCTCACCCAAGCTTCCAGTAATAGTGTCTTCCTCTCAGGAGTTCAGCCATAACCAGGCTCCCTGATCCAGTGCAGTTGGGCCCTGTGGTTCTCTTTGAGCCTTTCTCTAGCATATGTAAACATCCCTGGGGGAACAGTGTCCTTGGTTCCAAAATAATCAGTGAGCTACAGCCTTCCCTATCTACCCCTACCACACCATCAGGACTCCAGAGCCTATTTTTGGCTTAGCTCTCTACCCTAGAAAATTATGGTCTTGATCCTTTTTCCTAATTCCTATAGATATTTTTTTTTTTTCTCTACGGTTGGGCCATGCTTCCAGACCCTTCATCTTTTTCCAGTCACACCTTCCATTCTTATATTCTGGATACCGAACAACAAGAATCATGGCCATCCTAAGGCCTTCTGTTGGTCCAAACCTGCCCACTATGATCAGAAACTTCTCAGACTTTAATCTCATTTGGATCTAAACTGATTTTGACACTCTACTTCAAACTCTAATTTAGTTTATTTGCCTTCTCCTATTGGTCAGCTTTCCTCAGTCTCCACCAATTAATTATCAATTCTGTGCAGAGGTCAAGTCTGTTGCCCTAGAAGGAAATAGTATTATACCATGAAGCTAGGTTGAAATGCTAATGACAAATGGGTATGGTGCATGTCAGAACACTGGCATTTAGTTGATAGCCTGCTAATGAAAGCACACTTCAGGAGCTAGAACAAAAAAAGCAAGTGACTGTATCTAAAACAAAAATCTTTTTCCTCCTTCATTAGCATAACTGGATTTTTCAAACTGTAGTTCCAACTTTGTTGCTAGAGAGCAAACAGCTGGTAGGGGGACTATAACAAGAAAGAGGCTTAAAGAAAGCTGTGATTTTTACAGGTCTTCTAATACATGTGTGATATAGCCAATCTGGATACACAGGAAAAGTTAAGAGCTGAAAATGAATGAAATGCTACTTTAGATATATAATAAGAGGACTCTTCTTAAGTTATAAGGTCAGAAATTTGTCCACTGTGAAGCATGTGTGTTAATACCAAGAGTAGGTTAGATTGATTAAACAGGCACTTTACATGTACTAGTTAATTGCCACAAAAGTCAAAGGAGATAGTGTCTTTTATAGATGAGGAAACTGGGTCACAGATTGTTAAAGAATCTTATCCAAAGTCACAAAGCAAATTAAATGGCAGAATAAGAATTCAAACCCAGGCAGTCTGACTCCAGGATAATCCTAAATCAATATAAGTCAAAGTTCAAATGGTTAAAGAAGATGTAACCACATTGCAACAATGTGGATGGAACTGGAGGGTATTATGCTAAGTGAAATAAGTCAGTCAGAGAAAGATACCATATGTTTTCACTCATATGTGGATCTTGAGAAACTTAACAGAAGGCCATGAGGGAGGGGAAGGGGGGGAAAGTTACAGAGAGGGAGGGAGGCAAACCAGAAGAGATTCTTAGATACTGAGAACAAACTGAGGGTTGATGGGGGGTGGGGGAGAGGGGAAAGTAGGTGATGGGCATTGAGGAGAGCACTTGTTGGGATGAGCACTGGGTATTGTATGGAAACTAACTTGACAATAAATTTTATATACATATATCCTTTTATATACATATATATATATATATATGTATGTCAAGGTTAACTATCATGTAGAAATAAATGCACAAATTCTATGTACTTTGTTTCACAGTAAAATACTTCCAAAACAATTTTAGAAATAGTCTCGGGGCACCTGTGTGGCTTAGTCAGTTAAACATCCAACTTTGGGTCAGGTCATGATCTCACAGCTCCTGAGTTCAAGTCCCGCATCAGGCTCTGTGCTGACAGCTCAGAGCCTGGAGCCTGCTTCAGATTCTGTGTCTCCCTCTCTCTCTGTCCCTCCTCGGCTCATGCTCTATTTCCTTCTCTCTCTCTCTTAAAAATAAATAAACATTAAAAAAATTATAAAAGAAATAGTCTCTATTCTGTGTTAAGAGAGCAACACAAATTCTGGAAATTTCATGTCCTTCGTTAAAAGATTGATGATCAAAGATCAACTTAAGGCAGCATTTGAGTGAAACATCTTCTCTTGGCTTCTTCTATAATCCTGTCCTTAAATATTTAAGTGCTATCAGCAATGTTTACTGGGGCTCCAATGAGAGAGATGCTAGGAATTAAAAAAAAAAAATTGCTAAATCCTTGACCAGCCCATTAACATGGCTGATTTTTTTCTTAATGTTTATTTATTTTTGAGAGAGCAAGAGCACAAGCAGGGAAGAGGCAGAAAGAGAGGGAGACACAGAATCTGAAGCAGGCTCCAGGCTCTGAGCTGTGAGCACAGAGCCCAATGTGGGGCTCAAACCCACGTACCGTGAGATCATGCCCTGAGCCAAAGTCAGATGCTTAACTGACTGAGCCACCCAGGCACCCCTTAACATGGCTGATTCTTGAGAAGTCAAAGCATTGTGGACATTCTTGAAAGAGAAACACTCTTTATTACTAATTAAGACTGTGTTCCCTGTCTTGGTGAACTGGGCTGTACCATTTCTGATCTTGAGAATCCCTTTTCTAAGCAAGAGGCAGACCAAATGTCCTTCCTGATCCTTTTCCCTTAAACAACCCCCATACTGACCTTGATATTTGAGATCTTCCTTCCATAAATATGAGAAGGAGGATGCAAAAATCAGCCCACAGAAAGCCTTTTCCTAACAGCTTGAATAGTGCACTTTATCTTTCCTTCCCCTTAAACTCTGTCCTAATCCCAAGAAAACTTCCCAGTTGAAAGGCCCAAGAATACCCATTTCCAGACTGCCCTATTGTACCAGATGGTTTCTGGAAGACACAGAAGCAGAATGATATGCAAAGCAATCAACAAAGGAGGATAATACAATAAGGGAAAGAAGGCATCTAGAGAGAATCGGCCAATGAAAGATAAAATTTCCTAAACTCTGCACAACAACTTGACACAAATGTGTCTGAATTTCCCCCCTCAGAAGGAAAGACTAGATTATGCTGTAGAAACATAAAATCTCAGTGGCTTATAAAAAGAAATGTTTGCTTTTGGTTACCACTATATGTCCAATGAAGATCATAGTTAAGCAAAGAAAGAAAAGAGAAAGATTGACAGCCTTAAGCAGGCTCTTAGAGTTTCTGCTTCCATCCACATTCTCTGAGCCAAGGAAATCAGATGATCACTTCTGAGTTCAAAGGACAAGAAAGTATAATTCTGCTGGGATGGGCGTCACATATAACATGATGCCAATGGAGCAGGGAAGTAAAATTTGCCCCCAGAGAAAGGCAGTGAATATTTTGAACAAAAATACAATATGCCACAGGTTGTGTTTTTTGTCCAGTGGTATGTTATATTCTATGCTGTATAACAAATTACCACAAATTTAACAGCTGAAGATAACACATGGGTAACTCCTATAGTTTCTATAGGTCAGGAATCTGGGCACAGCTTATCTGGATTGCCTGCTTTGGGGTCTCATAAAGCCGAAATCAAAGAGTCAACCAGAGTTTTGGTCTCCTCTGAGTTGTAAGGTCCTATCCAAGTTCACACATAGTTGTTAGTAAAATTCAGTTCCTTGTAGCTGTAGATCTGAGGCCCTTGGCTTCCCCAGGCTGTCCTCAGTTCCTTGCCATGTGGGCCTCCCTTCCTGACATATGCAGCCTACAGTGTGACAGCTCCCTTCAGAGCCAGCAAGAGAGTCTCTGGAGCAAGTCTGTTAGGAAGACAAAGTCTTAAATACTATATTGTAATCATGAGAGCAACACACCATTACCATTGCCATCCTCTACCATTTAGAAGCAACTCACCAATTCCACACAAACGTAGGGGAGGGGACTATATAAGGGTGTGAACACCAGCAGATGGAGATCATGGGGCCCACCCTAAAGTCTGCTCATCACAGGTGGAGGGGTGGGGAAATAAGTGAGAGAACTTTAGACTCCCTCAGGGGAATATACTGTTAATATATACTTTAAAACCATGGCCAATAATATTCCAATTCTCACCAAAAACATTATATTATAGCTCCCAGTACTTGTAAGATTGTTTAGACTTGAGATTATGGCACCAATTGCATTTTAATCCCATAGTATTTCCCCTGCCCTGGGCTACTATTTCTCAAAACCATTTAAAAAAAAATATTTGGTCACAATATTGATAAGAACATTTTTGCTTCTTTACTTTTGTTTCCTTGAAGATTGTAATTATTTTAATATATACTGACCCTAAATACATTCATATCTTTTTGTCTGTTCCTTATGAACTATCAATTAGCATTTCCACATTAGTCACAGACGATGTGTGTCATGAGAATAGCTAATAAACACAACCTATGCAAAGCAGCTTCTATCAAAGTAAGAGAATGCCAACCTCCTGGATTCCACAATCAATGTGTATTATGTGTTTACAAGACAACCAGTTCAAATAAAAACACTACCAGAGATCATACTAAATAAAAATGTTTGCTTACCAAAAAGAAATTTCTAAATGTTAATTATGACCAATCTGCTTTTTCCCAAGACTAAAATAATGCTGCAAAAGACTGTCAAATATAAGTTGTCAACAATAAGTCTGTCCATTTGTAGCAGTGCATGATATATATACTGTGAGGAATATTTTGACCTAAAGAGTAAAATTCATTTCAAAGGAAAAGTGCAAACATTTTGCAGAGCATAAGTTGTGTTGTGTTGTAGTACTAATAAAGTGCCTGATAGATGGGAAGTACAAGGTTTCTCTCACACTGTAATAACAAAAGTACCTTGGTCTCAACAAAGTTTCATAATAAAATATTATATTTACACACAACTACTAGACGACATTGGCAACACCAATGAAGATATGATTCCTGATCTTAAAGGTTACATGTTGTACTTATTCTCAAAGACACTGGATGGTAGCATGACAATCCAAATGAAAACTGGGCTTATTTAGCAGGTCAGAAGATACTCAGCTTGACTCATGAGTAATGAAATACTAATTCAAACAGTGAGATACAACTTTTCATCTAATATAATATAGGTCAAAGATCAAGGTTTTGAAAGTGCTGTGTTGGCCATGGTATGGAGACATAGGCACTCTCATGATATGTTAATGAGACTAGAAATTGGGACATCCTCCTTGGCAGGCAATTTAGTAATATCCATCAAAAAATTAAAATACACATAAACATTGACCAAGGAGCTCTGCCTAGATTTATACTTACACATCAGAGTAAAGACATTTTCTCAAGGATAACTTCCAAAACAATACCAGATTTAAAAATCTGAAAAAGGCAAAGCAGAGATGTATGTATACAAGATGGTCCCACTTTGTTTCAAAGAGGTGGTGTGTGTGGGGGGGTATATATTTATGCTTTTGTACACACATTTTTCTTTCCTTTCCTGGAAGGATAAACAAAAAACCTGTGAATAACAGTTACCTCTAGCAAAGAGAGCTGAATTGTGAAGTAAAAATACATATTTCTTTTTATTTGTAGTTTCTAGTACTATTTGAACATTTTCTTTCCATTTTTTACAATTAAAAATAGAAAAAATAAATAAGAAAATGAAACTGACTTCATCTGAATGAATCAGATACACTGAAAGTCATATTCTAATTAGAATTATGGAGTTACATTTGGCTTCTCAGACTACCCACATCTTAAAAGTCGTTAGGAGGCAAAATGAATGATAGGACAGTTGCCACTCAGAATGCTAATTGCTTTCGCTGGCATTCTGAGTGGTATTTAGGCTTTGAAGTCTTCAAAGCTAGCATGACCTCAAGAAATTCATCCTGTCAGGTTCAGAGTCATACTCTGAAGGTGACAGCATTGATGTTCTGGGACTAGGACATGGTCTGGGAGACTAAAGCCTAGATGGTACCACTGTAGAGGGTAAGAAGTCATTTGTTGAGGAAGGAATCAAGAACCCACTCAAAATGTGATTAGGCAAAACTGCTTTGAGAAGTTTCTTTATTCCCAAAGTAGAAGGCATTCCAAAAACTGGACTCCCAGAGTCTGAAGACCAAAAATGGACCAAAAAACAACCCAAGTTCTCAAACACACTTCATCTATCCACTTACTCTCAGATTCAGACTACCCCCTGGTGGTTAAGTTTAAAGGAGAGATTCCTTTCTGTCTAACTGTGGCCATGGATTCAGAGGAATAGGACTTGTTTTATCATGAAGACAGCCATACTCCCCAGATATGAAAAACATAACACAACTGACCATCAGGCAGGGGACAAATCTCTAGTATTGGCAGTATGAGTGGAGGCTGAGATGGGGAAGACAATAATTGGTAGGAAAAATTTTTATTTTAAGTAAAATATTTTAAAATGTTCCCCTGCTTTGTAAATGCCTTTTATTCTGGCCTCATTCTCCTTTCAAATGTCACAATTTTTATTCTGCTCAGTGTCATATGCCCCAGCCTCTCTGAGCTTCAACTGATTCCTTGGCCCTGATTTGTCCTCATATAGGTTAATAACATGTCACCTCAGTGTACTCTAAGTCACCAAAGACACACATGACTTCATCTTCTAAATTACCTAACACCCTCAGGAAGAATTTGAATCTCATGGCTAGAACTAATTCATGTATATTTATCTCACTGGATTTGGTGTCTTCTGAATTCAGTGTTAGAGTAAGCTATGGCACCTGAACATTATTTATGGAATACATGGCATCTTCATATAAATATCAAAATACCTATGGGCCCTAAGTAGCATGTGTAAATAAAAAAATGAAGAAATAGATATGTTTGCAGATTCTTTCAAGTGTCCAGCTATTTGTTCTGCTTTATTTAGTTTTAGTGAAACTGCAACTCTCCCTAAAGGGCTGACTTCTTGAAATTGCCTTTTTTCATCTAAGGTTGGAATGAGAAATATATTTTGATATCATTGAAAAACCCCTACAGAGTTAAGAGGTGGAGGATGAAGTCTCTCACGTTTCTAAGATTAAAGATAAAATCCTCAGATCTTCCTTTCTTATGATAGTGCTTTCCATTCCTCCTTTTAAAAGCAAAACATTAAAATGTAGTCATGATTTTTTAAATTAAATAGACCAAAAGATAATATTCTAAAATATGGATGAAAATTTTGGCAACCAATCACTAAAATTAAAACTATAAAAAATCAAACAATTCAAAAATAGCCCTTTGACCAAGAAATGACTCTTTCATGTGTTTGAATAGCTAAAAAGTGACTAACATCTTCAGGCATTGTGGAGGTAGGATGTCCTGATTGACAGCCTCTCCCTAGATCCTAGTTTGGGAGTCTCGGCATCACTAACCATTCTCTCATGCCAAAGGTTTATGCCTACAGCAAGAGGGGGTACATTCACACCTTCAGATGGCACATCCAATCACAAACCAATAATCAAACACCAACAATCAGCCTTAGTATTCTTCAAGTCAACCATTAGCTCGTGGGACCACAAACCCTCTTTTTCTCCCATAGTTCTTTCCATCTTCTTAGAAAGTTAAAAACTATGAATTGGCCTTCACTAAGTGTTAAAAGAAGTTTGACCAATGGTTGCAAAGTATCAAGGTCATCACCCACAGTTAAAGCAAAAGCAGAAACTGAAAAGTCTTACTATGGCTTACAAAACCCTACAAAATCTGAACCCAGTCCCTCTGACCTGGTTCTTTTTTAGTGTCTCCCCTTCTCCCCATGCTTCAGCCAAACTCACCTCCTTGATTATCTTTCACACAACTGGCACACAGCTGCCTCGGGCCTCTCCATTTTCTCCTTTCAGATACCCTTGAGGCAAGCTCCTTGTACTCCTTCAAATATCTGGCTCAAATATCACCTCAATGTCACCATCCCATCCCCCAGCATTCCTGATCACCTTACCTTGATCTATTTTTTACATAGTATTTACCAGCTTCTTAATACTATTTAATTTAATCATTATATTTAAGTATTCCAGTCTATACCAAACCCCAACACACACGCATTATAATGTAATCTTTACACGAATGGGTAGATTTGTCTGGGTTTTTTTTTCACTGGTGCCTTATCTGTGTCCAGAAGAGTGTCTGGTATAAGCATCTGATAAATACTCAATAAGCCCAATGTTGTTAAATAAACAAACGAAAGCAAGAAGATATTAACATGTTCGGCAGATTGGTTCTTTTTGCTGTCTAAGAGCAAGTCCGGGTCAGAAAGACAGCCTGGGTCTGGAGCTCCCAAGTGGTGCAGTATACAAAATATACAAACAATACAAAACCACAGAAGCAAACAGGGTCAAAGGTGGTGTAACAGAACTTGAAATCTTCAGTAGTTACTGCTAGAATAAATCTAGGGTAACAGTCGCTTGTCCACTGCTTCTGAAGGATTTTTCTCCTTTTAAATCCAGAACATCTCTAGTCAGTTTACTAGGCTAGTCACCCTGTCCTGCACAAACACTGCCTCTGGTTTAAAGACTCTTCATTCTCTGATCGTAATTCCTCAGTTTTCATTTCTACTTGAAGTAATGCCTTCTCTGAAAGGATAGAGGACCCTGAGGGCAAATCTAAATAACCCAGTAACTTGAAATTTGGCCCCACTCATTCTCATCAGAACTATCAACCCCCAGGGACACCACTTTGATATTAGCAAGAAGATCTACATCATTTATATTCAGTTGACTGGGTCAGGAGAGATTCTTAACCACTCTCTTTTATTCCCTCAGAATCATTCTGCGGTGTATCTGAAATGCCTACCTTTGCAATGACTGCTTTTCTGCTGTGGATATATGTCTCCCTCTCTTATTTGCTCACAAATTACAGAGTGAGTACATTTGTGTTGTGACCTCTTCCCTGCATCACTCACACTGTTCAGGACCCACATTCGATTAGTAATCAATATCACCTGAATACTAAGTCTTCTTGACAAGTGAATACAGTGAAGTATCCTCTGTATGAAGATACAAAGAGAATGAAAACTAATGCTTATTTAGCTACAGCACGTCACACATACTTTCCAGATACTGCCTTATTTCAACTTCACAAGGAATTTTCACAAGAAATGGAGTATGTTTTACTCCATCAATTACATTATAAGCTCCTTGAATAAGTGACAATGCTTCTTTTGCTCATCACTAGACCCACATCTAACAAGATCCCTAGCCCATAGCAGCTCCTCAGTAGTTTTAAATAAGTGAATGAATAAAATTATATCATGGGAATTTCTCTTACCTATAATTCTGGCTCAAATTCCAATTCCATATCCTGTCTTATTAGCTGTATTTTACTCACAGGGCTGAGCCTCACAGGATGGTGACTATGATCTTTTTACATCCCAAGACAGTTTTTTAATGCAAACACAGTGATCATTAGAAACTCAGTTAATATAGAAAAATATCAGGCTGTCTCAGCTTGATTTAATTTCACTGTGACTTAGTAGAGAATAAATGTCTTTAGTAAAACATCTATTATTTCAAATATCTCATTGTTCTGCTTTTAGGTGGTTCACTGAAGCAGCCTAAGGTGAAATTCAAGATTTCACACTATAGAGCATTTCATAAATATATCATATTATTAAAACATGATCTTTCTTCAGGATACCTTCTGTCAAGTTATAGGTCATGGAAGCAGCAAAGCAGTTTATGAATTCGTTTTCATTCCCATCATTCCATTAGGTGTGAATTAGACAACAAATCTGCATCTGTTTCTCAGCTTGAACCTTTTTGTAAGATGTTATTGACATGCAGTTAAGGAACCAGGAATACACTTCACTCTAAGTTAAACATGACGATTAATGGATGATCTTTTTTTATGGTTTCACTATTTTTAGAAATAATAATAAATATTTGTTCTGGTCATAGGCCCACTCAGGGTATATAATACTAGAAAAATAATTTTAGCTTCAATTCCAATATTTAGTTTATTAAACTTCTATCCCTTATTAGCCTTAGAGACTTTTGTAGTGAAATATTAAAAAAAAATAAGACCATTAAAGCATTATTTTATAGCAAACACACCAGAGTCCTACTCTCAAAAAATCCTATTAATAAAAATTTAAGGGCAGTTTGACTTACATAGAATTAATTCAACCAGGAAGGCAACAATGAAGTATGATATTAATCTTTTGAATTAATCTAGCAAAAAGTAATTTGTGCACTAATTTTTTAAAATTTATGAGTTGCTATTAAACTGAACTGTCCAGAAAATTATTGCCAATATAACAACCACCAAAATAGGAAAGTAAAGGGCACTTTCCTGTTTGATTTTTCTTCCTCAATGTTTTCTTAACTATTTTTACCAAATTTATCTTCTAGGTAAACTTTAGAATCAAGGTACATTAAAAAGTCAAATTTTATTGCAGTTATTACATTGAACTTACAGATTTTCTCATGGCCTAATTGATGTATTTACAATATTGAATCATCCACACCAGAAACATGTTATACCTCTCTGTTTGTCAGTATTTTCTGTATCTTTCAGTACAGATTTATATTTTTTGTAAAATATGTACCTTTAACATTTTTGTTAAATTTATTCCTAGGTATCTTAAAGTTTTTCACGCTCTGGTAAATGGATTCTTTCCAAAAATACATAGAGATATAAGAAACCAAAGCAAATTACATTTGAAATCTAATGTAACTGGACCTGATTATCAATATGACTCATCAGGTCAAGTCACAATCCAGGAGTGGTCTTTTTAAGCTTGCCTTTTTAACTCTATTAGAATATGGTGATTCCAAGAAACTATTCAAGAACTTCCTGATCAGAAACATATGTGCAATCTAATAATGTTTTTATATCAAACTTGAAACAGCAGTCGTAAGACAGAAAAATGAGAAATAAGCTGAGATAACTTCACAGAACATCCAGTTACACAGAGCTCACTGCAATGTACTAGTTCTTTCAAAGCCAAGGGAAGAGGATGGAAGGGAAGCTTTATTCCAGCAATAGCTGCCAAAAATTTTTATGAGGCACATGCAGAGAAAGTGGCTTTGAAATTTCAATTTCACTCACCTCCCCAAATCCTGTGCTAAACACCTGGTGACTGGTGAGTTTATCATTGCAAATGATAAACTGCAGTTGTAATCTCGAAAGGATTACTAAAGAGAAATAGGAGTCTTTTTATTAAAAATAAGATTTATGGATTGGGAACAGAATTATGCTTATCATAAAAACTCCTATTTGCTGAGCTTTTGTAGCAACAGAATCATTTGCTAGACATTTGTTCTCCATAGGCTCTAAGTCTCCTTTTTTTTTTTTTCATTTAGCTTTACAAGTCACATCTCCCACCTATTGAGTTCACTAAGAAGCCCAGTCATTTCCAACTCTTGTGAGATGAAGCAGGCACTTCGCAGAGCTCCAAGAATAGTTTGTCCTATTTAAGAAACACCAGATGGAACAGCTAATGCTGTGCCTTGCCTCATCTGTCCTGTCAACGTGGAACAACTTTTACTTTCTATCAAAACCAGGAAAGCCTTTCCCTCCATACAAAGAGAAAGGGAAGAAGCATCTTTGGATCTCCGTCCTCTAACACAGCTGTACCGTGCCCTGAGCCCCTAACCCAGGATCAGTTTTTAAACAGCCATAGAAGAGGGATGGGTGAAATAGATGAAGGGGATAAAGAGGTACACATTTCCAGTGATGAAATAACTAAGTCATGGAGATGAAAAGTACAACACAGGGAATATAGTCCATAATATTGTAATACTGCTGTATGGTGACAGATGGTATCTTCACTTACCATGGTGAGCACTGAGGAAAGTACACAAATATCAAATCAGTATTTTGCACACATGAAGCTAACACTCTATGCTAATTATATACCAAAAATAAATAAACAACCAAATAAATCAGCCACAGAATCAGGATTGGTGATTATTAAATAAAATTTTGAGGGGCGCCTGGGTGGCGCAGTCGGTTAAGCGTCCGACTTCAGCCAGGTCACGATCTCGCGGTCCGTGAGTTCGAGCCCCGCGTCGGGCTCTGGGCTGATGGCTCAGAGCCTGGAGCCTGTTTCCGATTCTGTGTCTCCCTCTCTCTCTGCCCCTCCCCCATTCATGCTCTGTCTCTCTCTGTCCCAAAAATAAATAAACGTTGAAAAAAAAAATTTAAATAAAATTTTGAGCAGGGGTTTGCATAATGGTGTTCAGTCGGTATTGAGACTTCAGAGCTAAATTACCAACATAAATCTAAAAGAAGGAAAAGGTGACATATATAAAATCTATTAGAAGAATCAAACACTGAGGTTTCTGATGGCAATGACCATGTGGGGGGGGGGGCAAAAAGTATCTAGCCGTTTCATCATTCTCCCCAAAACACCAATTCCCTCCTCCCCCTGAATGTGTTAATCATATACCTTTATTTAACTTCTACCAGTTTTTAAGGAAGACATAATCAAAGTTTACCCTCTCTAGGGACATATGTGCTGAGGGAAGATGCGTTTAAAATATATAAATAACCGTATTAGAGAGAAACCTGGAATAGAGAGTATCTCAGATCAAAAGTCCAGCTCTATGTATTCCCTATCTAGATGCCTTTAAGTGACACATGGAATTAACAGAAGAAGGTACTATGAAATAAAGGTATTCCTTAAGATTTTCCAACAGTACCCTAATACTACCAGCTGAGCTTAATGTTATGCATGGTTATTCCCAAGTCAGCTAACACTGCCATTCATGATGGGAATATAGTCCATAATATTGTAATACTGTTGTATGGTGACAGATGGTATCTTCACTTACCATGGTGAGCAATGAGGAAAGTACACAAATATCAAACCAGTATTTTGCACACATGAAACTAACACTCTATGTTAATTATATACCAAAAAATAAATCAACAACCAAATAAATCAACCACAGAATCAGGATTGGTAATTATTAAATAAAATTTTGAGCAGGGGTTTACATAATGGTGTTCAGTTGGTCCCACTCATGATGTTACCCCAGGGAGAACTTGTTTCCCTGCATCAGTCATTTGCACAATCAGCATTTTAAAATCAAGTGGACAGTTGTCATATTACAAAGAAATCAAAGGTCATTCCTTACCAGGAAAATTTTGGAAAGTTTCTTCTTACAGGTTTCAGAATACCTAACAAAGGGCAAAGTGCTAGATATCAAAGTTCAGTAATAGCTCTCTTCCGGAAAACAGAGTTGATCTCATATTCCCCATCTGTAAGAAGGAGGTAAGTTAGACCCACTGCACTCAGGATGCTACAGCTGACCAACCTCTTATATGAGCCTATTAGTGGAACCAATCTGTCATAAATTCCCTCTCTATTAAGTCTATCTCCTGAAATCAAAAATGAGAAGTCAAATAGGCCAAGGAATATACAGTACTTCAGACTTTTCTTTAAAGTTATTTGAAAGGGAAGAGAACTAGAGTAATTCACAGTTTGATCCCTGTTCATAGATATGCTGATTAGAGAAAAGTTGACAAAAGATCATGAGCTATCTGGAAACAAAAGCTATCCAATGGATTCTTCATAAATTAGATGAGCAGGCCCCTAACCCCCCAAATTAGATTACAGCCCCAAAGGCATTATTTTCAAGCAAAAACTGCCATGCTAAATTTTTGTGTTATTCTCTTATTCTAGATGACACTTCTAGAGATAATATTATGTTCGGTTTCATTATTTTATTATCTACTAAATCTACATGAGTAAGAATAAAACAATAAAGGCCAAGTACAAATGGTGAAATTTTATATTAGGATGGGATATGCTAGGCTATGCTAACAAATACACCCTGAAATGTAAGTGGTTTGACAGAACAAAGGCTTATTTACTGCCCACATCACAGACGAATGTGGGTTGGAAGGATTTCCTTTGTATCTTTCATAAATTGTGACTTTGAGTTCTTACATCTTGAGACAATGACATCTTTAAAACACACAAACTTTGCATTCCCAGTGGAAGGGGAAAAGAGAATCAGGATAAGGAACATAAACCCTTAATTGCTTCACCCTGGAAGTCACACAAGTGCCTTCTGCTCCCAATTCATTGGCCAGAATTCTCTCCTTGCAGGGAGGCTGGGAAATGCAAGGACACAAATCACCATCTCTGCCACAAGAACTCTGCAGTCAAGCATGAGAGTCTGATTCCTATGGCACCTTAGGCAAGTTACCTAACCTCTGCTCATCTTAGTTTCACCATCTGTAAAATGGGAATAGCAAAAACAGCTGACAGGACTGTCATGATTAAATCAGCATCTGCATAATTATCTAAATTAATGCTCAAAATATATGGCAGCCATTGTTACCACTGTTTAAATGATTCAAGATTTTTGTAATGGCCCTAAGGCTAAAACAGATTTCAAGTTCAGCACCCTAAGATTATAAGACTCTTTTGGCCTTTAAAATCATCCTTGTGTGGATCTGAGCGTGTGCACTTTCAAATGCACTGCACCAGATCAAACTCTACACACACGAACATCCACCCTTAATTTACCACAGCTCTGTCTTCTCTGCTTTCTAATGAATGTTTCAGTTGCAACACTCCCAAGGCTTTTAACCTGATTGTTTACCTCTGAAGATCAGGCATTTGCTTTTTTCTTTCCTTGTTGGTGTCCTTGTCTCTCTCTCTGTCCCCCACCCCTCTCTCACCACCAATGGATTGAAAGCTTCACAGATAACATTCTGTTGATCAAATGCGTTTTTATTTCTGAAGGTTTACTATGTTTTCAGAAACTAGGTTGAAAAAAAAATTCAGAATCCCTGAATGCCTTAATAAGCAATGGAACCTAAGTGGCAGCCTTTTTATTCCTTCCCTAACTTTGCCTTCCCTCATTAAAGAGCTCAATTTAACACAAGTAAATGAATATACCTTCAACATTAAGCACTCCTGGGTCCAAATGCAGAAAAGACAGGTCCCTCTTCCATCTTCAACTCCCTATTTCAAAACAACTCCATAAAAGTCTTACCAAAAAGAGTGGATGAGAGCTCTGGTGTTGCTTTTTCTCATTATGCCTTTAAGATTTGATTCACACTACAAAGATCTGTCAACACAATCATTCCGGTGGCAAGAGAGACAGCAGCTGCTGCCTAACTAGGAAACCAATATTATTCCTGGAGTGTGTGTTGTCCCGCAGGGTTTGGATTAACTCAAGATGGATACTTTCTCTCCAGTGCTTTGTTACAAATCACTTCTGGTAGTACCAGAGGTACCGCAAAGAAGCATTCAACACCCGCAAAGGAGTTATTTAAAATGAAATATGAAGCGTTCTGACTGCTTCTGGATTATCTTTGCTGTGTTTCTTAATGAATTTTTTAAAAGGAAGTAGCAGCTTTTCTTCTATTAGAGTTCCTGAAAATGTGCTTGTGCATATATCAACCTCGGTCAAGAAAATACTTGAAATATTAGCTTAGAAAATAGGAACCTATCCACTAGTCTTAGTTCTGCTTATACATTCAGTTAGAATTTGCTTTGTGATAACCCAGACAACTCTTACTCAAGCACGTTTGACTTCCACAGAGCGTCTGGGGGTCCTCCAGTACTTAGACAGGCACTGAACTCCCAGCTCCTGCTGTTGTAATCCCTTCCTCCCTTTCACCGCCCCAGGCCCAACTAGGAAGAAAGTTCAAAATACTCTACAAACCATCTGAAGAATGTCTAATGCTCTAGGGCAAATGAGCCATCAAAGATGAGTCAAAGACCTGATTTTCAATGGAGCAGGGCAAAGAAATTATACCTAAATTGTTCTAAAAACCCATGGTCTTTAGTTCCTCCAATTCTTGAAATCATCTTGTACCTTAAATCATGCCTTATATAAGGTGACTCTGCTGGGTCGTTACAGATATCTCTAGGAATTGCTCCTAGTTATCATAACTGACTTCAAAACTTCCAGGAAAAGTGGGGGGGAAATCTCTTGTGGTTCGTCAACTCCTTGTGAAGGGAGTGTGATGTCACCAATCCCCAGAAATGCCTGACTCTTTTCTTCTCTCCTACTTGCCTCCTTAGATCCTCTTTGTATGCATCTGAACAAAAAGAGACAAGATAAAACAGATATCCTTTAACTTTGCTACATTAGTTGCTAAGAAAATGCTTTGAGTATGAGTCCTGAGCAGATTTTATAATGTCAGCTGCTGCTGGCTCCTCTGAGCATGGAAAGTTTGAAACCAATTCAGACCACATTCTAAGTGGCCTTGTCATTCACCCATAAATAGGGCTCCATCAGAAACAGATCCTGGAACCCAAGATAATAAGCATAGCAAGAAGGAGCTATTGTCATCATGCACTAAATATCTTTTATGACCAGAAGAGCAAGGGGTCAATTTAACTGCATGGCCTGGACAACTCCTATCTACCTCCTCCCTGAATCTTAGCCCCTCATCTACAAAATAAGATTTTCCTGACCTATTCTTCAGGATAACTCAGGCATGAAGTAATAGTTTTGTCTAATGTATTCTGCTATCTCATGTCTGGGATAAAGCGAAAATAATAAGGACTAAAAGAAAGGTGCGTTAAGTTTCTTGTAGATATAAAATGGAGACAATTATTGGACAAAACTACACAAGGAAAACGGAGTTACAATCAGTGCCAAGGATGGCCCATCACATGGAATGTGACTTAAGGAAAACCATGGAAACTAACATGCTTAAGTGCACCTCCTCCAACAAGCTATCCCTGGTACCCCAGTTGAAACCTTGAGTCCTTTAAAAATCCCAGCATACCTACGAGAGGAAAGAGGTAGATAGTAATGCCTTAGCTTTGATGAGTTATCAGAAAAGATTCAGCCCTTTGTGTCTGAACAGGTTACAGAAGGATTTGTAAGGGACAAGGCAGGCCCCCAGGCCCAGAGGAAATGGGGAGCTATGAACTGAGGTAAGGATTGGAATGCAAGTTTGGTGGGGAGAGGAGACAGAATCAAAATTCCTGGAAAGCTGGATACAAAGCGGGGACTGGATCACCAAAGAAATGATGGATCCAAAAGTCTGAGTTAGGCCTAAATGCACAGTAGGTGTTTCAGTGGCCCTAGTGATGACAAATGGTATGACAAATGGCCTCAAATTCAAGGAGTGATATACACAATTCTATCACCTTTCCACCTAAGGCTTCCTCTACTAGACTACAGTTTGAGATTAATTCCCTACATCACTGGGCAATATTACCAACTCTTTTTGTTGAACACCCTCATCATCCTCTGATTCTATAAGGATTTCTGTGCTAGGTTTCTGAAACTCATAGTGGGACATCAAAGCCCATCATAGTTTTGGTCTTCTCCTTTCATGGCAAGTGGTCAATTGCCAAAAACCCAAGCTAATATTTAAAACCAGTAACCTAAACATACCAGAATGGTGAACAGGAAGGAAAATTCATTTCTTCACCAGTCTGTTTTTGATCTTTCTACACCTGAAATAGTACTTACCAGTTTTCAGCCAGGATAGTGTGTTAATTCTCTCATACATATGGGAAATTGTACAATGTTCTAAAGCCTCAGGCAAACAAGTAGACTCTTTCAATTTGCTACGACAATTATTTTGTCCCAATTAAAATAGCCCCACAGAACTCATAGCGGAGCTATGAATTTACTATATTGCTTCCAAGACCTAGTAAGGATAATAGCTAGTATCAGTTCAGGACTTCTATGCTAAGTGATGTTCTAAATGATCTACATTTATTTACTCATTTAATTCTCATCCAGAGATTGCTGAAGTAGCACCATTCATAACTGCATTTTACAGATAAAACTGAGGCACAGAGAACTTCAGTAATTTGCTCAAGGATGCAGAAATAGTAAGTGGTAGAGCTGTGATTTGAAAAGATTCAGGTTGACTCCAGTACTTAACTAACTTGCTGCCGTACTTCCCATTGCTTGTACGTGCTGCTAAATTTCCTTCAGATGACCTTAGAGGAGACCTTTTCTTAAGCCAACAGGCTCCAGTGAAAACTGGAGTACCATTTCCCAAGTGGTATTTCCGAATTCTGTTCTCAAGGAGATCAATAAATATTCTGTGAAAAAGGGATATCCGTTGAAATAAGCGTGGGGATGTTAAGTACTATATTCCCTTGTAGAGAGTTACAATTCATGCGAGCATTTCAAAAACAATGAGAAGTTCTATAGTAAAGACATTTGCTTAAATTTGTTTAACCCAGTATGTGTCAAGGGTACTTGACAATAGGACTCATTGTTTTTAACCCTGCATCAATTGACATTCTAGGGAACAGTGTTTATGAAATATTGTCTTGGGAAAAGCTGGTCTAGAGCCATGACAATATATTTAAGCTCATCTAAACATGGTTTATGGGATATGTGAACCTTGAGGTCTGAATGGAAACTGAAAAACCAGCCCCTTCCCAGGTGACTTTAGAGGAGCACAGAGAGTAGGATGCATGGTCTTATAGTAGTGGTTCTCAACTGGGGAAGATTTTGACCCTAAGGGACATTTGGCAATGTCTGGAGACTTTGTCACAACTAAGGGATGGTACTGGTATCTAGTTGGTAGCAACTAGGGATGCTGGTAATCAGACAATGCACACGACAGCTCCCCACAACAAAGAAGTGTAGTGTCTAAAATGCCAATGGTGCCACTATTGAGAAAGTCTGCCTTAAAGGATATGACCCCACCTATTGCTGACCTATAATTAGGGAGAGGACCAGTCCACTGGACCATGTAAATCCCACGAACAAATATCTATATCATCAGCACATGGCTATTCCTATTACATAATAAACACTTTATGAATATTTGTTGTCTGACCATCTAAGCTAAAGGATTCTTCTCTAGCCTCTATAGTGTTTTCCTACTAGAATCTTAGTACTTCAGGAACTTCTGGCTGAAGGAAACCCCTGAGAAAAGCCACTCTGATGCAGGGAGGCTGGCTGACTTAAGAGGGAAACAGGAGGAGATGCTAGGTTCGGGCATCCTGGTCAATGAGCACATTTCTTTTATGTGCCTCACAAGTGTAAGGAATATTTGAGAACTTGTGCCTATGCCTGAGTGCAATGGCTGGCTAAAATAGTCAATTAGAATTTCTTTGTACTAGAGACAGTGTTTTTCTCCCTGGCTTTTAGGGAAGGTTCTTAGGACAGGAGTTTCTCTAACCTTGAATAAATAGGAGAATCTGGCCCACTGGGTTTGGAAGAAACAGATTAAGCTGCATATTAAGATACTTGGCAAATAAATAAAATGAATGAGAATAAACTGAATTGTGTCCTCAGACCACCCAAGAATAATGTCCCGTGGTCTTGGGAGGTCACCTAGAGGCCTGGGAGCAGTAAACTGTGATAGTTTGAGGTCACTCTAGTGCATGGATCCTCATTCATTATTAGGTATACAACATTGTTCTTGGGGGCCACAGATTCCCCCAAACTCAGCACACATATGTCTGTAATGAATTAGGTTTCAGCCTCTGAGCATTTAACTTCTTACACATTCCAAGTCTGGAGTAACTACACTGGGAGCCATCTGCCACTAAGCTTCTGGTTGGATTTGGACCTCATCCATCTCTGCCAGGTGCCTGATAGTCACACACTCTGAAACCCCAGTGCCAAAATTATATGTGAATCAAAGACCTAGGGTTTCAAAATGGTCCAATTATATATTTTTAGAACGCAACTTAATTTTTCAAAGGCTTAAACTTTAAGGATTATTATTATTACATAATCAGCAATCTTTTAAATGAAATTCAATTAGATATACTTTTTTAAACTAGAGCATTTCTCACTATGATTGGTAACTTTGTTAATACAATTAAAATATATCTATCTATACTTTTTTTCATAATTTTTTTAAAGTGGGCTTCACATCCAGTGCCGAGCCCAATGTGGGGCTTGAACTCATGAACTCATGAGATCAAGATCTGAGAACAAGATCTGAGCTGAGATCAAGAGTCGGATGTTTAACCGACTGAGCCACTCAGGCACCCCTTTGTAATTAATACAATTTTTAAACACCTTTTTTCAACATGATAGAATTCATAAGCCTTTGATTACATGGGCCATCATTTTGCCTCAAAAACAGGATTTTAAGTTTTCTGAGGAAAAATACCATGTCTTCCTCTTCTTTATATCTATAGTGTGATAACCATATAATAGGTATTTATTAAAGGTATTCATTCATAAATAGGTATTCATAAAGTAAACCTAAATTTCATTACCCTGTGATCTTACTAATAAAAATGGGTGTGGGGCGCCTGGGTGGCGCAGTCAGTTAAGCGTCCGACTTCAGCCAGGTCACGATCTCGCGGTCCGTGAGTTCGAGCCCCGCGTCGGGCTCTGGGCTAATGGCTCAGAGCCTGGAGCCTGTTTCCAGTTCTGTGTCTTCCTCTCTCTCTGCCCCTCCCCCATTCATGCTCTGTCTCTCTCTGTCCCAAAAATAAATAAACGTTGAAAAAAAAATTTTTTAAAAATGGGTATAGCTAATGTATACTGTGAACTTTCTATTCCCCAGACATTGTGCTAAGCACACTTTACCTACATAATTTTCCCTAAAATCATCTGAGATAATCTATGACTTTCCCCCATTTTACAAATAAATCATCTAGGGCTTAGAAAGCCTAAGAAAACTTCCAAAGAACACAAAGCTAGTAAATGGCAAACTGGAGTCACAAACTGAGATCTGAGTTCATATAAGTACCACATGCTAATGAATTGTGCTATTAGAGCTCCAAGATCTGTCTGACTTCAGAATCCACAGCCTTATAGTTTTCTCCTCAGCCATGAACACATCCCTCATCTGGTCTTCTATCAGCAGTAGGCCTTGTGGAAGAAGACTGTTACATATTCAAGAATTCCAGACAGCAAGCTAACATCTTGAATTGTATGTGCTGACTATGCCAAGGGCTTCCTGGGACATCACTTCTTCTATCTCTGTCCTGCCTTGGTATGCCACATCAACTACTCTCCCTTTGCAGAAAACTTCAGAGCAGGCTTCCTGAGTTTTCTACAGAGTTAGAGGAACCACCTACTTAGTAACAAAGTAGGAACCACCATTAAGATAGTCCAACAAGACTACAAAAGTGTTACTGAGGTAAAACAAGTGTTCACAGAATATTCAAAAACACGTTACAGATCAAGTTAAATCCTCATTCTACATATACAGGCTTATGAGGAGAAGGGATTTCCCTAACTTATACAGCCAATTAGTGACACAGAAAGACTAGATACTCATTCTCCTCTCTATCAGGACCTGTTTCCAGCATACCATACTCCCTTTCACCCTGAATCACTCACAGGCAAACAAATACCAGTCTTTTTTGCAGGGTGATCCAAGGATTTTTCCAATGACCCTTCTTTCCATGGAACTTTCTAAAATTGGAGAAAGGAATTATTTATAGCCCTTATTTCAAGGTGCTTTTCAAATATCTAATTATCCAATGACCCACTCCTTAGCTGAAGGTGGCTAAGGACAGGGGACTTGGCTGTGTATTTTGTAATCATTCATGTGATGACCGAAACTCCAGTGCTTAGACAATGAATGCCCAGGTTGAGGATGCTAAGAAGTGAAACCAAACATCTGTGCCTGTCATTTAAAGATGTACTGAGGGCAGAAAAAAAATCCTTGAAATGCTGTTAACCCATTAGAGGTAGGACACAAAATGTTTGAACTCTAAATGACATCAGCAAACTTTGCAAGAGTTGTCTGGGACAGATGTTGTTCCATTCTATTTTTCTTCAGTACTCTTTTTGGGCTTTCTAAAGCCTAAGATACAGTTAGGAGAATACAATTCTGAGTTGTGTAAGAGACTTCAACTGGCAGCATTTGTGATACAGTCCACAAGTCTTAGAAATGTTTCCATCTACCAAATTAGACTACTTCCATCTGGCAGACACTGCTACTTGCTTTGGGAGATGAATGGAGCTGAAAAAGCCATGGCTGCTTTTCAAGGTTTCAATTCAGTGTAGGCAGCATTCTCATACCCAGGTCTAACTTGGTTTCATTGCTCTGAGACTACAGCACTGCAGTTATTATAGCCCAAAGAGAAAGATTAACTGTTCTGGGAGGAACCAGACAAGACAAAATTATCATAGATCCTGGTATCTGGCTTCAGGTGTTAACAGGTATGAGCCAGAGGGTTTCTTTCAAAAGAAAAAAATAGGAGACATAAACAAAAGCAAAGATCATCAGAGTACAAAAATGTTTCCTTTTTTTTTCTCATTTAGACCTTTTGCAAAAGAGAATACCATCAGAGAAATACACTTGACCTTCCTTGTGCTTGAGGCACCATCAAAAGATGGAATGATGATAGTAAGAGTCTTGGGCTCTAGCCTCTACCAGAAATAACCAGAAAACACCAGCTTTCCCAATCTCTTCCTTGCTGGTGTGATTCTGTGATCACCCACTTGGGTTTCTCTTCAGCCACTAAAGTTTCCTTTTATTATTGCTGGGGGTTATTTCTCCATTCACTCCCTTGAAGCTCCCCTTCATTGCCTTTTATCTCTACTCTTGCTCACCAACTGGCTCCATGTTCTCCTTCAGAAATTACACCCTTTCTGAGCTACTGCTCCCCATGCTGCACAACTAGTTAGCTATAGTAAGTCACCATATTTACATCATTGCTTTCAATTCTGTGTAGTCCTCTACACAGAGCCTGTTTTGTGCCTGTGATTTCACATGTAATAGTGTGGGCTCAATAAGACAAAACCTTGGGACTTGACTTTGTCACAATGACTTTACTGATTTCTCATAGGACTTTTGTCAATATTCTCATTTCCATATATAAGATTACAACAAAGGCAAAGAAAGCTAACAACATCCATAGAGCTACCACTCTTCTATTCATTCCATTTCACTTCTCCTTTCCTCTCCTCTCACACTCTCTCTCATTCTTTCACATTCCTCAAGAAACAATCTTTTGGAGGTCTTGAAACACATTCTTCCAAAGTATTGGGCTAGAAGATGATATGTATTACATTACGCTCTATCTAGTATAGCAGCCCAGATCATTAGCCTGTTTCCTTGAACTGAGTGTGATCACTTAAACCTTTTGTCATTCCAGAGTAAGTCTTCTGCCCATTAGAACACTATTTGGTGTGTACAAAAAAGGCTCCTTCTCCCTAATTTCATCCATGCACTTATAAGCTCAATTACTTCCAGCAATAACAACTCCCAATGGCTTTCCCAAATATGCCCCAAGAATTCCACCAGTGTAACATTAAGTAAGCACCTCCCCTCCAAGGGCTTCATTCTGTATTTGAAGTCACCAAATGAACCATCTCTTATAATGAATTAATTTAAGAATCATTACAATAGCATGTGTCTGTGGAATTGATAAATTGATTGTACAGCAGGTCTTACTCATGAAGACCAATAGTTTAGGTACAAAGTTTAAGAAATCTGTAATTTCTTACAAATTGCAGATTTTCCCATAAAAGTAAAAGACAAAACAAAATAACACCTCTCATGATGTCTCTCTCAACTCAACTACAATTGAGTCCTTATTATAACAGCCCTCATTCGAAAATTTATTCTTTCTTAAATTGTATTGCTTGATATTTTTGGCTCATCAATTTATTCAGCAAATATTATTAAGCACTTACCACAAGCAAAGTATTGTGTAAAGTCTCTGGACTTAATTCCTGGTTTGATATTTAACCACCTTATTCTTAAGTTGTTCTAAGGATTAACAGAAATAATAGGCTTAGAAGTTCAACATATAAAGAGACGATTTCTGGATGGCAGCATGAAGACCTCCAAGACCCTCTCCCCAGTAAGACAATCATAACTGGTGAAAAATATTTTTTTAAAAAAACAAATGAACAAAAATTCTGGAAATGGGTTTAAGGGAATACAGAAAATGAAGAAACATTTCCTTGAGAAAATCTACTAAGTCTTGGTAAGAAGAGGAAGAGTTTGTGGCATTTGCATCACAAACATCCGCCATCCCAGTTCAGTATGATAGAAGCTCCGCTCTGGGCAAGTACAACCAGGAATACAGGGCCCTCTTTATCCCAGCTCCCAATTTAAGGCTACAGTATTTCTTCAAGAGGGGTAGACTGCTAGTATGTCCAACAGCTCTTCCACCCACCCACCCTCATCTGTACTGAAGGAATTCTATTTCAAGTAAAAACACCTGTGAGATCTGGGGTTTTCTTCCTCTAAGTAGACCCCACCCACAGGGTAGAAGCTCTACCCCAGACATATAGGTCTTTAATTACAGGGGCCTGGATCACCCTCACTTCAGTTAATTCATAGGTTATACGTTCCATATCAGGAGAGAGAAGCTGAGAAGACCAGTCGCTACTGTTCCAGTCCAGCACTCTGCTTGAAAATCTGGGGTGTCATTCTCCATACTCAGGTCTGGGCAGTAGAAGAGAGGTTTTTCTCAGAGGGAGAAAGAGACATAAAACAGATCTCTGAAGATTTTCCAAGGGGAACTGATTTTATTTGGAAGAAAGTAAGGAAAGTTGCTATGTTATTTAAAATGCCCAATATTCAACAAAAACATATAATATATGTAAAAAAACAAACAAACAGAAAATAGGGAACTATGTCCCACACACATGGAAAAGAAAGCGGGCAACAGAAATTACCTTTGAAGGTTCTACATGTCAACTATAGCAAAGGCTTCAAAACAGCTATTAGATATCTGTTCAAAGAACTAAAAAAAATCTTTGCTAAAAGAAATAAAGGAAGACATGACAACAATGTCTTATCAGATAGAAAATATTAACAAAGGTCTAGAAATCATTATTTTAAAAAATGGAACCAAATATAAATTCTGGAGTTGAAAAGTATACAAACAGATGAAAAATTCACTAGAGGTACTCAACAATAGATTTGAGTTGGCAGAATAAAGAAACAGTGAACTTGAATACAGATAAATAGAAATGATACAATCTGAAGAACAGAGAAATAAAAATGAATGAAGAAAAATAAATAACCTCAGAGAAATAAAGAACACCATTAAGGGCACCTACATATGCATAATAGGAGAGGACACGAAAACACAGAAATGATAAGGAAAGAAGCAGAAAAAAATATCGAAGAAATAATGACTAACATTCCAAATTTGAGGAAATTATTCATTAACACATCCAAGAATTTCAATGAACCCCAAATTAGATAAAAACAAAGAGACGTGCACCCAAATACATCACAGTAAAAATGGCAAAGACAGGGGCACCTGGATGGCTCAGTCAGTTAAGCATCTAGTTCTTGATTTCAGCTCAGGTCATGATATCACAATCTGAGATTGAGCCTCAAAGTTGGGCTCCAGACTGACAGTGCAGAGGCTGCTTTGGATTCTGTCTCTCTCTCTTTCTCTCTCCCTCTCTCTCTCTCTGCCCCTCCCCTGCTCTCTCTCAAAATGCCATTTTAAAAAATGGCAAAAGAGAAGTACAAAGATAAAATCTTTAAAGTAGCAAGAAAAACATAACCACTCATTTAAAGAATACCAAACTTGTCAATGTCTTTCAAAAAACAAAAACAAAACAACAACCAAAAAAACAGAAAAGCCAAAAACACTTCCCAATTCTATGAGTTTATTATCAAAAACTTGACAAAGATGTCACTGCTATGAATGGAGTTGTGTCCTCCCCAAATTTCTTAATCCCCAGTGTGACTATATTTGGAGATAGGGCCTTCAGGATGTAATTAAAATTAATTGAAATAAGGGTAGAGTCCCAATTAAATAAAATTGGTGGCCTTATAAGAGGAAAATCCCTCCCTTCCTTCCCTCCCTTCTTTTCTCTCCTTCCCCCCACCAACCCCGCCCCTTCCACAAGCTCAGATGAAAGGCCATGTGAAGACAAAGTTGCCATCCGTAAGACAGGAATAAAGCTCTCACCAGGAACCAAATCAGCCAGCACCTTGGTCCTAGACTTTCTACCCTACAGAACTCCAAGTAATAAATTTCTGTTGTTTAAGCCATAGAGACTGTGCTATTTTATTGTAAGAGCCCAATTAGACTAATATAATCACAAAATAATAATAACACCTATAGACCACCATGAATTGCAATGCAAAAATCCTCAAGGCATTTCTATCAAACCAAATCTAACATATTATAAACATTTTTCACTATACCAAGTAGGATTATCCCAGGAATGTAAAGTTAGTTCAATATCCAAAGCTCTATTAACAAACCATATCAGTATAATAGAGTATAAAAGCTACATGATCATCTTAATAGATATAGAAAGAAAACATTTGATAAAATCTAGTACCCCTTCATCACTAAAAAAAAGAAGAAGAAGAAAACCCACACACAACAAAGCAGGAATAGACAAAAACTTCCTCAATATCATAAAGGGGTTCTACACAAAATAAGGATAATAATAATAATAATTACAGCCATCTGACAACTGCCCTATGCTCTGTGTTATAGATGGTATCACATATATCAGTCAACAATTGTTCCTTTTGACTACAAAGTCCGCACTAAAAGCATGATGACACCTTCCATCTTTACATCCAAATATCTTTCCATGTCTCTGTCAGTATACTACTCATATCCCTCTGTGCCAAATACATGGGGAGACTGGCCGTTCTCTAGAAGACTTGCCCTTTCCTACTTTGTCACTTGCCTAATATGCCTTTGCATTTGTTGTCCTTCAAACTTGAACTGTCCTACCTACCCATGTCTATCTGTTCATATCCTATTTGTTCCTCAAGAGTGTGTTCAAATGCCACCTCTTCTAAGATGGCTCCCTCAATCTTTTCCCTCCCCTCCCACCCCACCATAAACATCTGTCCTTTTCCTGCCTTTCAGTAGCCCTTTGCACTTCAACTATAAATCTTAGTATGTTCAACTTTGTAGTCCTTTCAGACATAACTTCTTGAAGTCAGGGATCTCATCTTCTGAAAGTTAGCATCCCAAAAAGAGACTGTTGACTACCATGCCTTGCATATTTTAGGTGCTCCAAAACTCCTGAAATGAATTTAAAAGCTGATCGTGAACACATTCTTGGTAGCATGCCTATGAGAGGCAAGTTCTGGTTTACATTCTAGGGGCTAACAGAATGTGCTTTGTGAAATGGTTCTAGAATAATCTGGAAGCACCACCATTTCATCTTAGAAAATGCCCAAAATAGTACCTTACCCTTCAGAAATTTCATGTCGACTGCCATAAAAATATATGAAATAACATGAAGTGAAGATAGTGTGCCTTCTGCTGAATTTAAATTTGTGACTTAAGTTAAAGGAAGAAATGCTGGAATGAAGCATTTGTGAATTCTAAATAAATCAGTAAAAAGAGGACAGACAGAAGACTTTCATATTCTCAAACATTTCCAGGAAAAGTGGTAAATTAAACAGGTAAAGAGAAGACTGAGGAAGACTTATTCATAACCCTCAATCTACCCACACTACTAATCAGATTAAAGGGCTGCAGGCTAGGGGTGCCTGGGTGACTCAGTCGGTTGAGCGTCCAACTTCAGCTCAGGTCATGATCTCACGGTCTGTGAGTTGGAGCCCCGCTTTGGACTGTGTGCTGACAGCTCAGAGCCTGGAGCGTACTTCGGATTCTGTGTCTCCCTCTGTCTCTCTGCCCCTCCCCCACTCATGCTCTGTCTCTGTCTCTCTCTCTCTCTCTCAAAAAAAAAAAAAAAAAGAATAAATGTCAAAAAAAAACGTAAAGTGCTTCAGGCTATTGTGGCAAAAACACACAACTATTCATTGGGATTTACAGCAGAACCAGTCAGTAATCAAGAGGTTGACAAAGTTGTGAGTGTGTGTTTGAGGTGAGGAGTGTCAGGATAGAGGGGAAGAGAATGATAGACTTCAATTAAAGAATTGCTTCATTCAAAATGAAGCATAAATGATGTTTAGAATCTATATTAATGTAATCTGGCATGTAGGTGACTACCCAATTCCAGTCAAAATAATTGACTTGATTAATGTTTTAAGTATTTTCTTCTATCAATCTCTTCTTTTTTCTTTCTTTCAAAGGAGCCAGCATATTTTAAAGAGAACATCTCTCATCTTTGATATGACAAATCAATAAGAGAAGAAAGCTGAAAACAGGGATCCTAAAGATTCATACACTGAAAAATTCAGCCTTGCATATCATTTGACAATATTACTATCCTGCCTTTTATAATATCCCTTCCCCCATGATGTTCAAAGCCCTTAACAACCTCATTAAAGTACTTGTGTCAGGTTACAGCTCAAAAGAGGTACAACTCAGAAGTACAGAGTAAAGCCAAGTTTTAAATCCATGAAGGAGAATAAAATGGAATTCTCATCTTAATTCTAGATACTACTAGTTAGAATATATACACCACATGCAGACAACATAAGGGTAGTAATTAACAGCATGGACTCTAGAATCGGAATCTGAAATTTGAACTGGGCTCCTCCACTTAATAGTTATGTGGTCTGCAACTTACTTAACCTCCCTCTGCCTCAGTTTCCTCATCTGTAAATAGGAAATAATACATACCTCAATTTTTATGATGATTAAATATTTGAAGTATTTGTAAGTATTTGAGAAAGGCTAAAAGAGTGCATATGCTAAGCATTATGTAAAGGTCTACTAAATAAATTTACATGGCAGTGAAACATCAAAAAAGTTAAAGAGCACAAGGAGTTCATACTAAAATCAAGAAAATAGTTCCATCTATGGTAAACATTATTTTGATTTGTTCAGGGCTAAGCAGTTCCTGAGGAGTGGGAATTTCAGTGCTAAAATCCAGAATCCAGGACTTTCAGTGAAAACCTAGATTGTTGTTCACCCAAAAGGGACTCAAGAGGGTAACAGGAATAGATTTCATTTTTAAAAAGTTTCTATCATGTACTAGTCAGTGCATAATTAGTCAGTATTACAGCATTTAGTCTTTCCAACAACCCTGCAAGTAAGGTAATTTTATTTTCACTGTTTAAAAAAAGTTCAGCTATAGACCAATAAATTAATTTTCCCAAGGACATACAGTGTTAGGACGTACTATCAGAGATGGACCCCCAATCTGGCTGAATTCAAAGCCTATGTTTTCCAATGTTTTTCTCTACTCTGATAGCCTCCTCTAGAAAGGAGTGGTTTCACAACCCAACCAGCTAAGGACCATTTGAGAACAGACCTGGAGTAATGAGTTAATCAAAATGGACCCTTAACACTCAAAGGCTATGTGTCTGGCCACTTTGTCCCTGACTTTCCAGACACTGTGGTCCCTTCCTGGGGGACTTTGATAAAGCCACTTGTCAATGCCATAGCTGTACATATAGTAAGTAAGGAGTCGCGCCCCTGCCTTTTTGTTGGAACTTAATAAAAACATCAGAGGAAGTTCTATTGCTTACCACTCTCTTTACTCTTTATTAACAGTAATTCCCTTTGAAAAATGCAGCCTTGCTTTTAGCATAAAATTTTGAAATTTATCCATCCTTTCCATATTTTTCCTCCATCCTTGCTATTATTTTGCTAGTACAACTGGAATAAAATAAACACAGCCAGATTCATTTTAATTTATTTTCTTTGAAACTTCTATTTGTTTTAGGACTCTTTCACTTCATAACATATTAGCAATGGGATAATTATACACCTGGGAGAGGGTCTCACCCAACAACATCATTCTCAGAACAGGGAAGTGTAGCTCTGTCTCCATTTAGAGAAGCCACTGAAGCCACCCCAATCATTCCTAACTTCTAGACCACAGATGTAAGTGTGTGGATGGTGTGAATGCCATAGTTTGAACAAAGAGTAAAACAAATAACCCACACACTCTCTCTATTTGGGGAACCTGTTCTTAATTGATTTGAAATACCCAAGAACACATTATACTGTCTTCATCTTTCCATGCAAAAGAGGATAAAAAAAATGATCAAGGGTAGCTTTACTTATGGAAGCCTCTAATAATAACTCTGATGTTAATTAAAAACTCTCTTGCTACTGTCAGAAATCTACTCCTTAAAGTGAAGGTTTTATTTATTCTAGCTGAGTAGCTGAAAAATATTTCTACATCCTTCCTTGCTGGTAAGTGCATGGGTTATGTTTTACAGTAAATGCTCACTCCGCCTTTTCTAGAAATAGCTGCGGCCCATACTCTGTCATGTTTCCACTCCTTTCCCTTTCCTAATCATACTGACCAAATTCAGAATATAAGACACCAGGCAGCATATTCATTGCCCAAGCAGATTCTCAGAATTTTCAAATAAGAAATATACAGAGGATGCCGTGTTGGTAGCTCCATCTTTGAAAATAAGCCCTTCTGCACCCCTGAGTCCTTGTCTTCAAAATGAGGCTTATGAACATTTTGCTTATGGGAAACATGTTTGTTACAAAATAAAGGAGTGTCACCTCTAAACCAAGATAATTGTGTAAAGGCAATAGACTTTTTGTTGCTTGGGTTTTTCATTTTATTTTTTTTCAACGTTTTTTTTTTTATTTATTTTTGGGACAGAGAGAGACAGAGCATGAACGGGGGAGGGGCAGAGAGAGAGGGAGACACAGAATCGGAAACAGGCTCCAGGCTCTGAGCCATCAGCCCAGAGCCCGACGCGGGGCTCGAACTCACGGACCGCGAGATCGTGACCTGGCTGAAGTCGGACGCTTAACCGACTGCGCCACCCAGGCGCCCCTCATTTTATTTAATGGAGTAATTTTCTTTGGGTGGGTCCAACCAAATTCAGGTCTTTATCATTTACAGTTCCTGAAGAAATTTTCTTAACATACATAGTGACAACACAAGTTTTAGTTGAGAATGACAGAATGTGCAAAATGGAATGAACTCATTAAATGAGGGTAAGAGTAATAGACTCCATTTTTTAAAAAATTTCTGTCATGTACTAGTCAGTGCATAACTAGTCAGTATTACATTATTTAGTCCTTCCAACAATGCTGCAAGTAAGGTAATTTTATTTTCACTGTTTGGAAAAGAAAACTCAGCTATAGACCAATAAAGTAATTTGCCCAAGGAAGTACAGCCTTAGGAGGTATGATCCGAGATGGACCCCCAATCTTCCTGAATTCAAAGCCTAGGTTTACCAATGTTTTGTTCTACTCTGATAGCCTCTGTTGTGTTCTGATGGATATATACAGATGTATATGTATGTATATATAAATATATATGTGTATATATATTTATACATGTATGTATATACACTTATAATACATAATATATATTTATATATGATACACAAATGCATGTTTTATACATAATGCATACATATAACATGCATTTATATATATATATACACACACACACACAGCACACACAACACACATACATACATATATACATACATACACACAGAGCATTCCCACATTACACATAACTAGTATGATGGTAGTGCTAGAGCAAAGCATCACTAAGGTGCTGGCAAAATCTTTGTTCTTCTGTTTCCACTGCTGTGACACACATAATAAATGGTAATATTGGTATAGCATACTGGGGAAAGCAGGTCATTTTCTCAATCTCCCGGTTTATCTCCCTTGAAATGATAATTTTCTCATATCAGGACACTTATGATAATTTCAGAGAATTTTCTATCTCTTTGCACTGGCTCAGAGTATATAGTTTAAACAGTTTCCATCAACTATTTTCACATAGCTCATTCTACTGGTGTCTCTAATTTGTCACAAATTCCTACACATCTTCTTGAGGAAGACCAGTACTGTAGCTACTCTCCTTTTTTCCATTTTGCTACAGATGGACATGCTGCTTTGCACCTGATCTGCAAACATAGCAGTTCATTCACACCACAGGCCTTTGTCCAAGCTATGCCCTTTGGTAGCATTGTGCTCCCTTCTCTTTGAATGACTGGCTCCTTGCAGTCAGAGCTTGCCTTAAATCTGATTGGTACTCCTTAATCACTAAATCTAAAACAACAATCCAGACACCCTGTAATGTTAGCCCAATTTACTCCCAGCTGGTATTATGCTTATTGTATTTGTTTACTGCCGATTTCCCTCCCCACTCCACGTAAGCACCATTAGAACAAGTTTGCGCATCTTGATCTCAAGTGTTCCCTGGAACCTAGAACAGTGATGGCATTTAGTCAACATTCAAATACTTCCTGAATAAATAAGTGTTAAATAAACTGTTCTCCTGCAACTGTTTCCTACCTGGGAATTATTTCTTTTTAAATTCCAATTTTAATAACAAGAGACCAAGTTTCCAGGGAAGTCCATTCGAATATAACTGTCCCACTGCACGGAACTTATTGATCATTTCTGAGACATGTTAATAATATCCTGAATTGATCAACAGGTCACTTTAAGTTTGTACTTTACTTCATGTTAATTTTTTATGTGAGGGTTATAAAAGCATTTTATAAATCACAAAGTCTTATGTAAAAATTCATTTTTTATCTATAGTCAGAGATGGGCACTGCCTATGCTTGTTTTCAAAGTACCCTTAGGTCTCCTCACCCAAATACATCCTAACAAGTATCTGTAATTCCCAGACTACTCATGACTTCAGGTTATGCTATAAAAGCGATTTGAAATCCAAATGTATAATAAAGTCCTATACAGATCTAAAAGCAATTCCTAAGGTGAAAAATCACACTCAAATAAGTGAAAGTCTCTTACATTGCCCATGAAGTATAGCATGCATATATGCCATTTCTCAGCAAATTTTACATCATTTTTTTCTTCCCCAGTATTATTGGAACAGAAAACTATTTCTTCAACTGATATCAAATGAAGTTGTTAGCCATACTACAGGAAATTAACATATATTTAAATTTTAGAATCAAATCCAGCCCATTTGAACATATGGGCATTCATGGAATGGAAATAGAACTTGACTGACCAAGGAGAAATACATAAATATATATATATATATATATATATATATATATATATATATATATATCTACATACATATGTAAGATATAGACAGGTCTGCCATTTTGTTCATCCTGATCATCCACAAATGGAAAAGAATGGATGCTATAGACTGAATTTCGTTCCCCCCCCAATTCATATGCTGAAGCTCTAACTCCTCATTGTGACTATTTTTGGAGATAGGGCTTTTAGGAGGAAATTGAGATTAAATGAGATCATAAGGGTGGACCCCTAACCCAACAGGATTGGTGGCTGTATAAAAAAGAGGGAGTTCTCTCTTCCCAACATGTGAAGAGACAGAGAGTTTGTGGCTATTGGCAAACTAGGAAGAGAGGCCTCACCAAAACCATACCATGCTGCACCCTGCTCTCTGACTTCCAGCTCCCAGGACTGTGAAATATAAATATGTTTGGTTGAACAAATAGACTGTTGGTTAAGCCTCCCAGTCTATGAGAGCTGACTGGGAAAATGGGGAACGCATTATAACTCATTATCTTCCTCTCTCTCATCTTTTTCGATCTTCAAACCCTCTGCTCGTGCTTGATTTAAGTTAAATGTGCATATGATACAACTCTTCTGTAACACACTGAATCATAATTGATTAATGCTACCTTAAATGGGGGAATTGATCACATTTGTTAGCCCGATATCAAGCAAAGCCTGGGAGGAAGGAATATGCAAAAGCAAGGGAGAACAAAGTAAAAGGAGTCCAGAAAAGTCAGGCACAAAGCTCCTCTGGAGGGAATTCTGAAATGTATGCTGGGGGGTGGATTAAGACTTGGGCTTTTAAAGGACAGCAGAAAGGTTGGGCACTAAGTTCTAGAAGTTTGGGAAGGAGATTAATAAAGGAGATAAAATAAAGATACGTTGGTAGCAAAGATAACTTTCTCAATTTTGCCTCAAGCTATTCCTGCTTATAAATATAATAACTGTGAGAATTGCTCTGTGTGTTATTAATCTTATAGCTGATGGATAAACAACCCCACTTACCAGTTTCTCATATGCCCTTCTCTATTCATCGTCTTAGAGGATGAAAGGAGAAAATTCACTTTCAGAAATAAGAAAAGGAAAGATTATCTATTCTTATTCGCATCTATATAAAAATTTAAGGACACTTATAACACAAAGGTAGAGGAATCCTCTCCAAAGTAAAATGGCTTCTGTGATCTTCAGGATGGGAAAAGGAGCCACTTCATTTAAGCCTTAACAAAATAGGGAATTTTAAGTTAGGAACATTGGATGCTGAGGATTTGAGATAACTTTTAAGTGACTTTAATGGATTCTTTTTTTGAGACTCTGTCCTTTATGGTCTTTTCGAATTTTCAATTTCTTCCATCTTAACTGTCAAAATAGAAAGGGTGCTCTGCCCATTACAGTAATTAGTCGAAATGAGGAGAGAGCTGGGAAAGGAATTCAGAAGCCACAGAACAGTCAGTATTAATGCTGTTTGTGTTTCACATATGAACAATAGACAGCGATATGCATTCCAAATGACTGAAACACCCAGACATTTGGTCAATAGCATTCTTTGACATCTATTGTGTGAGAAGCACCATGCTTGGCTGCTGTCTGAAGAAAAGAAAAGAAACACAAGACAGCCCTTATCTTCCAGCTTGCCAGGCTGCAGGTCTCAATAGACCAAGACACTCAGAAAACTGAAGCTATCTCCACAACAAGAGGCCATTTTGTCAGACCTGATGTCAGCCCTTCCGTTAAGGGCAGAAATTGTATCTCTGTTACAAATAAATGTAAAGGTGTGTTCCCTAAATTTAAAGAGAACAATTAACTTTAGGAGACTTTAATCATCATTTTTCTAAGGAAAATCTCAATTTTGTCTATTACATGATGTAGCTCAAGAAAAAAACATGGCCCATTATTAATAGTTCCCTAGCAACTTCTAGGGAAGTGATCGAGTAGAAGGATCTTAAACTTACCTTGTCCCATGGATACAACTAGACAAAACCCACATCAGTGAAATAACCCAGAAAATGACCTAAGGACTGACAGAATAGATTCTCCACAACTAAATGTAGAGAAGAGGTCACATCGAAAAGGGAAGGAAGGGCAGAGATGTGGTGGGAGCTAAATGGACCTGCATGAGTGTTCACAAGAGGGAGGGATGCCATGGACCTGGGGAGGACCAGACCCCACACCAGGCATGCAGACACGAGGAACCCACATGGGGTAAGCCAAACCCCATAACATTTGGCTTTAAAACCAGACGGGTGTAACAATCAGTAGAGCTTAACGCTTGGACCTTAAAAATCAGCAGGATCAGCTGGGGAGGGGGGTACTAGTAGGTTAGAGTCCACACCCTTAAAGAGACAGTACAACAAACAGCTCCACTAAGATACAACGTAGAAGCAGCAGTTTGAAAATCGCCGGGGATACATAGGAAGGAGATTTACTTACTAATCTCAGAGCATGTGCTGGAAGGACAGAGATCTTTGGAAGAACTGTCCAAGAACCAAAGACTTTGAAGGTGTAATTTCTCCCTTCTGCCAACCAGCCTAGATACATGGACAGTGTGAACACTCTCTACCTAGCTTTTTATTTTTTTTTTTAATTTTTTTTTTCAACGTTTATTTATTTTTGGGACAGAGAGAGACAGAGCATGAACGGGGGAGGGGCAGAGAGAGAGGGAGACACAGAATCGGAAACAGGCTCCAGGCTCCGAGCCATCAGCCCAGAGCCCGACGCGGGGCTCGAACTCACAGACCGCGAGATCGTGACCTGGCTGAAGTCGGACGCTTAACCGACTGCGCCACCCAGGCGCCCCTCTACCTAGCTTTTTAACAGGGCTCACCCCATCTCCACCTCCTCCTGCAGAAATGCCTCTTCCATCCATCCCTTGAGTTTTCCCAAGTGGCTATGGACCCTTCCTACAGCAGACAAGCTCTGACCTTGCTGGCATCATGTGCTCTGCACCCATGTTCTCAGGCAGAATCACCTCCTCCAATATGCCCTTAGTCAGAGCCCATCCAAAGTAGTGTGAAAGCAGGTCCAAAAGGGGCGACTCCACTCCAAAGTGACTTCTGCCTGGGAAGAGAGGAAGAACACCACACATAGCATTATAATTGTGACCCAAGTAGTGGGCTGGGGGCAGACATCAGGTGTGACTGCAGGCCCTGCCAACCAATGAAAGTTTCTCAGGGGACAAAACAGGAAAGTGCTCTGCAGTTTAGTACTACTACATTTCCAGCAAACACGTAGTATGACTCAACTCAAACCCCAAGATGACCCCAGACTGGCCCACTAACAACAAAGAGACCAAATCTTGCCCACAACAGGCATAGAGAACAATTGCAGATGACAAAATTGAAGGCAAAAGTGGCTCAGCCACAATAGTAGGACACATGCAATATGCATAGGACATACTGCTGAAGCACCTGTTTCTGGTGAATGGGGGACACTGCATTGCAGGGCATTAGGGGACCTCTTCTTAAGCCCACTACTTTCAAGAGCAAAAGACATAGCTGACTTTCCTAACACATAGAACCAGGCATAGAGAGTTAGACAAAATGAAACAGAAGAGTATATCCCAAATGAAAGGACAGGACAAAATCACAGCAAGAAACCTAAATGAAACAGAGATAAGTAACATACCTGATAGAGAATTTAAAGTAATGGTCAAAGATACTCATTGGACTGGACAAGAGTGAAGGACTTCAGTGAGACTCTCAACAAAAAGATGGAAAACACACACACACACACAAAAGAACAAACCAGAGATGAAGAATTCAATAACTGAAATTAAAAATACACTAGATGGAATAAATAGTTGACTAGAGGAAACATAAGAATAGATCAGAAAACTGAAGGACAGAGTAATGGAAACCAACCAGGGTGAACAGGAGAAAGAAAAATCAATAAAGAAAAATAGACTTAGGGAACTCAATGATACCAGCAAGTGTAATAACATTCATACTATAGGATCTTAGAAGAAGAAAGAGAAGAGTGGGCGGAAAGTGTACTGGAAGAAATAATAGCTGAAAGCTTCCTGAAACTGGGGAAGAAACAGAAATCCAAATCCAGCATGCATAAGAGAGCCCCAACAAAATCAACCCAAGCAGGTCCACACCAAAACACACAATATTTAAAATGGAAAAAAATAGTGATAGAGAATTTTTAAAGCAGCAAGAGAAAAACAAACAGTTACATACAAGGGAAACACCATAAGGCTATCAGATTTTTCAACAGACACTTTGCAGGTCAGAAAGGAATGGCATGATATATTCAAAATGCTGAAAGAAAATAACCTGCAACCAAGAATACTTTATACAGCAAGGCTATCATTCAAAATAGGAGAGATTAAGAGCTTCCAAGACAAACAAAAGTTAAAAGAATTTGTCATCACAAAATCAGTCCCACAAGAAATGTTAAAGGGGTCTCTGAATCAAAAGGAAAGATCACAGGTAGGAGTAAAAAAAGTAGGAAGCACAAAAGCAGTAAAATTAACTATATCTATAAAACAAGAGATTCACAACATAAAAGGATGCAAAGTATGACACCATATACACAAAATGTGGGGGAGGGGGATAGAGAATGGGTTCAAACTTAAGCAACCATCAAGTTAATATAGACTACTATATGCTAAAGATGTCACACATAAACCAAATGGAAACCATAAATAAAAAGCAGCTACAGGTATGCAAAAAAAATCAGGCACATCACTAAAGAAAGTCAGCAAAACGTGAGAGAAGAGAGCAAGAGAAGAAAGGAACAGGGAAGAACTTTAAACCATAAAACAAGTAACAAAATGGCAATAAGTACATATTTATCATTAATTATTTTCAATGTAAATGGACTAAACGCTCCAATCAAAAGACATAGGGTGAAAGAATGGATAAAAAAGGAAGACCCATCTATATGCTACCTATGAGAGACCTACATGCAGATTGAAAGTGAAGGGATGGAAAACCATTTCCCATGCAAATGGAAGTGGAAAGAAAGTTAAGGTACCAATTTATATTAGACAAAATAGACTTTAAAACAAAGACTATATCAAGAGATAAAGAAGGACACTCTATAATAATAAAAGGGACAATCCAACAAGAAGATATAATAATTGTGAATATTTAGAAACCCAACAGGAAAGCACCCAAATACATAAAGCAACTAGAAACAAACATAAAGGAACTAATCAATAGTAATACAATAATAGTAGGGGACTTTAACACAACACTTACATCAATAGACAAATCATCCAAACAGAAAAATCAATAAGGAAACAGTGGATTTGAATGACACACTGGGCAAGATGGATCCAACAAATATACTGAAAACGTCCCATCCGAAAACATCAGAATTCACATTCTTTTCAAGTGTACATGGAACATTCTCCAGAATAGATCACATATCAGGCCACAAAAAATGTCTGAACAAATTGAAAAAGATCGATGGGCATTGAGGAGGGCACTTGTTGGGATGAGCACTGGGTGTTGTATTTAAGCAATGAACTATGGAAATCTACTCCCGAAACTAAGAGCACACTTTACACACTGTATGTTAGCCAATTTTACAATAAATTACATTAAAAATAATAATAAAAATAAAGAAATAAAGAAAAAGAAAAAGATCAAAGTCATACCATGCATCCTTTCTAACCAAAATGTTATAAAACAAGTAATCAACCACAAGAAAAAAATCTAGAAAGACCACAAATAAATGGAGGTCAAATAACATGCTATTAAACAATGCATCAGTCAACCATTATATGGAGACAAATGAAAATATAAACACAACAGTTCAAAAATTTTGGGGATGCAGCAAAAGCAATTCTAAGAGGGAGGTTTATATCAATACAGGTCTGCCACAAGGGGCAAGAAAAATATCAAACAAGCAACCTAAGGTAACATCTAAAGGAGCTAGAAAAAGAACAAACAAAACCCCAAATCAGAGAAGAAAGGAAATAATAAATATTAAAGAAGATATAAACAAAATTTAAACTAAAAAAAAGATGAATAAAACTAGAAGCTGGTTCTTTGAAAAGATCAACATCATTAATAAATCTCCAGCTAGACTCATAAAAGACAGAGATAGAGGACTCAAACAAATTCAGAAATGAAAGAGGAGAAATAAAAAACAACATAGAAATACAAAGGGCCATAAAATAATATTATGAAAAATTATAGGCCAACAAATTGGATAACCTAGGGAAAAAATGCATAAATTCCTAGAAACATGTAGCATCCCAAAAGTGAAGCAGGAAAATGGAAAATTTGAACAGATAAATTACCAGTAATAAAATTGAATTAGTAATCAAAAAACTCCCAATAAACAGAAGTCAATGACCAGATAGCTTCACAGGTGAATTGTACCAAACATTTAAAGAAGAGTTAGTACCTACTCAAAATGCTTGAAAAAATAGAAAAGGAAGGAAAACTTCCAAATTCTTTCCATGAGACCAGCATTACCCTGATACCAAAGCCAGATAAAGACACAATAAAAAAAAAGGAGAACTAGGGGCTCCTGGGTGGCTCAGTCGGTTGGGCGTCCAACTTCAGCTCAGGTCATGACCTCGCAGTCCGTGAGTTCAAGCCCCGCATCGGGCTCTGGGCTGACAGCTCAGAGCCTGGAACCTGTTTCGGATTCTGTGTCTCCCTCTCTCTCTGACTCTCCTCTGCTCATGCTCTGTCTCTCTCTGTCTCAAAAATAAATAAGTGTTTAAAAAAAAATAAAAAAAAAGGAGAACTATAAGCCAGTATTTCTGATGAATATAGATGTAAAAATCTTCAACAAAATATTAGCAAACTTAATCCAAGTATACATTAAAAAAATCATTCATGACGATCAAGTGAGATTTATTTCCAGTATGCAAAGTGGTTCAACATTTTCAAATCAATCAACATGATACATCACATCAATAAGGATAAAAACCGGGGCGCCTGGGTGGTGCAGTCGGTTAAACGTCCGACTTCAGCCAGGTCACGATCTCGCGGTCCGTGAGTTCGAGCCCCGCGTCGGGCTCTGGGCTGATGGCTCAGAGGCTGGAGCCTGTTTCCAATTCTGTGTCTCCCTCTCTCTCTGCCCCTCCCCCGTTCATGCTCTGTCTCTCTCTGTCCCAAAAATAAATAAACGTTGAAAGAAAAAAAAAAATTAAAAAAAAAATAAGGATAAAAACCATATGATTTTATCATTTCAACACCTGCAGAAAAAAGCATTTGACAAACTACAACATACATTCATGATTAAATCTCTCAACAAATTAGGTTTAGAGGGAACATACCTCAACATAATAAAGGGATATATGAAAAACCTACAACAAATATCATACACAATGATGTATGGGAAGAGCTTTTCCCCTACGATCAGGAACAAGACAAGGATATCTACTCTCACCACTTTTATTCTACATAATACCAGGATTCCTAGCCATAGCAATCAGACAAGAAACACAAGGCATCCAAATTGGTAAGATAAAACTTTCACTATTTGCAGATAACATGATACTATATATAGAAAACCCTAAAGACCACACACACAAAAAAACAACTACCAAAACTGATAAATGAATTCAGTAAAGTCACAGGATACAAAATCAATGTATAGAAATCTGTGGCATTTCTATTCACTAATAATGAAGAGGAGAAAGAGAAATTAAGAAAACAATCCCATTTACAATTGCACCAAAAACAATAGATACCTAGGAATAAACTTAACCAAGGAGGTAAAAGACCTGTACTCTGATATGAAACATTGTTGAAAGAAATTGAAGATGACACAAATGGAAAGATATTCCATGTTCATGGATTAGAAAAACAAATATTGTTAAAATGTCTATACTACTCAAAGTAGGATTTAATGCAATCCCTATTGAAATACCAATAGCATTTTTCACAGAACTACAATAATCTTAAATTTGTATGGAACCACAAAAGACACTGAATAGTCAAAGCAATCTGGAAAAGAATGAAAACTGGAGGGATCACAACCTCAGATTTCAAAATACACTACAAATCTGCAGTAATCAAAACAGTGTGGTACTGGCACAAAAATAGACATAAATTGGGGCGCCTGGGTGGCTCAGTCAATTAAGCATCCGACTTTGGCTCAGGTCATGATCTTGCAGTTTGTGAGTTCAAGCCCTGCATCTGGCTCTGTGCTAGAAGCTCAGAGCCTGGAGCCTGCTTCAGATTCTGTGTCTCCCTCTCTCTCTGCCCCTCCCCTGCTCTCTCTCTCTCTCAAAAATAAATAAACATTAAAAAAAATTAAAAAGGGGGGGTGCCTGGGTGGCTCAGTGGGTTAAGCGTCTGACTTCAGCTCAGGTCATGATCTCACAGTCCATGAGTTTGAGCCCTGCATCAGGCTCTGTGCTGACAGCCTGGAACCTGCTTCAGATTCTGTGTCTCCCTCTCTCTCTGCCCCTCCCCTGCTCATGCTCTGTCTCTCTCTCTCAAAAATAAATAAAAACATAAAAAAAAATAGACAAAAAGATCAACACAACAGAACAGAGAGCTCAGAAATAAACCCACAATTATATATGGTCAGTTAATCTCCCACAAAGGAGGCAAGAATACGCAATGGGGAAAAGAAAGTCTCTTCAACAAATCATGCTGAGAAAACTGGATAGCTACACACAAAAAGATGAAACTGGACCACGTTCTTATACCATAAACAAAAATAAACAAAATGGATTAAAGACATAAATGTGAGACCTAAAGCCATACAAATCCTAGAAGAGACCACAGGGAGTAATTTCTCTGACAGCGGCTACAGCAACATTTTTCTAGGTATGTCTTCCGAGGCATGGGAAATAATGCAAAAATAAACTATTAGGACTAAATCAAAACAAAAAGCTCCTACACAGTGAGGGAAGCAATCAACAAAACTAAAAGACAACCTATGGCATTGGAGAAGATATTTGGAAATGGCATATCCAATAAAGGGTTAGTACCCAAAATATACAAAGACCTTATAGAATTGAACACACACACACACACGCACACACACACACACACACACACACACACACACACACACACAAATAATAATCCAAGTAAAAAATGGGCAGAAGAGGGGAACGACCCGGGTGGTTCAGTGGGTTAAGTGTCCAACTCTTGGTTTCAGCTCAGGTCATGATCTCATGGTTTGTGAGTTTGAGCCCTGCATCAGGCTCTATGCTGACAGTACAGAGCCTGCTTGGGATTCTCTCTCTCCCTTTCTATCTCTCAAAAATAAATAAATAAACTTTTTTTAAAAAAATGGGCAGAAGACATGAAGAGACATTTCTCCAAAGGAGACATACACATAGCCAACAGACACATGAAATGATGCTCCACATCATTCATAAGGGAAATGCAAATCAAAACCAGAGGAGATATCACCCCACTCCTTCCAGAATGACTAAAATCAAGAAATAAGTGTTGGTGAAGATGTGAAGGAAGAGGGAACCCTTGTGTACTGTTGGTGGGAATGCAAACTGGGGCAGCCATTGTGGAAAACAGTATGGAGTTTCCTCAAAAAATTAAAAATAAAAGTACCCTATGATCCAGTAATAACACTACTGGATATTTACTCAAAGAATATGAAAACACTGGGGTGCCTGGGTGGCTCAGTCAGTTAAGCATCTGACTTTGGCTCAGGTCATGATCTCACAGTTCATGAATTCAAGCCCCGCATCGGGCTCTGTGCTGACATCCCAGAGCCTAGAACCAGCTTTAGATTCTGTGTCTCCATCTATCTCTCTCTGCCCCTCCCCTACTCGTGCTCTATCTCTCTCTGTCTCTCAAAAGTAAATATTTTTAAAAAACTTTAAAAAGAATGTGAAAACACTAATTTGAAAGGATATATGCACCCCTATGTTTGTTGCAGCATTATTTACAATAGCCAAATTATGGAAACAACCCAAATGTCTATCGAAAGATGAATGGATAAAGAAGATGTGGTATATGTACAAAATGGAATATTGGCCATAATAAAGAATTAAATCTTGACATTAGCAACAACACAGATGGATCTATAGAGCATGATAATAAATAAATTAGTTAGACAAAGACATATACTATATGATTTCACTCACATGTAGAACTTAAGAAAGAAAACAAATGAACACAGAAAAAAAGAGACAAACCAAAAAACAGACTATTAACTATAAAGAACACACTGATGGTTATCAGAGGGGAGGTGGATTGGGTGATGGGTGAAATAGATAAAGGGGATTAGGAGTATAGTTGTCATGGTGAACACGGAGTAATGTATGAAATTTGTTGAATCACCATGTTGTACACCTGAAACATATATAACACTATATGTTAGCTATACTGGAATTAAAAGAAAATAAAGAAGAATCCATCTGTCCCCAGTATAGGTACACCAAAGAAAAAACAAGAGAAAAAAAAAAGAGTCTCTTAGTGCCTTAACTGGTCATTTCCACAGATCCAATCAACATGAGTTATTCTTTGTGTGACTCAGAGATTTCAAAGTGAGCTTTGACCTGGTACCAGTGGAACTCTTCCAGTAACACAAATTAGATTTACCCCAATTCTTTGACCATTCTATAGGAAAGACTTCCTTGACAGGCTCTCCTTCTAAAGTCTGAAGGAAATTAACCCAGCCTGATAATTCCATTTGGAAACAAAGTTTGTGAGAAATTTCAGCATCAACTAAAAATATGCCTGATTTGTCACAGAAATATTTTCAGACTAACATGAACAGCAATATCATACTAATCAGAGCTAAGCTGTGAAGCAGACAACATGTAACAAGCATGACTCATGGGGCAGAACTATAAACAACTTCATTTTTAACTCTCACAGTCTCTTCAAACGTATTCTTTTGGGTCATATTTGCATTGCCTCCAGATGAAAACTTGAGCATTCCCCATTACTTTTGCTGGGTATTCTTAAGTAATAAAAAGTTCTAGAGTCACTTTAAATTGCCAAACAACAACAACAACAAAGCATTTATTTATGTAATAAATCAAAAATCCAAACAAAACAAAGCCAAACCTTCACCTTTCCCACAGCAAAAGGCTAGAGGAGGAAAACACAATTGGAGAAGGGCAAATGTTTTCTCTCTTTTTCCATTTTGTGCTTCTACTTGTCCACCCCAAGGATAACATGGAAAAGCTAGAAGACAGGAGGTTCAAAAAAGACCTCACTTGACTGATACTTTCTTGTGAGTTGGTATTGGTCCTCCCAGGTTTATCAACTGTTTGAAAGTGAGTTTTTTTGTGGATTCTTCTGAGATCATCCTCACACAAACTCACCCATATACGCAAAGCTGGAGCTCTCTCAGCTGCCCTTGACACAGGAGATGAATTCTCCACATCATCTGCAAATATTCTTTCCTCATCTCTGGGCATGTAGCAGTCTCTCCAGATTCCACTACTGGGGTCAGCTCCTCTTCTAGTGTCTTCTTGCACATAACTTAAGATAACCCTAGACCAAGTCTCTCTAGGAATGGGAACATCAGTCGCACAGAAAACAATCAATTAACCCATCAGCTGACTCATTCTTCAAATGTCCATGAGCTCTGATTAAGTACCAAGCCCTCTTATCAACATCATCTGCTAAAATATAAATAACCAAGCTTAAAGTGTACATTTTCCAAAGGGAATTTTAAAAAGGCATGATTTAGGGCATTTGGGTGGCTCAGTCGGTTAAGTATCTGACTTGATTTCGGCTCAGGTCATGATCTCACAATTTGTGAGTTCGAGCTCCTAATTGGGCTCTGCACTGACAGCGGGGAGTCTGCTTGGGATTCTCTCTTTCTCCCCGCCTCCCCACTTGCATACGTGTGCACACACACTATCAAAATAAATAAAATTAACATAATTTTTAAATAAAATAAAAAAGACAAAGTTTTTTTCAACCACATGAATAAATCACACAACCCTAAATATACAGATGGATTTACTCAACAAAGTGAGTCCCAAAAGCCTATGCAGAAGATACAGATTAGAACTTCTACGTGGGGAGCACTCCAAAGGCAGCAATGTGCTCTGAAAGGTGAGGCCAGGGGGCTTTGAACTTTCGAAGTGCAACAAGACCCATTGCTTTTACTTAACTTGGTGGTTATTTAGCATCATTTGAAGGTGGCTAATGGATTATGGAGAACAGAGGGGCTAAATCCCTTCAAGCTATCCTTGATTCTATTTTCACATATTTATAATTCTGTGTTCACATTAATTTTTAACAATAGAATCATAGAATATCTGTGCTGGAAGGGACATTAGAAGTTATCTGGTCAAAGTTTGTGTGTACTTACCTTTCCTGTGTATACGTACACAGGTTCTTTCTATACATGTAACTATGGGGATTTTTGTTCTGATCATGTGCGCAAAAAATGTGTTCTGAGCATGTGTGCAAAAAACCCCACAAAACACCCGCACCAGCTGCAATTCTTTTCGGCAGTTGTTTGGCAGCACAACCGTGTATACTGCATCCTCAGCTCACCAGGATGAAGGCTAAATTATCAAACGACAGATTTTATATATGAGGGGAACATAATCCAGTCTAGCTTGAGGAGTTTTATTTAGAAGAAAAAATTACAAGAGGCTAGTCAGGTCCTTCCAGTCATAATTCTCTAGGGATCCTTGTGCCGGATGCTTGACATATTAAAACCTAAAGGAGGCTCGTTGGAGGAAGGATTGGCCAGCACAAAGGCTTGGAGGTGGGAGTGTGCCTGGTCTGTTTGAAAAACAGCCAGGAGACCTGTGTGTCTGAATATATTCAGGGATTAGAAGAAAAAGGAGGTAAGACGAGAAGGGAAAGTGAAAACAAATTTCAGAGGACAGTGATTCACAGCCCTGGATGTCTATTAGCATTACTTGAGGACTTTTCAGCAAGTATCAATGCCCCAGTCACAAAACCAATGAAATCAACATTTTGGGGAATCAGACCCCAAAATGAATATTACTTTAAATCTCACCAGATTGTGTCCAATGTGAGCCAAGGTGGAGAATCTTTTGTAGGTGACTTTGGTTGAAATGGGAAACTGGGATGCCTGGCTAGCTCAGTCGGTTAAGCATCTGGCTCTTGGTCTCGGCTCAGGTCATGATCTCTCAGTTTCATGAGTTCCAGCCCCACGTCCGGCTCCATGCTGATGGTGCAGAGTCGCCTAGAATCCTCTGTCTCCCTCTTCTCTGCCCCTCTCCTACTCTCACTATCTCTCTCTCAAAATAAATAAAATTTAAAAATAAAAAAAGAAATGGAAAACCACTAGAGCAGGGATTTTGAGCAGATGAGTACCTGATCTTGCTTAGGTTTTAACAGTCCTTCTGTCTACTGGGAGAACATATTGTAAGGGGACAAAAGCCAGAACTTGTTTTAGAATACCTTTTGCAATAATCTGGAGGATAGTTGTTTGGTTCAGGGTGGGAGTAGTGGTGGTGTGAAAAGTGGTTGGATTCTGGTTATGTTTGAAGAGAGAACTGACAGGATTTGCTGATGCATCTGATGGGAGGTAGGAGATAAAAACAGAATCCAAGGACCACACAAAGGCTATTTGTTTGCCCAAGTACATGCTTTCCTCTGACAAGCTCTGAAAGTGCCTGTTACCCATACACTAACCTCTTAAAGCTTTTCTCTCCTCTCTATAGTTAATCCATTCCTTCAGCACCCCTTTTCTTCTCCCCCCACATGTTTCCTTCTCAAGATCTTGCTCCTATGAAAAGATATTAAAAACTTCATCTGCTAAAATATAAGGGAGTAGTAAGACTTGAATTGTACCTTTCCCAAAGGGTATTTGCATTTTAAAGAAATAGAGTCTTCTAAACTTCATGAGGACTTATTTTGATCCTAATTGCACATTGATTTCTTCTATGCAGCAAGTCCTCATTAGGAGCAGATCTAGAGTTTCCACTTTAAAGAGGATTTAGAGACAGCTCTATGAGGTAGGAGACTGGTCAGGGAGCTTATCTTGAAGCTGAGTTTGAAGTAGTTTGTAGGTGATTGATGGATTAGGGGGCTAGGTGGAGGGGAGGGAAAGGGCTAAAGTCCCACCCAGGCTGTGTCTTGGCATCATCATTATCTTCACATAGATTTTTTTATTTTTGAACAAAAAGAATATCTGAAATAGATGAGATCTCCCAAAGCATCTGTTTCACATCTGAAATTCCAGATAAGAACACTGAGCCTTGGAAAGGCTGAGTTTCTCAGCCATGGGTCCATCGCTACATCAGATGCAAGGACCTTTTAACACTGGAGCAAAACTCAAGCACTTCAGACATAAGGTACAGTGGAGATCCATTCAAACTCCAAGCATCAGTGATCTCTTAACTAGAAATATGGTGTTTCTCTAAAATTTTATTTTTATTTCTTTTCATTAAAAATAATGTGTATTATCATAACTAGTGAAACAGAGCAGAGTTATACACAGAAAAAGTTAGTGATTTCCCATCTCCTCATTCCCTCTTTTCTAAGTTCATCTTTCTCATTACATATGTACATACATATGTGTGATTATGTTATGTTAGCAAAGTGGGTGATATCATATATATGTGTGCATATACATGTGTTAAAACACATAAATATATAAATTAAATTAAAATAAATATATGTATATATCTGTGTATGTGTGTATAAGTATATAAAATCACACTAAATTTATTTTCTCACCTAACAGTACTTCATATATATCTCTCCCAAGAAATATAAAGCTATTTTAAAATAGCTGTATAATATTTCATAGGCTGGAACTATGACAAATTATGGAACCATTTTAGTTCTCAAGAAACATTTTTGGGGGTTTTTGCCTCAAAAAACACTGAAGAAAGAAAAACCTGCACATTTATTCTTACATCCTGATGCTTTCCTTATTGCAGGACACATTCTCTGAAGGCTTGAATAAAATAAATGACTATTAAAAAAGGTTCATTCCAATCTCCTTTCTATAAATCCATTCAGTAGACTCTAGTATTCTTAAATTCAGACTTTACCTTTTCCTTTTATTAATTTATTCATTCTGTGAATATATATTTACTACTGTTAATGTAAATTGACCTGATCCTAAGACCCTTTCCTAGATCCTATATTTTTAGTTGGTATTTGAATATCAAAATGGCTCTTTTAATGTTCTCCACACATACCTCCATCAATTCACCTCCTATTGCCTACTGTAGTAGATAAATACCATGTAAGTATTTCAGGCCTTAATCTGTGAAATGTAATAAACTATTTCTAGAAATCACCCCATTTGCCTTGGGTTGGGACTTTCATTTTGCCAGAGAAAACACCTTGCAGAAGGGGCACTAGAAAATTATGAGTAGAAAGATGTTGATCAGCCTCTTGTCATCTTTCTTCCGCAAATCAAACCCTCAAGCAAGATCAAATTGCATTTACTTCATATATAAGTAGAAGCGCTGTTTGAAAATGTACCTTTCACTCTGGTGAGCTAAAGGTCCAAGATAAATGATCATGTGGGTTAACCAACATCTAGAGGGAGCCAGAAGTAATATTGATGGATTTCTCACACATACGTTCAGAGCACATTCTTATCTAAGAAATCTCCATCAACACTCTCTCTGCATAACTCTCACATACGCAGAAGAGCTAGTGACACAGCCTTTTAGATATAAATAGAATGCTGTTTTCTGATTATAACAAGGACATATTCTTTGCAATGGTTTGAAGGTAGTCCCAATTTGAATAAGCATCAGTATCCAATAAGAGACAATATGACAGAAGAGGCACCACGGTAGTGAAGACCATGATCTTTGGAGTCAGAAAGACATGGATCCAAAGCCTGACTCTACCTCATACCTGCATGTTGACTTAGGTAAGATATTAGGGCCTATAAAAGTCTTTCTCCCTTCATCCATAAATGATAACATTCTTGCTCAACTCTTACAGTGGTAGCTATCACTAAATGAGTGTTAAACAGAATATAACAGTTGCCACATAGTAAATGCTCAGCAGATATCTGTTATAATGGCAAAGGAACTTCAACTTCCTTATTAGCCCTTTTACCAGGTAGAAATATCTTATATACAAAAAGTATTATACAAAACTACTAAAGCCTTAGGAAAAACAACCATGAAATAAAGAATATACATCAAGGAGGTGGTAAAGCTCAGAAAACAGCAAGCTCAGAATAGAAGACCAAAAGATAGCCCATAAAACATACTTCAGAGCTGTATTGTAAACCCAGGAACCAAAAATAACAAGAAAATTAAAAGCACAAGTAAAAAGACAAATCAAAAAGACTGGGAAGACTGCAGTTCGAAAACTAAAATTATGGTCTCCAAATTCCTCTGGAGATAGACATCTCAATACCATTCTCATTACTTGTCCCTGAGTATTTGTGTGGTGGGGCCAAGGAAGATGTAGGGGAAGACGTTGGTTAAGAAATGAACTAAGGGAGGAAGACTAGAGTCATGTTCTTCTATAACTTCAAGTTCATTTGAGAATTTCAATCATCAGGAATATATGGATCCAGGAGGCTACACAACTACATTAAAGCAGTCAATTCAAATAAATCTGATATTCAAATGTCTACAATTCCTTAGCTAAGTATGCTGAAGGGGAAAATCAATTACTAAGGTTCAAGGCCTATACTTTAAAGTCTAATGGTTATTTTAGAATGGTGGATAAAATCATAAAATTGCTGATTTATAATGTTCTGTGCTACCACTAAAGACAAAAGAAAAAACTGGACTCAGTTCTCTGTTATCCATGCCAACAAAATCATACACTGGCACACTTTATTTTCTTCAGAGATTAGATTTCATATCCTTTTAATTTCTGGTTCATTTCCTGGCTGCTGAAATGTTCTACATTCTCTTAGTCGCCTTAGCATTCCTCACATCGATCCTGAAGGCTTTGGGTCACTCAGCCAGTCAGCAAAAAATTATGGGACATATCCCATCACCGGCTCAGGGCAGTGGGGCAGGCACAACTTTAACTCAGCTGCAACAGAACTCTAATAAAATATTCAGGGAGACACATCACTCTGAATAGAGATGAGATCAGCCACGAAAATTCTAAATGGAAAAAGTGAATTTCCATTCCTTCTTCTTTAGTATTTCTAAATAACTCATTTTCAGACTTCAAGAGGTTCAAATGCTAAATTCCAGGAAACAAGGCTCTAGAGTGCCTGATAAATAAATACTGGTTTCATTACAGTACAGGCTCTATTTTTGCCAGGTGGACACAATCTTTAACAGAATAGTATCAGAAATCTAAAGACAGTATGGCACAGTAGATAGATTCTTGGGTTTGGAGTTAGAAAATAGATGTGGAAACCAGACTGTGTCACATTCTATCAGTGTGACCTTAGGCAGGTTATTTTTTCTTTAAGCCTGTTTCCAGAGGGTTTTTGTTGTTGTTGTTGTTGTTGTTGTTGTTGTTGTTTTGGAGAATTGGGGGATAAAGTAAGTGAATATATTAAAAGTAGAACATTATTCATTCATGATAATTAAATATGGGGAAATTACTTTAATATTAGTGTATTTTCATTAAGATCATCACACATAAATATATATAATCACTATTATGTGCCTAGGCTAGTATTGGGTTATAAAGAAAGTTTAAATACAATCCTTCCCCGTAAAAAGAAACTCCTAACATTTAGTTGAGCTCTAAGTTATTGCTTATATTTTACTTGGCTATTTGTCCCAGAAAAGACAGGTTTATCAGTGGAATTTTTAAAATTAATAATAATTGGTTTTATTTAAGCCATAAATATAAAGCATTTCTAAGGTCTTAGGATGTGAAAAACTGAAATAAGCAAAGGCACAAAACCTGAGTGTGATTCATTCAAATACCTTAATCACTAGACTTTCCTATTTTTCACTCTACCAGTCTGTTTTCTCATTGTGCTTATTATCCTCAAAAGACCATACCCTACATCAACCCATTGTCAACATGAGTAGATTATGTAAATTAACCATGTAAATGTACTTAAACAATTAAAGCCACATGGATATTCAAAGTTAAAGAACAAAAGCAAAGAAGCACTAATTCTAATTAGAGAGCAATCAGACACAGGCTTAATTTCTCTTAGCACCATTTACTAAGGGACTTCTTAATACCTACTGTGTATATTGATGTATTTCACTTAAGTTTTTTAATGATTATATACCTGCATATGTTAAATACATAAATATTAAAACTCCTTAAAATTGATTTGGTTTTTTTCTCCAACAAATTGTCCCTCCTCAAAATATATCTGCATACTTAAATCATTGTATTAATTAAAATGAGTCAGAAGCTAATACCATATAGTCCAGCTAACTATTATGGGAATATCAGGATCTGCAGCTGCCTTCCATTAACGCTATCAGACTGGACTTTCATTTGCAGAATGAAATCTATTGATTGCGTCAAAGAACATCAGTTTCGTCCTTTAATGATCCATGGCTCCTTTCAAAAGTAGCTCAGTAATGATTACTACATTAAAGCTTCAAACATGCGCAACCACAGATGAGTTTCTAAAGTAACACTTTCATCACCATCACAGGGTCATGTGGGAGGAAGAATATTGGCCTGGGAACCAACTGCTAGTGCACTCTGTTACAAACTCTTTACATGACCTTGGGCATAGGGTTGCCATAAAGAATACAAGATACCCAGTCAATTTCAATTGAACAAATTACATTTTAATATAACTCTGACCTAAATATCACATGAGGCATACTTATGGTAAAATATGATTCACTGGACAAGACCCATTTATATGCTGCCTGTAAGAGTCTTATTTCTGACCAAAGACACCTGCAAATTGAAAATGAGGGGATGGAGAAACATTTATCATTCAAACTGATGTCAAAAAAAAAAAAGCTGGGGAAGCAATATTCATATTGGACAAAATAGACTTTAAAACAAAGACAATAACAAGAGATAAAGAAAGACACTCTATAATAATAATAAAGGGGACAATCCAACAAGAAGATATAAAATTGTAAATACTTAGGCACCCAACAGGAAAGCACCCAAATACATAAAGCAGCTAATAACAAACATAAAGGAACTAATCGTTAGTAAGCAACAATAAGAGACTTTAACACCACACTTACGTCAATGAATAAACCATCCAAACCATCAGTGAGGAAACTGGATTTGAATGACACACTGGACAAGATGGATCCAACAGATATATTGAAAACATTCCATCCTAAAACATCAGAATTCACATTCTTTTCAAGTGCACATGGAACATTCCCCAGAATAGATCACATATCAGGCCACAAAACAAGTCTCAACAAATTCAAAAAGATCAAAGTTACAGCATGCATCCTTTCTAACCACAATGTTATGAAACTAGTAATCAATCACAAGAAAAAATCTAGAAACACCACAAATACGTGGAGGTTAAATAACATGCTACTAAACAATGAATGGGTCAACCATTACATGGAAACAAATGAAAATGTAAACGCAACAATTCAAAATCTTTGGGATGCAGAAAAAGCAATTCAAAGAGGGAAGTTTATAGCAATACAGGTCTGTCTCAAGGGCCAAGAAAAATAGCAAACAAGCAACCTAAGGTTACACCTAAAGGAGCTAGAAAAAGAACAAACAAAACTCCAAATCAGAAAAGAAAGGAAATAATAAAGATTAAAGCAGAAATAAACAAAACAGAAACTAGAAAAAAAAAAAAAAAGAACAGATCAAGGAAACCAGGAGCTAGTTTTTTGAAAAGATCAATAAAATTTACAAATCTCTAGAGACTCATCAAAAAAAAAAAAAGGAGAGAGAGACTCAAACAAAATCACATATAGAAGATGAGAAAAAACATCTGACATCACAAAAATTTAAAAAGAATATTATGAAAAAATATATGCCAAAAAATTGACAACCTAGAAAAAATAGATAAATTTTTAGAAACCTATAACCTACCAAAATTGAGGTAAAACAAATGGAAAATTTGAACAAACTAATTACCAGCAATAAAGTTGAATCAGTAATCAAAAAATTCCCAACAAACAAAAGTCCAGGGCCAGATGGCTTCACAGGTGAATTCTACTCTTCTGCATTTAAAGAAGAGTTAATACCTATTGTCCTCAAACTATTCCAAAAGTTAGAAGAGGAAGAAGAACTTCCAAATTCATTCTATAAGGCCAACATTACCCTTATTCAAACAAACAAAAACAAAAAAACAAATAAAGACACCACTAAAAGAGAGAGAGAGAGAACTGCAAGCCAATATCTCTGATGAACATAGATGTAAAAATCTTCAACAAAATACTAATAAACTGAATCCAATAACACATTTAAAAAAATCACTCACCAATCAAGTGAGATTTATTCTCAGTGTGCAAGGAGGGTTCAATATTTGCAAAATCAATGTGATACATCACATCAATAAAAGAAAGGATAAAACCATATGATCATTTGAATACATGCAGATATAGCATTTCACAAAGTCCAACATCCATTCATGATGAAAATACTCAAAAAAGTAGGTTTGGAGAGAACATACCTCAACATAATAAAGGTCATATATGAAAAACCCATAGCAAACATCATAATCATTGGAGAAAAAATAGGAGTTTTCCCCTAAATCAGGAACAAGACAATGATGTCCACTCTCACCACTTTTATTCAACATAGTCCTAGCCACAGCAATCAGATAACGAAGATAAAAGTCATCCAAATTGGTAAGGAAGAAATAAAACTTACACTATCTGCATATGACATAATACTATATATAGAAAACTCTAAAGAATCTACCAAAAATATATATATACTAGGACTGATCAATGAATTCAGTAAATTCACAGGATACAAAAATCAATGTACAGAAATCTGTTGCATTTTTGTATACTAATAATGCAGCAGAGAAAGAAATTAAGAAAGCAATCCCAATTTCAACTGCACCAAAAATAATAAAATACCTAGGAATGAACTTAACCAAGAAGGAAAAAGACCTGTACTCTGAAAAGTACAAAGCACTGATAAAAGAAATTGAAGATGACACAAAGAAATGCAGACATTCCATGCTCATGGATTGGAAGAAAAAATACTGTTAAAATGTCCCTACTACTCAAAGCAATCTACAGATTTAATGCACTCCCTATCAAAACACCAACAGCATTTTCACAGACCTAGAACATTGTTATCCTAAAGTTTGTATGGAACTACGAAAGACCCCAAATGGCCAAAGCAATTCTGAAAAAGAAAAACAAAACTGGAAGTATCACAATTCCAGACTTCAAGTTGTATTACAAAGCTGTAGTAATCAAAACAGTGTGGTATTGGCACAAAAATAGACACTACTGAGTATTTACCCCTAAAATACAAAAACACTAATTCAAAGGGATACAGGCACCTCTATGTTTATTGCAGTATTATTTAAGATAGTCAAATTAGGGGTGCCTGGGTGGCTCAGTCCATTGAGTGTCTGACTTCAGCTCAGGTTATGATCTCACGGTTCATGGGTTCAAGCCCTGTGTCAGACTCTGTGTTGAGAACTCAGAGTCTGGAGTCTGCTTTGGATTCTGTGTCTCCCTCTCTCTCTGCCCCTTCCCCACTCACGCTCTGTTTCTCTCTCTCAAAAATAAATAAACATTAAAACATTTTTTAATTAAATAATCAAATTATATATATTATATGTATAATATATATACACACACAATGGAATATTATTCAGCCATAAAAAGAATGAAATCTTGCCATTTGCAACATGGATAGAGGTAGAGAGTATAATGTTCAACAAAATAAGTCAGAGAATGACAAATATCATATGAGTTTACTCATATGTGGAATTTAAGAAACAAAAAAAAAAGGAGCAAAGGAAAAAGAGAGATACCAAGAAACAGACTTTTAACTATAGAGAATGGATGGTTCCCAGAGGGGAGGTGGGGGAGGGATGGGTAAAATAAACGAAGGGGATTAAGAGCACATGGACCAATTAAAAAAAAAAAAAAGGTACATGCAACATGTAAAGCACTGAGTAATTTATAGAATTGTTGAAATGCTATATTGTACACCTGAAAATAATGTAATACTGTGTTAATTATGCTGGCATTAAAATTAAAAAGTTTAAAATAAAATACTTAACCATATGATCCCTGAAAAGTAAATGATTCACTGGTTTTCTGAAATTCAAATTTAACCAATCCTGTATTTTTATCTGCTAAATCTGGGAACTATACTTGGTCAAACTAATGGTGGCTCTATATTTTGAGAAGTGCAGGGATTGGACAGTATGACATCCAAGTGACCATAAAAATTTTAAAAAATTTAAAAAACTACTGGGTTCAAAGGCAAGCAAGAAGCAAAACTCAGTATATTTGTTTTCCTTAATTACTAAGCAGAAATTCATAAAATCCCTCACATTTAAAACCAAGCAAGCTAATGTTAGAGATAGGTATAATATCTCTGTAAATAATCCCAATGTAGACAAAAAGAAGACTCAGGTATTTTAAAGCTTTTGTATTTGCTATCTATTGTTGCGTAACTGGCTAAGACATTATCCCAAACTTAGTGGCATAAAACGACATTTATTATCTCACAGTTTCTGTGGGTCAGAAGTCCATGAACAGCTTAACTGGATCCTATGACTCAGGGCCTCATTAAGACTACAATGAAGGTTTTAGCTGGGCTACAACCATCTCCAGGGTCAAACAGAAAAGGACACACTTCCAAATTCATATGTGTGGCTGTTGACAGGATTCGGTACTTTGCAGTTTGTTGGACTGACAGCCTCAATTCGTTGCCGGCTGTTGGCTGCCCTCAGTTCCTTGCTGTGGGCCTCCCCTTAAGGAAGCATCACAAGCATTTATACTTGAGATCTTTAGAAAGAAGAAAGTCATCTGTCTTTATGAGATATACTTACAAATTGCAGCTTTTTCTACTAGAACAAGCAAACAAGAGCCAGAGAGAGTGTGGCCAAGACAGTCTTTGGTAGCCTAATCTCAGAAGTGGTGTGGAACCACACTTACCGTACTCTATCTGTTAAAAGCAAATTAGCAGGTGTAGATGCAGACCACATCAAGGGGAGAGCATCATGGAAAACGTGAATATCAGGAGGTGGAGATCATTGGAAACTATTTTTTTTTTAATTTTTTTTTTCAACGTTTATTTATTTTTGGGACAGAGAGAGACAGAGCATGAACGGGGGAGGGTCAGAGAGAGAGGGAGACACAGAATCGGAAACAGGCTCCAGGCTCTGAGCCATCAGCCCAGAGCCCGACGCGGGGCTCGAACTCATGGACCGCGAGATCGTGACCTGGCTGAAGTCGGACGCTTAACCGACTGCGCCATCCAGGCGCCCCCATTGGAAACTATTTTAAACCTACCTATGACACTTGAAAAATGGTATTTTTGGAGGGGCCCCTGGGTGGATCAATCCATTAAATGTCCGATTCTTGGTTTCTGCTCAGGTCATGATCTCACAGTTAGTGGGTTCGAACCCTGTGTCAGGCGCTGCACTGACAGTGTGGACCCTGCTTGAAATTCTCTCTATTCCTCTTTCTCTGCCCCTCCCTGACTCGTGCTCTCTCTCAAAATAAATAAACTTTAAAAAAAGGATTTTTTCTGGAAAAGTTACGGAAGAGCTATTTCTTAGTTAAGTTTAATCGATAATTCGTTAAAGTGGAAGCTCTGTACTTGGGCCTTTAAAAGATGGGTAAGCAATACTAAAGACATCAAGCTTTGGATCTAAAGATCTCAAATACAAATGCTTCTTTTCCAGTTTGAAACATGCACATTGAGATTTGGTAATTCTAGATGTGCCAAAATAGAATTTTGTTCATTACTCCAAACGTACCGTGTTTATTAGTCCTTACTTCCTTTGATGATATAACACATTTATCTTGCCCTTTATTTGATCACTTCAGGTTTGAAAGTGCTATTTTTAGTTAATAATCAATTTAGGACTTAAAATCAGTCAAGTCTAACTAGAGACTCTCAAACTAGATGCAGAAAACGTTTCTAGGGATGTATATTAGTTTCCTAGGGCTGCCACAATAAAATATCACAAACCAAGCTGCTTCACACAGAGATTTATTCTCTTACAGTTCTGCAGGCTAGAAGTCTGCAATCAAGGGCCTGAAAGAGCCATGTTCTCTCCATTCTGGCAGAAAATCCTTCCTTGCCTCTTCCCTGCTTCTGGTGGTTACCAGTAATGCTTGGCATTTTTTGGCTTATAGATATATCTCTCCAATCTCTGCCTCTGTGTTCAGAGGTTCTTGACCCTCTTTTTTCTGTGTCTTAACACGGCATTTTCCTGTCTGTGTCTCCTCTGTATCCAGAGCCTCATCTTATAAGGATACCTATAATGGAAGTAAGTCCTATCCTAAACCAATAGGACCTCACCTGTCTTAACTCGATTACATCTGCAAAGACCTTATTTCCAAATAAGGTCACATTCACAGGTACCAGGAGTTTGGATTTCAACACATCATTTTAGGGGATCACAACACACAACAGGGTACTCGATAAAGATGCAGATTCTGACAACACAGGAACCTCCCATCCCTTGGGAATTTTGATTCTTTAGGTGTTGGGAAAGGTATAGGGATCCGCCACTTTGACAAAGCACTGCAGGTACATTCTATGGGAGTGGTGCACAGCCCACATTTTGGCAAACTCTGCTCAAGCCAACCAGCTAGACCTTCCCGCTAACTGTTGTTAGACAAACACTAGTTAAAGCCTACAGGCTTTTTCTCCTTGATTTTCTTAGTGAGAAAATGTAGGTGAAGGACAGTGTGGCAAAATGAGTAGATACTGAGGTTAGCATCAAAGGACCTAAGTCTGAATACTGGCTCCACACCCGCCATATGACTGTAGTTCAGTCCCTCAGCATCTGATTCTTCAGCTATCTCACTAAGTTTCTCTTATAATTAAATCGAGTAACATTTGCAAAAGCATCTAGCCAGTTTAATATTATACTATTAGAACTAAAAATGATATAAAAATGTATTCATGCTATTTAATCTAGTAATTCCTCTTCATTCATCATTTATTTAACAAAAATTTATCGAATACCTACCATATGCCAGACATTGAGCTTAGCACTGAGGATACAACACTGAACAACAAATATAGTCTGTACTTCATATTCTGGAGGAACTATAACTTAAGGAAATGATTTAAAATATTCAAATAAATTATAAACATAAAACTCTTCATGACAGAATTAATAAAATAGAAACAATAAATATCTAACAGTAGAAAAAATTTTTTATCTACTGAGTGAAATACCCCACCGGCATGTAATGAAGACTATGTCGTAATTTGGAAAATTGCATTTAATGTGAAATAAAAATTAAGGTACAAAACTACATGCATGCCATGATTACAAATACATAAAACTAATAATATATTATAGGGGGAAAGAATGGACTAACACTGACCAAAATGAAATCATGGTTAAGAAAATGAGGTAACATTACAAACGACTTCTTTTTTTTTTCTTTTTCTAACACTCACTGGATGGAAGCATTAGTTTCTTCCTTATCTGAGTTTAGTTTTTGTTTTGTTTTCAACTTCGACAGAGTAATTGTTTTTGAAATCAGAAAAAAGGAAAAAGCTTATTTTTAAATTAGTTGCATACTATCTGGTTACAGTGTGTGACAGTAAATCTACAAGTGTCAGGTAGATCCAGCATCCTACAGGTTTGTGAGGTCTTCCTGGAGGCAAGCAGCCCAAATGAATCTCTTCCAAGACCAGATGCACTGGGCTTGTGTCCAACATGCCCTCATGCTTCCCTCCTCCTAAGGGGGCCCAGTATTTTGCTGGTCTTTCTAGCTAAAGCAACACCAAAACTAACAGGCACTCAGTTTTTATATGTAGGATTGAACTGAAATGTTCTATGTGGCTCCAAGATTCCTTTTGCTCATCACAATACACACTATCATATCAGGCAATAAACTAGAGTCTGAATTATTTTTCCCAGGTATATTATTTTTGGCTTCACTCACACTAACAGGCAGCTTTCTCTCTGCCCTGTGCTGTGTGCTTGGTGATAGAAATTTTTGACCAAGGACCCACTTACTCCCACTCCTCCCCCAGCCCTAATTCCAATTTTCCAAGATGGTTATTTACAAAATTACTTTTATTAAATAACTAATCTCTATTTTTATTAAAGATAAAAACTAACTTCTGGTCAGAGCTTTAAACAAATATGAGATAGTAAGATTCCAACTGAGAACAAGTATGTTTAACCCTTTGGTTATCCTAGACAATGATTTGGGAAGGCAAAAATATGAATTCCATTAGGATTTTTACAATGTTAAAAATAACTGTTACATTCCCCATTACCTTGTCCTCAGATGCTCAAGGATCCCAAATAGGAAAAATTTTACCAGAACACAAATCTCACTCAAGACCCCATGATCCATGCAGAGATGAGTTTGAGAGGCCCAAATAAATTGTTTTCTAGTGGTACTCACTTCAACCCTTGGTAGGTAGATTAAAGGTAATTTTCTCATTGCTAAGTCCTGCATTTGGCGTCTGAGGGGAAGATTTATTTTCCCTTATACTGGAAAGAATCTATCACGTGAAGAGGAAGGCTGGGCAGTTTCCTTATTTGTGTTGAGGTTGTTTTGTCTTCTTGCTTAAAGTAGAATTAAAACAGTACACTGGGCAAAGTGCCAGAGCCCCAGAGCAGGACTCTGAGGTGAGTTTATAATAAAGGACAGTAAAAATATTCCCCAATGGGCTTTAACTCTTTCCTCCTTATATATTAACACATTTGAAGCTTTTTTATTCAATATTTTGCAAACAATGTAATAATTATAAACATCATTGCCTTAGCTGAGTTTTCTCGGAGGTAGACTCTGAAAAAACTATTCCAAGGAAAATAGTTTGTTATATATAGGAAATGTATAAGGAATAAACTCTAGAAATATGACATCTTTATCATTTTTTATGTACAATGCATTTATTATGACATGTTCCAGTCATAATAGACAAATAATTTTTTCCTACTCTCAAACTGCCCTTTTATAAATAAATTTCTAACTCTTCAATTTCCTTATATTTTTCTTTTTTTTCTTAAAAGCAAGGATTTCACAAAAACTAATTAGCCTGGAGTTCTGGTTGGGGCCTACATTGAGACACGGTATAGTTGTTAAGAACCCCATGTCTGAAGCCTGGGTTCAATACTGTGCTCAGACACTTACCAACTGTGCATCTTGAGCAAGTTATTTAACCTCTCAGTGCTTCAATGTCCTCATCTATAACACGGCTCATAATTTTATGTATTTGGTAGTGCTATGGTAAAATTTTCATGAGTTAGTATAAATAACCTAGAATAATGCCTGGCTCGTATGGAGTCCCATATAAGTGTATGTTGAGTGGGGGGAAAAAAAAAGAAAAAGAAATAACAAGGATCATCAATCTATCCTTAGTGCCACTGGCTGTTCTTGACCTTGTAGCTATGCAGATCAATAAGATACATGACAGCCCACTATGAACACAACAGCTTAGTAAAAAAGACTAAAATAGGTGGACAAATTCTAGTTAAATAGATAACTGTATCACCATATAGTAACGCCAATAAGAGCACAGAACAGGGAGCAACCAACCACTTGGGTGAAGCTGGGAAAAATTTACCCTCAGAGTCCTTGTTAAAGGAGAAGCAGGCACTGGGGGACTGGAGGGGGTGATGGAGGCTCTGGAAAGGAGAACAGCCCAGGTAAGGAAGAGGACCTGTGACCTGGAACAGTACACTAGAGGAATAGTAAGGAATTGCAGTGTGACTGAAATTTAGGGTGTTGTGCATGAAGTAGTGTTAGGTTAAGACCAGGTTATAAAGGTCTTTGTCCACCAAATAAAGAATATTGACTTTTCTTCTATGAAAAAAAAAGAAGCCAGAGTATGTTTTGCTAGAAGTGACATCTCAGGCTTGTTTCTCAGAAAAAAAAGAATTCAGTCATCAATGGGAAGAACTGACTAGACTCAAGCAGTCAAAGAGTCTACTGTGACTATAGGCCAAGTCTGAGGTTAACTAAGTCTAGGGCAGGGGGGATGAAGAGCAAATGGCTGTTGAAGGAAAGTTTTGGAGTTAGTGACTAATTGGATAGGTCTGGGTAGAGAAGAGGGAGGGTTTAAGAAAGATACTATGATTTCCTACTCTTGAAACTTGGCTGGCCATAGCATTAATAGGCATAGGAAATAAAGAAGACAATCAAGTTAGTAAGCCAAGGGTGAGGGGCCCATGACAAGGTTAGACAATGACACGGTAAGTCTGAGGAGCCTATAGGAAATTCAGACAAAAGTTTCTATTTGGTTATCTTTTGGATTTGGAAGACATCAGCATGGGAGTATACAAATAGATGATCTCACCCAGAAATTATACTCTATTTGGAAGAAAATTCCAGTGCACCCTGGTACCTCAATTGCACCAAAATAAATATGAAATAGTATATCTATTAAGCTGAATAACATCTCCATTTCCAGACTTTCAATGGATAAATCTCATATGGAAATCACTGTATAACATTTCTCTTTCATGTTTACAATAAAGCTAGCTGGCCATTCCATTTTATGATGCTACTCCAATATATGCATTCTAAAACTGACAGGGAAAGTCAAATCTGGTTTCAAAAATATATGAGCCATAATTATTATTTTGTTCTGAAATTAATCTGTAAGTAATCATTTGATTTCCAAGATATATGTATTTATCCCAAGGTTGTACCATTGACAAAGACTTAAATAAATAAAGGAGGCTTGTGTTTAAAGCCTTGAACTGTGATCCTCTATTAGATCTCTGAAATAATAAGGCTGGGGGCACCTGGGTGGCCCAGCCAGTTTACCCTCCAACTCTTGGTTTCAGATGGGGTCATGATCTCATGGCTCTTGAGTTCCAGCCCTTCATCAGGCTCTGCACTGACAACAGGGAGTCTGCTTGGTATTCTCTTTCTCTCCTTTCTCTACACCTCCCCCACTTGTGCTCACATGCTCTTTCTCAAAATAAATAAAAAAAATAAAAATAAAATAAAATAAGATAATAAAATAAAGAGGTTAATTACCTTAATTAAAAACTGGATGTAACTCTAAGTGTTCTTCACCTTCATTATGTTGTGGTCATTCAAGAGGCTAGACATTTTTTCCCCAATGATGGTGCAATCTCTTAAAACATTAGAATTTTTGTAAGGATAAGCAAAGCCTACCACTCTTATTTGATGTACTTAGTCACAGAAAATTCACATTCTTTAAAATTGGATTTTGGGGCGCCTGGGTGGCTCAGTCGGTTAAGCGGCTGACTTCGGCTCAGGTCATGATCTCGCGGTCCGTGAGTTCGAGCCCCGCGTAGGGCTCTGCGCTGACAGCTCAGAGCCTGGAGCCTGTTTCAGATTCTGTGTCTCCCTCTCTCTCTGACCCTCCCCCGTTCATGCTCTGTCTCTCTCTGTCTCAAAAATAAATAAATGTTAAAAAAAATTTTAATTGGATTTTATTTTTATGATCACCTAAATATCATTTGCAACCAAGTGATTAAGTAAACAAGTTAGAAAGTAAAACATAATCATAAAATAATAATAGTTTTCTTCTATTTTCCTTTTGCCATAGGCAAATCCTAAATACAAAATCTAAACATGACTATATTCTTAGAATCAATGACCACTTTGAGGGAAATATACATCAAATTATATGTCCTAGTCTGTTCATTAAAAGGAGAAAAAAAATCAATGTCATTACTTTGTTATAAAATCTTAGTATTTCACTATTCTTTTAGATTTTTAATAGAAAACTTCAACAAGACCTCCCAAAGAAATTAATTTTAGACAAAGTTAAATAGATGCTGAAGCTTTTTAAAAATATATTTACCTTGAGTCATTTGCACAATCATCATTAAGGATTTCAAGGCAACCCAATTTAAATTGGTTTATAACTAATTTAAATCTCCTTGTCCTTTATATATAATGTAATATCCTGGTAGTTTTTAGTTTATCCCCTACAACCACAACCTTAATTTAACCATACATCAACATTTCAGATAACACAGCTAAAATGTTAATGAACAAGTCTCAAATATACCACGGGCCAATTTTTCATTAAAAATAAAATACCCTTTGGAAAAGGGTCACACAGATTGATCATGAATGAACAGTGTTCCCTTAAGGCAGAGAAATGACCTAAGTTTAATTGGTTCACATAAAAAGGAGGCTTATTAGCTAAATCTGACAGAAACCTTTGCTGAATGTCATCTTACCCTTAGATTTTTCACCAACTCCTTTTATAAATGCATAATTATAGACCAATGATTTATATTATTATATACAAAGTAGGCAAAGTTTTTTAGTACCTACTAAGTATTAGGCATGATGATATATAGTAAAGACAGTGGAAAGCAAGAGGACACAAGCATGATTCTCAACCTTACAGAGTTTATGGTCTTGAACACTTCATGAACAATTGCTGAATCTACATAGATTTTTAATCCCCCTTTTGTTCATCAAAAGGAATACTGACAATAATCAAATGTCACTTACATTTCACTTTGATGAAAGCTTCAAGTATGATCACCAAAATCAAATCAGAATCTTAAATGGTCTTGAATTAATAGAAAGCATGAGTTAGCTTGATGACAATATACGCTAGTGTACCTTACAAGCACATTTCTTCTCAGTGGCATTGTTTCATTGCATTTCAGGATCATAAACAGATTTTTTTGATCTTGTATTTCACCTTTACCCAGAAAAGAAGGAGTAAGTCAGTGAAGGTAACTTGCTTATAAAAAATTTCCACATTCATTTGGAATGTGGAACAGACAAAAGTGTAAAGGCAGAGAAAGATGACAGAGGTACAGTCCAAAGCATAAGGACCACTTCATTTTTTATAGAGGTTTAAGATAGCATTTGAACAGCTTTTTGGAAATACTAAACAGTAACAGCTTTCTTATCCTGAAGTACTCACTATGAAGCAATCTGCTTAGCATTTTACACAGGTTATTTCATTTAACTGCCACGACCACCCCATGAGGTAGGTATTATTGTCCATACTTCGTAGATGAAGAAACTAAGGCTCAAAGAAGCAGTTTGCCAAAAGTCACATAGTTTGTATTTGTCTGAAATTAGATTTAAACTCAGGTCTGTCCAACTGTAAGTCCAATTCTTAATTTCTACGCTATACTGCTTTGCAACAAAAGAAGTAGGAAGAAGTAAAGGAGGAGAAGAATGTTTACTAGTGATCAATGTTGAAATTCATTGGTAAAGGCAGTTTTTACCATGCCAGTTATATTCATTGCCAAACAAATTATAGCCAAAAGATAGTATAGAAATATCTTCCCATGTCTGACCTACATCCTAGAAAAAACTAAGAAAAAAGATAACTTTATACTTCCAGGTAGGTTGTAGGTTCCCATTAGCCTGTCATTTCAATTGTTATCTCTTTCCCATATTGAGTTGTCAAAAGCAATCTTAATATCAAATTCTCACTGGTGGCAGTTCTCAGATGTGTTCACCTTTTTCTGCACACTGAGATCCAAAGCTATTACTAGCTCTTTGAAGTCGACTTCAAATTGATTGAGGATGAAAGGTAATTATTTTAGTCAATAGTTTCCACCTCAAACTCTTCAATCTTTTCATCAGACTGCTGATGAGTAGGAGAATTAACTTCTTCTCTAGTCATGGCAGAAGGTCCCAGTCCAAGAGTTAAGGTTAGCGGGGAGTAAAACCATGGGGCTGGCTGCTCAGAAGGATAGGAAAGAACCTCCACAGGGAGAGAGAAAAAAAAAAAAAAAAGCTATGAAATCATAGCCCCAGGAACAAGCAGACCAATAAAACATAAGGTCATATAAAAATGTAGAATCATAATCCAATTTTAGCAAATCTTAGCATTTTTGGTGGGGCAGGACATGCATCATCTCTAAAAGCTCAGATTGGGGCAAGGTAACCTTCAGGTCCTGCCCACAGAATTAGCCCACGTGGCAGTTTGATGCAGGAATAGAGAGAAGCAATGTAGCCTGGGGGTCAGCCTAGTAAAGAAAGCCTCAAACTAAATGGTTGAGATAAAGCTCTGGGCTGGCTCAGATGGCAGAGATGGGATTAAAAGAAAATAAGACAAGCATGTAGTCTAGATTTGCCCAAGAAGGTCTCTCCAGCAATCATAGAATCCTTATGTTATCTCATTCCCCCCAGTGGATGAACCTAGAATCAGGAAACTAGATCATCAGATCTAATCATTAAACAAACCAAACTATTTGGATAACAGGCTTAAATGGGCCACTGGTTCTGATCTTTATCAATCCTACCCCTTAGAAACAGCTCATAGCACAAGAGAGCTTGCTCAAGTGCATAGCAAGAGTTTCTCCTTGGAGAAGATGTAAAGGATTCCAAATAGTTTCTTGTGTAAGTCACTGGGAAGAAGAAGAGGAATAAGGAGGAGGAGGGGGAAGAAGAAGAGATATTTATGAGTAGTTATTTAATATAGATCAAACTATAAGCTAAAAATTATATAGTTTGGTGGTTCTCAAACATGTCCATTTTGTAATTATGGGAGCATTTTGAGTTGTAATAATTACTGAGGTCACTACTGGCATTTAGCAAGTATGAGCCAGTGAACTAAACAGTCTCACATAATGAAGAATCAATGAACCTGGAATTCCTGTGGTATCTCTTTTTGATACAGATATGATCTAGGCCAATCCTACTCCCTTGAAATAGCCCTGTGAGTTAGTTCATTTGATCTTGACAATGTTACAATTGTCATCTTCATTTATTAGAGGAAAAAGCTGAGGTTGAAAGATGTTAAGCAACCTATTCTTGATTGTTGCTCACATCAGTGGCAGAACCAGGATAACAATACAGAGAATCTAGCCCATTATTTTTCATGCTTAAGCCCTGGAATCATGTCCACAAAATGACTCACTAGGGCTAAGTGTTAGGAATAGATGAAAAATTAAGAGAAGTGGCAAGGCAAGAACGGTCTACTTCAATTTTTGTCAATAGGCAAGTGCTATTTCACTATCTAAATAGTGAATCTAAATAGCCATCCCATTGCTGTCTTGACTTTAGATAAATACGAAAAGTAGTAAAGGAAAGCTTTGGAAAGAACCTCTTATCCTGGGCCAAAACCATGTCCAAAACTATACCTTTTCTTTCTATTTAATGTGATATAATGAAAAGCACACAAGATTCAATCAGAATTGTAAGTTTATAACCCTGGATTGGCCACTAACAAATTTAGGCAAGTCACATTTCTCAGTTTTTTCCTAATATAAAATGAGATGTCTAACAATGATCTAGATCATTTTAGATCTAGATCTAGATCTAGATTTAGATCTAGATCTGGGGAGCAGGAGTGATTTGCTTTGAATGGTATATGAAACTAGATATACGTACAATATATTTTGCTTCACTCAACGTACATGTCTTTTAAAAGAAGCATGATTACCCAAGGAACAATGCTAAATATTGCATTAGCATCTATCTTCAAAATTCCATCAGCATCCAGAGTATCGCAGATACTTCTGAGTTCATAGGACTCAGTTTTGCCTATAACAACATCAGTATTTCACATGTGCTTCTGTAAAATTTGTCAGAACCCTGCAGTACAAGATTAAGGAATGTTATTACTTGATGCATTTGAGCCATAAAATTTTAACAACCCACTGCTTACAGGAAAAACAAAAAACATTTAGGCTCTTTTGCTAAGGTTTTGCAATACTATTGACGCTTGCAATGTGGAATCCAGCATGAAGAAACAGAAACATCAAAGTCAACACCTCCAGAGTACAAAGAGTTAGGATCTGTCTTCCTGCCCAGATGAGCAGAAGATACTCTTAATCTCTGTCCTTTACTCTTTCAGAAAAAGGTGAGGTGTCAAACTCAAAATCGTATGAACCAAGCATCTATGATTCTTGCCAGAACAAAAAGGGACACTAAAGTCCTCAACAAATAGCTTCTTAAAGTACATAAATGAACATTTTTAGAAATTCATAATTGGACTCATCAAAGTGGGCATATACATATAACATGATTCTCAAAAATCTCTCTTCCTTTCTACTCTGGCATTCCTTAAATGGATTTTGAACTGACTGAACCTGTATTTTAGTGAAGTATCTCTCATTCCTGTCTCTTCTTTCTTTTTTCTTTTAGTTTTATTTTTCTAATGTTTATTTTTTGAGAGACAGAGAGACAGAGCGTGAGCAGGGGAGGGGCAGAGAGAGAGGGAGACGCAGAATCCGAAGCAGGCTCCAGGCTCTGAGCTGTCAGCCCAGAGCCCAATGTGAGGCTCAAACTCACGAACTGTGAGATCACGACCTGAGCCAAAGTCAGACGCTTAACCGACTGAGCCACCCAGGTGCTCCTCTGTCTCTTCTTTCTAATTGCAGATCATCTGATTGGAACATAGAGAACAAGCTCTTTGATTTTGACAAGTTGTTCTCTATATATATTTTCCCCCATGCTGTCTTACATAGATTAAAGCTAAACCACCGCCAAAAACACCTAGCAGTGAACAGCACATTTACAAACTCCCGTTCTACATACAACTTTATTGAACAGATAGTGGATGTTTGTCTTTGAGAAGGGAAACAAGGGGGACGGCTCAGTCGGTTAAGCTATCTGATCTTGGCTCAGGTCACTATCTCACAGTTTCTGAGTCTGAGCCCTGTATCGGGCTCTGTGCTGACAGCTCAGAACCTGGAGCCTGCTTCAGATTCTGTGTCTCTCTCTCTCTCTGCCCCTCCCCCACTAGTGCTCGCTCTCTCTCTCTCTCTCTCTCTCTCAGAAATAAATAAACATTAAAAAAATAAAAATTAAAAAAAAGAAGGAAAATTAGGGGTGCCTGGGTGACTCAGTCAATTAAGTATCTGACGGTCATGATCTCATAGTTTGTGAGTTTGAGCCCTGCATCAGGCTCTCTGCTGCTAATGCAAAACCCACTTTGGAACTTCTGTCTCCCTCTCTCTCTCTGCCCCTCCCCTGCTCGTTCTCATTCTCTCTCTCAAAAATAATTTTTTTTAAAGAAGGGAAATTAACACTTCAAATAAGGGTATCAATATGTGTCTATAATTAAGAGCATAAACATAAGCCTAGTTCAATACCCTTTTTCATTTTCTAAGTGCTGGCGCTGATTTATTCTCTAAGCAAACATTAGCCTAGGAGGCGTAAGAAGACAAAGAAGTAGGGGGATGCTGGGCTTTCCTCATCCCTCAAAACATTAGCCTGGGAACAGAAGAATAACAGTAGTCAAAATTTGTACATATCTTTGGTATTTGATAAGGGCTAATTAAGATATTCCTTCCCACTTGAATATGGAATTAAGAAATAAAAGATCTTGAGAGCAAAAAACGTCACTTATTACAAAAATAGCTGAATAGGTAGATGTGGCTTAGATCAGTGGAAGAGTTCTAATAATGAATCCAGAATTAGACTAATCTACCCAGTCATCAGCACTGCTGGGCAGACAGGGCTCTCCCTCCACATTCAGCTAATGAAGGGTAGAAACTTCACTGGTGAGGAGCAGAGCACATATTCCCTATAGGCAGCTGGCTTCCAAGAGGATTAAAGAAAAGAGTGGATCCAAGCATGCCCAGTTTACTTTAGCCAAAGTCACTAATCAGACATTGTTCAGTTACCCTGGGAATGGGTCAGCAAAGAGGCAGAGAGAGGCTAGGAATGTTACACCCTGCCCCTCCAAATGAAAGGACACATTAGGAATAGGGAAGAAATGTCATTCCTCAATAATGCTGTAAGCCAGACAGGCATTAGGTTTGGGGGTGGGGTAGGTTGCAAATTCATATCCCCATTACCCAATATAACCTTTAAACAGGTATTAGAAAAATGTTTTATGTAAATTACTACCGTCTCACAATTCATAAGGATTAGATGTCTCACAACGTAACAGTCAAATCCCAGAGACATATAACACAGGGCATTTATGTTTGATCAGAACTTTATAACTATTTTAGCAACCACCCTTAGAGTCAGAAGGGAAAGAAGGAGACGCAGGTCCAATTTCAGAGAAAAGGATAGTATTAGTGTGATCTATTGTGATTTAAAAGTTCTTAGGAAAGTCTACTAAAATTACTTTCTTTTTCCTCTGCGATCCACATGAATTGTGAGAAAGTTTACCTAAACTATACCCAAATCAAGCTGAGAATTATTCATGTTGGCAATCTGGGTAGGCAACTATTCCCATGTCTAGTGATGTTGCTTTAAAATCACATTTTCCCATCCTGTTAGCTCTCTAAAAACCGCTCCTCTCACACTGGGTAAATTTCTCTATTTTTAAATCATTTAGACTTAAATTAGTCACACACAACCCTTCTCACCTGTAAAAATAGTGACAAAACTGAACTATAGACTTTACCCAGAATAAGATTATATGGAATCTCTAGTCAAGAGCATTCTCAGTATTATGAAAGGTGCTATTAAGAAAAAAAAATGGAAACAAATTTTGTTTTTGACTGTCATTCTGGTATTTCAGATTTGTTTTTGGTTGTCAAAGATGTTGAAAGGAATTACTAAGTTCTTATTGTTTGAGATCCTTTAATGGATTTAATAAGAAATAGAATCATGATCTGATAAAGAATTTTTTTAAATCCCCAACAATATGCACACTTGTAACAATGATTATGGCAACTCAATAGTTTATGCTTTTTGCAAATCAAATTCATATTTATCTACTTCTCTTTGCTGTCAGTGACTACGGAGGGAGGAAGAATAGACGAGGTGAAGGTTGACAAGGACTAGTATGTTAGGGTAGTTCTTTTATAAACTTTTATGGGGTCATTCCAATCTCAAAGTTACTTGGGTTCATAATTATTTAATAGGCTTGGTCTTCTCTTGTACTCCATGAAAGAATCCTGTTTTTTTAACTTTATTTACTTATTTTGAGACAGACAGAAACAGTGTGAGTGGGGGAGGGGTAGAGAGAATGGGAGAGAGAGAGAGAGGCCCAATCAGGTTTCGCATCATGAGCACAGAGTACCTTAGGGGCTTGAACTCACAAAACTGAGATCATGACCTGGGCTGAAACTGAGAGTCGGACGCTTAACCAACTGAGCCACCCAAGCACCCCTAAAATGTGTGCTTTCTTCTAATACTCCAACTGAGCCTAGACAAGATTCAGTGCGTGTGATAGTCTCACCTCTTCTCCCTCAATATAACTCAAAGGTAGAAAGAAAGCCATAATATTGCTGATGACAGCAAGGCATCTTGCCCCACCTCCTTGACTATAATCCCACAAATAATCCTAGAACATCAAAGATGTAATGGCAGTGATTACATGGACCCCTCATCTGAAAGCAGTGAAAACTGGGGATCTCAGATGGGAGTTGTCCTGCCTGGAGTCACATCTGGTGAAAGGAAGAGGCAGAGCTAGAAACAAGAGTTCCTCACCCAAGTCCCATGGCCCTCCATTTATTAAACCTGCGGCAAGAACAGAGGTCTAAATACCATTAGTAGAATAAGAAAAAAAACAGTTAAGTTGTCCTAAAATCCTACTACAAGAAGAGCTTTTCCAGAAAGAGTCCTTTACCAAGGATTTAAGACTTACCTTTGAATGGTGTTTATTAGGTATCTGAAAGTGTCTATTATATGATTCCATTTTTTCAGCCTCAGGAAGACAGATCTATACTTAAGTCTTTTAGAGCAAAATTTTGCCTCTGCTACAAAGCTATCAATGATCAAATGTGGGAAACGGGGGCCAAGGGATAGGAATAGTAGGTGAAAGGGCTGCATTCCAACTACTTGTTATTCATGTTTTTGGTACATTTTGAAGAAATTCCAGTTCATTTTTTTGATAGGATTTATGGGATGACTTAGTTTCATCAGAAAGTAACATTTTCTTCACGAATGTGTATTAATCCAAATAAGGTAACTCTGTCTTCATTTACAACCATCTGTTGAAAATGAATTTTTATGAGTTGTCTTCTCAGGACAGAGAGAAAACAGATGTACATTTAACCCCAAACCCCAGGATTGCTCAGCCTATTCTAAAGCTTGATAAGATGTCTAGGATGCCATATATACACATTAAAAATAAATCTGTTTACCTTGTGCTTTTATAGTTTAATATTTCATGCAGAACCCAAGTCTATAAATAAAACTGTTTAACTTTCAAACCCAATACAGCCCAAGTCACCCTGCTTTCTGCAAACTCACATCATCACTGAGCCTTTATTTTTAACACTTTAAAAAAATTAAAATTGATTCAGGCTTACTAAAAGTTTCAGATTATTGTCCTGAGCAGACAATGAACACAAGGGTCCACAGAAGATGAATAAAACTGGCAGAAGTGGAGATTCACAGACCTTCCTACGGGACAACTTAGATCATAATGCAGGCGTGGTACAACTTGCACTCTGAAGTTTACACCACCTCAGTTGCAGAAGGAGACATTAGGTTGTTTTCTACTCATCAACACTGGACTGTCTTTCTACAAGAGCGGATAGAAAAGTCTTGTTTCCCGAATGTTAACAGAATCAAGAGAACTATCCTTCTGAAATGGTCTGTTCTGTTTTCCAAAACAGTGAGTACATATTACTTTAGCACAGTACCAGATTTGAGGGTGATTTGCTTCCACTGTGCCCAGCAAATGCTTGGAGCCCATGAAATGCTTGTCAATGGTGAGGAGGATTATGACCAAATGTCATCTTAAAAGTTCCTCCCAAAACACTGAGGAGAGAGTCAGAGGACCTGCTTTCAAGGATTCATTTAACTATTGTATTATCCATGTGGACATCTCCTTCCTGAGTTTGTTTTCTCACCTTTAGAATTGATTCTCCCCATCTGTGATGTATACAAATTATCAAAATCCCATGAAATGTAGGGGAAAGAGACAGAAAAGAGATCTATTAAGAAGCAGTCCCACAGCAAGTTCATCTAGAAATCTCTATTATCTCTTGGACATGAAAACCCCAAGGCTATAATCATGTTATTTTATCCTTATCAGAGCCTAACCTACACTTGCTTCAATTGAGGCTCCAGATGCATCTTTAATATCTCTGTATATGAATTTATAATTGATCCCATATATACCAGTTTATTCAATGAAATGTCTTTATATGGGCACACGGTTACAAATCATATTCACAGCCCAGAGCAGCCAGAGATGCGATAGAGGGAAAGCACTACAGACAGCACTGGTTTCTGAGTTCAAAGATGTTGGATTTTAGGGCTGCTTTTTACCTTTGGGAATTAATCTCTGAGGCTCACATTCCTCATCCTTTAAGTATATCTTCAAGTGACGTCAGAATGACTAAAATTAGCAACTCAGGAAACAACAGATGTTGGTGAGGATGTGGAGAAAAGGGAACACTTTTGCACTTCTGGTGGGAATGCAAACTGGTGCAGCCACCCTGGAAAACAGTATGGAGTTTTCTCAAAAAAAAAAAAAAAAAAAAATAGAACTACCCTATGATCCAACAATTGCACTACTAGGTATTTATCCAAAGGATACAAACATGCTGATTCAAAGAGGCACATGCATCCCAATGCTTATAGCAGCACTATCAACAATAGCCAAATTATGGAAAGAGCCCAAATGTCCATTGACTGTAGAATGGTTAAAGAAGATGTGATATACAAACACACAAATGGAATATTACTCAACGATCAAAAAGAATGAAATTTTGCCATTTGCAACAACACGGATAGAACTAGAATGTATTATGCTAAGCAAAATAAGTCAGTCAGAGAAAGACAAATATCATATGATTTCACTCATATATGGAATTTAAGAAACACAATAGATGAACATAGGGGAATGGAAGGCAACATAAGATAAAAACAGAGAAGGAGGCAAACCATAAGAGACTCTGAAATACGGAGAACAAATAGAGGGTTGGGGGAAGGGAGGGGGGATGGGCTAAATTGGTGATGGGCATTAAGGAGGGCACTTGTTGGAATGAGCATTGGGTATTATATGCAAGTGATGAATCACTAAAGTGTACTCGTGAAATAATTATTACACTATATGTTAACTAATTTGGATTTAAAAAAAAATAAATGAATAGAATAGAATAGGATAAAGTATCTTCAAGGGGATGGGATAATCCCTGTCCACTCCCAGAATTGGGCTAAGGTCATTAACATGAGGTAGTATGTGTGAACATGTATTACAATACTGTAATAAAAAGAGATTAGCAAAACTAAAAGGCAAGCAACAGAATGGGAGAAGATATTTGCAAATGATATATCAGATAAAGGGTTAGTATCCAAAATCTATAAAGAACTTATCAAACTCAACACCCAAAAAACAAATAATCCAGTGAAGAAATGGGCAAAACATATGAATAGACACTTCTCCAAAGAAGACATCCAGATGGCCAACTGACACATGAAAAAATGCTCAACATCACTCATCATCAGGGAAATACAAATCAAAACCACAATGAGATATCACCTCACACCTGTCAGAATGGCTACATTAACAACTCAGGCAACAACAAATGTTGGCTAGGGTGCGGAGGAAAAGGATCTCTTTTGCATTGTTGGTGGCAATGCAAGCTGGTAGAGCCACTCTGGAAAACAGTATGGAGGTTCCTCAAAAAGCTAAAAATAGAACTACCCTATGACCCAGCAATTGCACTACTAGGCATTTATCCACAGGATACAGATGTGCTGTTTTGAAGGAACATATGCACCCCCATGTTTATAGCAGCACTATCAACAATAGCCAAAGTATGGGAAGAGCCCAAATGTCCACTGATGGATGAATGGATAAAGAAGAGGTGATAGATGGGGCGCCTGGGTGGCTCAGTCGGTTAAGTGGCCGACCTCGGCTCAGGTCATGATCTCACGGTCCGTGAGTTCAAGCCCCGCGTCGGGCTCTGTGCTGACAGCTCAGAGCCTGGAGCCTGTTTCAGATTCTCTGTCTCCCTCTCTCTGACCCTCCCCCATTCATGCTCTGTCTCTCTCTGTCTCAAAAATAAATAAACGTTAAAAAAAAAAAGAGGTGATAGATATATATACAATGGAGTATTACTTGGCAATCAAAAAGAATGAAATCTTGCCATTTGCAACTACGTGGATGGAACTAGAGGGTATTATGCTAAGTGAAATTAGTCAGTCAGAGAAAGACAAAAATCATATGACTTCACTCATATGAGGACTTTAAGAGACAAAACAGATGAACATAAGGGAAGGGAAACAAAAATAATACAAAAACACGGAGGGGGACAAAACAGGAGAGACTCATAAATATGGAGCACAAACTGAGGGTTACTGGAGGGGTTGTGGGAGGGGGGATGGGCTAAATGGGTAAGGGACCCTAAGGAATCTACTCCTGAAATCACTGTTGCACTATATGCTAACTACTTTGGATGTAAATTTTAAAAAAATAACAAATAAAATTTTTTGAAAGTGATTGAAAGAAAAATGGAACAAATACCTTCATTATCTTCTAAAGTTTTTATATGTTTTATTTTGCTTTGTTAAATGGGCATAGTTTAAGTGATTGTAATCTTTGAGATGATAAGACACATGAAAGTTAGAAAAGTAATTGTCATGGGGCACCTCAGTGGCTCAGTTAGTTAAATATCTGACATTGGCTTAGGTCATGATCTCCCGGAAGTTCATGGATTAGAGCCCCATGTTGGGCTCTGTGCTGACAGCTCAGAGCCTAAAGCCTGCTTCAGATTCTGTGTGTCTCTCTCTCTCTGCCCCTTCCCTGCTCATGCTCTCTCAATCTTGATCTCTCTCTCTCTCTCTCTCAAAATATAAATAAACATTAAGAAAACTTAAAAAAAAAGAAAAGTAATTGTCATAAAAAAACACAAATTGGCCACCATGTTCACAGCACTACACTCCCTCCCCAACTGCAATGCACAAAGCATGTAATTCAGGGTTTGTTACAAAGTAACCACCACATGAAAAACTACTTGTTCCTTATGGATTTATTGTATTCTATTTACTACAAAAGTACCAAAACCTACTTATGAGCCACCTGTGAGACAGTATGCTTCCTTTTAGTAATGGTATGTGTTGTAGAGAGTGTTTAACCTATTAACAGTTACCACTTACTTATCTATATTTGGATTGCTCACTTTGTGGATTTTCCCTGGCAAACTTTAAATCCCAAAATGGCTTTCCTTTGTCATTCCCCTACAATGTGGGGAGCTAGTTCTCTCCACCCACACACATTCTTGGGTGTGTATTTTGGAAATGAAAACCTATTTATTATCCTAAGCAAAATTAAGTTATGATGGTAAATTGGCTGCCAAAACATGGTCAGGACATCTTCCAAAGGCAAATATAAAATGATTTGAGGTCATCCGTTTTTACTCTTCTGTTCCTCTTTGGGGAAATAGTCTACTTTACTCTTGGTTCAGATGTCTTTTCCTTTAGTTTGCTGTCTGTTGTGCTCCTTGAAATCAGCATTGTTTGGTCAAATTGTGCAATGATGACCTTGAATTTGAAGTGAATTAATAAGAGTCACCACACAAACAGGTTTTAAAAATAGAATCTCAGTCTTTCTCCCAGATAGGCTAATCACTGGGAATATACATTTTAAGGAACACATTTTGACACATTTGGAAAACTACCTACCTCATGCAGATCGGGACAGACCCACACTGGAGTCCCTATATCCCCTCACTCACTTGGGTCATTGTCTCAGCCCTCTGAGAGCTTTTAGTGTCTGCATCTTGACAGTAAGAACTTTTGTCTTAGGGCATCTCAAGCAATTCAGCTGCACTTTATTTTGGACCTTATTTTAGTCTTGGATATAAATATTGCAAGGCCACCGAGTTGTCCAAATTAAGATACACAGACACACAAAGAGGACTTCTAAATGTGACCTACTTAAAGTTAGCAGGGTCTTTATTTTTGAAACCTATTTACCTACTTCAGCTTCTCTTTTCAAAAACTGTGTTGCCTAGAAAACTCAGCTGGGGCAATTTACTTCTCTAAGTATTCAATCAGATTTTCATACCAATTAGGATAATTATCAGCACAATTTAAACAGATTTCTTAATTATAGCTACAAATATCTCTCTCAGAGAAAACAAGTCCCAGAGCTTTTAACAAAAAGAGTTTCCTATAAGTAGGAGGTGAGCACTAATTTCCATGCCTCAATCGCTGGAAACAAATATTCCTTCTAGCATTCATTTGCAGGTCATCAAGAAATCATTTATCCTCACTCATAATACTGTATACTCAGGCCTACATCTCTTGGTGTCTGATATTTGGGTACACATACACTGACACTGGCTAGAAAACAACACCTAACCACCTCATTCATTAATAAGTAAGTGTTAAGGTGTCTTAGATTCCCTTTCGTGCTTAGCCTGGAGGGTCTCATTTTTATTCCTTGTTAAGGAAACACTTGCCTAAGATGCAAAGAAGTCTTATGTTCACTGTACTGGCACTTAGCTTCTCTCCGCTTCTGCAGAGAGAGTCATGGCATGAAGCACACTACTCAATCATGTCAGACACAGATTCATATTGAGAGAGAGTGTGCTGGACCAAATGCCTCAAGGAGGAGTTTAGACAGGTTAAGTTCAGTGAAAGGCCAGAATCCCCTTGAGCACAGGCCAAACGATCCATGTTCTAAAGATATGCCAACTACACAGGGAGAAAATGATGCATAATTCATCACCATTTTTTTTTAAGCCAAAATATATGTTGCCATGAACTTTCCCCTTTCATTTAGAAATCTAAGTATATGTCAAGGGAAATGTAACCACACAGCTCAACTCTGTGAAATGTAGTCTTTGGGGAAGTTATTTGAATAATAGTATTCACTTTAATTAGCACTTCTGAATATCCATGGGGGCCCCTGAACGCATCAAACAGGTGTTCATAACACAGAAAAGACACTGCCCTATGAACAAATGTCAGGTCAACAGAGACTTGTCAGTTCTATATATGCCAAGATTAGTAACTGAAATTAATACATCAAGAAAACATTAAAAAAAATTTTAATTGTAGGATAGTAAGAGCTAGAAGGAATGTTAGGTATCAGCACACATCATTCCTACTTTGTAGAGGAGAAGTATGGCCCCAAATGGTAAAATGATCAGAAAATACATCTGAAAAAGTGGTAAGAGTACCCAAGCATTCTAACTTCTATATGAGTTTCATCCCTTCATACTGCTCCTAACCAAAAAGATGCTCCTATGAGAAAATTATATCATTCTCTTTCTTTCAAAGCCTTACATATTTCTATCTATACATAGTTAAATATGGAAACATATCAGACTTTGACTAAAGTCAAACATGGCTGGGTTGGATTACAGGTAGTTTTAGGTAGTTACTATTGGATCATCACTAGCTCAAATTACGTAGACACTGTAGATACCATATAAATCTAAGTCTCAAACTCCAATATGTAAAGAGTCTAAGCACGTACTACAAACAACTGAAGCAAGACCAGAGGAGACCATGGTGAACCAGGGCACGCGCCATGTTTCCATCATTTGTTGTCATGAGGGTGTATGAACACAGGGCTGCCAGGTTGTTCTAATTTTCACCAGAATCACAGGTATAAAATTTTGATGAAATGTCACTTTTCAATAGTAACAACTAATTCAAAATGTTAAAAACATCGTGAGAGCCAAATAAAATACATATGCAGCTTAGACTATTGGGAGCTGCTAGTTTGTAGTGTTTAAGTGGAGCAGGTCTGGGCAAAGACAACATGAGGAACGAGGCCAGATCAGAAACATTTAAATTTTTAAAGGGAAAAACTGTTACTTGCATTTAACAGAAGAGTCATGTTAATTCAAATTCACAGTTCAAAATGTAAAAGCCTAAATTAATACAAAATTAGTACTGCTTCAACTCACATTGATGCGCTAATAGTAAAGTTGTACAAGGCATTGTGCTAAAGGTTGTAGAGGATATAAAAAGAAGTACATTATCCTTGCTCTTCAGAAGCTTATTCTTTAGTACAGAGGATAGGAAATTCACAGAAATTGTGAGAATAGAGAGAAAAATGTGAGGTCGTTAGAGAGTAAGCATAAGGTCTGAAGGAAGGGAGAACTTATATTTGGATTGGAAATCCAAAATGTTTTCTCAAAGAGTAAGTGAACCAGCAGGCAGTGGAGACCGGGTTGTTCAGTCCATCAGCAGATGGCAAATACCTATTGAGCACCTTTCAGACACAGTCTGGGTATATGGGCAACAGCAATGAACAAGGCACTACACACCTGCCCTCAAGGAACTTATATTTTAGTGTGGAGTGATAAATAATAAAGAACACAAACCAAGAAAAGATTATTCAAATACCACTGATAAGTATTGAGAAGAAAATCATCAAGGATCCGTAGTAGACCTCTTCATCTATTTACGAAGGTAACTTCATTCACTCTGCACATCCAAATGGGAACTCAGGGTCCCTGAAAAGCCAAACCTACATCTGATAACAATTTGTACTCTCTCCTCAAAATTCCCTGTCACCTCTAAGAAATATCTACCTCCTCAAACTATCCGTTACGGTCTTTCCATCACACATACAATAATGAGATAGAGTACTGGGGCCTATATAGGGTAGACAGGCAAAGTGTCTACCATAAGTAGTTCTGAAGAGTGTTCTGTGTGGGAGGAACAGCAGGAACTAAGCCCAAGATGAAAAGCTTAACTTACCTCAAGAACACAGAGACGACCAGTTTAGCTACAACAGTGAACAAAATGTAGTATAGGAAGTTTCGGGTCCGTGAGGTACTCAATGGCAAGTATTGCTGTCTTTTAAGCCATGTGAGGAGTTTCATTTCTTCTGGGTGCAGAGCAAAGTCCCTGAAGGATTTTAAAGAGGAAAATAACATGATGTAATTTAGGCCTTTAAAAGGTCGGTCTAGGGGCCTCTGGGTGGCTCAGTCGGTTAAGCGTCTGACTTTGGCTCAGGTCAGGATCTCTCAGTTTGTGAGTTTGAGCCCCGCTTTGGGCTCTGTCTCACAGAGCCTGGAGCCTGCTTCAGATTCTTTGTCTCCCTCTCTCTCTGCCCCTCCCCCACTTGTACTCTCTCTCTCTCTCTCTCTCTCCTTCTCTCTCAACATTAAAAAAAAAAAAGTCAGTCTAACTGGTCTTTGAAAAGTGACAATGAGGAATGAGGAACAAATATGGAGGCCAGGCACCAGCTAGAAAGCTACTTAGCACTTTCCACCCTGAACTGTGTTTCGGTAAGCATGCCGTCCCTCCTGCCAACAGGCTATGCCTCTTACCTGTCGATATAGCAGGTGTTAGCCAGCAACACACCTCATCACATGACTAAGTTCTAGGATCCCTCTGATAGACATTGCCATGACAGTATTGGCAAAAATACATTTTCGTATTTTAATGTTTCTTTTTGAGAGAGGGAGAGACAGAGCTCAACCATTGAAAGGGCAGAGAGAGATGAAGGCATAGAATCCGAAGCAGTGTCCAGGAGCTAGCTGTCAGCACAGAGCCCAATGTAGGGCTTGAACTCACGGACCATGAGATCATGACCTGAGCCAAAGTCAGACGCTCAGCTGATGGAGCTACCCAAGTGCCACTACGTGTTCATATTGATTAGCATCTGTTGGCATGCCTGTGAAGGGTTTATGGTGTACCATGTGACATGGCATGACAACTGATAAACACGAAGTTAGACTTAAGTTAACTTGAAGACTTAACTAGAAGATAAATTAGCCATTTTGGGCAACAGTTCTAAGAACAAACCAGATTGAGAGGGTATTATATGCCATCCCAACACTTACTATGAACTTTAAGTATTAAATACTATTAATATTTAAAAACACTAATTTAAATAATATGCCTAAAATGCATAACAAATCACAGCCTACCACAGGCAAATTTTCATTATGTTCTTTTTCTAATGGTGATAATATTTTCCTCCAAGGAAATGTCAACATTTAATTTTTAAACTGAAAATTGGAGAACCCCAACATAGCAAATGTCCCTTTCCCAATGGATAACAATTATTCAATAACTGAACTTAAGATATAACCACTAAAATAGTTAAAGATACTTCTGATTTTAAAAAAATAAGACACAATAAAAATTAAAGTCAATCTGAAGTCAAGAAGGAATGAATGATTTTTTTTCTGAAGTTAGATGTAATCTATATCCAACTGTATATCTGAAGACATAGAACTGATCCAAGATGAAATGGTTATGTAGTAGACCAATAACTATTGAGGACATTGATAGAATATTCAAAAGTCTACTTTTAAACTGAACAGAACACCTTTACAGTTTAAACTTCTAAGTAGTAGATAATCTCTATCATATATAAACTCTTCCTGAAGAAAAATTATACAGCTTACGTTATAAATCAGGTATAATCTTGGTAAGATAACTAGAAGAAAACAGAAGAAAAAATGGGAAATGAACTGTATAACATCTTTAAAAAATGTTATAAAATTGGAATCAAAAGTAATTTTTAAAATAAAAATGCATCATTACCACAGGGAATTTATCATGAGAATGACAGGATATTTTCACATTAGGATATTTATCAACATACTTTACTACAGTAATGGATGAAAGGAGAAAAAAGCATATGGTTTATTTCAACAGATGCTAAACAAGAAAAAAGCATTTGAAAAATTTAACCCCTGTTATATAATTAGGAAACTAGGAAAAGAATGGCATTTCCTAAACTTAATAAAGATTATCTGCTAAAGCCATATAACAAACATCTTACAAATGGTGGTACTTTAGATATATTCCCATTAAAGTCAGGAAAAGACTGGCCTCACAGCTGAAACACTGTGCTAAAGGGCCTAGCCAAAACCAGAAGCAAGACAAGGGGGAAGGGATATAAGGATTGAAAAGAATAGGTTCTGTTTCAAACAGAAAACCCAAAGGGCCAAGAAAGTAGTTTGTTTTTTTATTTTTTTCTCCCCTCCTATAAATAAACTTTAGGGACCTGGACAGATAATAGACTTGACAAGTAATAGGGATTCACAACCTACTTTCTCTTGTGGATTTGCCATCTTCAACATGCAGTTTGCACTTCCTGGCCCAAGATGAATGCTCCAGCACCAGCCATCATGTCTGCATTTCATACAAGGAAAGGAGTGGTGGGAGATTATACACGTCCCTTCAAATACACTGCCCTGAAGTTGTATACACTCCTTTTGGTTACACCACCATAATGAAAACTTAATCATAAGGCCACACCTAACTATAGGAACACCAGGGGAATTTAGGCTTTATCCTGTATAACCTATGCCCAGGTAAATGCAGTCTTCAAGAGGAAAAAGGATATTGGAGGGAAAAAACTGTTCTCTGTCACAGAAAGACTTTAAATATTGTCATTATTTGGGTTCATTCTCCAAAGAAACCCAAAAAGAAAAAAAAATATGAAAACCCAGGTAGTTTAGTAACATTTCTCAAAACAGGATCAACATTCAAAATTAATCTTTTTTTTTTTTTTAATGCCAGTAAAAGCTGTTTTGGAAAAAGAAAAAGAAAAAAGAACTAATTCACAGTAGCAGTTTTAGTATATGAAAAATCCTAACCAAAAATGTATGAGACCATTTTGGATAAAATGATGAAACTCTTTTTAAGTCATAACATAAGTGTAATAAAAGGCCTTCTCCCAAAACTGACCTAAAATTGAATGCAACTCCAAATAAAATCATGATAACATTTTCATGGAACTTAACCTAGTTCTGAACTTCATATATTAAGTAAAACAAAATAGCTAAAACAAATTTTAATAAAGAAAAGAAGGTTCTTGCCTATAGTAATTAAAATGGTATGGTGTTGATACCGTAATTGTCAAATAAATCAATGGAATAGAAGAGAAAGCCCAGAAACTGACCCATAAATAAAGAACAGGGTACATAATGTATGTATGAATCAGTGAGAAAAATACAGTTTATAATAAATTATGTTAACAAAAGTGACTCTCCTGGGTTGCCCAGGTGGCCCAGTCAGTTAAGCATCTGACTTCAGCCCAGGTCACGATCTCACAGTTCACGAGTTTGAGCCCCACATAGGGCTCTGTGCTGAAAGCTCAGAGCCTGGAACTGCTTCCGATTCTGTGTCTCCCTCGCTCTCTGCTCCTCCCCTGCTCATGCTCTGTTTCTGTCTCTCTCTCTCAAAAATTAGCAAACATCTGGGGCGCCTGGGTGGCGCAGTCGGTTAAGCGTCCGACTTCAGCCAGGTCACGATCTCACAGTCCGGGAGTTCGAGCCCCGCGTCAGGCTCTGGGCTGATGGCTCAGAGCCTGGAGCCTGTTTCTGATTCTGTGTCTCCCTCTCTCTCTGCCCCTCCCCCGTTCATGCTCTGTCTCTCTCTGTCCCGAAAATAAATAAACGTTGAAAAAAAAAATTTAAAAAAAAAAAAATTAACAAACATCAAAAAAAAATTTTTTTTTAAAACGTGACTATCCTAAAGAAAATCTGATTTACTATTTCACAACATAAACAAAAATTAGGCTCTAATACGTTAACTATCTGAATGTAAGACAGAAGCCTCTAAAATATTGGAAAATATATTTATAATATAATTAATTATAAATAAGACCCATCAAAACACTGAGTTTTAAGTAAACATTTTTTATTTTAGTTATAAAGTTAAAATAGAGATGGAAGTTTTTTGCCATGTATTATGCAAAGCAAGAATATCCTAAATATATGAAGAACTTCAACTAATCAATGAGAAAAAGACAAATCATGATGATAAAATGTGCAGAATAGAAAAAACATTTCCAAAACAGTAACTCAAAATACAGATATGAAAATATGCTAATTCTCTCTTGTTATCAGGGAAATACAGGTTAAAATAACAGTGATATTTTTCTATCATGCTTGCAAAATGTTTTAATCTAATAAACCATTGGCAAGAATTTAGGGGAAATGATATGCACACTTTGCAAAAAAGAATGAGAATTGTTATAGCTACCTTGGGATGTAATCAGCAGTATCTAAGAGAAATGCAAATATACCCCTATCCTATACCTCAGTGACAATGGTCCTGAAGGTGTGATGTCCAGAAACTCTCACAGAAGTGCACACACAAAAAATTTTTGAGCTATACTTATAATTAAAAAAGACTACAAAGCCCATGTCCAAAAGTGATGCATAAATACACAAGATAGAATGTTACACAGCCAGTAAGAAAAATGAACCAAATCTAGTATATATCTATATAGATTAGTAAAAACCAAAAATACAGAAAGTATGATGCTATCAATGGATATATATGGATATATAAGCATTTATGTGTGCATATATATGTTTATGTAAATGTATAGATATTATGGACATATCTACGGAAAAGTGTAAAATGGAAGAGTATTAAGTTCCTGATAATGATTACCTCTGAGATTGGAAAGAGAGAAGGAGATTGAGGGTAGGGTTAAGGTAAACTTTATCTCCAACTTGATGGAGATATGTATATGTATGTATATGTGTATACACACATACACACACATGCAGAAAATAGGACAAGATATTTATAGTTGTAAGTGAAAATATATTTTTGTGAGCCTTCTTCATTTTTTTATTATGTTAAAAGATAATGACAAATGGCAAGTAGGTCGGTTTTGAAGAATTATGTGAAACGTAATCAGTTGTTAAATTTCACAAATCCTCTTCATTGCTGAACCCAAACTCTTTGAGACTAAAAAAACCAGAATGCACTACATTACATTTGAGGTAATAGAAGGTGAAGGGAATAGTTTCTCAAACATGCCCCCCCCAAAAAAAATCCCTTCTCTAGCAATAAAACCATGACAGATGATAAACAACCTGTGAACACTCTAACATTCCCTGGACATGGTCAACCTTGAAGGTTCCTTTGTACTTCTGCCGAGCCCATAAAAAGAGTAATCTCAGATCCAATGTTTGCAAACACAGTGTGTTTTCCAATGGGCAAGTCCACTGACATTCTTTTCACTGACAAGACAATAGCCTAGTAGAAACTAGGGAGACTTGAGAATGTGTGAGCATGCAATTAAATAATGCTGCTCTCTGCCCACTAAAATAATTCAACAAAATTCACACAAACGAGAAATAAAGCAATTATGTCTCTGGAGTGATTTTTCCAAGGTAATCCACATATCACCATGATTAGAAAGAACATTTTCAGAAAAACACTAGTCTTAAAAGATGCACCATGGGGGGGGGAAATCGTTGCAGTCAAGTTAGGGAAGTACCAATTCTACATCTGCTTCTTGGATATTTACAATAAATGTTTTAGCATTTGAAGGTTCTAGGAAGTGTTACTACTGAGGAAACCATACTTTGTTCAACCCATGAATCTTCACATTTACTTACACAGTTACTTGTTTTTAGAGGCACCAAGTGACTAGCACTGCCATGCGTAACAACTATATTGTAGACCACAGTGTGGATGATGCTGATTTATCTAGATGCATAGAATTTAGAATATATTCAATAAGTAATACCTGTTAAACACCGCTGCCACCCATAGTGCCTAGCACTTGGCAGTCCATCAGGGTTGGGCAGGACAGATAAAGGACAGGGTCAGAATGATACAAATCAATTTCTCCGCTTCTCACAGTGCCTTCGTGGCAAGAGCACAAGCTTATCTCAAATTCTTCCTGATGTGATTCTCAGGACATGTCTCCTCTGTGCTTCATGAACCAGTCCCTTTAGCTGCTGCCTAGTAACTGAATTTTCCTTCTTCCTCTTCAGCTCCTGCTCACTGCAGCATTGCTTCCTGTAACTGCTGAAACCCAAACCCATTATTATACTGCCACCGCTAAACTGGGAATGGCCTCTGTTGGTGACACCCAGGACTGCCATATTGACTGCTGAGGGCACCATGGGCCCCAAGGGTATGGTCACCAGGCACTGCCAATCTGAAGCCTCTGCCCATCACTGGCATCCGACACTCCACTGGACACTTGCAAAACTACAGTCAAGCTTTCTCTCCTCACCCTATGCATAAGTGCTTGGGCAGGGCCTGAGGACAATCTGCAGGACAAAGGGCTGGCGTCAGAACTGGTATGTGCACATCCTGTTCCTCTTCCTTGGAATGCGTCTCCAGTCTTTGAAGCATATCCTAAACCTAAGACAGGACAAAGCTTACCCATATTGTTCATTAGCCCCTTTTGGAAGGAAAGCTGTGAAATGATCCTACAATCCTAAGTGAAAATGTTCTTACAACTTTGGGTTCTTTCATTATTATAAAAACTTAATTTTCCCCCCTGCTTCTATGACAACAGATGACCACAGAAGTAATAGAAAAACTTGGCATTTTCTGGGTGTGAAGGTGTGAATGCTTTCAAGGGTCTTATTTGAACTAGGTAAATTGGTTGAGATTCAGATCAATCCCACACAAACCTGATCCGCAGCTCTGCCTCCTCCACACCCATACCTCTCAGCTCTCAAAGGTCTCCCCAGTCTGGCCTCACTCTACAGCCCCAGCCTCACAGCTTTCTGCTACACAGCAGCTGTGCATTTAAACAATGAACAATACTTATTGATCAGCCACTCTATGGTAGCCAGGCACTAGACTGAGTCCTGCAGTAAAAACAACACCGTTGCTGTTCTCTAAAGAGCTTTTACAAATAGTTCTCTTCTGCCAAGTGAATTTCCTTGGAGTTTCATGAGCACACCATATTCAACTGTCCTTCTGTGCATTTGTTCGTTCTTCTCCCTGGGCATGCAATGGCCTTCATCATTTTAAACACGGTTTATATATGATGTAGCTAGGGTTGCCAAATAAAATGCAAAACACCTAGATAAAAGTATCAGATAAATGATGAAAAATGTATGTCCAGATTATTGCATTTTGTTTGCAATATTACATGATACATATTTATATTAAAAGAATAGGTATATATGAGGGAGTTAATGTCAAAAAGATATGTTATCTTTCACTCTAGATATTTGTTATATAAGGGAATCACACAAATTAATGGAAAAAGGTATTTGGAGAAATAAAATAACCTGGATTCATGTGTGTTTCTTCATAGGAGTTCTATTTTTTGTAAACAAATCACATCACTTTGTTATGTTTCAGTTTTCTTTTCCCTTTTTTAAAGTTTATTTATTTTTGAGAGGGAGGGAAAGAGAAAGAGAGAGAGAGAGAGAGAGAGAGAGAGAGAATCCCAAGCAGGCTCCACACTGTCAGCACAGAGCCCAACATGGGACTGGATCTTGCAGTGTCAGCGCAATGCCCAATGGTGAGATCATGACCTGAGCTTAAATCAAGAGTTAGATACTTAACCAGTTGAGCCATCCATGTGCCCCTCAGTTTCCTTATCTTAAGAAGCCATACAAGGTGTCCTGGAGCCAGCACCTTTTTTCTACTCCATGTTCAGTAGCAAAGAGCCTTGACAGCTTAAATTAAGTCATGGTTACAGTATTTACCCCACGGAAATAGGCAGATGCTAAAAATCAGGGTTTTATTTTTCTCCAAAAACCCATTGTTATTCTCATGGGTAATCAAAATGCTTCTTTATATGTCTTAATAAGTTGTTGACAGAAATAATATGTACACATATGTACACATATACAGACATTTGTGTTATATACTTTACTTAAGTTATATGTTATGTTATAAGCATACAACATAGATATATGTAAATATACAGAGACCTTAGATATTACTACCAACCAGTTGAGATGTGTATACTTTTCTTCAGTTTTTATTAATGAATATACTTATATAAATATTTAAGGTCAAATAAAAGGAAGGCAAGCAAAGAAAATACTCATTTTCATTGGAGCATGAAATAATGTAACCAATAATCCTACAAGAGTCATAAACCCCATAGGTCACATTTAAAGAGAATAATTCCTTGTTTCTTCCAGAACAATTTTCCCCAAGTACAATTGTTTAAAAGTCCCCAAATTGACACAAAGGCTTCTCTGCACAGCAGTAAGTAGAAATTCATTTTCACAGACAGCTGACAGAATGTTGTAATTACATCTGCTATTGTTCCTGGTTTGATAAGAAGGGAATGCTTTCCTAGTTGTCATTCATTGTAGCTCCTGTGGACAAGAGCCAGAGCAATTCATGGCATATGCTCATTAGCTAGGAAATCCATATGCCAGCTTCTGCCATATTTTGTATAGCCTGGAGAATTTGTTTTTGGGTTTTTTTTCTGTTGTTGTTGTTTTGGTTTTGTTTTTTAGATAAAGCTCCCCTTCTTTTCAGGTTCATCAAACTTTGATTTCAAGCATCCCTGGGCTGTAAGGACATAACTTTAAGAACCCACCTGATCCTTTTAGAGAATTTCTTAACAATTTTCTACTTATTGTTTACATTATGAAATGAGAAAGTACGTGTACTTCTTCTAGAGCTTGTACTAAATGACAGTCAGAGAAGAATTACAACCTGGAAACTCTTCTTCCCTCAGTCTCTCATTTCATACAAAAGTAGCCATTAGGTGACAAAATCGAGTTTTCTCAACTTCTAGTCATAATTACCGAGATGTCTTCTATACTACTTTCTACTCTCCTCAGAAATAGCATGACACTCAACTACAACTGAAGTCACTTCCACAATTTGACTCTGGACTGGCTGCATACTATGTGGGAAAGTATTGAATGTTTGATTTTTTCAAAATTGTGTCCCCTGCATAATATACTATAAAAATGGTAAGAGGAAAAAGAAAAATAATGGATATTATGCCTACTCTACAAGAACTTACAATTTAGACAATGTATAAAATAAGCAAAGACCACCACTACTCTACATGAAGATATTCAGCTATTAACGTTTCTCTTTTAAACATAATTATCTTGATTATTATAACATTTTAATCAAACTTTCTAAAATGTATTCTGTATTGTTCTGTTTTTATAAACAGTGTACAATACCAAATCAACATTTTTCTTAACTCAGGTTTATCAATATTATACATTTGATAATGTCACTAGAACACATTTGAGCTATATGTAGCTCAAGCTGCTACATGGCCCAAAGTATAAGACTTGAGAATTTTTACCTCTTTTGGTCATCTTTCAATCTATTCTTTTATCGTCAAAATGTCACAGAACACTAAAGCAAATAAACAAGACAAAAAAAAAAAAAAAAAAAGACCAGGAATCCACGACCAGCTTGGTGAATGATCAGCAATGGAATTTCAAATTCATCATTTGAGAACTAACAGAAACTCATTTTTATAAATGAAAGAGTTAAAAAAAAAGATGCTTTCCAAGTTTTCTTCCATCTCTAAGAGCCTATCTCAAAGACTACTGGGAAAAATATAAATGCTTGTAAATTGCTACAAAAATTCTGGAAAAATCTTTATCAAGTAGAAGAATCATACATACTCTATGATTCTGGAAATCTACTCCAGCTAATTTCATCTTGAGAAATGCAGGAATTGTTGAAACATCCAAATATTAATCAACAAGATAATGGATAAATTATTGCATATGTAGTCTGTAGAATACTCTACAGCAATGAAAAGGAATCAATTATAGCCATACACAATGATGTGGATGAATATCAAAACTAAGAAGTTTAAAAGAGAAACCTGGCTGGCTCAGTTGATAGAACATTCAACTCTTGATCTCAGGGTCATGAGTTCAGTCCCCGTTGGGCATGGAGTCTACTTTAAAAAGTAGGCTTTGTTTTTAAGTCAGAAAAAATACATGCACTACATGGTTTCATTTTTATAAAGTTTTCAAAATTCAAAACTAATATAGGAATGTGTATTTAGGTCATTAAAGTATAAAGATAAGGCAGGAAAAGTTACTATAAACACATGATAGTAATTTTAGAGGAGGGTTCGCAATTAATAGCACAGGTATTTGCATTATTGAAATTCATTAAGCTGCAAGCCAAGCAGCTATTGAAGTAAGTTGGCCTTTGAGTATAAAGACCACATATTGTTATGAATAAGCAAGAGTTCAGGGTACACTGTTTCTGAGAGCCCTCCATGAAGAAGTTTTAGAAAACAAACTTCAGAAAAGTCAAAATGTGCAAACATTGACATAAAGACTAGTGGTGAGCATTAAACATATTTAAATAACTAAGAACTAAAATTAAATGATGGTTATAAAGGAGACTGTATGTTAAGTAGTGGCTATATGGTCTGGCAATATATAGAGAGAGTGTAACTAACAAAATTTAGGAAAGAACGGGGGAATTTTACAGAAAGTAGAATAAACTCATTGATTATCTGACAGAAATTAGCTTGGAATAAAATTTGTGTGCAACTAGTTGTTCAAACCTTTATATATAACCAAAAATACAAAAGAAAGGGAGAGAGATCTACCACTACCAAAGAAAAAATATATACCATGTAATGGAATATTTTATTCATGTGTGTGTAAAATATGGAATTTAAACTAAACAAATCTCAGATAACCTAAAATTGAAAAACAACACTATGCTTTATATAAGAAACATATCTAAAATTTTAAATGGGAGAGACTCAGAAAGGTTAAAAATAAAAGGATGAATAATGTATACCAGAAAAAAGCAAATAAATGCAGCGGTCACAATGTTCATATTTGAACAGTAAGAAATCAGAACAAAAAATATTAAAAGGGGAAAGATAATAATTATTAAAATTTCTTTTCCCAGTAACACATCAAAACTTTTCATAAAGTAGAAACTATAGAATATTCAAAGAGAATAGAGAAAAACATTTCAAATATATTTGACATACCTCCTAAAGGAACTACAGAAAGAACAAGGAAAGCCCAAAGTTAACAGAAGGAAGGAAATAAAAAAGATCAGAATGGAAATAAATGAAATAGATACTTAAAAAATAGAAAAGATAAATGTGACTCAGAGCTAATTCTTTGAAAAGATAAACTGATAAAACATTAGCCAGACTCATCAAGAAAAAAAGTACCTAAATAAAATCAGAAATGAAAGAGAAGTTACCACTGACACCATAGTAAAAAAAAAAAAAAAAAAACTTAAGAGATTACTATTGAAATTATATGCCAATATTGAGGAGGGCACTTGTTGTGATGAGCACCGGGTATTGCGTGGAAGCAAATTTGACAATAAATTATATTAAAATTAATTAATTTAAAAATAAAGAAATTATATGTCAATAAATTTAACAACCTAGAAGAAATTGATAAATGCCTAGGAATCTATCATCTTCCAAGACTGAATCAGGAATAGAAAATGTGAACAGATTCCTAGCCTAAAATCCATCAATAATCAAAAAAATCCCAACAAATAAAAGTCTAGGACCAGATGGTTTTACAGGTGAATTTTACCAAACATTTAAAGAGTAGTAATACCTATCTTGATCAAACTATTTCAAGGAGGAGGAGAAGGAAGAGGAGGAGAATTTTTCCAAATTAATTTTATGTAGCTAGGATTACCCTATTACCAAAACTAGACAAAGACACTACAAAGAAGAAAAGAAAAGAAAAGAAAATTACCAATATCCCTGATGTACATAGATGCAAAAATCCTCAAAGTAGGGGCGCCTGGGTGGCGCAGTCGGTTAAGCGTCCGACTTCAGCCAGGTCACGATCTCACGGTCTGTGAGTTCGAGCCCCGCGTCAGGCTCTGGGCTGATGGCTCGGAGCCTGGAGCCTGTTTCCGATTCTGTGTCTCCCTCTCTCTCTGCCCCTCCCCCGTTCATGCTCTGTCTCTGTCTGTCCCAAAAATAAATAAAAACAAAAAAAAATCCTCAAAGTATTAGCAAACTAAATCCAACAACACATTAAAAGGGCTGTTCACCACAATCAAGATTTATTCCAGGGAAACAAGAATGGTTCAATATATGCAACTCAACGTGATATGCATTAACAAAATAAGAGGTAAAAATCACATGATCATCTCAATAGATGCAAGAGAAGCATTTGACAATATCTATTCATGATAAAAACTATCAACAAAGTGGGTATGGACTAAGGAACAGACCTCAACATAATAAAGGCCATACATAACAAACCCACAGCTAACATCATACTCCATAGGAAAAAGCTGTCAGTGTTTTTTAAATAAGATCAGGAACAAGATAAGGACATCCACTCTCACTTTTATTCAACATAGAACTTGAAGTCCTAGACATAAATAGAAAGGCAAGAAATAAAAGGCATCCAAATTGGTAAGACGTAGGGCACCTGTGGCTCAGCTGGTTAAGCGTCCAACTTTAGCTCAGGTCATGATCTTGCAGTTCATGGGTTTGGGCTCCCCATTGGGCTCTGTGCTGACAGCTCAGAGCCTGGAGTCTCCTTCGGATTTGGTCTCCCTCTCTGCCCCTCCCCCACTTGCACTCTGTCAATCTCTCTCTCAAAAATAAACATTTTTTTTAAAAATTGGTAAGAAGTAAAACAGTCACTATATGCAGATGACCTGATACTATACATAGAAGACCCTAAAAACTCCACAAAAAACTATTAGAATTAATAAATGAATTCAGTAAAGTTGCAGGATACAATATACAGAAAACTGTTGCATTTCAATACAGTACTAACAAAAGAGCAGAAAAGGAAATTAAGAATATAATCCCATTTATATTTGCATCAAAAAGAATATCTAGGAATAAGTTTAACAAAAGAAATGAAAGATCTATAAACTGAAAACTGTAAGACACTGATGAAAGAAACTGAAGATGACACAAGTCAATGGAAAGATACGCCATGCTCAGGGATTGGAAGAATATCGTTAAAATGTCAATATTGCCCAAAGCAATATACAAATTCAATAAAATCCCTATCAAAACATTAGTAGTATTTCAAAGACCTAGATTTCAAATATCCTCAAAATTCTATGGAACCACAAATAAATAAATAAATAAATAAATAAATAAATAAATAACAGCCAAACAAAAAAAAAAAACAAAAAAAAAAAAACAAAAAACCCACACAAATAGCCAAAGCCATCTTGAGAAAGAACAAAGCTGGAGGTATTTCAAGCCCAGATTTCAAACTATATTACAAAGCTGTAGTAATCAAAATAGTATGGTAATGGCACCAAAACAGACATGGACCAATGGAACAGAATAGAAAGTCCAGAAATAAGCTCATGCTTATTTGGTTAATTAATCTAAGACAAAGAAGGAAAAATATACAATGGGGAAAGACCATCTCTTCAATAAATGTTGTTGGGAGACTAGACAGCTACAGGCAGAAGAATGAAATTGGACCACTTTCATACACCATACACAAATTCAAAATGGATTAAAGACCTAAATGTAAGATCTGAAACTATAAAACTCCTAAACAACAAAACCCAAACCATAGACAGTAGTCTCTTAGACATTAAACTTAGCAAAATTTTTTCTGGATAGGTCTCTCCAGGCCAGACCAAAAAAAAAAAAAAAATTGGGACTGCATGAAACTAAAAAAGCTTCTGCACAGTGAAGGAAACCATCAGCAAAATGAAAAAGCAACCTACTGAATGGGAGATATTTGCAAATGATCTGTCCAATAAGGGGGTAATATCCAAAATATATAAAAGAACCCACATAAGTCAACACCAAAAACAAATACCACCACAAAACCCAAATAATCCAATTTAAAAATGGGCAGAGAAGCTGAATAGATATTTTTCCAAAGAGGCATACTAACGACAACAGACACATGTAAAGATGCTCAACATCACTCATTATCAGAGAAATGTGAAATCAAAATCACAATAAAATATCACCTCACATTAGTCAGAATGGCTAGTATCAAACAGACAATAACAAGTATTGGCATGATGTGGAGAAAAGGAGCACTGGTGCACTGTTGGTGGGAATGTAAATTGGTGTAGCCATGGTAGAAAACAGTGTGGAGGTTCCTCAACAAAAAACAAAGAGTAGAACTACCATATGATCCAGCAATTCTACTTCTGGATAGTTATCTGGAGAAAATGAAAACACTAATTTAAAAAGATCTATGCAACCCATGTTCATTTCAGCATTATTTACAAGAGCCAAGGCATGTAAACCATATGTCCACCGATGTGTGAATCTAAAAAACAAAATCCAAAGACAAAAAGAAACTGACTCCTAGAAAACAAACTAGTGGTTGCCAGAGGGAGTAGGGTGAGGGAAAATAGATCAAGAAGTACAAACTTCCAGTTACAAAGTCATGGTGATGAAAAATATAGGGAATATAATCAATAATACAGTAATAATAAAGGAAAACAACTTAACATACCTCTCAATCTAAGACCAAGTAGACAAAAAAATGTGTAGGAATACAGAAAACCTAAACAACAAGACCACATAGATGTGTATCAAACTGCAAACCCCAATAATAGAGAACACACCTTCAAGGGCGAACATAACATTTATGAAAATTTCCATTTAATACCCAAATTGGGAAACTGTCAATTAATGCTCAAATTAGAAATACAGCATTCGCAGGGCACCTGGGTGGCTCTCAGTTGGGCGTCCAACTTCAGCTCAGGTCAGGATCTCATAGTCCGCAAGTTCAAGCCCCGTATTGGGCTCTGTGCTGACAGCTGGGAGCCTGGTGCCTGCTTTGGATTCTGTGTCTCCCTCTCTCTCTGCCCCTCCCCTGCTCATGTTCTGTCTCTCTCTGTCTCAAAAATAAATTAAAAAAAAAAAGAAATACAGCATTCGATGACCAAAATGTTAATGAAAACAAAGGAGCTTTCTCTCTGAAAATTAAAAGCATTCTATAATGAGCTATTAAACAACTCAAATGAAAAGAGAAGTATAACACCAAATTACAGAATTTTATGTTAATAACAATGAGTATACAACATCTGAAACCATAAGATTGGGCTAAAGCAATTCTAAGAAGAAAATTTATAACATAAATACATATCCATAAAACTGAAAATATCTAATTTAAAAAGCTACCAAGAACAAATGAATTATCACCCCCCTACCCCTCCAAAAAAAGCAGTAAGATAAAAACTGAAATCTCAGGGAAATAAGAAATGAATATAAAAGCTAGTTCTTTATGGGGAGTCTGGGTAGCTCAGTTCCTTAAGTCTTCTGCTCAGGTCATGGTCTCAGGGCTCCTAGGGCTTTGTGCTAATGGTGCAGAGCCTGCTTGGGATTTTCTCTCTCCCTCTGCTTGGGATTTTCTCTCTCCCTCCCCCCCCCACCCCCCCCCCCCCGTGCATGTTCTCTCTCTCAAAAGAAATAAATAAACTTTTTTTTAAAAAAGGCTAGTTCTTGAGGATACTAGGAAGATGGCGGCGTAGGAGGACGCTGGGCTCACCGCGCGTCCTGCTGATCACTTAGATTCCACCTACACCTGCCTAAATAACCCAGAAAACCGCCAGAGGATTAGCAGAACAGAGTCACCGGACCCAAGTGCAGACGAGAGGCCCACGGAAGAGGGTAGGAAGGGCGGCGAGGCGGTGCGCGCTCCACGGACTGGCGGGAGGGAGCCGGGGCGGAGGGGCGGCTCGCCGGCCAAGCAGAGCCCCCGAGTCTGGCTTGCAAAAGCGGAGGGGCCTGACGGACTGTGTTCTGACAGCAAGCGCGACTTAGCGTCTGGGAGGTCATAAGTTAACAGCTCTGCTCAGAAAGCGGGAAGGCTGGAGGACAAAGGGAGGGTGAGCTGCGGAGCCCCCGGACGACAGAGCTCAGTTTGGCGGGGAACAAAGGCGCTCTCCAGCGCCATCTCCCCCGCCCATCCCCCAGCCAAAATCCCAAAGGGAACCGGCTCCGGCCAGGGAAATTGCTCGCTCCGCGCGAACACCCAACTCTGTGCTTCTGCGGAGCCAAACCTCCGGCAGCGATCTGACTCCCTCCGGCTGCACAGGGCCCCTCCTGAAGTGGATCACCTAAGGAGAAGCGAGCTAAGCCTGCCCCCCCTGCCGCCGTGCACCTTGCCTTCCCACCCCAGCTAATACGCCAGATCCCCAGCATCACAAGCCTGGCAGTGTGCAAGTAGCCCAGACGGGCCACGCCACCCCACAGTGAATCCCGCCCCTAGGAGAGGGGAAGAGAAGGCACACACCAGTCTGACTGTGGCCCCAGCGGTGGGCTGGGGGCAGACATCAGGTCGGACTGCGGCCCCGCCCACCAACTCCAGTTATACACCACAGCACAGGGGAAGTGCCCTGCAGGCCCTCAACACACCAGGGACTATCCAAAATGACCAAGCGGAAGAATTCCCCCCAGAAGAATCTCCAGGAAATAACAACAGCTAATGAGCTGATCAAAAAGGATTTAAATAATATAACAGAAAGTGAATTTAGAATAATAGTCATAAAATTAATCGCTGGGCTGGAAAACAGCATACAGGACAGCAGAGAATCTCTTGCTACAGACATCAGGGGACTAATGAACAGTCACGAGGAGCTGAAAAACGCTTTAAAGGAAATGGAAAACAAAATGCAAACCACCACAGCTCGGATGGAAGAGGCAGAGGAGAGAATAGGTGAACTAGAAGATAAAGTTATGGAAAAAGAGGAAGCTGAGAAAAAGAGAGATAAAAAAATCCAGGAGTATGAGGGGAAAATTAGAGAACTAAGTGATACACTAAAAAGAAATAATTTACGCATAATTGGTATCCCAGAGGAGGAAGAGAGAGGGAAAGGTGCTGAAGGGGTACTTGAAGAAATAATAGCTGAGAACTTCCCTGAACTGGGGAAGGAAAAAGGCATTGAAATCCAAGAGGCACAGAGAACTCCCTTCAGACGTAACTTGAATCGATCTTCTGCACGACATATCATAGTGAAACTGGCAAAATACAAGGATAAAGAGAAAATTCTGAAAGCAGCAAGGGGTAAACGTGCCCTCACATATAAAGGGAGACCTATAAGACTCGTGACTGATCTCTCTTTTGAAACTTGGCAGGCCAGAAAGAATTGGCACGAGATTTTCAGGGTGCTAGACAGCAAAAATATGCAGCCAAGAATCCTTTATCCAGCAAGTCTGTCATTTAGAATAGAAGGAGAGATAAAGGTCTTCCCAAACAAACAAAAACTGAAGGAATTTGTCACCACTAAACCAGCCCTACAAGAGATCCTAAGGGGGACCCTGTGAGACAAAGTACCAGAGACATCACTACAAGCATAAAACATACAGACATCACAATGACTCTAAACCCGTATCTTTCTATAATAACACTGAATGTAAATGGATTAAATGCGCCAACCAAAAGACATAGGGTATCAGAATGGATAAAAAAACAAGACCCATCTATTTGCTGTCTACAAGAGACTCATTTTAGACCTGAGGACACCTTTAGATTCAGAGTGAGGGGATGGAGAACTATTTATCACGCTACTGGAAGCCAGAAGAAAGCTGGAGTAGCCATACTTATATCAGACAAACTAGACTTTAAATTAAAGGCTGTAACAAGAGATGAAGAAGGACATTATATAATAGTTACAGGGTCTATCCATCAGGAAGAGCTAACAATTATAAATGTCTATGCGCCGAATACCGGAGCCCCCAAATATATAAAACAATTACTCATAAACAGAAGCAACCTTATTGATAAGAATGTGGTAATTGCTGGGGACTTTAACACCCCACTTACAGAAATGGATGGATCATCTAGACACACGGTCAATAAAGAAACAAGGGCCCTGAATGAGACACTGGATCAGATGGACTTGACAGATATATTTAGAACTCTGCATCCCAAAGCAACAGAATATACTTTCTTCTCGAGTGCACATGGAACATTCTCCAAGATAGATCATATACTGGGTCACAAATCAGCCCTTCATAAGTTTACAAGAATTGAAATTATACCATGCATACTTTCAGACCACAATGCTATGAAGCTTGAAGTCAACCACAGGAAAAAGTCTGGAAAACCTCCAAAAGCATGGAGGTTAAAGAACACCCTACTCACGAATGAGTGGGTCAACCAGGCAATTAGAGAAGAAATCAAAAAATATATGGAAACAAACGAAAATGAAAATACAACAATCCAAACGCTTTGGGACGCAGCGAAGGCAGTCCTGAGAGGAAAATACATCGCAATCCAGGCCTATCTCAAGAAACAAGAAAAATCCCAAATACAAAATCTAACAGCACACCTAAAGGAAATAGAAGCAGAACAGCAAAGGCAGCCTAAACCCAGCAGAAGAAGAGAAATAATAAAGATCAGAGCAGAAATAAACAATATAGAATCTAAAAAAACTGTAGAGCAGATCAACGAAACCAAGAGTTGGTTTTTTGAAAAAATAAACAAAATTGACAAACCTCTAGCCAGGCTTCTCAAAAAGAAAAGGGAGATGACCCAAATAGATAAAATCATGAATGAAAATGGAATTATTACAACCAATCCCTCAGAGATACAAACAATTATCAGGGAATACTATGAAAAATTATATGCCAACAAATTGGACAACCTGGAAGAAATGGACAAATTCCTGAACACCCACACTCTTCCAAAACTCAATCAGGAGGAAATAGAAAGCTTGAACAGACCCATAACCAGCGAAGAAATTGAATCGGTTATCAAAAATCTCCCAACAAATAAGAGTCCAGGACCAGATGGCTTCCCAGGGGAGTTCTACCAGACGTTTAAAGCAGAGATAATACCTATCCTTCTCAAGCTATTCCAAGAAATAGAAAGGGAAGGAAAACTTCCAGACTCATTCTATGAAGCCAGTATTACTTTGATTCCTAAACCAGACAGAGACCCAGTAAAAAAAGAGAACTACAGGCCAATATCCCTGATGAATATGGATGCCAAAATTCTCAATAAGATACTAGCAAATCGAATTCAACAGCATATAAAAAGAATTATTCACCATGATCAAGTGGGATTCATTCCTGGGATGCAGGGCTGGTTCAACATTCGCAAATCAATCAACGTGATACATCACATTAACAAAAAAAAAGAGAAGAACCATATGATCCTGTCAATCGATGCAGAAAAGGCCTTTGATAAAATCCAGCACCCTTTCTTAATAAAAACCCTTGAGAAAGTCGGGATAGAAGGAACATACTTAAAGATCATAAAAGCCATTTATGAAAAGCCCACAGCTAACATCATCCTCAACGGGGAAAAACTGAGAGCTTTTTCCCTGAGATCAGGAACACGACAGGGATGCCCACTCTCACCGTTGTTATTTAACATAGTGCTGGAAGTTCTAGCATCAGCAATCAGACAACAAAAGGAAATCAAAGGCATCAAAATTGGCAAAGATGAAGTCAAGCTTTCGCTTTTTGCAGATGACATGATATTATACATGGAAAATCCAATAGACTCCACCAAAAGTCTGCTAGAACTGATACATGAATTCAGCAAAGTTGCAGGATACAAAATCAATGTACAGAAATCAGTTGCATTCTTATACACTAACAATGAAGCAACAGAAAGACAAATAAAGAAACTGATCCCATTCACAATTGCACCAAAAAGCATAAAATACCTAGGAATAAATCTAACCAAAGATGTAAAGGATCTGTATGCTGAAAACTATAGAAAGCTTATGAAGGTAATTGAAGAAGATTTAAAGAAATGGAAAGACATTCCCTGCTCATGGATTGGAAAAATAAATATTGTCAAAATGTCAATACTACCCAAAGCTATCTACACATTCAATGCAATCCCAATCAAAATTGCACCAGCATTCTTCTCGAAACTAGAACAAGCAATCCTAAAATTCATATGGAACCACAAAAGGCCCCGAATAGCCAAAGGAATTTTGAAGAAGAAGACCAAAGCAGGAGGCATCACAATCCCAGACTTCAGCCTCTACTACAAAGCTGTCATCATCAAGACAGCATGGTATTGGCACAAAAACAGACACACAGACCAATGGAATAGAATAGAAACCCCAGAACTAGACCCACAAACATATGGCCAACTCATCTTTGACAAAGCAGGAAAGAACATCCAATGGAAAAAAGACAGCCTCTTTAACAAATGGTGCTGGGAGAACTGGACAGCAACATGCAGAAGGTTGAAACTAGACCACTTTCTCACACCATTTACAAAAATAAACTCAAAATGGATAAAGGACCTAAATGTGAGACAGGAAACCATCAGAACCTTAGAGGAGAAAGCAGGAAAAGACCTCTCTGACCTCAGCCGTAGCAATCTCTTACTCGACACATCCCCAAAGGCAAGGGAATTAAAAGCAAAAGTGAATTACTGGGACCTTATGAAGATAAAAAGCTTCTGCACAGCAAAGGAAACAACCAACAAAACTAAAAGACAACCAACGGAATGGGAAAAGATATTTGCAAATGACATATCGGACAAAGGGCTAGTATCTAAAATCTATAAAGAGCTCACCAAACTCCACACCCGAAAAACAAATAACCCAGTGAAGAAATGGGCAGAAAACATGAATAGACACTTCTCTAAAGAAGACATCCAGATGGCCAACAGGCACATGAAAAGATGTTCAGCGTCGCTCCTTATCAGGGAAATACAAATCAAAACCACACTCAGGTATCACCTCACGCCAGTCAGAGTGGCCAAAATGAACAAATCAGGAGACTATAGATGCTGGAGAGGATGTGGAGAAACGGGAACCCTCTTGCACTGTTGGTGGGAATGCAAATTGGTGCAGCCGCTCTGGAAAGCAGTGTGGAGGTTCCTCAGAAAATTAAAAATAGACCTACCCTATGACCCAGCAATAGCACTGCTAGGAATCTACCCAAGGGATACAGGAGTACTGATGCATAGGGGCACTTGTACCCCAATGTTCATAGCAGCACTCTCAACAATAGCCAAATTATGGAAAGAGCCTAAATGTCCATCAACTGATGAATGGATAAAGAAATTGTGGTTTATATACACAATGGAATACTACGTGGCAATGAGAAAAAATGAAATATGGCCTTTTGTAGCAACGTGGATGGAACTGGAGAGTGTGATGCTAAGTGAAATAAGCCATACAGAGAAAGACAGATACCATATGGTTTCACTCTTATGTGGATCCTGAGAAACTCAACAGGAACCCATGGGGGAGGGGAAGGGAGAAAAAAAAAAAAAAGACGTTAGAGTGGGAGAGAGCCAAAGCATAAGAGACTGTTGAAAACTGAGAACAAACTGAGGGTTGATGGGGGGTGGGAGGGAGGGGCGGGTGGGTGATGGGTATTGAGGAGGGCACCTTTTGGGATGAGCACTGGGTGTTGTATGGAAACCAATTTGTCAATAAACTTCATAAAAAAATAAAAAAAAAAAAAATAAAAAAAAAAAAAATAAATAAAATTGCAATGCAAAAAAAAAAAAAAAAAAATGATAACAAGGGAGGGTTTTTAATTCCCATTTTATAGGTGAAGAAACCGAGGCTCAGAGGCTAAATAAATCCCCCAGAGATCCCAAGCTCAATAAACAACAACAACAACAACAACAACCAAACAACAAAATTTAATTAATGAATTAATTAATAAAGACTTGAACCCCAAAAAAAAAAAAAAATAAAAATAAAATAAAAAAAAAAATAAAAAAGGCTAGTTCTTTAAAAAACAAAAACAAAACAACAACAACAAAAAAAACCCAAAGCAAACCTAATTCAAAAAAAGGGGAGGGAGGAAAAAGAAAATCAAAATAAACAATGACAATGGGAAATGACCAAATGGAACACTACTATGCAAACACCTTTGCACATAACTTTGTAAACCTAGGTTAAACTGATATTTTCCAGAAAATGCAGTTTACCATACACATTAACAAGGTCTTTTATTTTCTGCATTCTGATGCTTCAACAGCTGGGCCTTGCTGTCCCTGGAGGGACTGTCCTTCCCAGAGTCAGCCAATTCTTAGATGAGGCAAACAACTTGCCCCAGAGCACAGTAGGCCTTTTAAATGCAAACCTTCCAATCCAGAAGCCACACCCTCAACCACCACCTAGGTAAAGCTCTCACCCTCAGGACCACAACCAACTGCTTTAGTCACCCCAAAGTCAGGTACCAGATACAAGGGACAGCCCCTCTCCCCCAGAGGCTGTGAAATGATTCTATTTTGCAATCCTAAACCTGCTAACCCTGTCTTGCCTCTTTCTGTCCCTGTAAACCAGGATAATGGCTCTCACCAGAACTTCCCCTCTCCCTCTCCCTCCCCACCATTCCTGGGGCTTCCTTTCATAGCAGCAGGGCACAGCATGTTGTATCCTCTTAGTCTGGGAGTGTAACCAACTTTTTCAATGGTGGTCATCTTCTCATCTATTGGCCTTGCCATATCTAAATAATAATAATAAAACCTGTATTTTAAAACACTATATTGGCCCCAGGCGAGAAACAAAGTCAGAAAGGTCTAATCTCCATACAGGAAATAGAGGTAATGATTGAAGAGCACCTCCTTCACACTTCACCAAAACAAAACCCAGGAGATTCAGATGGCTTCACTGGAGATTTCTACCAAAACTTTAAAGATCAGATAATACCAATTAGACGATTCTAGAACATAGTAAAAGAAAGAAACTTCCAAGTGTTATAAAGTGAGTCTAACATGGATTCAAAACCATGAAGATTGCACCAAAAAAGAAAATTATAGATCAGTCTCACCTTGGCTATCAATGCAAAAATACTAAATATATGTTATTTTTATGTGATATTATAATCTTGACATATCTAAATGAGTTGATTCTAAGATAGTAGGGGATCTATTAATGAAATCTATTATATTAATTGAGCTAAGGAGAAAGATCATAGACAACTCCACGGGTTCAGAAAAATCATTTAACAAATTAACACCTGTTCATTATACTAATACTTAATAAAATACAAATTGATGGGCGCTTCCTTAACATAAGGCAACATTTTATTTAAAGAAGAAACACAAGAGGCTTTCCTACTGAAATTAGAAACAAGTAAAAAAAATCTTCTCTTCATAATTATTTAATACTTGTTGGAGATATAAATTAATACAAGGAAACAGAAGAAAGCTATTAGAGGTATAAGAACCAAGAAAGAAGTAACACCTATTTACAGATGATATGATCATACATCTGGCAAAACCCAAAAATTACTGGAAAATTACTGCAAACATAAGAAAATTTAGAAAATAACATGTTTTGAAAACCAACAGACAAAAATCAATAACATTATTTACACACTTTAAACTTAAAAGAGTTTATTTTCAAAAGTGAGAGAGAGGAGAAAGAACATACCTAGGCACAAACTTAGCAAGAACAGTCTGAAATCTATGAAAAATACTCTAAAACATTTCCAAAAAACATAAAACTAGACTTGAACAAATGATACACATATAACATCCTTGGAAAAGAAGACCCAAAGTTATAAAGATGAAAGTTCTCCTTAATTTCTAAATAAAACATAAATCCAATAAAAATACCATTTTTCCCCTGGAGCTAGATAGCTATTTTTAAAGTACATTAGAAGAAATAAAAACAGGGGCGCCTGGGTGGCTCAGTCGATTAAGCATCCAAATCTTGATTTTGGCTCAAGTTATGACCTTGTGGTTTGTGAGTTTGAGCCCCACCTTGGGGCTGTCAGCACAGAGCCTGCTTGGGATTCTTTCACTCCCTCTTTCTCTGTCCCTCCCCACTGGTGCACACTCTCTCTCTCTAAATAAAATAAACTTAAAAAAAAAGAAATAAAAGCAAGCAAGTCAGAATAACTTAAAAAGAACAATGAAAGGAGACCTTCACAACCAGCTATTAGAACATATCATAAAGCCTCAAGACTTTCATTGGTGTGCTCTATGTTTGAACAGACATACAAACCAGTGAAGTAGAACACAAAATCCAGACATAAATTTAATTGCTTATGGAATTTTAGAGAATAAGAAGTGGCCAAGAAATCAGTAGTTTAAAGTATATTGTGATAATTAGAGCTTTAAGTACAAAATTTGATCCATTTCTCAACTGTACAACAGCATGAATCCCATCAGAGATCTGAAATGTAAAAAGTTGTATCATAAAAGTATTCAAGAAGAATATTCAAAAAGAATTCAAGAAGAAGCACACGTGAATAGCTTTATTACCTAAAGTAGGGAAATTTTCCCTAAATGGGCCTAAAATCCAGTAATGTAATTAAAAGACTGATAAACTTCGTGATAATGTTCTTATGGCACAAAATATTCAACAACCTAAACCAGGTAAAAAGACAAATGACATACTGGGAAAATACATTTGCAAATTATATTACAAAAGTTTAGCCTCCTAAATGTAGAGGGAAAAAAAACCTAAAGGGAAAAAAAATGTCTGGAGATACGGAAAGAATTCACCCAAGGAGGAATTCACATGGTTCTTACTCATTTGAAAACATGATAAATTTCTCTCATAGTAAGAACATAGTAATATAAGAGTAAAGAAGATACAATTTTAGCAAAAAAATAAAAAAATAAATCCAAAACTGGGCACATACACTGTCGGTGAGGCTATGGGGAAACAGGCATTCTCACATATTGTTAATAGGAATGCAAAATATATCAATCCCTCTGAAGAGGAATTCGACACTATTAATCAAAAATATGATTATATTTAAACTTTGACCCAGCACCCCTTTTCCAGGAATCTATCCCCAAGATGCCCTGACAAAAATACAAAAGGACTTTTTATAAGGTTGCCTATGGCAGCACAGTTTGTAATAGCAAATAAAGTGGAAACATCCATCAATAACAGACTGATTGCATACCCTGTGGAATAGTCATACAGTGGAATGCTATGCAGCTACGAAAAGAAGGAATCCCTCCTCATATCGATGCAGGGACTCCCAGTCTACACTATACTATAAAAAAGCAAGGTAGAGACAAGTATTTAAGTTATTCTATTTAAGTAAAAGGTCAAAAATACATACACACACTAAAAATAGAAGGATTAAAAAGTAGAAAGATAAACCACAAACATGTTTGCAGTTACTTATAAGGGAAGGAGAAAAATGGTGAAAGACACAGGAATCTAGAAGCTAGATTTTCCTGAATAGATCTTATTTCTATACAGTTGACTTTGGAACCATGTAAATATTATATGTAAAACTAAGTCAGCTTTATACAAAAGACGATTCTTCAAAAATGTGAAATAAACAAGCCTTAATTTTTGAGTTAATAGTATAACTACACAGAAAGCAATTATTTGTTTGTACAGTCCTAGAGATATTTGCTTTCAGAACTGTTTTTTTTTAAAAAGAAACCCTTAAATTGTTTCTTATAATCATAGTATATGTGGCAGTGTTGATATTATTCTGTTTTTGTGAACTGTAAAGAAAATAAGCATGCAAGTGTTTTACAGAATGATGTTTTTGACACACGAAAAGAGACACAAATTTAAAAAAATACATGTCCTAACTTGACTATCTGAAGAAGCCTACACACAATGACCAGCCCTGTAGTTATTAACACCACACCACCCAGACCATAATATCTTAATATTTTATACCAAAACAAACAAACCAGAGCTTTTTGAAGACAAGTCTGATTTCATGTCTTGGCAAGAAAATATTGATGACTAAGATGACTTAGGAACTAACTTGATGAAGCTCCCATTGGCCAAAGAGGAAAATTTGAGCATAGGTAAGAATAGTATGTATAGCACACTGAAACAAGTGTTTAAACTTGAAAGTTTGATAATGATTCTCAGAAAAAGATCTTGTTAGTCACCTTCAAAAGATGTTAGAAAGGGAATTCTTTCTATTTTGAATTATTTTGAAAATTTTTGAAAAATTGTAGTAGGTTGAAAGATTGCATTCTTTACTTCATAGTAGATAAGTGTATTTTGGAGTACCCTATAGTTAACGCAATGCTATTCTTTTTTACAGAAGCATCCCAGCAAATAAAGAAGAAATGGTAAAGTAGAATATCACCAGTTTATAATCCCTAATGAGTAAGTGGATTTAGTCAATGTGTACCAACGGCTGCTAACATCATAAAAGAAGCAAAAATTTCTAATAAAGTATTTAATACTATTTACAACAATTCTAGATAAAATATTTGAACGTGAATGTGATTAAGTTTCTAGATGCAATCACCAATTTGCAATAACAAGGTAAAGGATGCACTATGGGATAAAATTAGCAAAGTTCATACTATGAGACTCCAAAGTCATAGGACTCAGTTTTTTTAAAAAAATTAAATTGGAGGGATGGAGGGAGAGAAGGAAGCAACTTATGGATTAAAAGATTTAAACAACATGCTAGCCAGTTACACTGCACTAATCCTATTTAGATCCTATAGCAAACTAACCTTAAATTATACACAACTGGGGAAACTCAATCACTAACTAGATAATATTAAAAAACTGTTAAATTTTTGGACAATAATGCAATTATTTTGTTTTTAAAACAAGTCTTCATCTTTGTAAGAGACATAATGAAATATTCACAGAAACTGGTAGGAGGTCTATAATTTTCTTAATCTAGAAAGGGTGGGGTTTAGATGAAACAAAATTGACCACAAGTTGATAAGAGTGAAGTTTAATGGCAGATTATGAGTGATCATTTTATTATTCTTTCTACATTTGAGTGTTTTATATTTTGCATATTAACAAGCTAAAGAAGAAAAATCTACACAGCTTTCACTGGTTTTATTTTGAAGATTTATTCGTTTTCTCTGCTATACCATTAACTTCCAGCTGGTTTGTAGAATATTAAAATAATTAACATTATTTTTATTCTTTGTTAATTTCATTGTACTGAAACTGAAAATATACATATTAAACATCTATTTTTCCTCGGAACAATGTGTTAAATGCAATGGAAACCACAAAACAGGAGGAGCCACTAATCCTTTCCTTGAGAATGTTGAAATTTATTAGGAAGAAAATATGTATAAACATCTTAGGAAACTGATCCATGACCTTATTAAATAAGACCTCATTTTGCACAGCACATTAAATTTAAAATGTGTGACCTGATTATGATTTATATCATCAGGAGTACTTTGAATCAAGTGAGAATGTGTACAAAGCACTCAGGTTCATGCAACGCATATAATACATGCTCAATAAATGGTGGCTATAAAACCACCAATCCTTAGTCCTCGGATCTCATTACTAAAATGTTCTACCATATTAAAATGAAATTTTAGGGGTGCCTGGGTGGCTCAGTCAGTTAAGTGCCCGACCCTTGATTTCAGCTCAGGTCATGATCTTACAGTCATAGGTTTGAGCCCCACATCAGGCTCTGCACTGACAGTGCAAAGCCTGCTTGGGATTCTTTCTCTCCCTCTCTCTCTGCCCCTCCCCCACTCATTCTCTCTCCCTCTCTCTCTCTCTCTCTCTGTCTCTCTCTCAAAATACATAAACATTTAAAAAAATGAAAATGTAGGAAATAGAAGGATGAACAATAGAAGAAGATAGAGAAAACAGTCATCCTTTTTAAACAGTAGAGTCCCTGGAAGTGAATTCTAAACTGGGGATTTATGTGAAGGGTATGGACTGCAGGAGAAGGCATTTTGACCAGGCATATTACAAAAATCAAGGTACAGAGACCATCTGTAGCAAGCCATATCTAATATAGTTATAAGCTGAAGTGAAGAAGAGGTAAAACTGGAGAGAGGTGGCCTGGGGTGGGGTGGGGGAGTGCTGCGGGGATAAAAGGGAAAGAGGACATGCCTTGCAGGTCACATTCAGGATATGAAGATTAATATTTTAGGGAGAAGGGCTTCTTCCCTACTTCTCAGTTATTCTTCAATGTGAATCAAGCAGGCCTACATTTGAACCTTGGTTTCTTTTAACTCATTTCTTCTTTTTGGAAGAAGACTGGCTTGTGTGGTCCAGAAGTTTAAGAATGGAAAATGCCCTATACAGCGCCCCCCATCATGTTCCCCCCTCTTGGTAAGCTACCTGTAGAGTCACATACAATTATGTTCCTCGCAGAGGGTTCTGTTGTGGTCCTACACTTCTTACGGGAAGAGAGGGCCCATTTGGCATTCACACAAAGCACGCCTCTAAAATTAGCCTTTAGCAGTGAGGACAATGAGGTTTGGCCTTCATCTACCTTCCCTTTGTCTTATTTAACATTTTGTTCAGGACTTGGGTTGAGAGGAGGATGCTAATTATTGAACCAACTCAAAGACTTCATTAATAATATAAGCAATAGAAATATACTAACGGTCCTTCAATAGAGGAGATAAAAAAGCTTTAAGTAAATTATCTCAGCCATTTTGTGTGGAAGGAGCAGAGATAAGAGCTAATTAATTTAGTTATAGGAAACAAGGATTGGAACTACACGTTTCTAAGACAGAGGCTGGCAAATTTTCTGTAAAAGGCCAGATACAAATTCTGTAGACCTTCTGGACTACATCTGGGTTTTGTTGTATTTTAATTTTAACCCTTTAAAAGTATAAAAGCTATTCTTAGCTTCTAGGCTTACAGAAAAAAAAAGGCTGTAGACTATATAAAAAAACTGATGGTGAGCCACATTTGGCCTGTGAGCCCTGGTTTAACTTCATTTAGGGAATAATTCCTTGGAATAAGGGATTATGTCCTTGTAAAATTTATTAACTGAATTCCAATAAACAAAGATAGCCAAGTTCTCTCAGTCAATGAAATTGACTAGTTAAAACTACTCTGGGGCTCTGGCCCCTGCTTAGTAATAGAATCAGGCTTTCAGATGTTGCTTGTAAGGCCCCTATACATAATAAACACACCACAACACACACACACACACACACACACACACACACACACACAGCTTCATACAACCACATTGGTTATTGATTTTGGAGGCTGCATGCATGGATTGCTCTACTAGGAAGGCTTCACTGTTCTCATTGACTAACACTAACCATCACCTCATGTGGCTATTATGTTACCCGAGAATCTAAGTGGATCTGGTGGTTCAAATTAAAGAGACAATAAATGCCATATTAGAAATGGGGACACAGAAAAGCATAAACTTTATAGGACTAATTATTTTCTCCTTCCAACAATGTCCTTAGTACAGATAAAACTATTTCATTTCATATCAATCTGAATATGACACATTCAATTCCTTCTATTTGCATTCACATAAATTTTAGAAGTAGTCTCTGTTCCTGCACAACTATGGTTATTGCATCAGTAAGAAGCTTGAGATATTAACATGTCCCAGAGGGAGGAATTTTTTTTAACTGTAGTCCTTCTAAGAGACTTGCATTCTAGAAAACTGGATGTTTAACTGCAGTTATTTATGATTTATGAGTGTTAAAATACCTATGGGCTAAATACAAAAAAATAATATCAGTGTTTTTATTCTTAGTCTCATAACTCATATTTGAAGAAATTGAATTTCACAACCCTTTAAGATTTACCCTTGAGCTAAGACCAAGATTAGAGCCATTTCAGACTGAAGACAGCAAGGTATTGAGAAGGTAGAGAGGAATGAACAAAGGAGGTTTCTAACGTAAAGCTTGTGTAATCATAATAGAAATGCAGGTGTGTAGTTTCCCTAGGCGATGCAAAGCTCATTGCTGAGGAAAGCCCCTTAGAACTTCTAGTGACGCCATATGTATTATAGGGCACAAGGTACACCTTTTGTTTTCTTAATTAATAGACCATTTTCTAGCAATTTTAAGTTTGTAGAAAAATTACAGAGAATTTTCATATACCTCCTCTCCTACCCTAAAACAGTTTCCTCTATTATCAACATCTTGCAAGAATGTAGGACGTTTGTTACAACTGATGAACCTTGATCATTATTAACCAAAATCCACAGTTTACATTAGCACTCACTCTGTGTTGCATAGTTATGGGCTTTGAAAAATGCATATTGTCCACCATTACCATGTAATACAGAATAGTTTCGCTGCCCTAAAAATGCCTTGTGCTACACCTATTCACCTCTCCTCCACGTCCTCCCCATAGATCCCTGACAACCACCAACCTTTTTATGGTCTCTCGAGTTTTGCATTTTCCAGAATGCTGTATAGTTGGAATCATAGAAAGTAGCCTTTTCAGACAGGCTTCTTTCACGTAGCAATATGCATTTAAGTTTCTTCCATGTCTCTTTGTGATTGATAGCTCATTTCTTTCTATCATCAGCCCGTTTTTAAGACAGAAAAAATAATTCTCAAAAAATTTAAGATCTCACCAAAAGGCATTTGTTGAAGAATGTTAAATAATTCTGAGTGAGGGGTGGCTGGATGGCTCAGTCAGTTGAGCATCCAACGCTTGATTTTGACTCAAGTTATGATCCTGGGGCTGTGGGAAAGAAAGATTCTTTCTCTCTCTGCCTCTGCCCCTCTCCCTCTCTCATGCTTTCCAAAAAAAATTCTTAAATTATATATGTATATAATTCTGAGTGACTAGGTGAGCTTACCAGTAGGATAAACATTTTTCTGCCAAAAGTTGTTTTCACAGGTTCTTCATATAAGACATTGCTACAAAATTTTGCTAGACAGAATTTCCAAATACAATGGCATCCAAAAAATAAAAAATGGCAAGAAAATATTTAATACACATTGTCTCTCACTCCAGGTTAACATCAAAGTCAGGTGCCACCAGAATAGAGGGACATAAAGGCAATAAACGTACAAGCCTATCTTCAGAATGGTATCCATTTGCAAATAGGTACAAATAGACTCAGGAAATGGGGAAATAATCCATTAATCCATTTTTCAATTAAGTCTGTGCCATTGTAGGACACCCATCTTATAAAAGAGCTCCACTTTGAATAGCTTGTATCTCAGCAAATAATGATGGAACTAGCACAGGACACTAGTCCCTGTTCTGAACCTTCCTCATTTTGATTTCAGCAAATCACTTTTCTTCTGTAAGCTTCCAGACCTTCATTTGTAGCAGGGAGAAAATTGTGCTGCCCTCCTGACTGTAAGCTATTGTGAGGATCAAAGGAGACTGAGATGAATACAGGAGATAAAGATGATGCATGGAGAAACACTGCCAAGCCTCTGAAAGGTTTACTCTGTTGCCATGGTAATAATAATGTTAATGATGTTTTTATTTGATCACCTTCCCATCCCAACTCCTTTACCACCCCCTCTTCCATCCACTGACATTCATCCCAGATAAGATGTTGTCTGGGAGGACATCATAAAAGAACCTGCTTAAGTAGGAAAACAAAAGACCCTGTAAACAATAAGTAAGTGTCATGGGAAAAGACAAAGAGGTATGCCTCAAAAAAGGAAGTGTCAAAACCTTTCTACAAGGAAAAGTGTTGTGATTACAATGTATAAACTAGGGGTGAATCACTAGGCTTCCAAAGTAGCAGTCCAGTCTGAAAGGCAGAACACAGCTGGTGGCTAAAAAGCAAAGAGGAGGCACAACCTAAAGGTCTCAGGACACTCTTTCACTGCAGCAAGAGAAAGGGGGCATCCTGGCAGAACGCAAAAGTGTGATTAAACCTGATTTCTTCCCGTCGCTCCAGCTGCACAATTGCACTGCCCTGAATGGCTGAACAGAGACAACTATTTAAAGCACAACTCTCCTTAAGTGAAACTGACTCACCTAATCCAAGATGGTCACAGACAAACCAACACCTTACATTCAAGAGAAAGCCCAATAGGCACCAACCCACCCGAACGAAGTAGTGCACCTAATCGTGGTATATGCTGGCACCAAAAATCTATAACTCGACTTTCAAATGCATATGTATCCAAACCAAACACTGAATGTAAACATGGGCAGTCTACAAGCGGCTGCAAAAACAAAGGTAAGAGTTCTAGTCAAAATGGTAGGAGTTCACACCTGAATAAACCATCTGCATTCCAAACACGGAAATGATAGAGTATTAAAGAGGCAACAATTCATATATATAAAACCTAGATAAACATCTCTTTCTAGTGGAAATTGAACAAACACACAAAGCAGTGAAGAGAATGGAGGCCTTGAACCTACTGAGTGCTGTCAGGCGGTTAGTGCTAGAAGCTCAGCCCCCATCATTTGAGAGTTAAAAGCACCCCCTGTGAAAAGGGGAGCGGCAGCCTGACTGGTTGTTTGAAGTGAGGCATCAGAGGTGCCCTAGAAACCCAGTCCTCAGAAAGGTAGCTAAATGAAACTAGTATCAACTACCACCTGTGTCTACAGTTTCAAACAAGCTGTGGGACAAGGAAGGCAGAGGGCACAGACAGAATGTAAAGATCAAGAAATGAATCAAGCCACCCACTGGTTCTGTGACTACATCTGAAACCTCTTATCACAGGACAAGAGCCTCAAAGAAACAATACAAATCTGATTCCAGGCTGCGGACCCAGGGGAAAAGGAAAAGTGAGAAGGGGTAAACAAAACTGCCCAAAGTAAAAATATATATGACATTAAAACAAAGGAATACAAACTCACTACACAATTTACAAAATAGTCCGAAAAAGGCTTTAAATTAAGTATCCTTGGAACGTTGAAAAAGATAAAGAAAACAAACCCTCCCATTTAGAAAATAGAAATTGTAATAAAATAGGGGCAAACACAGCAAACACAGAAGAAAAAAATGTATTTTTGAAAAGAGAAATATGGCCAGTGGAAAATATTAACAGAGATGATAAAATGAAGGAGGGCCAGTGATAGATGAAACAGACATCTAGAGAGCTGCAAGACAGGAGGGAGTAATTTACCAGAATGCAGCATCAAAGTGCACTCAAGAGATATCAAGCAAGGCTCCAAATGGACATTTCAGGAAAAGAGAAAGGAAACTCATGGTGGAGGAGCATTATCCGAAGAGATAGTAAAGGAGAAATTACCCGAATCAAAGAGAATTCCATGCAAAACTGCATTTCAAGAACCTAACAGGAGAAAAGTAAAATGACATCTACGCACACCACCATGGAATCACAGAATACCAAGGAAAAAGACAAAAGCTTACAAAAACATAGTTTACCTAAAAGGAAAGCACACATAACAAACTATTATAAATTATATAAAATAGTGAAACTACCCTCCAACCCTAGAACCCCAAAGATTAGCCTTATACTAATGGCAATGGGGAGCTGGATCTAAGACTAACCCATTAATTCAGAAATAGGTGAAGGGGACTACATGACGTAGTCAGAGATTGGTTGCGCCCCCTGCAGCCCAGTGGAAAGGACATACATACACATCCTTTCATCAGGAAAGCATTCTCAAGTTAGACCCCAGGAGGCTCACAGGTTAATTTCAAATAAACATGAACTCACACTTAGAGTTTATCAAACCCACAAGAATACAAATCACGTGGTAAAGTGTCAGCAAAAACAAGAAACAATCCCCAAATACTTTAAGTATTTATATTATCAGAACAAAAATTATAAAACATATATGAGGTATTTACGAGATAAAAGATGTCTTCACAAAAATGAGTTATCAGTGTTGTCAAAAGTGACCAGGAAGATGTGAAAAAGAACCCGGCAAAATTTTTAAGAAATTAATTTTACTTTATTTTTTAAACCAAAAACACAATGAATGGTGTCAACAGCAGAATTCATGAACTAGATGATAACTTTGAAGAAATTACCCATATGTGGCTTGGAGATAAAAGTAGATGGGAAATACAGAAGAAAAGTTAAGAAATAAGCAGGATAGAATAAGAAGTTTTAATTCAAGTTCAGAAGGACATTCAATACCTTTACTCATATAGGACCAGAGATCTGTATTATCTGATTCACTTGTGAACCTTTGAGCCATTTTCTACTGAGCCCTTCAATAAACAGCTTAAATTTCTTGACTGTGAAGCTTTGATTTCCCACCCATGTCCTCTGTCTCTCTTTTAAAGTAATTATCCAGAGCCACTAATTACATTATTTGTTTCACATTCTCTACTCTTCTGTTATCTCTTAGAGAGTTGGTCCAAGAATATGTCATAAATTCATCTTGTTGGGAAATATTACAGCTGAAGAGTTCTCTCATTATACAAGTTCCACTAGGTAGAAAGGAAAAATAAGGGGGAAGAGAGTTAAGTGGGGGAGGATGATCACTCATAACAAAGGACAGGGAACAATGTCTTAAACAGATGAAATAAAAACATTGGCCTCTTTTTTTTCTTTTTTCAAATTCTTATTTGAATTCTAGTTAGTTAACATACAGTACCCAGCAAGTGCCCTCCTCAAAGCCCATCACCTGTTTTCCCCTCCTTCCCCCACCATCAACACTCAGTTTGTTCTCTGTATTTAAGAGTCTCTTATGGTTTCTCTCCCTTTCTGTTTGAAACTATTTTTTCCCTTTCCTTCCCCCATGGTCCTTCTGTTAAGTCAGTCAGAGAATGAGAGATATTGTATGTATTCACTCATATGTGGATTGTGAGAAATTTATTTCACTTAGCATAATCCCCTCCAGTTCCATCCACATTGTTGCAAATGGCAAGATTTCATTCTTTTTCATTGTCGAGTAGTATTCCATTGTGTATATATACATATATATATATATATATATATGTGCATATTTACACATATGTATATGTGTATGTACACATATCACATCTTTATCCATTCATCAATTGATGGACATTTGGACTCTTTCCATAATTTGGCTATTGTTGATAACATGATAGTACTGCTATAAACACTGGGGTACATGTGCCCCTATGCATCAGCACTCCTGTATCTTTTGGATAAATTCCTAGTAGTGCTATTGGTGGGTCATAGGGCAATTCTATTTTTAATATTTTGAGGACCCTCCAAATTGTTTTCCAGAGTGGCTGTGCCAGTTTGAATTCCCACCAACAGTGCAAGAGGGTTCCCCTTTCTCCGCATACTTGCCAACATCCGTTGTTTCCTGAGTTATTAATTTTAGCCACTCTGACCAATTTAAGGTGGTATCTCAATGTGGTTTTGATTTGTATTTCCCTGATGATGAGCAATGTTGAGCATCTTTTCACGTGTCTATTAGCTATCTGGATGTCTTCTTTGGAAAAGTGTCTGTTCATGTCTTCTGCCCATTTCTTCTCTGGATTATTTGTTTCTTGGGTGTTGAGTTTGGTAAGTTCTTTATAGATTTTAGATACTAACCCTTTATCTGATATGTCATTTGCAAACATCTTCTCCCATTCTGTTGGTTGCCTTTTAGTTTTGTTAATTGTTTCCTTTGCTGTGCAGAAGCTTTTTATTTTGATGAGGTCCCAAGAATTCATTTTTGCTTTTATATCCCTTGTCTTTGGAGATGAGTCAAGTAAGAAGTTGCTGTGGCTGAGGTCAAAGATGCTGTTGCCTGTCTTTGCTTCTAAGATTTTGATGGTTTTCTGTCTCAAATTTAGGTTTTTCATTCATTTTGCATTTATTTTTGTGTATGGTGTAAGAAAGTGGTCCAGTTTCATTCTTCTGCATGTTGCCGTCCAGTTCTCCCAGCACCATTTGCTAAAGAGACTGTCTTTTTTCCATTGGATACTCTTTCCCGCTTTGTCAAAGATTAGTTGGCTATACATTTGTGGGTCCAATTCTGGGTTCTCTATTCTTTATATATATATATATATATATATATATATATATATATTTATATTTATATTTATATTTATATTTATATTTATATTATATATATATATATTTTTTAATGTTTATTTTATTTTTTTTTTTTGAGAGGGAGAGACAGAGTGGGACCAGGGGAGGGACAGAGAGAGAAGGAGACACAGATCCTGAAACAGGCTCTAGGCTCTGAGCTGTCAGTACAGAGCCCAGTGCAGGGCTGGAACTCACAAACCATGAGGTCATGACCTGAACCGAAGTTGGATGCTTAACCGACTAAGCTACCCAGGTGCTCTATCTGGGTTCTCTATTCTATTCCATTGGTGTATGTGTCTGTTTTTGTGCCATTACCACTGTCTTAATGATTACAGCTTTATAGTACAGGCTAAAGTCTGGGATTGTGATGACTCTAGCTTTGGTTTTCCTTTTTACATTACTTTGGCTATTTGGGGGTCTTTTGATGTTCCATACAAATTGTAGGCTTGTTTGTTCTATCTCTGAGAAGAATGCTGGTGCTATTTTGATTGGATTTGTACTGAATGTGTAGATTGCTTTGGGTAGAATCGACATTTTAATAATAATTGTTCTTCCAATTCATGAGCATGGAATATTTATCCATTTATTTGTGTCTACTTCAATTTCATTCATAAGTTTTCTATAGTTTTCAGTATACAGATCTTTTACCTCTTTAGTTAAGTTTATTCCTAGGTATTTTATGGTTCTTGGTGCAATTGTAAATAGGATCAATTCCTTGATACCTCTTTCTGTTGCTTCATTATTGGTGTATAGAAATGCAACCAATTTCTCTACATTGATTTTATATTCTGTGACTTTGCTGTATTCTTGAATCAGTTGTTGCAATTTTTTAGTGGAGTCTTTTGGGTTTTCCATGTAGAGTATCATGTCATCTGCAAAAAGTGAAAGTTTGGGGCGCCTGGGTGGCGCAGTCGGTTGAGCGTCCGACTTCAGCCAGGTCACGATCTCGCGGTCCGTGAGTTCGAGCCCCGCGTCGGGCTCTGGGCTGATGGCTCAGAGCCTGGAGCCTGTTTCCGATTCTGTGTCTCCCTCTCTCTCTGCCCCTCGCCCGTTCATGCTCTGTCTCTCTCTGTCCCAAAAATAAATAAACGTTGAAAAAAAAAAAAATTAAAAAAAAAAAAAAGTGAAAGTTTGACAATTAATCACAAACATAAGCAAACTTATTGATAATAATACAGTAATTGTAGGTGACTTTAATATTCCACTTACAATAACGGACAGATCGTCTAGGCAGCAAATCAATAAAGAAAAAATGTCCTTGAATGATACACTGGAACAGATGGACTTGACAGATATATTCTGAACTTTTCATCCAAAAACATCAGAATATACATTTTTCTTGAGTCCACATGGAACATTCTCCAAAATAGATCACATACTGGGTCACAAAACAGCCCTCAACAAATATAAAAGGATTCAGATCATACCATGCACAACATGTGATTTCAGATCACAATGCTATGAAATTTGAAATCAACAACAAGAAAAAATTTAGAAAGCTTCCAAATGCATGCTACTACAGAATGAATGGGTCAACCAGGAAATTAAAGAAGAAATTTAAAAATATATGGAATCAAATGAAAATGAAAACATGACAGTCTAAACCCTTTGGGATGCAGCAAAGACAGTCCTAAGAGGAAAATACATTGTAATCCAGGCCTATCTCAAGAAGCAAGAAAAATCCCAAATACAGAACCTAACTTCCACATAAAGGAACTAGAAGCAGGTAGCAAAGAAACCCCAAAGCAGCAGCAGAAGAGAAATAATAAAGATAAGAGAAGAAATAAACAATATAGAATCCCCCCCCCAAAAAAAGCAGAAAAGATCAATGAATCTAAGAGCTGGCCTTTAGAAAGAATAAACAAAACTGATAAACCCCTAGTCAGACTTCTCAAAAAGAAAAGACAGAGAACCCAAATAGATAAAATCATGAATGAAAGAGGAGAGATCACAACCAACACCACAGAAATACAAACAATTAGAGAATAGTATAAAAAATTATGTGCCAACAAACTGGACAATCTGGAAGATATGGACAAATTCCTAGACACCCACACACTACCAAACTCAAATGGGGAGAAATAGAAAGTTTGAACAGATCCATAACTAGCAAAGAAACTGAATCGGTTATCGAAAATCTCCCAACAAATAAGAGTCCTGGGCGAGATGGCTTTCCAGGGCAATAATACCAGACACTTAAAGCAGAGTTAATACCTATTATTCTCAAGCTGTCCTAAAAAATAGAAATGGAAGGAAAGCTTCCGGACTCACTCTATGAAGCCAGCATTGTCTTGATTGCAAAACTAGACAAAGACCCCCACTAAAAAGGAGAATTACAGGCCAATGTCCCTGATGAATGTGGATGCAAAAATTCTCAACAAGATACTAGCAAATCTAATTCTACAGAATATTAAAAGAATTATTCACCATGATCAAGTGGGATTCATTCTTGTGCTGCAGGACTGGTTCAATATTCGCAAATCAATGTGATACATCACATTGATAGAAGAAAGGAGGGGCATCTCGGTGGCTCAGTCAGTTGAACATCTGACTTTGGCTCAGGTTATAATATCAAGGTTCGTGAGTTCGAGCCCTGCATCAGGCTCTGTGCTGACAGCTCAGAGCCTGGAGCCTGCTTTGGATTCTGTGTCTTCCTCTTTCTCTACCCCTCTCCCACTCTCTTTCTCTCTCTCACACGGTCTCTCTCTCTCTCTCTCTCAAAAATAAAAACAAACATTAACTTTTTAAAAAAAAAATAGAAGAAAGGATAAGAACCATATGATCCTGTCAATAGATGCAGAAAAAGCATTTGACAAAATATAGCATCCTTTCTTAATAAAAACCCTCAAGAAATCCAGGATAGAAGGAACATACCTTAACATCATAAAAGCCATATATGAAAGGCCCACAGCTAATATCATCCCCAATGCGGAAAAACTGAGAGATTTTCCCCCGGAGATGAGGAACACAACGGGGATATCTACTCTGACCACTGTTGTTCAACATAGTGTTGGAAGTCCTAGCCTCAGCAATCAGACAACAAAATGAAATAAAAGGCATCCAAATTGGCAAAGAAGAAGTCAAACTTTGACTTCCGTAGGCCTCTTATAAGTAACTTACTAAAAGATCCAGAAAGGAAAAAAAAGAAAGAAATCAGAGGAGAAGACTACAGAATATGGGTTTTTAATAGATGGGGTGGGGGGAAAGGGGGCGGTAAAAACTCTTACAATATAAAAATATAACAGCTAAGTGTAATTGACTCTGCAGAAAATAAAATTAGAGACTTGTTAGTCTAAATTGAAAACCTCTCTGACAAGTGCAAGAAAAGATTTTTTAAAACACCCAGACCATAGAAATACAATATAACAACTGCAGAAAGGGGCGTTAAAGATGGGAACAGAGGAACATCCAAAGAAAACTTTCTTGTTTGTAAAACAAGAAAAAAGAAAAAAAAAGAAAAGAAATCAAGTATGAAAAGTAAAAGGACTCACCACTTTTCAGGCAAAATCAATCTGGGTCTCACTGGGCTAAATTAAGGTGTCGGCAGGCTGTGTTCCTTTCTGGAGCTCCCGGGGAGAATCTGTTTCCTTGGCTCTTTCAGCTTCTAGAGACCACCTGCATTCCTTGGTTTTTGCTCCTTGCCATCCTTCCTCCATCTTCAAAGCCATGGGGACAAATTAAATTCTCCCTTCTCAGCACATCTCTGACTCTTCTACCTCTGCCTTCCTTTAATCTCCCTATTGTAAGGTCACATAATTAGCAACCTTCTGTCTGCAACATTAATTGTACTTGGCCATACAAGGGTGCATACTCCCAGGTTCCAGGGATTAGAAAGAGGACATCTTGGGGATGGGGGAATTATTTTGCCTAACAAATGAGCCTCCTAATAGAGTTTGCTTAATTGTGTTTCAGAACCTGTAAGCATGCCATACCTGATCTAATTTAGCTGATGCTCTCCTAAACACCTGAGCCATTCTCTACTTAATCCTTAAACATCCAGCATAAAATTCTCCACAATGAAATCTTTCTGCTACCTCCACAGTCCTATCTCCCCTTAAACTCGTGATTTAGACCAAATATTCACAGAATTTTTTGAACAATAATTCTTTAATTTACTGTGTTACTCTCATAATTCTGTTTCCTGTGTATTTTTACCCCACCAAAAACTTTCGTCTGTATGGGAAAAAATATTGTTTACAAAGCACTTATAATAATATAAGTAAATTATTATCAAATGATCTAAGGTTTAAGAAAACAGAAAGCAAAACTGAAAATACAGTTCATCTAATCATTGAAAGAAATGTAGAGAAAAAGATGGGAATATTGAAATGACCACATAGTAATGTAATTAAGAGGTTTATCTCCTTTTGTAAAGCTTGTTTTCTCCTGTGTTCTGCACTGTGGCAGACATGGCCTTTATCTTTTCTGCCCACCCCTGAGTTCACCTGCAGCTGCAGAGGACAATTCCCAGACTGAAGGCAGATCGCAACCTCAAGACCTGTGTCTCTCAAATTCTCTTCCCATGAGTCTTTCTCCATCTTCTTTGGAGCTTGCTTAATCTACACACAAACTGCCTGGAAAGGCCAAGGAATCAGTGATAGGCAACACACAAGAAATGAGGGATAATAGCTGGTGATAAATACGCCAGCTTCCCTATCCCATAGCATATGTAAGGTACAATTTACACAATTACCAAGAGGGTCCCCACTGGGATTAGCCACAGTCACCCACAATGGCAACCCATCCATCCATGTATGCTTCATTGGTTTTTCACTTTTCCCCATTTCCCTTTCCTCATTTCAGTACTTTTGCTTCCTTGGATCACCTTCTTTCTTCTTCTTCTTCTTTTTTTTAATGTTTGTTTATTTTTGAGAGAAAGAGACAGAGCACAAGACGGGGAGACTCAGAGAGAGGGAGACACAGAATCCAAAGCAGGCTCCAGGCTCTGAGCTGTTAGCACAGAGCCCCACGCAGAGCTTGAACTCACGAATGGTGAGATCGTGACCCAAGCTGAAGTCGGACGCTTAACCAATTGAGCCACCCAGGTGCCCCCCCTTTCTTTAAGTTTATTTATTTATGTTTGGGAGAGAGAGAAAAAGCATGAGTAAGGGAGGGGAAGAGAAAGGGAGAGAGAGAATCCCAACTAGTTTTCTTGCTGTCAGGACAGAGCCTGTTGCGGGGCTCAATCACAAAACCACAAAATCATGACCTGAGCTGAAAACAAGAGTTGAATGCTTAATCAACTGAGCCACCCAGCTACCCCAGGGGTCACTTTCTAGATAAGCCACATGCTGTAGGAAAACTGCTCAGCTATACAGTACCTGGTACCTGGCAATATCACAGGTATCTACATAGTCACAGGCTTAAACCACAACTTAACCAGAGTCTTGGTAAAACACTTCATATTCTATCTGAAACATGAGAAGAGATCTGTCAGGAGCTGATATGAGGCCATCTCTGACTCGCCTCCCCATTGACCATCATAGGATGACTTCTCACCACCTCCTACATTCTGATGTGAAGGACCTTCTACCTTGGCAACATCAGAATAGAAATGGAGAATATGAAATCACTAGCGCAGTAGTCTAGACTTCATCTAAACTGCTGCAATCTTCTGGGTCCTTTTCTTTCCATGTGTGTGACAAGGGTCAAGGATGGCTGACCCCTCTGGCTTGTGCTTCATTTTGCTGTAAGTAATCAATTGTATAACCTAAAAGTGGTTCAGTTTATCTTTACCATCTGAATTGTCATACCTTGCCTTTGCCCTCTTTTCTATGTGTGAGCTGGACATCCACATCCAAGTCTCAGGGTCTGCATGTGGGGGAACTGAAACTAAGATAGACATATATCACTTTTATAACTGGTCACTATAGGATTTTTTTAAAAAATCTAGATATAAACATATCATACTATATGAATTTGAATTTGAATTTGTAAATAATGTATAAATGTAAAAGCAAATAAGACAAAAAAACCCCAAAATGTAAATAATTATATATCTAGGAACAGGGATATTTATTATGGCTTTTATTTTCATCTCTCTACTTTTTACACTTTCTAAACTCTACATTAATTCTTTTATAATGTTTTAAAAACATGTTTTTAAAAAATGGAAAGAATATCTGAAATATACCTGGCAAGTGCTTTTATTCTTTACATATAAATGTTTATATATGTCAACATGTAAAATGTAGACATCCTAAAATAAAAGTGAACAAAGGACATGAACAAGCTAATCACAAAAGAAATATAGATGTTAATGAACAAGTGCAAGGCAGTTCAACCTTAAAGCATCGTTAATCAAATAGACAAAAATTATAATGAGAAGCCATTGTTTGCTATTAAGTGGGAAAATTAAATGGTAATATTCAATGTTAGCAGGGGTGCAATGGAATAGACATTCGTATATACCATGTTAGAAGTATAAACTGATCCAAATTCCTGGAGGCATTTTACAAAGCTTTACAAATGTTCAATTTCTTAACATGGGTGATACCCTGCAAAAGAATTTTCCTCTGGGAAAAGCAGAGATATTCACAGAAAGTTCTGCACAAAAGAGTTATTTCTAACTGATGGGATTTTTATGCATGATTTTCATTTTCATACTTTTCTGTAGTTTTCAAATATTTCCACTAAACATGGAGAGACACTAATAAGCAGAAAAATGAAGTAAAAAAATACTTTTTATTTTAAAAGATAAAGCATAAACCAACAATTGTATTTCACAAAAGGACCACACCCTTTTGCTTTTCCTATTTCCACCCCATTAAAGCGTACAAGGATGATACAAGTGAACTAATTTGCCACAGCAGGCCACGTGCAGAGAGAAAATAGACTTCCCTGTCATCTCTGCCTTGACATAGAATCAACATGGTTTTTCTCTAAAATCTAAAATCTAAAAGATAGAATGACTTGGCAGCATAAGTGAACTGAAGGCAATTTTCTCTCTCTCTGGATCTTAATACTCAGTTACGTTTCGGATGTCACCTACAGGTATTTTCTGCATTAACAACCCCTTATTTACCACAGCTAAAACACATAATGGATATAGCCAATTACTCCGAGAAATAGATTAGCACATGCTTCATTCTTCATACAATGAATGTTAACATGGAAGCTATGATGAGGAGAAAAATAATGATGTTTTCTTCTCAGAACATGATAGCTTTGACTTGAAGAGCTGGAACATTTTAATGTCAACTCCCTTCACTTGACAGATCAGGCCTTTCTTGTTCTTACGAACACATACTGAGATATTCTGAATTAATGTTAAGATACTCACTTCCTGGAACGTGAAGGGATTTTCTCGTATTTGCCAATAAGAAAAAATAATCTAACCATGTCTTAATCAAGTCAGCAATTTCTTATACTCATAAATTTTGTCAAATCTAAGATGCCATAACTTAAGATGCATCATTATTTTAGGAACTATAGAAAAACACTACAAACTATGAGAAAGTGCACACCTCAATTATAAGATGCACACCAATTTCAGAGATGCTCAATGAGGGGGAGTATGCAATTTAGACGTTTCAGCCTTAGACTGGGGGCAATTCTTGTTCATTTGATTCATCTTCTGCATTCTGATGTATGAAAGGAACTGACAAGATTAGAAACATATTCAAACTTAACCACTCAAAGACTAGCAGTAGAAAGTGAGATCCAATCTCCATACCATGGTACATTGCCTATGAGCAGTGATGTGTTAGAGCCAGCCTCAAACCAGGATAAACAAGCAGGTTGTCAAGTTGTCAAGACTCATGTGGTTTGGTTGTTACAGCAACTAGTAAAAATTAAATTATATTCCCTTGAATTAAATATATTCTATTAAAAACAAGGGTAATAAATACTCAAAAAGCATCACCTCCTAATTATTTTACTACATCTTGCTATTATGTATGCTCTCAAGATTGTGTCTAATGTGTCTGGAGAGTTGAAATCCTACCTACTGGTGATCTACAGCACATCTCTTTCCAGTTGTGCATTCAGTGATGTCACAGTGATAGCTTGAGATCAGCCAAAGGTGGGAGTATTCATACCATGGAAATCAGCAAATGTTACCAATTGGCTCCTTTTCCCTCCCTAGAAAGCCTATTATTAAACATTCGCCAGCACACCACTGTGTACAATAACAGAAAAGTCAGGTTCTAAGATTGGTAGTCTAGCTACATGTTATACATATTACACATAAATTTACATTATACATATTACACATAGAATAGGAGGGAGGGATACTACAAAGAAAAAGCAAAATTTTAACACTGACCTCAAAACAAATTGAGGAGGTTTTATACACACACACACACACACACACACACACACACATATCTTTATACACATATGTATATATCTTTATATACATATATATAAAATATATGTATATAAGTACGTGTATATATACACATATATAGCGTATATATGTGTATATATATATATACACACACACACACACACATACACACACACACACACACACATACACGAAAGATTTATTTTATTTGAATTATTCAGTGGGGGGAGAAAAGGTTACTTGAATTTTCAGCATTCAATTGTCTGAATGACCTTCTTACCTTGACTGCTTAATAAAATGAAGAATGCTACACATTGCAATTTTTTACCATATGGAACCTCTAATTTGAGGGGGAATACAATTTATCCATAGTTTCCCACTAAATGAGAGACAATATTACTATCATTTTTCAATGACAACAACCTGGCATGGATTTGACTACATAATGTTGCCCTCGGAATGACCCTCCTCATCTACAGACCAGTGACATCCAAATAGGTCAAATAAAATTTGTATGCTGAACACGGATTACTGAAGCAACAATCTTTTACAATTTTCTATCATTTCGTGAAGAATTATATTAAATGATTTCTGTATAAAATAGTAAAAACAAAACAAAACAACAACAAAAAAACATGATCTCATAAGATGTCAAAGACTGCAGTTCACTGTCCTTTGCCTCCTATCTGAGGACTCGGGTAACCTGAGGAGGTTTATTTATGAGAATTCATGTAAATTCCATTAGGCTCTTCTTAATACCCACTGGCACTTTAGAGAGAATATATTTTATTTTATTTGCATTTACATAATACAATTTGATAGTCTCATATTGTATAATTTCATTTCACTCAGTTCATTTTTTAAGGGAAACGAATTTCTTGCAGCTTTTCTACAAAAGAGACCCTATTGAACTATACCCAAATAATTCACAGAGAACTGGTTGCCATGGCTATTCAGAAAAAAATAAGACACCATTGCTAATAGAAATGTTGAAGAGCCTGATTTCCAACCTGGATTTATAACACTAGGTTTTTGATCATATGAATTAATGAAGCCAATGCAGCACCCACTTGTATTCAAGGAACTGAAGACAAATCCTCCCTTTCATAGTTTTTCTTAAATAAGGTGTAAACACTTAGAACTAAACTATTAAAAAATTAGAGTTATCCCTATCACCTGTGTTGACTCTGTTTTTGCTTCCTAATGCAACGTTACTTTCTCCTCTTTAATGTAACTCAAGTTTTCACTAGGGATTACTTCTGACCCCAGAGTCATTAAACACAGTTTGTCAGTGTGAACAAAGAGAAATAAAAGTGTGACAGAGTATGGCCTCTTCAGGAAATGTCACCAATCCCTTCATTACTGGGACAAAGGTTCCCAGCAAGGTTGGAGGAGAGAATGACAAGAGATAAACCTAGAAAGCTACACTGGGAAAGACTGTGAAGGGTCATGTGTATGTGGTGATAAGAAGTCTGGCATTCTCTTGTAATGCAGCCAAGTGTCACCAAATGTAATTTTTTAAATAGAGTACAATTTTTAAAAACACTTTATAAGCTTCGACTTGGCGACTGAGCGAAATGTGTTAGAAAAGTTGCTTGAATAAAAAATACCAACATCTTAAGACACAACCACAATAATCTGAGAAGGAAGTTGTACTGTGAAATAGACTGCAAGAATCACTGCATAGACACTCCTGTTTCCCATTTTAAAAAATCCAGTCATACTACTGATGATACAGGAGCTTTGTAGCTTTACTGAGGCTTAAAGACTTACAGGTTTCTATTTCACTGCCTCCCCACTTCATGCTCCTCTAGAAGCTTCTCCCTACCCACACACACAGCTGCAGGATGAAATGCTGGTGCTCCCATTCTCCATCTTAAGTATTCATTTCTTGGTAAGCAACCCAGTCAAGCCAGTCTGCCCTTTCTAGTCCCTGGAATTCTGGAGAGGAACATTTTCTCCATCTTATAACACATATACCTGGATTCTCCTCTCTGGGTATAATTAGTAAAAGCCAGTTTTGAACCTTTTCTTTAGTTTCTGGCAAATTTTGTAGACTTAAAATAGTATACATTGTTTTTAAATACATACCTCTCTTGCATATATACACATACACACACACACACACACACACACACACACACACACACACTATAATATATATATAAATATATAAAATAATTTAATAAAAGTATTTGTCTTCACCTAGTAGTTGGGGGGAGGGCATGCAGGGGGATCCCATTGTAGAGAAATTTTTCAGATTTATTTTTTGAAGAGTTTTCTAAAGAACTATATCTGAGATAATAAGGAAATACTGTTTCAAGGGAAAAGAAATAGTGTTTTTATAAGAATAGATCAGACTTCCTTCTGACTCTTCATTGGGACTATATATTGGAGTTAGAAAGGGAATTAATGCATAACAATCAAAATCTTATTGGACTAGGTGACCTTTTTAAATTTTCATTTATTTTTGAGACAGAGAGAGCACACAAGCATGAGTGGGGAAGGGGCACAGAGAGAGGGAGAGAGAATCCCAAGCAGGTTCCACACTGTCAGCACACATCCCAACATGGGGCTTGAACCCACGAACTGTGAGATCATGACCTGACTCAAAATCAAGAGTTGGATGCTTAACCGATTGAGCCACCCAGGTGCCCCAAGAGTAGGTAAACTTTAGAGGGAATGGTTTTCAATCTTGTTTACATCCCCATCATATCAAAGCAATACCCAATCCTATCATCAGCAGTAAAAATAGCTCATTATAGCAGTACTTACTGGGGTGGGGGGGAGGGTGATCTACCTCTGCTTGGGGTGGTTCATATCCCAACCTAGGGGCAGGAGGGGAAATTAATGGATGTGTGAATTTTTACAAAGCTTCCACGTGAAGCTGACATCTTTCAACCAGCACCTGCCATCTCACCCATCTCCACCCCTACCAGAAATAGTCTCCCCATCCCTTGCTTTGAGTTAGTGTCTGCTTTAAGCCTGGTCCACAAGAAGGGGATCTGAGACCTGAGGCTCCTACCAGGATTAAATTGAGTTTTGGTTGGAGTAGTCAGATCTGTATTCATATTCTCACTGTGCTCCTCTGACATGAACTAAACTCTGTTTCTTGATTTAAAGCAAACTCCTAGACAAAAGCTGAATTCAGTTACAGACAGCTTTTTCAGGCCAACACAGTGATTTTTTTTTTAATGTGTTTGGTTGTCTTTAGATAGAGCATAGATTTTCTAGTTCTCTGTAATCATCTCTACTCTCTCACATACCAGGTTTTATTCATTTGTTTGTTTTCTATGTGGTACCTAAAAGGGATTTAAAAAAAATTTTTAAATGTTTTTTTTAATGTTTATTTTGAGGTGGGGGGTGGGGAGGGAAAGAGAGAAGGAGACAGAATTTGAAGTGGTTCCAGGCTTCCAGCTCTCAGCACAGAGGCTGATGTGGGGCTTGAACCCACAAACCGTGAGATCATGACCTGAGCCAAAGCTGGATGCTTAACCGAGCTACCCAGGGCCCCCCTAGAGTGATTTTAGTTGTGACTTCCTGGTTAGGACAAGATATTTTATAAAGATGTAACACATGGGTTGCCTGAGTGGCTCAGTTGGTTGAGTGGCCGACTTTGGCTCAGGTCATGATCTCATGTTCATGAGTTTGAGTCCCACATTGGGCTCTGTGCTGACAGTTCAGATCCTGGAACCTGCTTCAGATTCTGTGTCTCCCTCTCTCTCTGCCCCTTCCCTGTTCACACTCTGTCTCTCTCTCTCAAAAATAAATAAACATTAAAAAAATTATAAAGATGTAACACACTTTACTTAAAAAACAAAGGTTTCCTAACCAAAAGTATGTCATAAGGAATATAGGGACAGAATTGAGTTTTCTCAGGAAAGTGTAATTATTCTATTTCATTGTCTTTTCATCAAAGATCTTGCTCCTTCCAGGTCTATCGTGAGACTTAAGAGTCGTAGAGTAAGTTTGAGTCATCTGAGTCTTGTTGTAAAAAACAAAAGGCCTTTGTCCTGTACCTCAAGAGCTGCCTGAAGGTTTCAAATGAAACCTTGCCATCTGTGTCTCTGACACTTTCTTGCCATTACAAATTAGGTCACACTGTTCCCATTGGTGTGTTAACATGACAACCTTCCTTGACTCATAAAGGCTATAGTTTTGGTTGCCCCCAAATTATATGTTAAATCCTATGCTCAATATGATGGTATTTAGAGGTGGGGTCTTTGGGCGATGATTAAGTCATTAGGGTGGAGTCTTCATGAATGACATTAGTGTTCTTATCAAAGAAACTTCAGAGAGCTCCCTTCCTCCTGACGTGTGAGGAGGACACAGAAGAAAGATGGCCAGGCAACAGGTTCTCACCTGACACTAAATCTGTTTGTACCTTGATCTTGGACTTCACAGCCTCCAGAACTGTTAGAAATAAATTTCTGTTGTTTATATGCCACCCCATCTACAGTATTTTTGTTTTAGCAGCCTAAAGGAACTAAGACAAAAATCAAGAATTTTCTTACCACTTGTCTTATTGTCCTATATCAATATTTCTAGGTCCTTAAGAAACTTGTTTCTGGGCTTACTATGTTTTTTTTTAAATTATAGACCAACAAGATAAAATGATTTAATGTTATAGAATGCAACAATCTAATATAGTTGACAGAATTTGACTCAGTTTCTGCCAAGGGATTATTATCATTGAGAGTGACATTCAAGAATGTCATAAAGATAAGAAAAGAATGCAAATATGTTAAGGGAAAAGACTGATTAACATGACATAGAACTCTATAGTACAGGTGAATCTATTCAAGGCCCTTACTTGAACACTGCCAAAATGTTCCATCACTAATCTTACCTTCAACAGGCATAAGAAAAAAATATATCCCTCTGATTTGAAATAATTGTAAAACATTGCCCACTCTTTCCTGGAGAAACGCTCATCACTCTGTGACAGCTTTGAGTTGGAAAAGTTGGTGTTCCAAGGAGGTTATTGACAACCACATGTTTTCCCTGCAATTCAGGAAGCTACCATTAGGTGGGTAGTATTACACCAATTTTGCTAAATAGTCCAAAAAGTTTATGACCAGTTTATGGAAATCAAGATAATAGCATTTTTTTGCCCTCACTTTTGATTTTCAAATGTACTTCTTTATTAAGCATAAGCACTGAATATTATAGTGGTTGCAAATTTTTCTTTCATATACCTAGGTATGCATAAAATTTGACTATATAACTTTACTTAATCTCATTTGGCCCCAATCTCAGTCAGTTTGGAAGTCTCCGCTCTCCTTTGTTTATGTCCTGTGGGTGGGGAGGAGTTAGAAATCATCTACTGGCATACACTAAAGAAAGGTTAAAACGTATAGTTTGAAAAACAACTACATCAATTTAGTAGATCACACCAAATGCATTTAAATGAAAGAATAGAATAGAATGAAAAGAAAACATAAGCCAGCATCATAAATATTGTTTTATGAACATTTTATGTATCCTGGAAAACAATGTAAAATGTCTTATTGTAGACAAAAATTGGCCATGGGCCAAAACTGTCAAAGAAAAACCATAATGGGGCATAATGGGGCACGTGGGTAGGTCAGTCTGTTAAGGTAGGTCAGTCTGTTAAGTGTCCAACTTCGGTTCAGGTCATAATCTCATGAGTTCATGAGTTCAAGCCCCCACATCAGGCTCTCTGTTCTGTCAGCTCAGAATTCACTTCAGATCCTCTGCCCCCTCTCTCTCTGCAGTTCCTCCATGCTCTCTCTCTCTCTCTCAATAAATAACTAAATAAATAATAATAAACAAACATTAAAAAAATTCTGCATAAGACATTGAACTACTGTGTCTCCAGACATGAGGTCCAAACACTGCCTACATCTTCTGTAAACTATCATCCATAAACTGTCATCTCTGCAGTGCCAGATTTTTCTCACTTTCAGGCCTCATACTGGGATGCACAGAAACATGTGGCCACTCTCCCATCCTACTTGAGAACAGCAGAGGGCTTTCTGAGGCTCTGTGAAGTCCTCTCTGCCTAGACACGCCAACATAGATATTTCTATTCTACATGCCTTGACTTCTCAGGAATTCAGGAGTGATTTCCTTAATAACTTGCTGTCTCCCTGGGCTTCAGTCCTGAAGTTAAGGTTTCTGTTGCCACTTATCCTGAATACCCAAACTTACCCAAGGGTTTTAATTTCTGCCCCCTCCCTTCTAACCCAGGGAGGGGGGTACAGACCCACTTATCAGGCAGACACACTTAGATCTCATATTCTGCCTTCAGATTCTCAGACTCTTTTTGTCTCCCAGTCCTTGAGATTTTTATCTAGTCTGGGAGAAGAAAAACTGTCTTTGGTGGTATTTTTTCATAGCTCTTGTTCATAGTGTAATTGCATGGCCCAAAGTGCCTCAATACTCTGGCTTTTTAAGCCAATACAAATGCCCAGATTCTTCAAACTCAAAAGCATTTTTCTTTCAAAACTATTGTTTCTCCCCCACATTTATAAGCCTATTTTTAAAACTAAAAGCTAAAAATTGACAGGTTTTTCCTTTCTTCTTCTGTAACAACCTTTCCCCAAGGCAACGGATACCTGAGTCATATGTTTCAGCTTCACTAGGAAACAGGTTGTGGGTAAAGAGGAATTGCCGGACATGAATTACATTTCTAGTATTTCAACACTATTTCTAATGATCAAATTTATTTTTGAGACAGAGAGAGACAGAGCATGAACGGAGGAGGGTCAGAGAGAGGGAGACACAGAATCTGAAGGAGGCTCCAGGCTCTGAGCTGTCAGCACAGAGCCTGACAAGGGGCTCGAATTCACAGACTGTGAGATCATGATCTGAGCTGAAGTTGGATGCTTAACCGACTGAGCCACCCAGGTGCCCCACTAATGATCAAATTTAAAAGGATAATAGTTAAGGAAAAATTCAAAGATGTGTGTGTATGTGTATGGTACCCTCACACTGGTGTTGCAGTTACAAAATATGGTTTAATCAAATTCTATTTTTATCCAAAGATTGAATGGAAAAATTCTTTTAAACTTTCCTTGAAAAATTACATAATAATTTTTCCCCAAACCTCTGATTACCTCTATCCCCATTGATTAGTAAAGCATTAAAATTTTCTGCAGTGACTTGGGCTTTCATTCAATGTTAAACTATGCAAATTTGCTATGATGCAAAGTAAGATGATACTGAATTGTTGCCTCCTGTATAACATTTAGAAAAAGAATTGTTTAAACCTCCCCAATTTGTAAAAGCTTACCAAAAATCTTATAGTTTGAGAGGTGGCAAACCAACTTGACTGTTAACTAAGTGGGTATGGGTACCATTGCCAAATAGATAACCCTTTCATGTAAACTATGAATACCTACCCAGTCTTTCTTCTGTAGCATGTAAGTCACCTTTGTTTACTTGCATCAGAATATACAAGAAATTTTTTTGAAATTATTTTCTTTTTTTTTCTTTTTTTATATTAGAGGGAGAGATAGAGTGTGTGAGCGGGAAAGAGGGGCAGAGGGACAGAGAGAGAGAGAGAGAGAGAGAGAGAGAGAGAGAGTCTTAAGCATGCTGATGCGGGGCTGGATCCCATGACCCTGGGATCATGACCTGAGCTGAATTCGACACTCAACTGACTGAGCTACCCAGGTGCCCCATGCCATTTTCATTCACTATTATCATACTTATTTTTTTCCTAATATGTAAGATATGGTGTATATTATTAATCAAGTGGTGGGGCTGGTGTTAGTGCAGGAATATATCAAAATCAATAATTTTGGAAAGAAGATGTGGTAAAAGACCATGAAGAATACCAATGAATTTCCAAGACACCTTTTACTGATAAAAGAAATTGTAGATTAATTCAGGCTTATGGAAAATTTAGTCTTGAATTATATGAGTTTTGAATTATAGGTGGCCTTCAGAGAAACATCCTTTGCATAAAATGCAAATGCCTAGTACTTGAGCTACTTATAACCGTGGCAATAAGTACTTCAAAGTTGTGAATTATTCTGATGACTGTTATTTTCCTCAAACTAGTATCAGAGTGATTCAAATCACCACATCTTTGGATCCATCCTTTTCAAAATTCGTTCCTGCCAACATGAATTATCAGAAGTTGGGAAAGTGATTGCAGCTATTTAATGTGCCTATATATTGTTTCTGAGATGCCTGTGACTGTTTTTTTGTATGTGTGCCATTTAGAAGGACGATGCATAACAGCTTTGTAAAGTTGCTTTTCCCACTTGAAAATGTGTTAAGCACCTATCAGTCACTGTTCTGTTTTCTTGATATATACTTACAGAGTTCTATCACAACTTTACAAGTTAGACATTTATGTCAGTCAAGTTCCAACCAAGAAAACAGAAACTTTTCAAAGAAATTAAAACAAAGATAACTTCAATACAAGGATGAGATGGGGAGAGGGATCAGAAAGGCAGCTAGTAGTTAGAAACAGCAGAAATTGTGACTGGCTGAGAGACAGAGGGGGAGAGGGAGAGGAATGGATTACTGAAATCTAGAGTTTTAGCTATTCTGGCAGAAGTTGGACTGATGATTGGGCTGTCCAGGCATCATGGAGTCAGAGAAGAAACAAATGGTGTCAGAAATGACAGCAAGGTAGAAAAGAGGGGGAGAGCCCAATCTGCCAGTCCTTCCATTTGGTTTAACCCAGGACAGAAATCCAGGGAAAGCATCCTGCAGAAGTTAGCTCCCCCACCAAAGAGAGAGGGCCAAGCTGGTGAAGGAAGGGTCAGGAAGGAATCTTAGAGCAAACACCAGCACAGCATTACCTCCCCCTTCTCTTTATATGGAGAAACCATGCCACTTCTAGTCAATAGCTTAGCTATGTGTGTGTGAAACAAACTTTGCATTCAGTTCCTTCTATGACAATAATTACATATAACCCCAGAAGACAGTTTTCTGGAAGAGTGTGGAGCCACAAATCTCACCTATACCAGAATACAATCTTAAAAATAAACATAAATAGGACTTCAAATCTTCAAATCAAATGTATATAAGACACACACACACACACACACACACACACACACACACACACACACTATTTATTCTAAAAGACTCAGACCTAAAATGTTCTAAAATGTAGTTTAAGTACCTAGTCCGGCAATGTAATAAATTCAGCATAATTGCTTCATTTTGAATATAACCATCTACCACTTGGTATTAAACTCCAGCAGGGACAATGAGCATAATAAATCTTAATTACATTAACCTTTTTAATCAGTTATATATAGGTGACTCCAGCCTCAAAATTTCTGGATTGATTTTTATATGGCTTATAAATATAATTCTTAAAATGCATAAGGTAATATAAATTCAGATCCTGCTTTTAAATTATCAATATTCTAATTATACATATATTTTCTGAGTTTTCCTGTGCCATTAACATGACTAAACCTGTTGGAATTTGAGGGGCATGTAAATGACTTTCCTTGGGTAATTGACAATCTCAGCCACTGTACAAATCAATTTCACTAATCTTCAGCAAACTATAAATTAAGAAGGGAGGCTACAGCCAGCTTATTGATTCCTTGCCAACAATTTTCTCTAATATGCTGCTTCTATTCCATAAATTAAAATGTTTCCACTGTGTCCTCAAAAACTCATACTTAATTATTGACAAACTTCCCCATGACTTCAACTTCTTTTCTAAATGTTGCCTTGTCTCCTAAGAGAAAACTAGCTCTCACTAGAGAACTCCACTAACCCTGTTGATCTTTCAAAGGAAACCATTCATTCTCCATCGTGACATCCATTTTGGGACATGATTTAGGGCCCTTCTTGCTCCTCACTGCTGCTCATATACAACTTCCACAGTCTCTTTTGCAAGCCTATCCTCCTTTAAGGTTCACTCATGTCGTTGGCTGTATTATCCTACATTCCACTTTACCAACGGTGACTACCAAGCTCATAGCTAGTACACACCTAGCTCACTGCCATCACCTTAACTTCTTCTACCAATCTGGCTATCTTCAATATCCATGGGGAGAACATTTTCTGAAATCCTAGTACCCTGGATCCTCCTCTCCAATGACCTTCTCCTTCACTCCACGTCAGCCATTTACTCCCGTGACCACCCAGAAATCCATCGTCATTTGGAACTGCTCTATTCTTGACATCATAAATTTAGACTTTCTGTTCTCTAACTAAAATATCTTACTTTTCTGGATTGTTCATTCATTTGGCCCCAATACACTAGTGCTCTCAATTCATTAGGATCTGTAGTTCTCAACTTTTTGTTTGGATCTTTCTTTTCTCTCATATATATATATATATATATAGAGAGAGAGAGAGAGAGAGAGAGAGAGAGAGAGAGAGATACCAACATTTCAATGACCCCTTTTTCTCCCTTACCTCACTATTTTTCTATAATTCTAGCCCAGGAGAACACCAACCCTAGGTGAACCCTAATGTCTTGTCTTCTCTGCACATGTACTTGGGCAATGGAGATATGCTATATAAAAATCACAAAACTGGTAGATTTGTAGCACTATAAATTTAAGACCACCAACTTCATCTGGAAGTTCAGCATTTTCCCAAAATACCATTATGTATCCTTAATCAAGTCTCTGCCCTGTTTAACATTATCACTATTTTAAACATCCACTGTCCTCAGACAGGTTGCTTTGTTGTTCCCCACTTCCTCTGTTGTTCCCCACTTCCTCTCAATGGATGACCTTTCCTTCAACTTCATGAAAATAAGAAAAGCAAAATAGAGTGCAGCTCCTTCAGTGCCCAGCCTGTGGCTCCCTATTTATCTTTTCTTCTTCCCTTCCTCCTCCCTCCTCTTGTTAGTGTATGTTCTAGGCCAGTGGTTCTCAAAGTTTAGTTCCCAAATAAGCAGCATCAGGGAACTAGATAGAAATGCAAATTCTCAGCTCCACTTCAGGCCTGCTGAATCACAAATTCTCAGAAGAGACACAATTATTTCATGTTTTCACAGGCCCTCCAGGTGATTCTGAGGCATGCTCAAGTTTGAGAACAACTACCTTATACTAGTTCTTCTCTCTGTGCTCGGGATCCCACCCAATATCACATTCTTGAGTTTGGAGAAATAGCACCAACCCTTCCCTCCACTGCCACCACCTCATCCAACACCTGGCTATTTCAGTGAACTCTTAACTCACCTCTATACTTCAGTCTTTTTTCCCAGCAACCAATTCTTCATCCTGCAACCAGCGTGATCCTTTGGGGACATAAATTTGCTGGTGTCATTCTATTTCTTAAAAACTGTCAAATTTTTCACTTCATCATAGCATACTATCTAATCTTTCAGGCTGTCTTATAGGTCTTTCAAGTTCTGGGGTCTGTCTCCCCAGCTTCATCTTATACCATCCATCTCCTTGAATTTTAATACTCTAGGCATCCTGAAATTCTTTTTGTGCCTTTCGTTCCATATCTTTCCTGGCCTTTTGTCCTTCATGGATGTTGATTTCCCATCTTGGACATTCTTCCTGCACACTGTTTCTTTTGGCTAGATATAGTTGTTCTTCATGTCCCAAGTCAGAACGTACTTCATTGAGGAGTCCTAGCCTGGCCTTCAAACTAGAATGAAGTTCATTCCTATATGCTTTCTTAACTCCATGTTCATCTCCAATCATGATTTTTGCTATTTTCTAATGCCTGTTATCTATGCTAGACTAAAACCTATTTGAGGCCAGAACTACGTTCACCTAATTCACACTAGGTTTTGAACCCAGAAAAATACCTATGTCTGGCATAAGGTAGGTAGGTGCTCAATAAATAGCTATTGAATGAATAAATAAACAAATTCCAAAATGTATGTTGTGTTTCAGGTCTTCATTTTATCTTCCCTTTAAAATATCCTTCACTGCTAAATGTCCTTTCTTTTTTTTCCTCCCTAATTCCTTCCATTATGCTTTTAAAGTCCTAGATCTATGGTCATCATTCTGTGTGCCAAGGTACCCCAGAATGCCTTTGCAAACTTACAGGGTGTCATGATATATTTTCAACAGAAGCACAGCAACATCTATCAGACACTGTGCAAAGTACTAGCTAGAGGGAGTTTGGAGCTTCAACATTAGATAACCACATTTCTTCAAAAAAAAAAAGTCATATCTTTGTAAAGCTGGGTTTTCGGCAGTGCCTGTGATAAAAAGGAAGTATCACATGGAAATATGTACAGAAACTATGGTAGAGGTGTCCAATTTAATTCAAACTTTGAGAAGCTGTACAGCACCCGATAGACATTAAGTTATTAGGACATAAATATTCTTTAAGTTGTTTGGACCTAATTATTTAATTAACAAACCTGTTAGGTATTTCCTTGGGCCCAGAAGTATATGAAAAACTTATCAGGACACTAAAGGAGCTGGGAAGGTTTGGGAGCCTCTGTCCTTGTCAACTGTTAATTTTCCTTTATGTGGTTTCCCCTTGCCATCCCGTTCTATTTTTGTTTATATTCCAATCCCAGTTGTTACGTATTATGATTTCTTTCAGTTTGTTCTTTTTAGTAATCATGATATACCTGTTTGCTGTCATTGGTTTTGATTCTTTTTTCATGATTTCTATCATAATTTCTTTCTCTTCTCCTCTGTAATGATTTCTAAATCCTCCTATTATTATCTATTTATTGCACTAAAATATTACATTGTAAAGAAAAGAAAATTGGCTTTGCGAAGCTCTGTGTGCATACACATAAATATCTGCTTCATATGCTTGGTGTGTGTGTGTGTGTGTGTGTGTGTGTGTGTGTGTGTGTGTGTAAAGCCCATCATGTACCTCAACCTTTTCCTAAAAGGGAGATGTCACAGTGATTTGACCTCACACGACTATGGGGCTGGCTGAAGAGTCTCTGTAAGGCTGTTATCTTTGCATCTGATACTGGAGTTTGAAGTTCCCAGGCAGACCATCAGGAAGGGAAGATGGATGTATAGTAGGGGAGAGCAAGGTAACACTGGAACTCACAAGCATACAAGGAGTCTAAACCTATGTCAGTTCTCTTGCCTCCGACATTAATGGTATGCGTGTCCTGCAAATCTGGGCCCCTTCATCATGGAATTACATAAACATGCATACACCTGAAGAAAGGTCAGGGGACAGTGAATGGTTACAGGCCCAGTGAGCTCCTCATAGCAGCAGGGGGAGGCAACAGATCAGCAGCAGCCTATGTGTGCTACAAAATGGCTGCTGCTTCACTGTTGCCCTGCAAGTCTCACACAGGTGCCTCTCTTGGGGCTTATCCTAACTGGGTACATCCAGGAAAGGTGGTTCTGGGAGATGGAGTTCAGCCTAGCAAAGTAGGTACCAAAGCCACCAAAGGCATAATACCTCATCCCTTTACCAAAGTAGCTTATAGTATAGTTACAGGCAAAATATGTGTTCATTAAAAGATAATCAGAAATTCAATATATGATAAATATTAAATGAGTGGTTTCAGAGGAAGTTGAGAGAAGTGTAGGCAGTGGTTAAAAGGATTGGCATCTACTTTCAAGTAGATGGTGAAGAAGTAGTGTTCCAGTGAGGGAAAATGGCAAAGCCCCAGGGGCAGGAATAACCAGGGATTCCAAGACAACTGCAGATCAATCTAACCAGAGCAAAGGATTTGCAAAGCAAGGAGTGGGTGAATGAGTCTGGAAAGGAAGATTGGGACTGTGGTCTGGCTCCAGATGCCAAACCTATTTCTGGCTTTGTTTTGCAGACACATGAGAAATTCTTATGATTTATCCAAGTCACTGTGGTTGGTTCTGATTTTTTTTGCCAGGTTTCCTCTATTTTTCTCCACTCTACTCTCTGAAGTGATTCTTTCCCCTTGTACTAACATCATGTGTTGGATGTAATGAAACATTATATTGTATAGAAAAATAAATTTGGTTCAAACTTGGTATAAGGCAAATGGGGTATGTGATATAAATAGGACTTTAAGATTGTGACCTTGCTGACAGTGTGCAAGGTCAAGGGGAAACTGAAGACATAAACTTGTCTCCCAGAAATGCCTCACAAACTAAAACTGGAGGGCAGACTACAATTTAGAGCCTTTGGCTATTACTTAATCTTCTTCCCATACTTTGTAGGATTCCAGTCTGTCCAGTATCCCGATAAACCTTTGTTACCCTTTCTATCCAGAAGATGGCTAAATAACTTCCATCCTCATTTTAAGGCCCAATGATGAGAAAGGCTGACCCCAGTAAGATTCGTGCTGGGTTTGATGGTAATGGCATAATGGCATCCAAATAAGTTTTCCTTAGCTCTGTGAACTCTCCTGAGAAGCTTCTGGTACTAAGACAGCCAGCTCCTTCTGTAGGCCATGGCATCCTCACAGCATCCTTCCTGGGATGAAGCATCTCCAGGAACCCATGTCTACTAATTGCTCCTGCAGGCTGCAATCAACAACTAACAGTCTTTCATTGGACAGAAACCCACTCTATCCCCACAGTCTTGTGCTCCAGTGGCTCCAGAAAGAGAGCTGCAGCAGGGCCCCCTGCTAAGCTTATTTTAGTGGAAAGCGCCCTGGGCCTGGGCTGAGATCCAGCAGGGCCGGATTGCAATTCCTGTACTACAGCTCATTAGCTGTACAACCAAGATATAGCCTCTGTGGACTGTGTAAAGTGAGTTGGTTAAATTAGATACTCTCTAGGTTTTCTTACAGGTTTAATTTTTTTTTCAAGATATGCCAATTAAAATTAAATCCAAATTTTACTTATCAACAGGCAAAAGTGAAAAGAATGTTACTGTTCACTGTTGGCATTGTCTCTTACACTGCAGATGAGAAATCAAATTAGTAAGAAAAAAGAAGGTAAACATTTGCCATTATATAGAAAAGCTATTTAAAATACACGTATTCTCAGGAATCCCCAGCCCTAGAATAACTGATTTCAAGGACATATCCTGCATACATGCAATGACATAGCTATGTTGATATATATCACAACATCACTTATAATGATAGAAACTTAGAAATAATAAAATATGGGCGCCTGGGTGGCACAGTCGGTTAAGCGTCCGACTTCAGCCAGGTCACGATCTCGCGGTCCGTGAGTTCGAGCCCCGCGTCAGGCTCTGGGCTGATGGCTCAGAGCCTGGAGCCTGTTTCCGATTCTGTGTCTCCCTCTCTCTCTGCCCTTCCCCCGTTCATGCTCTGTCTCTCTCTGTCCCAAAAATAAATAAAAAAAAAAAGGTGGAAAAAAAAAGAAATAATAAAATATGCATAAGTCACTGGTTAAAGAAATTACAGTAAATCCATGAAATGATATAGCATAAAGCAATTTAAAATTAAAACATTAGAGGAAAACACTGAATAAAAATGGAAAAGTTCTCTACATTAATAAAATGGAGTAATTTACTTAATATTTCATTAAGTCATTTAGTATGATCTCAATTTATATATGTAAATATAAATATACAACAATACTTTCCCAGAGCAGAGATGCCTATGACTGCTAAACAAAACCACACCATCTTTAACTGCCAGTTGACAACATGTGAGCCGCTATTCTTCAGAAATCCATTCTTCTGTCAGGGTCCCCGATCAGGAATGTCTAGGACTCTCAAAGGAATCTTACTTCCTCCAACACCCACTGCTGGTCCAGAATGCTAAAAGTGGGTCTATGCCTCAATATAACTGACTTGCAATTCTTCTCTCCTCTTCCAATACCATTAGCTCCATGTGGAAAATCTATAGAAATTTGAAAGAGTAATTTTTTCAAAACCCAAACCTGATCATCCCCACCTCTCTTTTCCTTCTTAATATTATGGTTTGCCATTACTCTAAGGGTAAATTTAAAATGTCTTAAGAAGCCTACAAAATCCTATAGTCTTGCCCAGTATGTCTTCTATGTGCCTCCCCAGCCTCAACATATCACTCCCTGTCTTTCCATTTCAGCCACTTTGGGTCTTCTCTCAGTCCCTCATATTTCTTCATGCACTTACTTATTTAATTCCCTTCTTACAAAGTTCTTGTCCTGCTGTTTCATTTAGTTAATTCTTTCCCATGCTTTTGTCTTCAGTTTGTCATTTTCTCAGAGAAAATGGCTACCAGACTTGGCAAATTATCCATACCACACATTTGCATAGCATCATGTAGCTTTCTGTTATGCACTTGATCACAGTTGCACTTTACATTTTAATCATATGAGTTGATTAATAAAGAGACACTGTGTCTGTTTTCTCCTTCTTCTCCTCCCTCTTCTCCTTCCCATCACCCACCCCCCTCCATATTCTTCTTCTTCCCCTTCTTGATCATCATTCACACCTATACCCTTGGCTTTCCTTGATTTTTTGGTGTAGCTCGCTCCCGTTTGAGCCAGATGCACAACAAATAATACAAAGCTTTGTAAGAGCCTGGAAATTATAGGGTTGATGACACAGGAGCTGTGTCTCACTGAAGATGAAATACGGTTACTTCAATAAGCAAATCAAAGCACACCTACTTAAAGATCTAAACACACCACCACTGCAAGCAAGAAGGAGCTCTGCAGAGGACTGACCAGTGGAAAAGAGCAAACAAAACTCAACAGAAGAGTGCACACAGCAAACACCAGAAACACTGCCTGAAGTGCCAGGCCCTGGACAGTGTATAACCCCTTTTTAATATAGCAGTACTCTCAGATGCAGGAAACATAACAAGTTTTTAAAACACACAAAAGACAGAAACTTAGCCAAAATGACAAGATGGAGGAATTCTCCCCAAAAGGAAGGTCAAGAAGAAATCACAGCCAGGGATGTGCTCAAAACAGATATAAGCTATATATCCGAACAAGAATACAGAATAACAGTCATAAGACTACTAGCTGGTCTTGAAAAGAGCATAGAAGACACAAGAGAAGCCCTTGCTGCAGAGATCAAAGACCTAAGAACTAGTCAGGGTGAAATTTAAAAATACTATAACTGAGATGTGAAACAGGATACAGTAACAGTGAGGACTAAAGAAGCAGAGGAGAGAATAGGTGATATAGAAGATAAAATTATGGAAAATAATGAAGCTGAAAAAAAGAGAGTAAGGAAATTATCAGATCATGAGGAGACACTTAGAGGGTTAAGTGATTCCATGAAACAAAACAATATCCATATCATAGGAGTCCCAGAAGAAGACGAGTGGGGAAAGGGGGCAGAAGGTTTATTTGAACAAATTATAGCTGAGAACTCTAATCTGGGGAAGAAAACAGGCATTCAATTCCAAGAGGTAGAGAATTCCCTTCAAAATCAACAAAAACAGGTAAACACCACAATATATCATAGTGAAACTTGCAAAATACAAAGATAAAGAGAGAATTCTGAAAGCAGTTAGGGACAAAAGTTTCTTGACCTACAAAGGTAGATACATAAGGTTAGTAGCAGACTGTTCACTGAAACTTGCAGGCCAGAAGGGAGTGGCAAAAAAATATTCAAAGTGCTGAATGGGAAAAATATGCAGCCAAGAATGCTTTATCCAGAAAGGCTATCATTCAAAATAGAAGGAGAGAGAGTTTTCCAGACAAATCAAAACTAAAGGAGTTCATGACCACTGAACAAGCCCTGCAAGACTCTGAATGTAAATGGACTAAATGCTCCAATCAAAAGATATAGGGTATCAGAATGGATTAAAAAAAAAGAGGTCCATCCATATGCTGCCTGTAAGAGACTCATTTTAGACCTAATGACGCCTGCAGCTTGAAAGTGAGGGGATGGAGAACCATCTATCATGCTGATGGACACCAAAAGAAAGCCAGAGTAGCCATACTTATAACAGACAAACTAGATTTTAAAACAAAGACCGTAACAAGAGATGAAGAAGGTTTTTATATCATAATTAAGGGGATCTATCAAGAAGATCTAACAATTATAAATATTTATGCACCCAACTTGGAGACACACAAATACATAAATCAATTAATAACAAACATAAAGAAACTCATTGATAATAATACCATAATAGTAAAATACTTTAATACCCTGCCTACAACAATGGATGGATCATCTAAGCAGAAAATCAACAAGGAAACAATAGCTTTGAATGGCACACTGGACCAGATGGACTTAACAGATATCTTCAGAATATATCATCTTAAAGCAGCAGAATACATATTCTTCACAAGTGCACATGGAACATTCCCCAGAATAGATCACATACTGCATCACAAATCAGCCCTCAACAGGTACAAAAACATTGAGATCATACCATGCATATTTTCAAATTACAATGCTATGAAACTTGAAATAAACCACAAGAAAAATTTGGAAAGTCCTCAAATACATGGAGGTTAAAAAACATCCTACTAAGGAATGAATGGAAATTAAAGAATAATTTTTTAAAAAATATATGGAAGCAAATGAAAATGAAAACATGACAGTCAAAACCCTTTGGGATGCAGCAAAGGCAGTCCTAAGAGGAAAGTACATTGCAATTCAGGCCTATTTCAAGAAGCAAGAAAGTTCCCAAATAAACATTTCATTCACACCTAGCACAGTGCTTGGTACATGTTTTTTAAATGACTAACTACAGTCTATTTCAGGCTTCCTTCTAGTAGAGGTGGAGGGTCAGACTGGCTCCCACAATTGAGAACATCCACCCATCTCCACACTCTGAGCCCAGGATCCCAACTTTCCTTTCATCCCTTAAAAAACAAAATCAGGCCAGCTTGGTGAAGATGTCCAGTTGTTTTGGGAAAAACTCTTTCTTTTATACACAAATTGTGGCTTGAATTCCAAGTTTCATTGTACTCCATTACAATATTTCACAGCCCCTTCTCAAAGCACAGAGGATTAAGGCCTAAATATTATTCTAAATTAAATAGCACTAATCCAGACCCAACTCATTGCATAATCTTCCCTCCGGGGTTCGTAAAGACTCCGGATCTCCTACAATAAGATTCCCTGAGAAAAAAACAATATTTTTAGCCATAGGGCAGCAATGCAAATGTAGGAAAAACAAATTATCTAATTCTAGAGCACCCTAATTCTGCTAATGATAATCTGAATTAATATTACTAAATAGATTATTTAACATCTCAGATTCAAGCATCAGCATTTGGACCACTTCCTTAACCTTACTTGAGAAATTAATATCTACATGTAAAAGATAGACCAAATTCATAAAAAGGGAGTTTTCCATGGATACAAAACACAATTTTTATCATTGATGAGAGAAACTGCTTATAACCCTCCAAAATGACACTTTTCCAACCTCCCTAATTCAAGCTTCATTCACCCAAGACATCTGTCTACACACACAAAGACAGGCACAGGTACATATTCAAAGAGGATTGTTCCAGGGCTTTTCCTCAGGATGAGTGATTCCTTGGCTCTATCTTGATCATGGTCCAAGACACTAAACAGATGGAGTGATGGTGAGGTGGGGCTAGGAGTGATCCTTGACTGGGATTCCCCAGTTCGAAGAGGTCAGTCTAGGGTAATCTCTTTTCAGTTTTGCCACACAACTGAGTGAGTTGCCCAAACCCTAGAAGAAAGGAAAGGACTGAAGCAACTGTTTCTCTGGAACATTCTAACAGACTGAATAACAGAATGTTTCCAATTCGCTTGGATATCGTCAATCCATTAGTACAAAAACCAACTTAGTAAAAGTTTAGTGCCAGAAATTAGTGTATTTGTACATATTTAAAGATTTTTAGGCAAAAGGAAAACAGAGGGGAATCAGGTAGCCCAAGGAGCTGAACTATGGATATGCATTTTAACTTTGACAGTTAGGCAATGGTTAGCAAAATGTTGAAAGATTGAGTGTTGTGTTTTTTTTTTTTTGAAGAAAAATCTTGAATAAAAAAACCTTTAAATCTGTGCAAGAAGTTTGTAATTTAATAAAAACTTAGCATTATATTTAAAATGTTGAGGGGTGCCTGGGTGGCTCAGTCGGTTAAGCATCCGACTTTGGCTCAGGTCATGATTTCACAGTTGGTGGGTTCGAGCCCCATGTCAGGCTCTGTGCTGACAGCTCAGAGCCTGAAGCCTACTTCAGATTCTGTGTCTCCCTCTCTCTGCCCCTCTCCTGCTCATGCTCTCTCTCACTCTCTCTTTCTATCTCAAAAATGGATAAATATTAAAAAAAAAAAATAAAATGTTGATAATACCATATACTGCATTTAAGGATTTAGTGAAAAAGTAGACACAATTATAAGACTACATAGACAGTCCAGTGTTGGAGAGTAGGTCTCCTCTTCCCAAGTCCAAAACCTGCATTTTTCCACTATAAGATGATTAAGGTGTTTAACATCTTTCTAGAAAAGCATGTACTTACAAGATGTGCTATGACAGCATGGCCCTTACATGGCAGTCTATCTAGAAATGTAGCAAATACTCCTCTACACATACACTTCAATATATTACTTACTTCTACAGGGATTTGAGGGTTTGTATAAACTTTAACCTCTACTTTCAAAACATAACTACTTTTTTATATGCAGAATTGTTTCCAATTTTAATGGAAATCATCTTAATTTCCCCCAAGAATATGTGTTTCTTTCTAAACAGTGAGAATAACAAAATTCAAACAGTTAATTGCCTAATGCAAATATAACTAAGAGAGACATTGCATAGGAAATGAATTTTTGCTAACAAAAACTAATAGAGATTCACTAAGAAAATAAGCCTGAAGAAAATTAATTCTTACATGAACTTTAAAACACAGACAACTGAATGCCTCTTAGTGAAAATGTCCATCAGTACTAAAAAATACACTGCCAGTTTTAGCATTAATCTATGAAATATATCCCTATAGAAACACAGAATTCAACTTGTCTTTTGTAAACTATATATAAACATACCCTCCTCCATTAAAAACATAGGCAGCTGCTTGAAACAAACTATCTTCTTCCAAAACTTTGGCAGAAATAAAATTCTATAGTAGCATAGTTTTTAAAAACATCTTAGAAATTTCACATAGTAGCAATCATTTAGTACTGAGACATATGGGTGTCAAATGTATATATAGCTTCTACTATCCCCACACCCACAGAATGTTTTCCTTTGCCATGTGGCATAAACAGTCAAAAATATTCCTGGTATCCTCTGGTTGTCAGGTGGTCAAAGTAGCGACTAGTAGTTTATAGTAGTGATTCCATATATGTCCACTTGGAAATAATTTTGAGCACTACCCTTTGCTAAGAGCATTGGGGAATAGGCTATAAACAAAACCGAGCCAAGGTCATCCTTTTAATAAATTTAAAACTCTAATAAAGAAAAGATGTGGAACTATAGTTCTGTGGTTCTATAGTATCAGAAACCAAAGGAAAAACAGGGAAGGACAAATTCATTCCATGGCAAGTGGGAAGGAAAGAGTAGGTCAGGGCAAATGCCTAAAGAAGTGACCTTTTAAGTCAGATTTGGTGGGATAGGTAGACTTTATACAGAGAAAAAGGAGAGCTTTAACAGAGGAGAATGGCTAAAAGAGAACTGCCATCCTTCTAGTCTGATTTTAGGAGTTTGGCATTTTTAGATTCCACATATAAGTGACATACAATATTTGTCCTTCTCTGTCTGACTTATCTCACTTAGCATAATGCCCTCAAAGTCCATATTCATGCTGTCATGAATGGCAGGATTTCCTTCTTTCTTAAGACTGAATAACATTCCACTGAATATATATCACATACCAGGGGCTGGGGAATGAGAGAATTGAGGAGACGTTGTTTAAGGGAACAAACTTGCAACTGATGGATGAATAACTCCTGGAGAGCTAATGTACAGCATTACAGACAACAACACTGTATTATAAACTTCAAGTTGCTACAACACTAGATCTTAATTGTTTCCACCACAAAAAACAAATAATAATTATGTGAGGTGATAGAAGCATTAGCTAACACTATAGTGATAATCATATTGGAATACATAAATATATCAAATCAAGATGTTTTATACCTTAAATTTATACAACATTATATGCCAATTATATTTCAATAAAAATAGATAATAAGCAAGCAAGTAAATAAATAAGATTTCCCCAAGGAGAATAAAAAAGAGAACTGCTCTTTAAAACTTCAAATTGGAATCTCAACCCTTGCTTTATTTGAGGTAGGATTTCTAGTTTCACATCAAGAATTGGTTGTCATCTGAAACATAATTCTACCTACATTCTAAGTTCACTCTTGGCAACACCATTGTTCACAATGTGTCATAAAATATAAACAGAATATTTATCTTCTGTGCATCTGTAATGAAGAAAGTACAACTAGAGGAAGTAGAAGAGAGGAAAGAAAATCAATGATGAAAACCACGTCAGAAGCGCTTACTGGTAAATGTCAGATTTCATATGTCTTGATATCATAGCTCATGTTGTCAAACAGAAAATAATTACTTTTCACAAAACTACCTGAAAAAATGGAAGCTGCATCATCAACCTTCACAAATTCAGACTAACCGTGCATAAGACTGGTCTAAACCAGATAAAAATCAGGAGAATAAGTTTATAATATAATCAAAATTGAAAGAAATTCAAAACATAAAACTGTTAGATGATAAATTCAGTTTGTTTCTACCAAAGCTCATTGGGAAAATAAATCCCAAATAAAAGAATGATATTGTGGGAATGATATGGTCGGTGCTTAAAGGATGTTTAGAATTAGGTTAGACCTCTGGAAGACCATCTTCTTAAAAACAGGAATTTGGCCCCTCACAGTCTCATTAACACTGTCCTTTAACGTTTTGCTTTAATATTAAGATTTTTGCTTTTATCAAGGATCATTAAAAAATATAGATGTAGATGGCCAACTAATCTTTGACAAAGAAGGAAAGAACATCTAATGGAATAAAGACAGTCTCTTCAGCAAATGGTGCTGGGAAAACTGGACAGTGACATGCAAAAAATGAACCTGGACCACTTTCTTACACCATACACAAAAACAAACTCAAAATGGTTGAAAGACCTAAACGAAAGACAGGAAGCCATCAAAATCCTCGAGGAGAAAGCAGGCAAAAACCTCTTTGACCTCAGCCACAGCAACTTCTTGCTCAACACATCTCCGGAGGCAAGGGAAATAAAAGCAAAAATGAACTATTGGGACCTCACCAAAATAAAAAGCTTCTACAGAGAAAAGGAAACAATCAGCAAACCTAAAAGGCAACTGACAGAATGGGAGAAGATATTTGCAAATGAAATATCAGATAAAGGGTTAGTATCCAAAATCTACAAAGAACTTATCAAACACAACACCCAAAAAACAAATAGTCCAGTGAAGAAACGCGCAAAAGACATGAAGAGACACTTCTCCAAAGAAGACATCCAGATGGCCAACCGACACATAAAAAATGCTCAACATCACTCATCATCAGGGAAATACAAATCAAAACTGCAATGAAATATCACCTCAACCTGTCAGAATGGCTGACATTAACAACTCAGGTAACAACAGATGTTTGTGAGGATGCAGAGAAAGGGGATCTCTTTTGCACTACTGGTGGGAATGCACACTGGTGCAGCCACTCTGGAAAACAGTATGGAGGCTCCTCAAAACATTAAAAATAGAACTACCCTACAACCCAGCAATTGCACTACTAGGTATTTATCCAAGGGATACAGGTGTGCTGTTTTGAAGGGACACATGCACCCAATGTTTATAGCAGCACTATCAACAATAGCCAAAGTATGGAAAGAGCCCAAATGTCCATGACGGATGAATGGATAAAGATGTGGTGTGTGTGTGTGTGTGTGTGTGTGTGCGCGCGCACACACACACAATGGAGTATTACTTGGCAATCAAAAAGAATGAAATCTTGCCATTTGATACAATGTGGATGGAACTAGAGTGTATTCTGCTAAATGAAATAAGTCAGTCAGAGAAAGACAAATATCATATGACTTCACTTATATGAGGAATTTAAGATACAAAACAGATGAACATAAGGGAAGGGAAGCAAAAAATAATATAAAAGCAGGGAGGGGGACAAAACATAAGAGACTCTTAAATATAGAGAACAAACAGAGGGTTGTTGGAGGGGTTCTGGGAGGGGAGATGGGCTAAATGGGTAAGGGGCATTAAGGAATCTACTGAAATCATTGTTGCGCTATATGCTAACTTGGATGTAAGTTTAAAAATAAATTAATTAAATATGTATAGAGAGAAAGAGATGTAGAATTTGCCTTCAAATTCAGGGGAAAAATATTATTGAGGTCACTCATTACCCATTATATTACTCAATATCAGCTGTTTTCTTTTTTATTTCTCGGTATTACACGGTGTTGCCCAATTTACTGCACACAGAAGGCATAAAATATATATGCTCTGAAATATTTGAAAACAATATATACTCTTGTATAGAATAACTATACATGTTGCAATCTTGTTCATACCACTAATCTGCTTACTTGAGTGTAAGAAAGTTAAATGTCAACAAAACCCCATATGGATTATAAAAGTTTCTAAATTTGTATTTCTCTAGATCCTGCTGTATTGCATGTGCATCAACAAATTAGTAGGCAGATGCTCTCCTTTGAGCTATCAAAGTTATAATTTAAAAGAATTGGTATATTCTTTTCATGAGCAGTTGCTATAAAATATAAATTAAATAACACATAAACAAAGAAAAACAGAATAAATTAAAACTATCGAAAAAAAGATAAAACCAAAATGGGTTCTGTGGCAACATATAAAGGTTTCACATAATTGTATTCTGAAACATACATTTAGTTAAGTCTAATAAATACTTCAAAGTAAAAGATGATTCTGATTTATATCCACCAGTGGCTTTTGGAGCATCTAATTAATATTATCCATTCACTGCACATCTCGTATTCCTGTAAAAGAGTTGAATGTCCAATATTCGCCCTCACTTTGGAATCAGCTATCCTAAAGGGCAGCTTAGACCTCAGGCAGTAATCCCTTTAAGCAGGGAGTTAACACTGGTAACTACTGAAATCAGAAATTTTCTGCATTTCTTAACAGATAGATGTTACTAGAGCTAATAAGAACTGGCACTGACTAAATATTCACTGAGCTCCAAGGCATACGCCAAGAGATTTGCATGCATTATACTATTGAATTCTCCCAGTGGTCTTCATAAGGTCCGTACTCATTATTTCCATTTTAAGTGAAGCTCTGGATCACAGAGTTTAAGTGATCTACCTAAGGCACCAAACTAGGAATTGGCAAAATAGTTTCCAAACCCAGAATTTTTGGCTCCCAAATCCCCAGTCTTAGCGCTACACCAAATCAGTATTAGCAGAAATTATTTCCCCATTTTTTTCAGAAAAGCAGGGCAAGAAGAGGATAGGTAAAGAAAACAAATTTACCTGAAATCTTCTAAAGAACAGCCAAATAAAATAAGAACTAAAATATATTTAATTATTTTATCTTAAAATTTAACTCATGTTTGAGGATTTAGATAAAAATAATTTGGATGAGTTAGAAAATGTTAATTATGGGAAAGTATTTTTTAATTTAATTAAAATTTAGTCTTCACAGTTCATTCCTGTGGCAATTCCTGTTGCCTAGTTACCAGGAGGCAGAGATAACTAACCACACAAGAATTATCACAACTATACTAAAAATAATGAACATTTCTTATCTCCCTGTTGTACTGTTAAATACTGAATTATAAAATAGACCAAATAAAGTTATATTATATGCCTAACAATAGCCACTTAATGTATAAACTAATGATTTTTTCATTCTTCGTTGAGTCTTCTAATCTCCTAGGTATATAACTGACAAATATATCTTTAGTTTCAATGACAAAAATTCCTTATAGCATCAGACCAGTGAGTCATCCAAATTGTTCTGTTATTGACAGTACTTTTTGATAAGCCCTACGGAGATGAGAAATGAATAACATACAGTCAAGATAAGGAATATATAAAGCTAGCATCTGTTGTTTTGCTGTCTGAAGACTCTCACACCTTTTTCTGGTAACAAAACCCCTTTTACCTGGGAGAACTCAGTCCTTACAGTTCAAGCAGAGTTGAACTTAACATATTCCAAACCACAGAGGTGGACACAGGACCCCTAATTAAACAAAGCTCTCCGTCTCCTTGGACACAGCAATTGGGCATATTATCCAAGAAGTCTAATCATATTTTTCAGTGAAGATACTATAATTTACAGTAAGAGAGTGCTTTGGGGTCTGTCCTCTGGATTGTGATCTGTAAGGACACAGTCTTGTGGTTACTGGCAGCTCATATTTCCAACCATTCAGGGAAATCCTGTCTGAAAATAAAATCAATAAACAGAAGAAGAAAAGCTGAGTGACAGAACAGCATCATTTGGAGCCAACTCTTCCTTTGCCCTTTACAGTTACATGAACCAACATACTTCCTTTTTGCATAAGCGAATTTGATCTGAATTTCAACTGCAAGTTAAAAAACCTGACAGATAAAATTGTCTGAACCATGGAGTTCCTTAATTCTCTCTTGACTATCCTGGGACTTGAAGATGATAACGACCAGCTGTATAAAATCATCTTTCATTTTTGTTTGTCTTTAAAACATATCGAGTGTTGAATAGTGGTAACAAATTGGAAATGTGTGAGCTAAACAGACTATGTCTATACACTAGGTCTACTGTAGTCACCAATAGTTGGGGAGAATGCTTATGAAAAAAAATCTTTCAAATAATACTTTACTTCAGTATCATGAGACCTTAAATTCTATCATCAGAGGTTTATTTCCTTTGTTAAGCCCTGCCGTTTTCCTGCAGTTCTCTTCTGAGGAATAAATGACATTGAGACACTTACATCTTGGTGTAAATTACTCGCACCATCTTTCTCCATGACAGAAGAAGAGTAGGTGCCAAAAGTTTTAGAAAGAAAGTAAAAGGTAAAAGGATCAAGAGAATGAGAAGAAAAGTCATAAATCAAGAGAAATATTTACAAAAGATATCTCTGATCAAGAACTATTATCCAAAATACACAAAGAACTTTTAAAACTTAATTTTAGAAACCTGATTAAAATATGGGCAAAAGATCTGAACAGACATCTTACCAAAGAAGATATATAAATATCAAATAAGCATATGAAAAGATGTTCAATGACACATGATTGGGGAATTGCAAAATAAATGAGAAACCACTACACATCTATTAGAATGGCCCAAATCCAAAATACCAGCAATGCCAAATGCTGGCAACAATATGATAACAGGCACTCTCATTCACTGCTAGTGGGTATTCAAAATGGTACAGCCACTTTGAAAGACAGCTTCTTACAAAATTAAACACACTCTTCCCATACAATCCAGCAATTGCACTCCTTGATATCCAAATGAGCTGGAAACTTATGCCCACAGCAAAACCTGCTTGTTTATAGCAGCCCTATTCATAATTGCCAAAATTTGGGAGCAGTCAAGATGTCTTTTAACAGGTGAATAGATAAACTGTCATACATCCATACAATGGAATATTATTCATTGCTAAAAATGAATGAGCTTTCAATCCACAAAAAGACATAAAGGAACCATGAGTGCACTCTGCTAAGTGAACGAAACCAATCTGAAGAGGCTGGATACTGTATAATTCCAGTTATATGACATACTAGAAAAGGCAAAATTATGAGGACAGTACAAAGATCAATGGTTGACAAGGATGTGGGGGGAGGAAGAGACAAATAGGTGGTACATAAAGGACATTTAGGGCAGTGAGACTATCCTATAATGTATTATAATGGTGGATACATGTCATCATACATTTGTCAAACAAAACTCATCGATGTACAGCACAAAGAGTGAACCCTAACGTTAACTGTGGACTTTGATAACGATGTGTTCCTATTGGTCCATCAGTTATAACAAATGACAGCACTGGTGCATTGATGTGGGATGTTGATGGTGGGGGAAGCTTGTGCATGTGTAGAGAGAAGATATGTGGAAATTCACTGTATTTTCTGCTCAGTTTTGTTTGAAGCTAAAACTGCTTTTAAAAATAAAGTCTATTAACTTTTCTAAAAAAAGTAAAAGCAATGAAACAGATGATGACCAAGAGTTGCAACAAATGGCACACATCACAGTTTCCCCATCCCTACTACTCTTCCATGGAAAGAACCCTGGATGTGGGGCCTTCTATTCACATAACAAATATTTATTGAAAACCTACAATGTGTTTAGTACTCTTCTAGGTGCTTTGGAAATAGAACAGAAATAATCATTTCCCATATGCAGCTTATAATCTAGTAGAGAGAGGAGTAAGAGAATAAACAAATAATATATAATTACAGATTATGGTAATTGCTATAACGGAAACATATAGGGATCCAAGAGAAAATTATTCTGGGGACAATTTTATCAGGAAAGGGAAGAAGAAAAATAGGCCAGTAGCTGTAGAGAGATGTAAGATCCAAGAAGCATGTTGTAACATCAGAGCACTAGATAATATTTGAATATTGGTGAGACTGGTCCAATAGAGAAAAAGAAATCAAAATGCAGGAGAGAGAAGTAATAAATTATGAAACAAGGACTTCAAGATGGCATGAAGAGATGGAATTCAGAATATATGTAGAAGATTTGCTCTTTGATAGGACAGAAATTCCTCCATTTTAGCAAGAAAAGAGGAATATATAGAGAAGAGTATTTGCATGCATACTAATGGGAAGGCATAGGTCTTCCCATCATGTAAACAGAAATCTTTGGAGTGTGTGTGGTGGATGGCAAAGGCAGAAAGAGCTGAAATAATTTTTTATGAAATCTAATCAAAACAGGAACCACACTCTTGGCCAGCAAAGGGAAGAGTTTTTACTGTGGTGGTCTTGTTAATGTTAATCATGTCCCGAGGACAGTCATGACAGTTTATGGTTTGCATGCTAACAGGAAAAATGTCTCTGTTCATATTAATTAGATGCATTTTCTCTGAATTACTTAAAAGCTTGCCATGGTAAGGTACACTTGTTTCTTAAGTAAACAATGAGAAAGTCAGCCACTGTAGTTAGTGGGAAGACTAACCTGGAACTGGAGTACTCACACCCATCTGCACTCAAGGGACACCCTCCAACACCTGAGTCAGACTAGGAAGTTCATTAGCATCCAACCAAAACCTGAAACATTCTTGTCTTAGAGAGCAAGGTGGATGTCAAAGGGAGGTGCCATGGCCTCCTCTTAGGATCGGAAGTGAAGGTTTCCAGAGCAGAGTGTGTTGACCTGAATGCGATGTGAGAGACAGGGCTCTAGAGAATAGAAAAATAAGGGGTAATGGGAATTTAGGAGAGAGAGAGACCTGGAGAGAGAGAACATCTACTTGAAACATTTTCTCTTAGAAGGTCTGAGTGTGGAAAGCCCTTCAGTAAGTTGGGAGAAAATGATTTCTGTTTCTCCAATATGATGTGGCTGTTCTGAGATCTTCCTAGTGCATATTTTTCCTGGAGGAACAGGAGAGAGAGGAAGTATTTAGAGGAGTGACTAGCACTGGATCACCCTAGTGGATTATTCTCACTCTGACATGAGTTACCTAGACTGGAGGGAGAGAGTGACAGGTTCTGAGGTCCGAAAATGAGGATGGCTGAGAGAATACTTGTCACAAGTGGGTCACAGAAATATGAAGCAAGATCTTCAGTGAGAGTTTTAAAGAAAGAAGATATGAATAGTTTTTTGTGACAAGTGGGAGAATGATGCTTCAGTACAACACAGGTTGCTGGGAAGAGTTAAGAGCCCATTTAAGACAGAACATTTTGTGACTGAGCCTTGCCTCTGTCATTTAGTAGCTGTGTGATGCTTTTAAAATATACTTAACCCCTCTGAACCTGAATTCCCTTGCTGGTAAAATGGGAATAGTAACACCTATAATATAAAGCTGTAGAGAAGATTAAATGAGATTAGGTATATAAAGCTCTTTATACATATTAGAGTCTTAAAAAACTATTTGCTTCTTCTCTGCTTCCATAGCTTTCAGGATTCACAAGCTCTGCTAAGCTGTAGGGTCTTTTATTTTTAGGTCAATACTCACTTAAGGGTGTCTTCCTGGATAAAGTGTTAACAGTAAGCAGGATACAAAATTAAAACACAAAAATAAGTAGTGTTTCTATATATCAACCACAAGTTATCTAAAAAAGAAATAAAGAATATGATCCCTTTAAAAGAGCTTCAAAAACAATAAATACTTAAGAATAAATTTAACTAAAGAGATAAAAGACCTCGACACTGAAAACTATAAAAGACTGATGAAAGAAATTTAAAAAGACACAAATAAATACAAATCCCATGTCTATGAATTGGAAGAATTGATATTGTTCAAATATCCATACTACCCAAAGCCATCTATATATTCAATGCAATCCCTATCAAGAATCCAGCGACAGTTTTTACATAAGTATAAAAAAAATCCTAAAATAAATATGGAACCATAAATGATCCCAAAACAACTCTAAGAAGAAACAAAGCAGGAGGTATCACACTTCCTGATTTCTAGCTCTATTAGAAAGCTATAGTCATCAAAACAGTATGGCACTGGCACAAGAACAAATAGACAATGGTACAGAATCAAGAGTCCAGAAATAAACCCAAGAACATATACTCAACTAATATTTGACAAGAGAGTCACAATGCTCAATGGAGAAAAGACAGTCTTATCAATAAATGGTGCTGGGAAAATTGGATATTTCCATGTAAAAGAATGAAACTAGACACCTATGTCACACCACTCACAAAAATTAACTTAAAATGGATTAAAGACTTAAATGTAAGACATGAAACCATAAAATTTCTAAAAGAAAATATAGGAAAAAAGCCCCTTGACATGCGTCTTGGTCACAACATTTTGGATATAACACCCAAAACACAACAACAAAATAGAAAATAAACAAGTAGGAGTCCATCAAACTAAAAAGCTTCTGCCTAGTGAAGAAATGGGCAAAAGACATGAAGAGACATTTCTCCAAAGAAGACATCCAGATGGCCAACCAACATATGAAAAAATGCTCAACATCACTCATCATCAGGGAAATACAAGTCAAAACCACAATGAGATACCACCTTGCACCTCTCAGAATGGCTAACATTAACAACTCAGGCAACAACAGATGTTGGTGAGGATGCAGAGAAAGAGGATCTTTTGCACTACTGGTGGGAATGCACACTGGTGCAGCCACTCTGGAAAACAGTATGGAGGCTCCTCAAAACATTAAAAATAGAACTACCCTACAACCGAGCAATTGCACTACTAGGTATTTATCCAAGGGATACAGGTGTACTGTTTCGAAGGGGCACATGCACCTCCAAGTTTATAGCAGCACTATCAACAATAGCCAAAGTATGGAAAGAGCCCAAATGTCCATCGATGGATGAATTGATAAAGAAGATGTGGTATATATATACAATGAAGTATTACTCGGTAACCAAAAAGAATGAAGTCTTGCCATTTGCAACTACGTGGATGGAACCAGAGGGTATTATGCTAAGCGAAATTAGAGAAAGACAAATATCATATGACTTCACTCATATGAGGACTTTAAGATATAAAACAAATGAACATAAGGGAAGGGAATCAAAAATAATTTAAAAAAACAGGGAGGGGGACAAAACATAAGAGACTCTTAAATATAGAGAACAAACAGAGGGTTGCTGGAGGGGTTCTGGGAGGGGGGATGGGCTAAATGGGTAAGGGGCATTAAGGAATCTACTCCTGAAATCACTGTTGCACTATATGCTAACTAACTTAGATGTAAATTTAAAAAATAAATTAAATAAAAATTAAAAAAAAATTTTTTTAAACTAAAGAAGAAAAAAAAGTAGAGTGTACTTGTTGTGATGAGCACCAAGTGTTGTATGGAAGTGCTGAGTTAGTAGATTATACACTTGAAACTAATATTACACTATAGGCCAACTGGAATTAAAATAAAAACTTTTTTAAAAAGTGAAAAAAAAATAAATTGGAAAAAAATTAAAAACTTAAAAAATGAAAAGCTTCTGCACAGCAAAGCAAATGATCAACAAAATAAAAACTTACTAGATGGGATAAAATATCTGTAAATCTGTTAAGATGTTAAATATCCAAAATACATGAAAAACTCCTACAACTTAATAGGAAAAACACCCCAATAATCTAATTAAAAATGTGCAAAGGAACTGAACATTTTTCCAAAGAAGATATACAAATGGCCCACAGACACATGGAAATATGTTCAAGATCAGTAATCATCAGGGAAATGCACATCAAAACCACAATGAGATATCACCTCACACCTATTAGAATGGCTAATATTCAAAAAAAGAGAGAGAGCGAGGTAACAAATGCTGGCATGGATGTGGAAAAAAGAAAGCACTTGTGCACTGTTTGGTAGGATTACAAATTGGTACAGCCATTATGGAAAACAGTATGAAGGTTCATCAAAATATTTAAAATAGATCTACCATATGATCTAGTGATTCTACCTCTGGATATATATCAAAAGAAAACAAAATCACTATGTCGAAGAGATATCTGTATCCTGATGTTCACAATAGCATTGTTTACAATAGCCAAGAAATACAAACAACCTAAGTGTTCATCAGCAGATGAATGCATAAAGAAAATGAAGTATGTATATATAGTGGAATAGTACTGAGCCATAAAAAAGGTAAATCCTGCCATGTGTGACAATGTGAATGGACCTTGAGGGCATTATGCCAAGTGAAATAAGTCAGAGAAAGACAACGACCGCATGATGTCACGTATATGAGGAATCTAAAAAAAAAAAAAAAGATTAAAGAAAAACTCAGAAAAAGAGATCAGATTTGTGGTTATCAGAGACAGGGTATAGGGGATAAGAAGCTAGAGGAAGGTGGTCAAAAGATGCAAAATTTGAGCTATAAGATAAGTAAATACTAGAAAGGTAATATACACCATGATGACTACAGTCAACACTGCTGTATGGTATGTTTGAAATGTGGTAAGAGAGTAAATCCTAAAAGTTCTCATCACAAGGAATAAAACATTTTTTTCTTTCTGTATTTGTATGAGACAATGGGTATTAAATAAACTTATTAACTAATGGGTATTAACTAAACTTATTGTGGTAATCATTTCACTATATAAGTCAAGTTATTATGCTGTACACCTTAAACATACAGTGCTGTATGTCAATTATATCTTGATAAATTAAAAGAAAACAAAAGAACTAGAAAAAAAGTGTTAACAATAGAAATAATAATTCCTAAATCCTTTAAGGCATTTTGAGCATTGAAAATTGTTCAGGGTATGACAGGGATGTCCACTGTCACAGCTGTTGTTTAACATAGTGTTGAAAGTTCTAGCATCAGCAAACAGACAACAAAAGGAAACCAAAGGCATCAAAATTGGCAATGGTGAAGTCAAGCTTTCACTTTTTGCAGATGACATGATATTATACATAGAAAACCCAATGGACTCCATGAAAAGTCTGCTAGAACTGATACATGAATTCAGCAAAGTCCCAGGATACAAAATTAATGTGCAGAAATCAGTTGCATTCTTATACACTAATAATGAAGCAACAGAAAGACAAATAAAGAATCTGATCCCATTCACAATTACACCAAGAAGCATAAAATACCTAGGAATAAACCTAACCAAAGATGTAAAAGGTCCGTATGCTGAAAACTATAGAAAGCTTATGAAGGAAATTGAAGAAGATATAAGGAAATGGAAAAACATTCCATGCTCATGGATTGGAAGAATAAATATTGTTAAAATGTCAATACTACCCAAAGCTATCTACACATTCAATGCAATCCCAATCAAAATTGCACCAGCATTCTTCTCAAAGCTAGAACAAGCAATCCTAAAATTTGTATGGAACCACAAAAGACCCTGAGTAGCCAAAATAATATTGAAGAAGACCAAAGCAGGAGGCATCACAATTCCAGACTTTAGCCTCTACTACAAAGCTGTAATCATCAAGACAGCATGGTATTGGCACAAAAACAGACACATAGACCAATGGAATAGAATAGAGACTCCAGAATTAGACCCACGAAAGTATGGCCAACTAATCTTTGACAAAGCAGGAAAGAATATCCAATGGAAAAAAAAGAAGTCTCTTTAACAAATGCTGCTGGGAGAACTAGACAGCAACATGCAGAAGAATGAAACTAGACCACTTTCTTACACCACTCACAAAAATAAACTCAAAATGGATAAAGGACCTGAATGTGAGACAGCAAACCATCAAAACCCTAGAGGAGAAAGCAGGAAAAAAAACCTCTCTGACCTCAGCCACAGCAATTTCTTACTTGACACATCTCCAAAGGCAAGGGACTTAAAAGCAAAAATGAACTATGGGGCCTCATGAAGATAAAAAGCTTCTGCACTGCAAAGGAAACAATCAACAAAACTAAAAGGCAACCAATGGAATGGGAAAAGATATTTGCAAATGACATATCGGACAAAGGGCTAGTATCCAAAATCTATGAAGAACTCACCAAACTCCACACCCGAAAAACAAATAATCCAGTGAAGAAATGGATAGAAAACATGAATAGACACTTCTCTAAAGAAGACATCCAGATGGCCAACAGGCACATGAAAAGATGCTCAATGTCACTCCTCATCAGGGAAATAAAAATCAAAACCACACTGAAATACCACCTCACGCCAGTCAAAGTGGCTAAAATCAGGAGACTATAGATGCTGGAGAGGATGTGGAGAAACGGGAACCCTCTTGCACTGTTGGTGGGAATGCAAACTGGTGCAGCCACTCTGGAAAGCAGTGTGGAGGTTCCTCAAAAAATTAAAAATAGATCTACCCTATGACCCAGCAATAGCACTGCTAGGAATTTACTCAAGGGATACAGGAGTGCTGATGCGTAGGGGCACTTGTACCCCAATGTTTATAGTAGCAGTCTCAACAATAGCCAAATTATGGAAAGAGCCTAAATGTCCAAGAACTGATGAATGGATAAAGAAATTGTGGTTTATATACACAATGGAATACTACGTGGCAATGAGAAAGAATGAAATATGGCCTTTTGTAGCAATGTGGATGGAACTGGAGAATGTTATGCTAAGTGAAATAAGTCATACAGAGAAAGACAGACACCATATGTTTTCACTCTTATGTGGAACCTGAGAAGCTTAACAGAAGACCATGGGGGAGGAGAAGGAAAAAAAGAAAAGTTAAAGAGGGAGGGAGCCAAAGCTTTAGACACTCTTTAAAAATGAGAGTGGGGCGCCTGGGTGGCTCAGTCGGTTAAGCGGCAGACTTCGGCTTGGGTCATGATCTCGCGGTCCGTGAGTTCGAGCCCCGCATCGGGCTCTGTGCTGACAGCTCAGAGCCTGGAGCCTGTTTAGGATTCTGTGTCTCCGTCTCTCTGACCCTCTCCCATTCATGCTCTGTCCCTCTCTGTCTCAAAAATAAATAAACGTTAAAAAAATCTGAGAATAAACTGAGGGTTGATGGGGGGTGGGAAGGAGGGGAAAGTGGGTGATGGGCATTGAGGAGGGCACCTGTTGGGATGAGCACTGGGTGTTGTATGGAAACCAACTTGACAATAAGTTTCATTAAAACAAATAGTAAATAAATAAATAAAAGTTTATATAAATAAAAAAAGAAAATTGTTCAGGGTATATATTGCTGAGTCAGATTATGTTTTTATTCAAATCAGTCTTAGGACCTATAAAAATATAAAGTATCAAACCAATTTCATTGAGATTTATTTCTACCTAGAAGACAGTGCTTCCAGAATGAAAAGAAAATGTCCTTTATTAATAACATAAGGATTTTAATACGTCATTGGTAGACTAACTATGAGAATCCAATTTGATGAAACTTTCACTTAAAACAGAATAAAGAAATTTGGGTGTTTTGCTTTCCGGGGGGGAGGGTTGTATTTACTTGTGTTCTGGGTTATTTGAAATTCTACCATGGTGCCCCAGATTCTCATACTTTAATGAACATCAGAATCACCTCAGGTTACTTTTAATATTCAAGTTCTTAGCCCTTAACCCCAGAGCATCTGATTCTTTAGGTCTGAGTGAAATGAAATAATATGCATTTTTCACCAACATTCCAGATAACATTAATGTAGGTAATCCTTAACACTCATTTTGAGGAACACTTGTAGCCTAAACAAAATGCACATTCACTTTAGGAAAAATTACCTGTTTTTATCATGTGGATAATCTAAAGAAACTCATATTTATTTTCATGTATAGACCATAACTGTTTCACTTCTGAAAAGAAAAATCTTCCCTTAACTTGAATTTTTGTTCACTTTGAGCGTCACACCTTATGAATACATGTATCTTACAGAGCTTGGAATATCAGTTTGACATAGTTTTCATGACAAACGTCCATATGATTTATATATTTGTTTCATTAGAGGCTTTGACAGCTGTTTAAATGATCACTTGATAGTACAATAGCAATGCTTTTTCATTTCCTTTGTCTATGAAAATATTTACTTTGAAACCCCAGGAATTACCAAACCTCTCCTATTTTTAGGATCTTCATGTGAAAAAGGAAGGATTTCCTGAAATTTCCTTGGGAATTTTCCCAAGGATATTTACTAACTGTATCTTGTCTATTCCTTTCCATTACTCCTATAAAAAGTCATATTTCTTTACACACAGTAACAGAGAGCACTATAAACACAAACTTGCAAGATTATGTAGCATTCAAGCCAGATAAAACTTGGAAAACAACTATATGTCTTTCAGAGAATTGCCTTTCAGCAGCATTGAAAATGTATAGTTCAGATACCAAATAGCAGATAAATGCAATGCTTTCCAAGATGGAACATAAGGTCTCAGTCTATTTTAAGAGGAAGAAAAGATTGGAAAATATCCCAGAAATGTCATTGTGGGAGCAGGTCGAACAACCCACTAGTATAAAAAGAATTAAAAAAAAAAAGCAATCACATCACACATTTATTAAATTTAGGGAAGACAGTAGAATAAAAAGGGTTAGATTTCCTTAGGGAAAATATTCAAGTGAAACTTAGTTCTGGACTGTAATTGAATATTACAGTTTTGTAGATGTTGTTCAGAATCATAGGAACAGAAGGGACCACAGATACTCATCTCGTCATTTTCCTCCTTTAGTTGAGACCTACCACTAAATCACCTAAGATTACTAAATAATCTATCTCAGTTTTAATGCTTGCAGAAGAATAAATCTTATAAGTCCCACATTCATCTGATCAATAACCAATGCATGGGTTGAATCTATTTCATTCCTTCTTTTATTTAATCCAAAAATTACTGATTAAGGCCCTTCTATGTTTTGGTTTGCAACCTGGCCCTCATCCATGGCAGACAAGGAAAGACTGAAAAAAGAGGCAAGCCACTCCAGATTGGTAGGTAGAAGGTTGAATAAGTAAGGGAACTTATTCATGAGGCTTATCTTGGGTGGCTGCAAGACAGGTAGATCTTGGCACCTGCTTGCTAGATTCTTAAAAGTTTATATAGAGGTCTATGGGGTTTAGTCACATATACCACCCAGATCATCTGAACAACACATTGCTCTCTCAAGGCTGTGTCCTTGAAAATGGTTCCCATCATGGGAACAGTGGAGAAAGTGTACATTCTAAGCATGAGAGAGGATAGCAGAAGGCTCTGATTGTCCAAGTCCAGCTCGCTGGTCAACCAGCAGTCACATCTTGTCAATTACCTCCTCTAACACTGTGTTCAAGATGCATTATGGCCAAAACCCCCAAATAAAAACTAGGAAACTTAGTCAATCACTAAGGCATCTTAGATACATACATCAAATGTCAGATTTATTTCAGTGAGGTAGACCCTATACAAAACTATGAATTTTAACTGTTTGCTTGCATTATTTTTCCTGTTTCAATATCTGCCATCTCTACCCCCAAATCACAATATAAAGATTGATGGGAACTTAAAATGTCCAGCTCAAGAATCCTTAAATACTTGCTTCATCTGCAGCCTCTGAACATTTAATTTGTTGATTGTTTTATTTTGTTTTTTTTTTTGGCGGGGGTTTTGTTTTTGTTTTTAGTTATGCCTTTATTTTTTATTAAGTTGTAGAAACTATTATTAAAGGTGTTACCTATTTGCATGCCATGTGTTTTATGTTTTTGTTTTATTTAAATTCAAGTTAGTTAACATACAATGTAGTATTTTCAGGAGTAGAATCCAGTGATTCATCACTTCCATAGAACACCCAGTGTCCCAACAAGTGTCCTCCTTAATGCCCATCACCCATTTAGCCCATACCGTCACCCATCTCCTGTCCAGCAACCCTCAGTTTGTTCTCTGTATTTAAGAGTCTCTTATGGCTTGCCTCCCTCTCTGCTTTTATCTTATTTTTCCTTCCCTTCCCCAATGTTCATCAGTTTTGTTTCTTAAATTCCACATACGAGTGAAATCATATGATATTTGTTTTCTCTGACTGACTTATTTCATTTAGCAGAATACACTCTAGTTCTATTCACATTGTATCAAATGACAAGATTTCATTCTTTTTGATTGCTGTGTAATATTCCATTGTATATACAAACCACATAATTTGTTGGTATTTGATAAGCCAATGATATTCACAAATCCATAACCTGTAGGTGCTATTGGTATGAATTTATATTTAATCAGAAATAACATATACTGTTATAAGAGAAGAAAACATTCAAGTTACTGTTGTCCTCTCCAACACCTTATTCAAATGGGACAGAATAATAGGCCAAAGATGGAGTATAAAGTGAATACTGACTATCTCTACTTACCAGAAGATCCAGAGGCAATTTTTTTCAAGGGGTAAAGTTTTGCTAGAAAGGAGGGAGGAAGTATTGACTACTCTACCATCTGTTGAGCTACACATTTATAAGGGAAATATGTGTCCTCTCTAAACTAATGTATTCCAATATTACAAGTTCATGCATGATTGATGGGCATTTGGAGCCTCTCCTCTGCTTATCAGCAGAATCCAGTGTCATAAATTCCTTCAACTCTGTCTTCTCTAATCTGATTCTGGAATAAAAGGATTAGGTTCTCCAAATATATAATATGCTTATTCTATGCTCTCGTTCTATCACATGCTTTCAAATGATTTGTCTTTGTCATGTTTCCCAGGGCCAGAATGATCCATTGTATATATTTTTCATCCAGAATCTTGTCTGAAGTATTCAAAGTAAAAATTAGTTCGATTTGATCTTTAATTGATGATAATGTTATTAAGAAAATTGACTCACTTCACCAGACCAGGGTTTTTGTTTCTGTTTCTGTTTTTATTTGCTCCTATGCATTCCTACAGACTCTCTTGTTTCCATCTGTCTCTTAATTCAAGCTACCACCGCAGGAAATTCTTCCTGGGGTCTGACTAACTTCACACAGGACCTCCATCCCACCCTACATGCCTGTTTTCTCCAGTTCCAAGCTTTACTGTGGATATATTTTAAAACTTTTTGAAAGAAATAAAACAGACCTAAGTAAATGGGCAGATATGTCATATCCAATAGCAACAAAGGTTCTCATGGACCTTGACAAGCAGACACTAAAAGTTAAATGGAAAAACACAAGGCCAAGAAGAGCCAAAATATTTTTGAAGATCAAGATGAATGCCTAGTCCTGCATTATAAAACTAGAAAAATTAAAACAGTGTGGTATTCATGTAGAGAAAGACAAATAGACCAACGGACAGAAAAGAGAACTCAGAAACTGGGTCCTCTGTACTTTGAAGTACGTGGGATATGACAGAGGAAGCATTTCAAGACACTAGGTAAATGGCAGAATACTCAGTAAATGACACTGGAGAAATATGCTCTCCATATGAATAAAAATAAAATTAGATCCTTACTTACACCACATGAAAAAAATTTTCTAAGTGGACTAAAGAACTAAATGTCAAAAATAAACTTCAAACTTTTTGAAATAAGCATAGGTGATCTTTTTAATGAATTCATTGTTTGGGATAATTTCCTAAACAAGACACATAAGCACTAATTGTGAAAAAAGATGGATACAGTTCACTAATTTAAAATTAAGTACTTCTGCCAAATAAAAGACTTTTCTTTTCAGTGATAATGCAAGCTAGTCTGGGCAAGGATATACATAAAAATATATAAAAATTATACAGTATGCAAAGTATAGATTATATAATTGATATTAAAATATAATTATCGTAGTATATAAATATATAACAAAGGATTACTATTGAGAATCCAGAGAGAACTCCTATAGATCGATTTAAATGACACAATTGCAATAAAATATTAAAATGGCAAAGGATATAAATAATTTACAGACTGAGATATACACATGGTTATTAACAAGTATATGAATGCTCCCTGTCCTAACTACCAATTAGGGAAATAAAAATGTAAAGAAATTGACCTTTCATATCAATCAAATTTGCTAAACTTAGAGTTCAAGTTATAATAATTGTAAGAAAACAGGAATTCTTACTACAGTACCTGTGAAAGTACAAATCTGTGAAATTTGTCAACATCTAGGCAATTAAATGTGCTTAGCCTACCATCAAGCAATTCCTCCTCCCAAGAATACATAATAAACTATAGAATTCTAGGGGAATTCCTCAGGAAACTCTCTTACATATACACAAGAAAACATGCAAAAATGTTTATTGTAACAAAAGATTGAAAACAATTTCAAATCAGATAAATTGTGGAATTATATATAATACTATGTAACAGTAAAAATGAATGAATTACAGCTCTATAATTGCATTGTTTAGATATCTCAAAAAACTAATGGTGAATGAAAGAAGCAAGTTAGAGAGTATTAAATATGTTATAACACTGCCTAGGTAAAGTTTAAAAACTTTAAACATTAAATGGCATAAACTGCATGCAAACTTAGGATGAATTTGGCCAACAGACAAGCTGGAAAACTAGTTTTCCAATTTATTACTGATTTATTTAGGGTAAATGTATTTTCTAGTTCATGAAGAGTAAGAGGGTGTTGGATTTATTACTGATTTATTGCTGATTTTTATTTTATTTGTTTCATAGAGAGTAGATAAAGTTTAAAAAAAGAAACTTTAGAAGATTTCATATCAAATCCTTACAGATTAAATAAATGAATCATTAAAAAGCACATTATTTTTATTTTTATTTTTTTAATTTTTTTTTTTCAACGTTTATTTATTTTTGGGACAGAGAGAGACAGAGCATGAACGGGGGAGGGGCAGAGAGAGAGGGAGACACAGAATCGGAAACAGGCTCCAGGCTCTGAGCCATGAGCCCAGAGCCTGACGCGGGGCTCGAACTCACGGACCGCGAGATCGTGACCTGGCTGAAGTCGGACGCTTAACCGACTGCGCCACCCAGGCGCCCCAAGCACATTATTTTTAAAGATGACTAAATTTAAGGGTGCCTGGGTGGCTCAGTTGGTTAAGTGACCGATCTTGGTTTCAGCTCAGGTCACGTTCTCAGTTTTGTGAGTTTATGCTGCACGTCAGGCTCTTCACTAATGGTGTGGAGCTTGCTTGGGATTCTCTCCCTCTCTCTCTACCCCCCACCTACTCACACTGTCTCTGTCTCTCTCAAAATAAATAAAAACAACTTAAAAAATAAAGATGACTGAAGTTTAGTGAACCCAAAATTTGGTATTGATTACCACCTAACTTATCCTTAATAATTTTGAAAATGTTCCAGATATTTATAACATCCCAAACTGAAGTAAGGTTGCTGACTCATCTAATCATTTCTATATTTCACATAACTCCAAGTCAACTATATGAATAAAAATGATTTGCAATTTTAACATGGTGATAACACAACTTTTTTAATGTTTATTTATTTTTGAGATACAGAGATCACGCCTGAGTTGGGGAGAGGCAGAGAAAGTGGGGTACAGAGGATCTGAAGTAGGGACTGCATTGACAGCAGAGAGCCCCAGACAGGGCTCAACTCACGAACCATGAGATCATGACCTGAGCTAAAGTTGGACACTTAAACAACTGAACCACCCAGGCACACTTATGATAGCATAACTTTGATAAAAACAAATATCCTTAATAATTTTTATTATTTATCTTATGCATAAACATACTAACATTTACATTGGACTGAGAAAAATTCTCTTTACTTCTAAATCCATGAGTAAATCCAAAGGCAAGAGCTAATTGATGAGAAAATGGCATTCCACAACTTTTTTTTTAAACAGTCTGGGATGTAAGTTTCACTAATTTGTAACTTCCTTGGAAGCACAGAAGTCTATATTAAATCTTGTCACATTTTAATCTACATTTAATTATCATAGATCAGTCTTCAAATGCCTACTGATGAGAAAGAAAATCACATGGCATATAATAACCAAGGAGCACAGAAAAATTTGCAAGGCATCTCTTCCTTTGCTTCTGTGGTAAAACTAATCAATATTCTCTTGCAGTCTTCCAAAATTGATAAACTCAAAATACAATAAAACCAACCTTTCAGTATAGATCACTATAGGAGAACTTTCAACAATTGTTGACACTACAGGTTGCATGAAAGCTTTTGCTTCCTTTGGGTTATCACATTCCAGCAGCAAGGCTCTTGGGATGTTTATATTGCTATTAGGGAGTTTCCTGAGAATACTGCCTCCCCTAACAAACAGAATGATGGCTCAGCTCCTCCTTACAAACCATGAGAATATCAGATACATCTATCATCGGGCTACCACTCCTTCCAAGGAAAACCTGCTGATGAAATATGCCAATGCTTCTGTTTGTGCCAGAAACACTATACTCCGTATCACATAACCCACCACCTCCATTGCCCTTGCATTGCACCTGATTGGGAAATGGATGGTATCTGACTCAAGGTGAGACCGTCTTTTAGCTGTTCAGTGGCCCGTAAGGTAGCTCATTGTGAAAAGCTTATCGGAGTTCATTAAAATCTCACTCTGGGAACTGGAAACATTGTAAAATTCTGTGTCAGTGTAGGACCTAAAAATACAAGAATGCTCACATAGAAGCCATGAGGCAAAAGAGAGAACATGAGGCCAGATTAAGGAAGGAAGAAAGAAATGCGGGTGGGTGGAGGATGCTAAGGAAAACCATAGTAAAGGCAGCAGGTTTTAGTTGAAAGACCACTCACTAGCGACAGGGAGAAGCTGGGTGTTACTGGCGGAGGGGCACCGCCCAGCTTGCTGAGAAAGCCTTACCTGACCCAAATTGTCCATCTTGCACTTAGTCTCCATTTTTGTTACAGATATCCTTAAAATAACACCCTCTTACTTGAACTAGATGGGTGATTTAGGATTGGAAATAATCGTTGTTTTTACTACATTTTAGAGAATGACAAACAGTGCAAAGTTGATGAAACCACATTACAAACTCAGTCTCTAGGCTCTCTTATTCTGCTTACAGGATTTCTTTTGTACCTTTATGATTAATTTTTATATTTACTACTACTTTTGGATAAACAACTCAAACCAAATGGGGAATACAGAAGTAACCAAGAAATTTGAGAAGTGAGTATAGTATTTATGATATTCTTATCCACTCATACATGACTTGGACTTTTATGCTGGCAGACCATTACAAGGAGAAGCAGATAATGGAGAGTAAGATACAACCCCTTAATTCTGTTGGTTACCAGACAATTGAGCCATGTCAATTATACAAAAGAGAAAGAGAACTCAGGTCCCATTTTTGAACTCAAATATTTTCCATTTCTCACATCTGAACTGTTCCTGAGTTTTACATAACAATGCCAAATAGGAAAAAAACCTCAGAAATATTTTGGAGTGTAGCTTCACTTACAAAAAGAATAATAATAAAAGGAAAAGGCAATTGAACAAAATATTCCCCACAAGTGATCCCACATTCCCCAAGGAAGTTATTTATAGTTGGTTCCAGAGTCACATATTTGATTTTTATGGCTTAAAAAAAACTGCCATCAGAGTTTTCAGAAAGAACTTCTGTTTTTCATGCTGCAGATATCAGAGAGTCAATGACCTTGAATGTGAGGGGGAAAAAAAAGATTCTCTTTTTCTGAGATACACATAATTATTTCTAAGTCTGTAGTGCCTAGCATGTTTTAAACTTTTAAAGCATTCTTCTTATGATTTTGCAGTCTTTATGGCCATCCACAAAACTATTAATTGGTTCTAGATTACAAATGCAATTTTTCACAGAATTCCTATGTTTCTTTCCCTCTTTTCCTTTTTTTTTTAAATTTTTAAACGTTTATTTATTTTTTGAGAGACAGGGAGAAACATAGCACAAGCAGGGGAGGGGCAGGGAGAGAGGAAGACACAGAATCAAAGCAGGTTCCAGGCTCTGAGCTGTCAGCACAGAGCCCGTTGTGGGGCTCAAACTCACGAACCACGAGATCATGACCTGAGCTGAGGTTGGATGCTTAACCAACTGAGCCACCCAGGGGCCTACTTTCCCTCTTTTACAAATACAAAACTTGAAGAATTCTTCATAAATTTCTATTAACTCACAACATTCTCCTAAGCAATAATTACAACTAATAAATCATTTGTAACTGTAAAACCATAGTATATTAAACTAAAATAGCAACAGGATAAAGTCATTTTAAAATAAGCTTGTTCAACTGTTACTCAAACTTGTGTATACTTTATATTCTTGACATTTAGCTTTTCCTTATTAAGTATAAATCCAGATCAAAACTATACTTAAAAGTGTCACTTTTTCTGCCAAAGTATAAAAAAGAAATGGATAGCAGTATTAAAATTATTTTATATCACTACCAATTGTGAATACTTTTATCCCAAGAATTAACATTTAGTATTCAATTTTCATGTTAGCCTCATTGACTCACAATGACGCAGCTATCCAACCATATCAAAAATTAAAGTCTTTAAGTAATCATGCTTGAGAAAAAAAGGTAGATAGCAAATTAGATCAACAATCTGTATTAACCTTAGTTAAGTGGCATAACTCATAAAGACATTGTCTTTGAAACGTAGATAGCAAATTAGATCAACAATCTGTATTAACCTTAGTTAAGTGGCATAACTCATAAAGACATTGTCTTTGTTGTCTAACTGCAGAACCCAACATGATATACACCCAAAAGTCCTAACAAGTTGCTCCAAAGCATTCACAATGTTCCAAAAAATTACTTTATAAACTCCAATAGAAATTTATTATTTTAAAACATGCTGCTAAGTATTGGTATTAGAGTAAAACTTAAACATGATAAAACAAATAAACACCAAAGTTATTGGAGAAAATTTTAGAAATACACACACCAAATTCTGGAAAAAGGCAAGGATATCCACTATTACTGCTATTTGTTATTCAGTATAGTACAGGACATCTTGGTAAATAATTAGTTTATTAAAATAAAATGTATATAAGAATTTAAAAGAAAAATGAATTTGACTTAGCAGTTAACAACTATCTAAATAAAATCAACAAGCTATTAAACTGCTAAAATTAGTAAGTAAAGTAAATTTATTGCATTTGAAATCCAACTTCATTTTTCCCCTTTGCTCATTTGCTTTGTTTCTTAAATTCCACATAGGAGTGAAATTGCATGGTATTTGTCTTTCACTGACTGATGTATTTCACTTAGCATGATACTCTCTGGTTCCATCCATGATGACAAACCATTTTAAAGATGTCAATTTTCTCCCAACTTAATGTATATGTTCAGTAAAATTCCTATTAAAATCCCAGAAATAATAATTTTGGAATATGACATAGTGAATTATAAATATACATAGAAAAATAAAAATCTGTGAATAGCTATGAATTTTTTTAAAAGAACACATCTAGAGATCCCTTTCCAGATCTTAAGACATACTTTAAAACCATGAAACCAGTATCAGTACAGGAAACAGATGAGGAAACCAATGAAATTCAATAGCAAGCCTAGAAATACCCAACATAAATGCAAGGTTAGTATATGAATGTAATGGGATCACAAATCAGTGGGAAATGGACTAATAATTTAGTAGATAGTACTGAGAGCACTGGCTTATTACACAGAGAAAAACATATTTGGATACCTTCCTATACCATATATGTAGATGAACTCCAAATTGATAAAAAACCTAAAATTAAAGTAAATATAAAAAGCCATGTAGAAGCATAAGGCCTCTACTACACAAATCATGAGAAAAAAATTAATGGATATTTATTCTACACAAAAGTTAAAGACTTCATTTGAAAAAGACACCAAAGTTGGCAGAATGGTTCCAGACTAGAAGAAAGTAGTTGAAATATTTAAGTCTGACAAAGGATTAATTGCAATAGAATACAATAAAGTATTATAAATTATTTTATTTTATAAACAAAAATTATTAAACACAAAAGAAAAATGGTCTAAGAACATGAAAAGGAAATTCACTAATGCAGAAGCCCAAATGATTAATAAGAATATGAAGAGATGTTCAACCTCCCTAAGGATCAGAGAGAAAGCAAATGAAAACTAATATGAAATACCGTTACACAGTGATCAGAATGGTAAAAATTGGAACATGAATAATAGCAAGTGCTAGCAAGGATATAAGAAAATTGTAACATCCATTGTTAGTGGAAATGTAAACTGCAACAGACATTCTGGAAAACATAAAATTATGTACCATGACCAATCTTGAATACAAACTACAGAGAAACTCAGACAAAATGTTCATCACAGCGTGACTTTTCATAGCTTCATGCATCACTGAAGAAAGTATAAGTACAAAAACTCCCATACAGAGTAGCATTAACTAGATGCTTATTTTAAAAAAAGAGGAGGTGCATGCGTCCCAATGTTTACAGCAGCATTATTAACAATAGCCAATTTATGGAAAGAGCCCGATGTCCATTGATTGATGAATGCATAAGGAAGATGTGGTACACACACACACACACACACACACACATACACACAGGAATATTACTCAGCCATCAAAAGAAATGAAATCTTGCCATTTGCAAGACAGATGGAGCTAGAGTGTATTATGTTAATTAAGTAAAGGAAGTCAGTCAGAGAAAGATAAACACCAAATAATTTCACTCAAAGGTAGGATTTAAGAAACAAAACAGAGAAACATAGGGGAAGGGAAAAAAAGAAAGGGAAACAAACCATATGAGACTCAACCATAGAGAACAAACTGAGGGTTGATGGAGGTGAGGTGGGTGGGGGATGGGCTAAATGGGTGATGAGTATTGAGGAGGGCACTTCCTGTGTTGAGCACTGGGTGTTATATGTAAGTGATGAATCAGTAAATTCTACTCCCAAAACCATTATTACTCTACATGTTAACTAACTAGAATGTAAGTAAAAGTTTGAAAAAAAATAAAATTAAATTAAAAAATTAAAAGAAGGGAAAGTAACGTTCGTGCCAATAGCACGGGTCTCCTTTAGCTACACAAATGTGCTTTGTTATAACAATATAAAAGCAAAGCAGAATACTCTTCAGTAATCAAAAGAGAAAATGGAGATTTAAAAAAAAAATCTCCTCAGCATCTCGATCATTTTGGATCTTTAGCACTTCGTACAGTGTACATAGTATGTATGTCACAAATATTAACATGAATGAATGATGCTACTGGCTCCTATTAATGTTCACTGTAATAGGGTTTTCTTCTCTCCTGTTTTCCAGTTTTGCTAGGCAGAATAATGATTCTATAATGTAGTTTCGTTTACTAAGTTGTTGGCATTCCACATTTTCAATTCATATTTCTCCTTTAGCCAAAGTTCATATAAAGACACTTTTCTTGTGTTGTGCAAAAGTAATCATCTTTGTCAAGTCTTCCAATGAGCTAACATTCCATGATAAATTTAACTCACTGTACTATTTTAATCACTAAATTGTACTTTACGTTCATATCTTGTGAGTGTCAATAGATCACTGGTTTAATAGAGTGTAATAAATGGGTTCTTAATTGATTATTGTTCTCATTAATCACTGCACTTCCACAAAGAAGATCTGTGAAATACACAGACATAATGTGATGCCCCAGAGCACAGAGTAAAGAATGGATGTGAAGCTTAGGAATATAATTTTGAAAACCCAGGAAAAATAAACCCTAGAGTATCACGTATTAGAATCATATTGATAGTGGAATTTTTTTGACCCAGTCTGCAACCACAAAGTATAATTTGGCTTTAAGAAATATCTATAATAAAGAATAGTTCCTCAAGGTGTAATTTCCTGATGAAAACGGGTTTTTGCCCCCACACAGCAATATGTTTCAAGATATCCCAGGTGTTTTAACTGATAGCCATTGATATTTCAAACTGTGGCTATGCACTGCACTGCTATTTCTGCAAGAGATAGTGATGGTTATTTGGTATAATGCAGACTTAAAGCACTCCATAATATAAAGGAATAGTTTTCGAAAACAGCTTTAAGTTCCGCTATCACTACTAAATAACCAATGACAAAGAGATATTCACCTACCCTTTTAAAATGTATTTTATTTAAAACATCCTTGCAGGGGAGGAAAAAGTCCTTTTATTCCAAGCAGTTGACAAGAACACTGGAAACATTGAGAAAATTGTACTCATTTCTTCTGAATAGTAAATCAATTGCTTCATCATATCTTTTTCTGTCTTTGTAACACTCACAATGCTATAATGGGCAACCATTTTTAAAAGATCTTCATTAATCCGCTATATAACTGGGGAAACCAAAGGTTAGGAAGTTATAATTTAACAAGATTCAAAAGGGTAGAACAAGGCAAAAATAGGACTTAAATCCTGATGTTTTGACTCTAATTAAATGCTCTTGACATTACAGCCTAGCAGATTCTTTACTATGGGTACAAAGTACCCTATAATGTTATCCTCCTCTCTCAAAACTATATCTTTCTCTTTATTCCAAAAGCCTGAAGCCTTTAAAGTGTGTTTGTATATGGAAAGAGCTCAAGGCTGAGGGTATGGGAAATCATTACAATTCCTTTTTTTGAGCACTTTCTTCAAAGACCTTTAGAAAATGCATGCTATAATACTTTGTTCTTATTTCATATAAATTGTTTAATAATGGCATATCATAAAGGTCCACATGTCATACAACGTGGCAGGTGAACAATGCACTCATACTATGTTGGTGGTCAAGTCCCAGTTTGTCCCCTGTGAGTGCTTTGTTGCTCTGGGACTAGGCACTTCGATTCCTAAAAAGCTGTCAAGAGGATTTAGCTACCAATGAATCAGGCTTCACTTACCTAGAATACCTCAGTGATAACAAATGAAGTCATTTATGTCTCAGATCTTTGGCCTGTCAAATAAAATCCCCAATGAAGTAACACTACTCATAAAGCAATGGCAGAATAGAGTCATGTGTCTCTCCTTTTTCTGCTCCTTATTCCCCATCACTCTGGCCCCCCATCTCTAGTTACAGAAGTAGGAAATAAAGGCAAAAATAAAGTGAATATCCTTTAAAGTGTCATTACAAATGTGAAATAAAATCTAGTTAAAAAATAGGCTCTTAAAATGAATTCAATACATTGCTCATTAGTCTTCTGGCTAAATGACTTTTAATGACTTGATCCGGAAGCTCCTGCTCTCAAAGCACATTAGTGCACCCCACCTTGGAGGCATGCATATATATATCGCAGGCTTGGACAGTCGGTATCCCATTCCCCAGCTGCATCCAAGATATATACCAGATACAAATCTTCACTCTGTGAACATTTTTAGAGCTGTGGGAAGATTTTTAGAGCTATCCCTCTTCCCTTTGTATATTAAGCTATAAGAACCATGTAAGCCTAGAATTGTCAGTGGCCACCTTGCCATGTTGTAGAATGAGACTCAGATGCAGAAGAAATCAGAGACAAGGTATGGACAGAAATGAAATCCTGATCATATAGTTGAAAACACACAAGAAGCTATTCTTGAAGACTGATGCCTCTCGACTTTTCAGCAATGTGAGGCAATACATTCTCTTTTTGAGATTAAGCTCTATTGAGTCAAGTTTCTACCACTTGCAACCAAGAGTAGACTAAAGGATTATGACAAACACCGAGAAAATTTTAAAGTGGTCTACAAACGTAAGGAATTTCTATTGTTGCCAAATAAAGGCAAGAAGTTTCTCCCAAATACTCAGTTTGATCTGATTCAAGTGACTCTGTCATTCTTTAATATAATTTCCAACTCAATTCTCACTATCTTTATACTGGATAAGCCAGTATGACTATTATATGAGATTGAAATAAAATTTAAATAAAATCAACATAGAATTACCCAAACTTAACTGCAAAGGCCATGGAAGAAATTTAAAAGTGTCATGAAAGCAGTGTACTTGTGACATGGAGAAACACTATTCTGACTGCCAAATAGAAATGCATTCAATTCATTATAAAAATTATTTAGTTATTGTGATTAATAAGTACTGCTGTATATGTCCATGAATAGAGTTGAATTTCAGGGACTTCATTAATCAGCATACAAATTCAAGGATGAATAGTCTTCAATAACAACAAATACTTTTACCTCAAAGAATAAGTAGTGTTACCCAACAGCTCTTCTTCTAGAAATGATTGCATTCATATCCTCCACAAAACTATTCTTTCACCTCTAACTCATCAAGCAGGAACCATGCCATCATCCCAAATCGTATTAAAAGATTATTTCATAGGAAAGCTCAAGATCATGAATTTCAGTCCTTTGAATAATCTTTTTATATGCCAACTCTACCTTAAAAACTTTTATTTGTAAGAAAATTATTTTCAGGTTATGTTCATTTCATTTAGTATGAATGACAGTATTTATTTCAGTTCTTCATTGTGTATTCAGATCTCTATTAGACGGGGAAATATTCTCTTTTTGCTCAGATCAATTTCTCTGGTCCTACCATTAAGAGGCTTATTTACACGAGAGAAAGCAATTTCTAAACATCATAAATGTTGAATCTGATTTTCCTCCCTCCCCCACCATTAGCAGAGACACCAGGCTGGCAAAGCTGCAGAGACGGAGATGCTGCTGGCCACAGATCCCCATGAAGAGAAAGAGTGCAGTTCTAGAAAAAAAATCTCGGCAGAGTTCCCCGTGCTGAACACAAACATACACAGAGTGTGATGTGTGGAGTCACCTGGCTAAAACTCTTCTAATGTGTGATGAGAATACAAAATACGGTCTCCCTCCAAAACATACTAGCATCCCAGATCTGAAAACCTGGGGCTAGAAAACCAGCTCCTCAAAACCCGTTACTTAATCCTTTAGAATTTCAACAAAGAAACTCAGGCTAAATATGGACTAGAGGGGGAAAAAAGAGGTAAGAAGACCGGGGAAATTCGTATCAAAGGAAAGTAATGTTTTTCCCAAACCCCAAACCACCAATTAATTGCCCTTCTGGGGGTAAGACTCAGACTCAAAGAGTGAGTTTGTAGGAGGTCTTAGGAATTGCAACTATGGCTCAGTTTTAACTAAGTTTCCCTCCTAGAATGTACTTACTTACCTGTGTGTATTCAAATCCTACCCATTTTACCTAGCCCAGCTCCGATCCTACTTCCTCCAGTGAGATTCCTCTCATTTCCCCAGCTCCATGTCAACTGTTCTTTTCTGAAATATAACAGTTCTTAACCTATTACCTCTCTCCCCAGATTCCTCTTTTACTCAACTCTGTGTTATTGATGTTTGTGTTCATGTCCTATATTCCCTGATAAATTATGAACTCCTTTAAAGAAGGTTCCCTGGCTGGGGCACCTGGGTGGCTCAGTAAGCTAGGTGTCTGACTCTTGGTTTCAGCTCAGGTCCTGATCTCATGGTTTCATGGGTTTGAACGCCACCTGAGGCTCTGTGCTGGCAGCATGAGCCTGCTTGGGATTCTTTGTCTCCCTCTCTCTCTCTCTCTACCCCTCCCCCATTCACCCTGTATCTGTCTCAAAAATAAACTTAAAAAAAAAAAAAAAGAAGGTTTCCTGCCTAATTCAAGTTTTTATCTTAGCCAAGTACCTTGCATAATTTAAGGCACTGAATAAATACTTGTTGAATTGATGCTATAGAGGAATGCATGGAGAAAATGTTTAAGACCAAACAAAGATTAGCAAACTTTTGCTAAAAGAGCCACACAGTAACTATCTTAGATTCTGTATGCCCAGAGACAACATTGAGAATATTATATAGGTACTTATATAACCATTTAGTATATAACCATTGTAAAAAGTAAAAACCATCTTAGGTTTCAGGCTGTAGAAAAAGAGGCAGCAGAAGAGATTTGGCCCACAGGGAATAATTTACCAGCCCCTGATTTATACCATTAAAAAAATTAAATATCCTCATTAAGAAGGCTTATTTTGGGGGCGCCTGGGTGGCTCAGTCGGTTGGGGGTCCGACTTCAGCTCAAGTCACGATCTCGCGGTCCGTGAGTTGGAGCCCCGCATCCGGCTCTGGGCTGATGGCTCAGAGCCTGGAGCCTGCTTCCGATTCTGTGTCTCCCTCTCTCTCTGCCCCTCCCCCATTCATGCTCTGTCTCTCTCTGTCTCAAAAATAAATAAACGTTAAAAAAATAAATAAAAAAAAAAGAAGGCCTATTTTCAATAGATCACTTTTAACTACTTTTTTTTTTTAAACCCTTGAAATGGTGTGTGACATAACTGGGACACATAATGAATAAGTATTTTTGGCTACCAAGAACCAAACCCCGTTGCTCTACTCTTGTGTTTTTTAGACCCATTTAAAACATCTTCAGCCTTCAGCTCCAAGCTTCTCTCCACACTTGCCTTATTTGACTTTGTATCACAGTCTTTTAAAAGGTTCCATTTATCAGACACTTAAAGACAAAAACTGTGTCATGTGAGTATCTCCAAAAGTAGAGGGAAAATTTTGTTCACAGGTGGAGAGGGTGGCAAAGGAAGTAGATTCAGGAAACAGCAAGTAATCAAGTTATTACCAGCACATGGGAAGCGGTGTAGTTTTCAATAAGGCTAATCAGCATGGAGGGCCAGGATGTGTACTTGGATGTGTCCGCTGTCGGAGACATCTGTACTTACAGTATAATTACAAAGGGACACTCATAGACTTCCACCTCGGGCCTTGATGGAGTAACTGGTAGCAGACTTGTTCTAGGGCAATAACTACAAATCTTGTCAAATATATGAAGTAACTATTTTCAGGGTTTGGACAGTAAGCAAGGGAGGAATATGCTTCCTAGAGGAAGTGGTACAAACAAGGTGGGCCCCATGATCACTCCACTTTCTGGCTGGGAAATTAAGGCCTGTAGTACAGAGAGGAAAAACCCAGGAGAGGACAGGAGTATAGCTATATTAAGGAAAGGGAGATCAGGGTTCAGGGAAGCTAAGGTAGCTGAAATGTGTGTGACAGAAACGAGAGGGGCTATAAAAAGAACTTCATAATATAACACTGTATGTTAACTACACTGGAATTTATTTTTATAAATAAATAAAAAAATTTAAAAATAATAAAAACTTTTTCAATAAAAATAAATAAATAAATAATAAAAAGAACTCCAAAAATCTGCATGGGAGTTCCCTTGAATCTTTTGCTAAATACCAAGGGGCACATGCATAGGGTAAAAACTCCATTAAGCTAGACAAACAACAACTAAGTTGCTGTAAACTGAACAATTCCCAGAGCTTCTATAGAGCTGGGAGATGTTTAATTTTTTTTAATGTTTATTTATTTTTTGAGAGAGAGAGAGAGAGAGAGAGAGAATCCCAAGCAGGCTCCATACTGTCAGCACAGAGCCCAATGCGGGGCTGAAACCCAAGAACCATGAGATAATGACCTGAGTCAAAATCAAGAGTCAGACACTTAACTGGCTGAGCCACCCAGGAGTCCCTGGGAGATGGTTAAAATATAAATAGCCAGAGTGGAGAGACCTTGATGAACAGAGTAGAGAGCTCAGAGACTGACCCAAAAATACCAGAGCTAAACTAACCTGGAGTAAAAGCTACTCCAGATATGCACTATTGAAACTTAAAAATAAGCTTCTGGGAATGCAAGCTGGTGCAGCCACTCTGGAAAACAGTATGGAGGTTCCTCAAAAAACTAAAAATAGAACTACCCTACGACCCAGCAATTGGACTAGTAGGCATTTATCCAAGGGATACAGGTGTGCTGTTTTGAGGGGACACATGTACCCCCATGTTTATAGCAGCACTATCAACAATAGCTGAAGTATGGAAAGAGCCCAAATGTCCATCGATGGATAATGGATAAAGAAGATGTAGATGTGGATAAAGATAATGCATTTAGCTGATACGCTCCTTATGTTTCTTTTAGTTTTTATAATTTATTTGTTGAGGATACCAGGTCATTTGTCTTGCAATGGAGCATTACTCGGCAATTAGAGTGAAATCTTGCCATTTGCAACTATGTGGATGGAACTGGAGGGTATTATGTTAAGTGAAATTAGTCTGACAAAGACAAAAATCATATGACTTCACTCACATGAGGACTTTAAGAGACAAAACAGATGAACATAAGGGAAGGGAAGCAAAAATAACATAAAAACATGGAGGGGGCAAAACAGAAGAGACTCTTAAATATGAGTCAGAACAAACTGAGGGTTATGGGAGGGGTTGTGGGAGGAGGGATGGGCTAAATGGGTAAGGGGCACTAAGGAATCTACTCCTGAAATCATTGTTGCACTATATGCTAACTAATTTGGATGTAAATTTTAAAAAATAAAAAATAAAGCAAGTTAATAAAAAAAATAAAAGAAAAAAAGTGAACTACAACAGAAGACATTGATTTTTTAAAAGATGCCGGTTTGAATGCTCAATATGTTGAGCTATGTGTGTGTTCTTGATAGTATGATATTCTTAGATATTCACAGAGCCTCTTGTACATATGTAGGATCATTCTTCAACTAATTATGAGAGGGGAAAGATGTTTGATATTTGTTGTGTTTTAGCCAGAAAGTTATATCATTTAATCAGTTCTATTAAACTGTACGTGATGCCTTAAGAAGGTACAGTCTTCAAAATGCGTTGGTATAGGGGAAATGATGGCAACTGATAATAAAACACCATTGTCAAACTCACTCCTTCCAGTGTTCAGTTTCATCTGGGCTATATTTAGAAGCTCTAATTTGGAAAGGATAGTTTCCATGACAAATGTGTTATATGAGTATATTTGTTGAATTTAAAAATTTCGTTGAGTTGTAGCAACACACACAAGGGCTTGAAATAAGAATTTTTACACATTAATTCAGAGCAACTTAAAGTAGCTTTCAGTGCATGGTTCAAAATACATATTCCTGGACACACAGTTTTATTTGAGCATATAGTTCTTTCTTTCAAATGCTACACCTTTGGAATATTATGGCTTTTTTAATTAAAAAAATGTTTTTTAATGTTATTCATTTTTGAGAGAGATAGAGACAGAGTGCAAGTGGGGGAAGGGCAGAGAGCGAGGGAGACAGAATCTGAAGCAGGTTCCAGGCTCTGGGCTGTCAGCTCAAACCCATTAACTGTGAGATCATGGCCTGAGCCAAACTTGGACGCTTAACCGCCTCAGCCACTCAGGCACCCCTGGAATATTATGTTTTATCAAAAAAATAATAATAATAATAAGCTTCAACATCATCAAGCTGATCTTCACGTTACTTAACTGCCTGCCATAAAACAAGAGTCATAAATTTATAAAAAAGAAAACAAATCCAGATCCTCAATCATATAGTATTTATATTATCTAGCATCTAATAAAAATTACTAGATATTTGAAGAAGCAGAAAAACATGTCCCATACCAAAGAGAAAAATACAATCAATGGTGAGAGATGAACCATACACAGCAGAGCAAAGTAAGAGCAAGGTTCTGAGGGCAAACATGATGAAGACTAGTACAAATTGCCAGATGATTTGGTGGTAAAGAAGCTAAGATCAACTGTGCTTGTCTCTTCCACAAGTGCCAAAAAAGCAGTAAGCCTTCACGAGCCTCCTGGCATGACACCTGATACAGATACAGAAGGGGTAAGATGGTTACCAGTGGTAGGTAGACAGCCTAAGGAAGGCTCACTGAGCGTTCCCTACAGCTCCCAGATCCAAGAGGGCAGTCAGATGATTTCTTGTGACCGAAGGCTGGAAAAGGGATTTGAATATAGATAGGAGAGCAGGCACTGAAGAAGCTTAAGGACCAAAAAATACACCAGAATGAGTGTACCTATGAGGATGCTCTGAGGCCAGTGATACCATGAACCAGGTTCACCATCTGTCCCCATACATGTCTTGGTATCTCACTATCCCTGGAAACAGAAATCTGAGGAAGATAAGAAGCCGATTTGAGAGAATAATAAATTGACCAAGATTTAGTTTTTAAGTTGTAATTAAGGGAAGTTATAGGAGAAAAAAAGACATTTATTGCCAATCTGTGCTTCACTGTAGTATTGTTGTTTTGTTGTATTTTCTACAATAGAGATAATGGTATCACCTACTTAAACAAAACTTGTACCTCACTTAGCCTTGGACTCTTCTTACTCTCAATTTTCATATTTTACTTCATCCCTCTCACTGATGCATTTCAGCTTTTGGGTCCCCTTCCAGCCCCCTCCATACAAGTGCCTGTGCTCGGCATCTTTCTTCCTGATTGAAATATGCCTCTCCTCTTTTCCCTGGGGATCCTGCTCTCTGCTTCTAAATATTTTAATTCTGCCAAATGAATCTATAGAAAGGGGTGTGTGGCTGCCAGTACATTAATATTCTATCTCTCAAAGGTAAGCTATTTTCATTAGAATAAATGTCTATTTGGCAAAATGTTCTAGAAGAAGAGGAGAAACTTCATTTCTGTTGAGAACCACTGACCCACATGAGTCAGCCCACCAGAGTATAACATAGGGAAAAGCAAAGCCTTGGAACAGGTTCAGATACATGATAGCATTAAGTAACTACATTTTAAAGAACATGAGTGACAGCTGACAGCTGCAACATTTTAGAAAAATATAATCTAACACAATTTTAAGAGGGACAAGAATGCTATTAATAATTTCTCTGGGACAAGAGTCCTAAATCATGACTGTTCTAGCCAAACCTGGGTGTATGATCAACTACATATAAAACAATCTACTACTGAAATCAATAAAGATAAAATACAAAGTTTTCCAAAATACACTGAATATTCCTTTATTGCATAAGATGCCTAGTGAATGAAGGGTAATCCAAAAGTGAAAAAAATAAGTTAGAAGTGATGGAGGACAAAGAAGAGAAAGCAAAGGGAGGAAAAGAACTAAGAGGAATCTAAACTGTGCAAAGACATAGAAGTAAAAGGGGGAGACTGGCTGATGGAGAAGAGAATTTTAAAGAGACATCTTCTGATTATATCCCCTTCATCATCCTCCCACTTTTCAGCTCTCTGAAAATGAGCCCTGGTACAAAATGATATTTTCTACAGATGTATGCATTGCTGATTTCCCACCTTGAGTTTAGTATCTTACAGATCATCACAGCCTCAGTTCCTTGGAATTCATGCATGACCCAATTCTTTTTCTTCACTTAACTATATTTTTAAAATGTCATATTATAGATTTTTCACACATACCCATCCACCTAAATCATCGCCTCAATTTGATTATTTGGAAAAAATCTCACACATCATATCATTTCTTATGTAATTACTTGAGTTTGAGTCTCTAACATATAATCTCTGAAGAATAAATCATCTGAAGCATAATCTCTCTTTAATAATATAACAACAACATTATGCCACATAAAAATGGCAACATTTAAGAATACCTTCATGTTATCAAATATACAGATTATAGTAAAAAAAATTCCCCATACAATGTTTTTGGGTTTATCTTACTATTCTTGGTGTTTGTCTATTTATCTCTACAGTTGCTTTATTCAAATAAGCTCCTGATAATGCATTTAGCTGATATACTCCTTACATTTCTTTTAGTATTTATAATTTATTTGTTGAGGAAACCAGGTTATTTGACTTGCAAATTTTCCCACTTTCTGAGTTGTACTGGTTGTACCCTCATATAATAATCTAGCCTATTTCCCTGGTTAGATTCATATTCCTTTTTTATTTAAATTTTCTTTTATTTACTTAATAAATTAAAAGATAATGAGAAGGCATCCTTTATGTACATTCACACAAGGACCAATACATTCCCACCCCAACATTCTCTTTGCCATTTCTCCAGCTTCTTCATAGAAGTTTCTTTTTTTTTTTTTTTTTTTGGTATATTTTGTTTTTTAACATAAGTAACAGACACATGCACACATACATACATAAACGCACATGTTCATATTTTCTCCATCTTAGGTAAAAGGCATTTTGCTAAACGATGTTCAAATTGTTACCTTTCTTTATTTAACTGTTCCTATGAGGTTCATCCCACATAGACAGAGATGGATAATTCATTGGTTTTTACAGCTTTCCAGCATTTTACCATGTGGACATACCACAGAATATAGGCTTGTTTCCAGTCTTAAAAATGCTACAATGAGGGTTGCCTGGGTGGCTCAGTCAGTTGAGCATCTGATTTCAGTTCAGGTTATGACCGCATGGTTCCTGAGTTCAAGCCCCACATGGGGCTCACTGCTGTCAGCTTTGGATACTCTGTACCCCTCTCTCTCTGTCCTTCCTCCACTCATGTGCGCTCTCTCTCTTCTCAAAAATCAATAAACATTTAAAAAACATTTTTTAATGCTACAATGAATAGAATTGGGATTGCTTTTTGCTACCATTGTTAATTTGTCTCTAATGGCCTCGCTAACTCAATAGCCAACTAAACTTTTCTCAGATAACCAAAACAAAATACTTGACATATCTGACATTCCTTCTATGCCTCTCAGCCCTTTGAATACCCTCATCTTGTTTAATACAGCAACATGACTACCATAAACACGCCCTCCTCTAATATGACTATTATTCTAGAACTTAATCCTAAAAGGAACTTTAGAGATTATCTAGTTCAATTCCTTTATTTTCTGGATGAAAAAACTACAAAGAGATTACATAATTACAACCAGGTCACATAGTATCAGTGGGTCACCCAAGACTAGGAGATTTATCAAGTTAAGGAAGCTCAAGCTTCTACCTCATTTGCATGGACCACTTCCAAGGCCCAAGGACAACTCCTAGCAATGTTTATATTATTACATACTCTTGCAAACTTTTTAGAAATAAATAGCTGAAATCAGTTAAGACCACTTTAATTTCCACTCTAATTTCTCTGTATCATGGATGTGTAGGTACCATTGGAGTAGCAATGAGTATTTTGGGGATCTGGCTAAGAGAATATTGGGTAAGGAATGTACCACTTCTAATGTGGATGGATATGAAGCTGCCTTCTTATTTTTTTAATGTTTATTTATTTTTGAGAGAGAGAGAGAGAGAGAGAGAGAGCGCACGCACGAGCAGGGAAGGGGCAGAGAGAGACAGAAACACAGAATTCAAAGCAGGACCCAGGCTCTGAGATGTCAGCACAGAGCCCATTGAGGGTTTTCAAAGTCACGAGCTCTGAGATCATGACCTGAGTTGAAGTCAGATGCTTAACCGACTGAGCCAGCCAGGTGTACCTGAAGCTGTCTTCTCTTGTCATAATTAGGTTTATTAGTTAAATAAATGAGTTAAATTTAATTTAAATTATAAATTAAAAGAATATGAAATAAAAGTGATACAAATGAGTGATTAAATCAATAGAAATTACTTGGAAATAAAGAAGGGAATTATAACAAAATTTTTTCCAGTTTTTTTTTTTTTTTTTTTTTTAATTTAGAGACATAGAGAACATGAGCTGGAGAGAAGGTCACAGGGAGAGAGAGAATCTTAAGCAGATTCCACACTGAGCACAGAGCCTGAGGCAAGGCTCAATCCCACGACCCTGGAATCATGACCTGAGCTGAAATCAAGATTCAATCAACTGAGCCATCCAGGAGCCCCCAAATTTTTTCACATTCTACCAAAATTTTCAATAGGTAGGGGTGAAAGGGCATTCCAAATAGAGATAATAGGATGACAACAAAAATGGAAACAAAAATCATAGATTGTATCAAAGAACAGTAATTCTTTGCTGTATGGCTAGGCTACAGGCTGTGCACTGAAAAGACTTTTTAGAGAAAGAATAGAACAATAGTCAGCACTAGATGGAACATCAGCATTTGAACTTTGTCATTTCTGTGAGCAGAAAACTACATGGCGTGATAGTGCCTAAGACATATGATTGAGGATGCAGCATGGAAGATGGAATTTGGAAGAAAGAGATTCATGGCAGCAAGAAAAGATAGAAGACCTTTAGAATGGTCCAGACCAGGGCTGATGGAATTTAACCTGTAGTTGTGGATGAAAGCAGAAATAAAAGTGTACATTTGTGATGCACTGTGAGATAGAAACCAATAGAACTTGAACATGAATTGGATATTGGAAATGTGGAAGAGTAAAATGCCAAGAGTTTCCATCTAGAAACAGATTGTCAGGGTAGAGAATAAAAAGTTCAGGCATTCCCTGTGACCCTTTTCTCCTTTATAGTAATATAACAGCAAATTGCATGATTCTTCCCCTATCTTTTCAAAATTCTACTATTCGTTACCTGTCTTCTCTCAAGAAAACATAATATTTGAAGGAAAATGAAGGGCTTCCTAAAACGGATTACATCAGAAAGCTACTGAATAGAACATAATCTCATTTGTTGATTTTCATAGAAATTTTGTGCTCCATCTCATCCTAAACCTCTTGATCTGCAACTTCAGTCTTTTTTCAATCCTTACACCCTTGTTTTGCAAAGCATTTATTAAATCACTTGATTGCAAGAACTGATTACAGTGGCACACAGTTGCATGAAACATCTAAAAACTTCCAGAGCCCCCAGTCATACCTCTATACTCAATTTCCCTGAAGTAGGAGACCAAATACTATTTTAAAACAGCCAAGATAACTCATGGGACAAGGTCACAGGACAAGAGGGATGGCAATATTCAGATGATAATAGCAATGATTTAGATAATGTACAAATCATACCTGATTCAATCAATTAATTAATCAGTATACTACTAGGCCAGACCTCATAAGGAATACAAGAGAAGTTTGAAAAATACTTGCTACCTTCCCGGAACTTTCTGTTCGCTTTGGAAAGAGAAGAGACAGAGTCTTACTGTTTCAGGTAAGCATGTGATTAAATACCAAAGTAAGTTGTTCACATTAATCAAATGCAGTTACACATTTTAAAAAGAAATCATGTTCACTGGCTGGAATAAAAGAAAGCTTTATGTAGAAGAAACGACTTCATTCGTCCATAAAAGATTGGTCATTTTAGGATCATCAGAGAAGACAGAGAAGAGAACAAGAGAACAGTGGTGTGGAGGAAAGCTAACTTACAGCATTGGCATGAGCCTCCTTCATATGTGAAACCGAAAAGATTTGGGTGAAAGAGGGTAAATGTTAAAGAAAAGAAGAACAAGAGATTAACGAGGATGGGAGAACCTTACAGTGGAAAGCTTGTTAGCCACAATTCTATAGGCAAAGGAAGCTACTAAAATGCATGATGAGAGAGTAAGATAATCAAATTGGAACGTTTAGAAAGATGATTGACATTGATAGATGTGTCATGATCACGTGGATACTAGATACTAGAGAGATATGAGAGACAGGAAGACCAATTAGGATGCTACTAAGAGGTAGGATCAACAAAATTATCATGTTAAATATGAAACGCAAAGGAGAAGAAAGCAAAATCAAGTCCTCCAAAAGAGATTCTATAACTTTATGAGCTGTTAGGATTGTTATGAATGTCAGAAAGTAGATGAGAAAAAAACTGTTTTTTAAGGCCAAAGCTTTCTATGCAGCTAAATGTTAAAGAAAAATAGGTTATTTTCATCACCCTTAAAGTACAGTTTCTATGTATTTGGTTTGACCATACCTTCTTGGTTAATCATTCCAAAAAAGAGATACTAAGCGCCAAGAAGAAAAGAAATGTTTCAGGGGGAAAAGAAGGAAAAAAGGTTTCCAGGTTTTTTTGGAGGCAGAAAGTGATTGCCTTTAAGTTAATAAAATGGGACTATGAGGAAAGAAATCATGATAAATTGAAAGCTTCTCTAAAAGAGAATAGAAAGAAAATACTTTCTGAGCACCTGCTTTAGATACTTCATCTCATTTAATCCTTCCTACAACCCAAAAAGTAGTTTTCCAGACTTATATCAAATATAGGGGAGAGAAGGTTAGAAACTAAACCCAGAAACTGCTGTGGCCTTCCTGCTATGGAATACTACCTAATCAGCCTAAATCCTCCTTGAAATGCTCCCAGAAAAGTGTTAGTTTCCCTTCCTGCTCGCAGCCTGCTACTTGTGAACTCTGACCAATATGAGACTTTATGGCGTTAATAGGAATTTGGGGAGTGGGGCAGAGCCCTGTGTTCAGGTTCTTAGAGAGGTGCTAAGTCAAACCTTTAATAGGTTAATAGGCAGAAACTGTCCAAAACAGTGATATTATATGCAACATGTTCCAAAATTTTGTATACCAGAACTTTTCTCTCCTGGGTGCATCTTGTGGGATTAGTATTCCTAATTAGGCTGGACTATATGATCTGATATTTCTGAAAAAAAAAAAAAAAAACCTTAAAGGATGGAAAGAGAAAGACTATTGGTACACATTCACTTCATACATCCCACTGAATCTTACTACATACGAATTCAAATAGCATACATAGGAATCACTGTGAGAGTGGACTTTCAAGCTTGCACAGCCTCAGATTGGGTGCAGGAAGCCCATTTGGGTTTCTAATAAGCAAACCCTTCCCATGACACCATGACAGAGACTTCGCCAAACACAGCCTCTGGTTCAACATACCACTTCTTGTTTCATATGACTTTATCTTTGACAAAATGTGAAAGGAAGTGGTCAGCATTTGGAAATACGCAAATGAAAACACAACAGTGGGTCAAAGAGGACAAGGGCACATAAAATTATAAAGGATCCTCCTTCAATTAGTTGAGCTTCAAACTTTCATAATAAATACGGAACCAAATGGTTTCCTAAAAGAGTGGTATTTAATTATTTTACTTTCACTTTTCTCTTTACATATTTTAATTATAAAATCAACATATGATCTTTTTAAAAGAAATCTATATACAGGTATTATATCATTGTATCCACAGAGCTAGAAAAAAAATGTTAAAAGCTTTGAAGAGTAAGAAAAGGAGTGCAGATAAAAATGGAAGTATTTTATTTCATTATCCTTCACATTTCTGTACTGAAAAAATATTTTATACCAGGTATGTATTGAGGTTTTTATCTTTAAAGAAAAAATTACTGAATGTCTTTATTCAAAAAGTATACAATCCTCATCTCATCATGAAGTTATGAATATTCCCTTTTTTCTAACAGAAATGTGATTATTCTTTTCCGAAACTTGATTTTTCTCACTTAAAACATACCAATTGTTTTTCTATGCCTATGTGCATGAGTACACTCCACTATTCTTATTAGCTGTAAAATGGCAGAATGTAACTATACAATAACTTATTTGACTATTATGTTGTGAACCTATCAGCTGTTTTCAGTGTTACAAACAAGCACTTCAGTGAACATCACTGTTCATGTATCAGGCACTCTTGTGTGTATCTGTGACATAAATTCCTGAACGTACAGTTGCTAGGTGAAGGCGCACATAATGGTTTATTAGATAAGCTAAACTCAATGAAGAATGAGCAAAAAAACTTCATTCAGTCCAACATTTGTCTTCTGTCCCTGCCCTGCAAGCAAACTGCTTAATTTCCCAGTCATTTTTACTTTCAGATATTAGAACATCTATGCTAGCCTAAAACCAAAACTTCATGCTCACATCCAATTTAAATCTCCCTTCTCCCAGCTCAGATCGGACCGTGTTTCACTCTTCTCCAATGGGGAGGGAAACCAGGACTGTTCTTTCAGTATTTCTCCCGTCCTGCTCGAAGCATCTGTGGAAGTTTTCCTTACTTGGCTTGAGTTTTCCTTACTTTCCTGACTCATTTGGTTTCCCAAATAACTAACTTGTGACTTATCAATTACAGTTTGTTTTCTGTTTTCTAAGGGGTGGGAGGAGAACCTGTCTCAGTCTCTTTTCCTATATAGCTCTTGCATTTGGGTGAGACTAAAGTTTAAGAAGCAGTTGGGGTACACACTTTTTGTAATTTTCTCATAGATCATGCAAAATTATCACCTATTATTAGTTTCACTTTGATATATTCTGAGATATATCAAAGAACACTAACTTCTTTCTCCTCACCCAAATTTTGAACTTTTGTCATTCTGATGGTGGAAAAATGTGTATCTAACTTTTGCTGCTTTGCATTTCTTTTTTTTTCCCCCACGAAATTTTTTTAACATTTAGGCAGTTTTGAGAGAGAGAGAGAGAGAGAGAGAGAGAGAGAGAGAGAGAGAGAGAGAGAGGATGAGTGGGGGAGGGGCAGAGAGAGGGAGACGCATAATCCAAGGCAGGCTCCAGGCTCTGAGCTGTCAGCACAGAGCCTGATGCGGAACTCAAACTCACTGACTGGAGGATCATGACCTGAACCAAAGTCAGATGTTTAACCAACTGAGCCACCCAGGTGCCCCTACTTTGCATTTCTGTATCAGACCACACACTTTTCATTTATTTACTGACTATCTATATGTGTTTCCTGGCACCTGTCAGCACAAAGTCTTCTCCAGTTTCTACTGAGTTTTCTTATTCTTGTTGGTTTTTGTATCTTATATATATTAAGGAAATTAGTCCTTATGCATCTTCAATACATATTCGAAGTAGACATAGACAAGATATAGGTAGATAAAGAGAGAGAATATAGAAATGTATTTTGCTGGTGTTTAGTGTGGCCTTTTACTTTGTTTATGGTATTGTTGGTTTTGTACATATGTTTTTAATATTAAAATAATCAAACTTATCAATCTTTCATTCTGGGAACTGGATCATTGTTTAATACTGTGTATTCATTTTCTATTGCTTTTGAACCAGTTTTGGTTATTTTCATTTTTTCTAGAAAATCACTAATTTCTTTCTGATTTCTCCTTAATGTTTGTTCTGTGACATCATGTAATAATTTACTTTTCTCTTTGCTTATTATTTTCCTGTTTGTATTTTGATGTTTAGATTTGAGCATTTATTGTTCCCTCTTTCTTTTGCTTGTTTAGGCTGACTCATTTGGTTTCCCAAATAACTAACTTGTGACTTATCAATTACAGTTTGTTTACTGTTTTCTAATTTATTAATTTATACATACTATAAGTTTCAATCACTTTTTTGGTTTTCTCAGGTATATTTTATCTTTTCCTAACTTCTTGGGTTAGGAAATATTGACTTTTTAATATATTTATTTTTGTTTTATACTGTAACTGTTTAAAAGTTACTGTTAAACAGTTACTGTAACTGTTCCTCCCAGTATCACATTAGCCTATATGGAAATATAATTTAATTTCTAGATAGTCTAAAATTTTAAATTTCCTTTTTCTATAAGAGTTATTTAAGAATGAAGTCAAGGATTGCCACATTACCCAAGTAAAACTGCTACTTAATTGTATTCTATTTGGGTGTCACTCTCTATAATATAACTTGGGCTCAATGTGAATGGTGCCCCCAGAATTGCATGACACAGTGGCCCTGAAATGTTTGTTTTTATCTTAGGTTCTTAATTATGAAAGTCTCTGCTGTTAATTCCTAGTTCAGTTGCATTGTGGTCAGAGAATGTAGTCTGCAGTGTTTCTAATTTTGAATATATTAAGAATTCTTTAGGCTTTTAATGGCAAATTTTTATAAACTGGAATTAGCATATAACTATTAAATATCCACATTAATCACATCATTCTGAATTTAGAGTTACTTATTTTTCATCTACTTAATCTGTCATAGGCTAAAGGATATGACTTAAAAATCTTTTACTAATGTTTAATTGTCAACCACTATTTCTATACAGTATGTTATTTGGTGTACAAAGTTTTTTGATGGCTAAATATTTATTGTGGATTTTACCCACCAGCATTGAACAGAAAACTGCCGTGCCCCCCAAACATTGTCTAATCTCCTCCCCCTAGTTGTCTAGAATCTATATAATTTAGGTTGAACTGAGTCACCATCCAACTCCATGAATGATGCCTAATTAATCTAAACAGAACTGAGAAAATTTTAAATGTTTATTAATTCATTTTTTTAAATAGCAACACAATAAAACTATTATATGTTACTACAATTATCATCTTTTTATGGAAAATAACTATATTTACCAAACTAAAACAAATTTACTGGAGAGGAGAGAAATTATTTTTCATTTTTGTAAATCTCTTAACATCTTAATAAAAGTTAAAATCTAATATCTGCTTTGCATTCAATTTATGTTGATTGAATTATAAGCAGAAAATCCAGACATACATAGATATGTAGTTGGAAAAGAGAAGAATATTTTAAATGCTTTTTCAGATAATTATGGATATTCTCTTCTGATTCTTCACTATATCAACAACTGGTAAGTATCTTAAGTATTAATTGCAATACAGAATCTAAAACCATATACAGAAACGTTTTGTATTCTTTAAGCATTTTGTTATATTAAAATGTATTGGTCCATTTTGTAATGTGATTGGATCTAAGTTATGTGAATCTTCTAAACACTGACATATTTCATTATATAATGTCAAAAAATCACATTTGGTAGTGTCATCATCAACATAATCAGAAAAGTCTTTTAACATCAGGGTGCTATTGAGCTCATGGTGGCAGACACAAGTTTTCCAAAATTCAAATTTTTGCCTCAAAGCTTGAATTTTATCTTTGGCAAAAAAAAAAAAAAAATACTATCAGTGGTTCCCTTGAAGTGACAGATTCAGTTCATTTGTTTTAAATAATAAAATGTCTGTCAAATATTCAAGTCTGAATAACAATAGTTTGTCTGCCACTGCTTCTTTGAAATAAAATGGTGTTACATGGGAAAATAGCAGCTAATTCAATTGCAACTCAAATAATCTCAAAATGCTTTCCTTGAGACAACCAGAAACACTCATTGTACTTCAAAATATTAAATGAGTGCTTCATGCTTACTTTTAATTTCATCACACAAAATATTAAAAAGACGTGCATTTACCTTTTGGGATGAGCACTGGGTGTTGTATGGAAACCAATTTGACAATAAACTTCATATATTGGAAAAAAAAAAAAGAAGTACATATTCTATTCAATCTAGTAGCAGTTTACCAGAATAAAATATGAGAAAGATGGCAAAAGAACAAAAATAAATAAATAAATAAATAAATAAATAAATAAATAAATAAATGTAAAAAGACGTGCATTTGAAGGCCAAGGTTTAATAAAATTAACAGTTTTTACAGCTTTGTCAATGACATTAATAAGTTAAACTGGCATTTTGGCTACAAGTGACTGTCAGGGAAAACTACAAAGATCACCATGCAGTTTGGTACTCTTGTCTTGAATCATGCTGAGGCACCAACACTTTTATCTATCAGCTTTTGAATCACCCTGGCAAATGTCAGTACAGTGAAAAGGGTAAAGCATCTTCTGGTTTTATTATAAAAATAGTTTTAACCTTGCAGGTCTCTTGAAAGAGCCTTTGGAACCCCTGGAGATCTGTGGTTTACACTTTGAGAACTCTGATCTAAAAAATTAACCAGTAGGTAACCCTGCCTGCATTTCCACTGTAATTGGTTTAGAGTGGTCGGGATTTTGCAGGGGAGAGGGTGGAATAAGGAGGAGAGGAAAGACTGGATGAGGAATCACATTTCCACAGTTACGATGGACAACCTTCTTATGACTATGAGGCAAACTTGAGAACAAGCCACAAAAGCAGACTACAGACCCTATGGCATTCACTATTCCACTGAATTTTTGGTTACATGTGTTAAAAACTAGACAACAGACCCAAATAGTCACTTATGCCAAGCTCCATCATGAAACCAAGATTTTAACTTAATTCTAGTTTCAGCTCTCCCAGAAATGGAATCTTAAACCAGTCAATTAGGAATCACCTCATCTGCACTAGTTAGGTAATCAGCCAGAGAGACCTCAGCCATCTTCCAAAGGAAAGTAACCTTGAAATAACCAATCCACTTTTTTTTTTTAACCTAGTATAACTTCCTTGTCCTATGTCCAGCTTAGAAAAGTCTTTCGTTTTGTACAGCTCCTCAGAGCTTCTTTGTATCTCTAGATTAGATTCTGCTTGATTCATGAATTGTTGAATAAAACTAGAAAGATCTTTAAAATTTACTCAGTTAATTTTTTTTTTTACATAAAAGCCAAATAGTCCCTTCATTTTCAAGCCAGTTTGACTTCATCTCTGTTCCATGGACTAAAGATATGACAGTGAATGATACAGACAAAAATCCCTGTTCTCATGGAAACTAATCTGAGACTCTCTTGTTAAAGGTACTTTATCTCATTTACCTTAATTTTTTTAAACAAATATGCTTTGTTCTTATTCTTGATATTTTACTTATATTTTCTGACTTCAATACTTTATTTCTATCTTTTACAAAGTTGCTTCTGGCCTCCTTTGTCTTTTTAAAGAAAAGTTTAAATGATATACTTAAACCATATTTCTTGAAATATCCACTTTACAATATATTTTCTGACTCCCTGCTAAAAAAGTACAGTTACATTTTTCTTCTACCTCACACTTTTTTCTCCCATCTCCCATTATTTTGCTTTTGAGATTATTATTTTTACATTGTCTACATTTATAACACTTATCTGTTGCCCTATCATCACAATGTCCATAATTGTTGAGCCCTAATATAAATTCTAATACAAGCATATTAATATTCACTGCAGTCTCGTAACACTCGTGTACCTACTTCTGAAACCTTTATTATGACCCCCTGATTTTCATCAGGTAATTTTTTTCCTCAAGGCTGAATTTTGCTCTATTTTTTATACATTTGACAATATCTGTCTTTAATATTTTATCTTTAATAGAATTTTAAAAATCATTGAGTCACATTTTTCCTCTTAGATATCACATGTTGCCATATGATACTCTATCATTGAAAGTCACTGCATCTGATGTAGTCTAAGTGGGTTAACATTTTTCTTTTGCCCTAAGCATAATTTCTAGATCCTGAAATTCATTATCTTCTCTAGGATATAGCTTGATATTGGTCCTACTCTACCATCTTTTCCGTAGCATACCCTGTGCCCTTCAACCTGCAGGTTCTTTTATCTCAAGACAGATTTCTTCTGTCCTGTCTTTGAGTGCCATTTACCTGATTCATCTACCCTGTTCTCTTCAATAGCACTGACTAGAAGCTAGTGGGTAACAATAGGAATGTTTCCTTTTGTCTGGAATTAAGACCAAGACCCCAAGCTGAGAATAAAAGATGCTGTACATCCACATTCTAAGTTCTAATAACCAATAGCAGGTGGTACATCTCCCTGCAGAGCTTTTCGAGAGAACTTTTAGCAGGACCAGCTCTCTGAGCATCACCTAGTCAATTTAAAAGCCAGACTAGAGAGAGAAGACATTACTATTAGGAGAGTCTAGTGTTCAGAAAAAAACACTATCTCTACTTCTGTTCCTCCTCGTGGTCAGGAAAGAGGGACACTTTGCTTACCAGAAGCTTTTAAATCTCCTGAGTGGGATGGAGCTGCATTTCCAGGACATCTAGGAGGGTACATATTTCTAATAAGATATTGATTGCAATCCAAGTTCCTGAGTTACACAGGTATAGCGTACTATATAGATATGGCACATATATAAAACAGCTTGATTCTATTCCTTTATTTTTTTTCCAGTTTTTAAAAATTATACTCTATGGTATTTGTTGTTATTGTCTACCCAGTATCTAAACTTCCTTCCTAACTTAGGGGAGAACTCCATGTGTGATTTGGCAGGAAGCAAGTTCCCATCCACTCACTATGGCATCTAAGGGGAAGCAGATGGGTCAGCTCCCCACTCCTGCAGCCAGGGCACAAGCAGGTGGCCCAAGCTAGCCAGCTGGCTCTCTGCCCAGGACTTTGAATCTGGAGCAAGCGAGGCAAAGAAAAGGGAATGGCTAGAATAATTTGTGGTGGCATTGTCCGTCAGCATGGAGTCCAATACGAATCTCAAGCAGGACTGCCTTTTTTATTATTAAAAAGAAACAAACAAACAAACAAACTAGAGTCAATTTCTATTAATTGCAGTCAAGACCCTGACTGCTCCACATAATTAGGATGGCTAACGCGCTTTTAATATACAGTTATCAGGTTAACTAAACAGTATATATTATATTAAGATCAAAATACAATTAACAAAAAGCTGTAAACCATTTCGCATACCTTGCTTTTTTTTCTCATACACTCCTCTTTTCTTGGCATCTCCCCAAAAGAAGAAACATTTTTGTTCTTATAACTGCTGCCAGGTAAACTGGGGAGATCCCAGTCCTGGGGCCTGACCCACCCTGTCCCAAAGGTACCACCAAAGGTTCTCAGCCTCAGGACGAAAAAGAATTCAAGGACAGACACACACAACATAGCCCACAAGCAACATAAGCAGGAAATTTTGTTACAGTGAAAATACACTCTAACGATGGGGAGTGGGAGGCTGGGAGAGCACCTGTGATGAGTCCTCAGGGTTCAGGTTTCTATCTTTTATTAACAATTGTTAACTAAGGGGTAGAATATTCATTACTTGGGGCAGGGATTTCTTGGAAGCAGGGTTTCCAGCCTTTTCTTCTTTATGTGGTCAGAGGTTTCCTGTCATGGCACCCACCATCTTGGGCTTGTCTGGTTTGAGCCAACTTCTTGTGGTGTGCTGCCAGGACAGGTTTCTGACTTCTGCAGTAGCTGGCCATGACCTCCTCTATGCTGGCCTCCAGGCATGCTCTTAGAACCTAACTAACTGCCTTCTCTAACTTAACTAATGGATGCATGGTAGAAACCAAAATAGCATAAGTCCTTCTTCTGAACAATTTAAATTGGGTAATGTATAAATGAGATTATGTGTTCCCAAATTAGATTTTCCTAGATTTGTTTTATTAATAACTTTCGACTTAGCACCTGAGTGGAGCTGGTTCCAGAATTCAAATAGAGAAGATAGGTGAAATGATTATATGGATATACCCTTCATACTGCTATGACCCATTCCGTCAAATCTCTTCACATACCATTTTTCCTCCAAACATAAGTCAGTGAAATCTATTGCCATTGTATCTTTTTTGAAGGGAAAAAGTCTTTGCCAGCTCCTCATGTTCTTACTCTCAAAAGTTCTGCCGCATTATTATGGGGATATTAAATGCCAAGCTCTTGTTTGAAAATACAGGTGACTTTCAATAAAGCAACTGAACTGCAGAGCAATTGATTCTCTGCCTTCAATGAGATTTAGCCACTTTTGCTTCATTAAAAGTCTGTTATTAAGCCATCTCCCTTTCTGAAGTATTTCTTGGTGCTATTTTCTTTTAATGATTCCCATTCTCATTTTATAAAACCTACTTGAATCCTGTTACCTTGACAACAAGATAACATAGTTCAGGCAGACTAAAGACAGCAGAGTTGAATCCAGTCTTTTTCAAATTTTTTCATCATTTAAGGGATCATATATGGAGGATTTGTGGTATAGTGATAAAACAATATTTGCCTACAGCTTTAAGAAGACTTAAAACTATTGCTTTATTGACATTTTTCAGAAACATCAAAGTATTTTTTTAACAATATGTAGAGGGTTGATGTGTGTCAGATAGTGTTATAAATCTATAAAATCAAAATCTAAATGTCCCTAGCCTTCTGAGTTATGTACTCTTATTATCCTCATTTTACAAATGAGGAAACTAAGGCATAGAACATTTAACTTGCTCAAGGTCACAGGGCTAGTAAAGGTCAAAGGCTGTTACAACTCCCATTTCAACTCCTAGTAGCTTGGGTCCTCTGTTACTGAGTTACATGGTGTTTGCATATGAATGAAGATTATTTAACGTTGAACTTGAAATTTGAATGAAATTTAATGTTTGGTGGCAAAAAGTAAAAAATACTGCTTCCACATCACAAAGAGAATTGTCACACCTTAGGCAAGGCAAACACCCTCACCTGTGTTATTCACTCCCAACTGGTTTGGTCTTCATGCTTCACTCAATGTTAAAGAAAGCAAAACAGGAGAAGGAAAATAGCTAACATTTCTTGAAAGAAATATGTTCTTGCGGCCCTTTATACACGTGGTCTCATGTAGTACCTATAACAGGATAGGCATTTTTTAATCTCTGTTTGATGATTAGGAACCAAGACACAGAGAAGTTAAGCAACCTAAAACCATTCAGAAAGCAAATACAACCTTGGTTCTTTCTGCCTTACGTGGCCACAGTTTCTACCAAACTGGGTACTACTGAAAACGCTAAAGCCCAAACTGAAGTGGGGCTCTCACCTGGCCCATATAATTAGCTCCCTCTGAATAAAAATATCATTTCCTTCACTCTTTGGTTCAGACGTTGTATTAATTAAGTCTTTAGTCTGTTGCCATCATTGGAGGAAAAAAGTTTTCCTCAACTCTTTCAGGATCCCAGACTGGGTCTGAAAATTAAACTGACAAAGACCAAAAGGAGGAAAAATATACAAAGTTATTTAATACAAGTTTCACCTGACACAGAAGTCTTCATAAGGAAACAAAGACTGTGGGAATAGTTAAATCTGAGTATCTTCATGGTTGGTTTAATAAAGAGTCATGAAGAAATATGATAGATCAAGGAGTGTAAGATAAGTGTAGTTAATTGGGGGAAACTGAGCAAGGCTTGTTTGTTAGGATGCTTCTCTGTATCCTCTTATCTTTAGAGATAAGGATGCTCCTTGCTTCCAGTATAGGGAGGGTACCTCTCACGGGAGAGTTTTATGACCAATTGTGACCTTCCTGCTTCTGCTGTTTTCTCAAACTCCTTCAGCTTAAAATATTCAATATGTCAGAGTGCCCTATTTTGAGGTAGCACGTTCTGAAGTCCATCACCATCTCACTATGGACCAGGCAATATACTCACACTCTGGAATCTATTTGATTCCAAAGGTTGTATTGGGGGGTTTTGTTTGTTTTTAAAATATCTTTAATGTTAATAGTATTTGCATTATTTCATCACTATTAGAATCTACAAAGGTGAATTTGAGGTTTAAGAAAATAAAACCCATTATGGTCCTTAAAACACATTTTAAACTTATTTCCAAAACAGCTCTACCAAATTACATTGCCACCACAAATTTATTAATGTAATATATTGCATCTTTATTGCATCTTTGCAGAACTGGGCATTTTACAACTTTAAAAATGTTTCACTAATACAGCAAAATAAAAGCATCATAGAATCATTTTTTATTCATTAATGTCCATTCTCAGCAACTTCAACCTAGAAAGGAGATACCTCCATTTTAGACAAATACGTAAAATAATAAAGTATTTCCTTAATAAGATAGTAGTTTCTAGCAGAAATTTCTCACAAATCCCTACTAAAATATCTATAATACAGAGACAAAAATGAAAACTCACAACTGATCTCAGATTTTCTGGGAGCACAGTTGGTGGCCAAGCCTACATTCCTAACCCTCCATTACTATTTCATTCCCAGCTTTGATTTTTATTTGTCAAAGGGGCCTTGAGAAAGTTACCAGCCTCCTTCTGCCTTAGTGGTCCCATCTATACAGTGGGAAAGAAAGTGAACCTATTTCAGAGCTTGTTGTGAGAACTGAATAAGTTTGTATACACAGAGCTCTTAAAAGGATGCCTGGCAAAGAGTAAATTCTCAATACATCTTTAGCTAGCATCAGCTTCAATTATTGTAGTTTATCCAGTGTTTCTGACAGTGCATGATAAGTATCACTGCTGATGTACAAGATTAGAGTTGATACTCAGATTATTGTAGGAGGTACTCAGAGGTATCATTAAATGGCATGAATCACATGTAATGAGAAAATGGTGCTCTCCTTTTCCAATTCTCACTTAATGTTTTTGATTAAAACAAGAATAAGTTTCATTTTTGATGCCACGCATGCCTTTATCATCTCTCTAACAACTGAAAACCTCCTTTACTACTTAAGATAGCAGTTTTCAGACTGGCAGGGAATAATATGCAGATAGAATTTAATAACAAGTTCATGTTAAGCATATTTGCCTTCATAAATATGTTCCATTTATATTGCTTTGCTAATGTTTTTGTTTAAATAACAAAGCTTTTTTATAAAATAACTAAAAAAGGATGAATATTTTTAAAGAAAATATTAAGCAGATAACAGATGATAAGCAGATGTGACAAAAAAAGCAGATGTACCAATATGTACATGAAAGATTTAGTTTGGAAAAGACTATAATCCTAATACTGTAAACCAGAAGTCAGTGAACTCATTCTGTAAACAGCCAAGTAGTTAGTATTTTAGGCTTTGCAGAACATACACTCTCTGTCACAAACAACTCAATTCTGCAATAGATAACATGTAAATAATTGAACACGGCTGTGCTCCAATAGAACTTCTACCTGTAAAAATGGCTGGCAGCTGGGTTTGGCCTATAAGCCATAGTTTGCTGAACCCTGCTCTAAGCTAAGAGACATAGTAGTATCCTGAAAGAAGTATTTGATTATAGTCAAAATATTATTTACAAGATTTCACTACTGAAACAGAAAAATAATAAAATAGTTCATTTGAGGTTGGGAGAATTTTAAAATAGTGATTCCCTATTAATTTCTTAAAAGACTATGGCAGAGAGAACTCGAATAGCCAAAGTAATGTTGAAAAAGAAATCAAAGCTGGAGGCATCACAATTCCAGACTTCGAGTTATATTACAAAGCAGTAGTCATCAAAACAGTATGGTACTGGCACAAAAATAGACCTATAGATCAATAGAACAGAACAGAAAATCCAGAAAAAACACACAATTGTATGGTCAATTAATCTTTGACAAACCAGGAAAGATGATCCAGTGGGTAAAACACTGTCTCTTCAACAAATGGTTTTGGGAAAACTGGACAGCAATATGCAAAAGAATGAAACTGGAACACTTTCTTATACCATACACAAAAATAAATTCAAAATGGATTAAATTCCTAAATGTGAGACAAGAAACCGTCAAGATCCTAGAAGAGCACAGGCAGTAATTTCTTTGACATTGGCTATAGCAACTTTTTTCTAGATAGGTCCCTGAGGCAAAAAAACAAAAGCAAAAATAAACTATTGGGACCACATCAAAATAAAAAGCTTCTGCACAGTGAAGGAAATAATCAACAAACAAAAACGCAATCTATGGAATGGAAGAAGATACTTGCAAATGACATATTCAATAAAGGGTTAGTGTCCAAAATATATAATAAACTTACACAACTCAATATCCCCAAAACAAAGAATCCAATTAAAAATGGGCAGAAGACCTGAACAGACATTTCTTCAAAGAAAACATACACATGGCCAACAGACACATGAAAAGATGCTCATCGTCACTCAGCATTAAGGAAATACAAATCAAAACCACAATGAGATATCACCTGACACCTGTCAGAATGGCCAAAAATCAACAACACAAGAAACAACAGGTGTGGGCAAGAATGTGCAGAAAAGGGAACTCTCTTGCACTGCTGATGGGAATACAAACTGGTATAGCCACTCTGGAAAACAGTATGGAGTTTCCGCAAGTAGTTAAAAATAAAACTACCCTATAACCTAGCAGTCATACTACTGGGTATTTACCCAAAGAATACAAAAAAGAATCCAAAGGGATACATGCAACCCTCTATTTATAGCAGTATTATTTATAACAGACAAGATATGGAAGGAGCCCAAGTGTCTATTGATTGATGAGTGTATATAAAAGATATGGTGTGTATAAAAGATATGTGTGTATTCACACACACACACACATATATGGAATGGATTATTATATAAGAATGAAATCTTGCCATTTGCAACATAGATGGAGTTAGAGAGTATGATGCTAAGTGAAATCAGTCAGACAGAGAAAGACAAATACCATATGATTTCACTTATACGTGGTATTTAAGAAACAAAACAAACAAGCAAAGGGGAGAGAGACAGAGAGAGACAAACCAAGAAACAGACTCTTAAGTATAAGAGAACAAACTGATGGTTACCAGAGGGGATGGGTGAACTAGGTGAAGGCGATTAAGGAGTGCACTTGTCATGATGAGCACTGGGTGATTAAAATAAAAATGTACATAAATGAATATATATAGAAAATATATTTTTTTAAACTGAGGCAGGATTTTAGATTAAAAAACAGCTTCACAAACTTTAAGATGAAGGAGGATGGATAAACAGGACCCAAGCATCTGTTTCTAATTCATATTTTAAAAATATATGTATAATAAACATGTGAGATGATAGATGTGATGATTAACTAGATGGGGGGAATCTTTTCACAGTTTATATGAAATCATCATAATGTACATGTTTATAATGTTATTTATCAATTATACCTCAATATAGCTGGAAAAAAACCCACAGTGTAATTTTTAGTTTCCTAAAAGTGCATACTAAAGTCACCCAGCTAAATTATCTCTCTTGTAATATTACTGTGTATGTATATGCGTATTTTTAAAGACCCAGCAATAGCTTTGCCTTTAATGATAACAGATAACCTAAAAATGGTTTCACAGATGTTTAACTTTGTGCAACTTCACCTTCACTATAAATGACATAATTACATTTATTTATAAGATTTTAGAATGAAAATGTTTAATTAAAAAAATAAAGAATGCATGTGTAGCATTCACCAGGCATCAGGCACTATTCTAGCAGTTTACCTGTCTTAACTCACTTCCCCTAAAAATTCTCCGAGACTGGTAGTACCATATCTCCACTTACAGCTAAGGAAAGGGAGGCATATACAACACCTCCTCAGAGGCAAAGCTGGGATTGGAGTGTAACAGGTAGGCTGAGAGCCCATGTCCTTACTCTGCTGCTACTGCTGCCACTTGGCTCAGGACACAGTGGTTGCTTGTGTTTTCCTGAAATCTCTAGCTCAGTGGAAAATCTGCTCAGGATGGCAGGGATTTTCCTCTGCTGCAAATGAGAGAAGCTCAAGGTCTCGATCAAGGAGGAATACTCCTTGAGCAGGAATCAGAGCAACTGAGAACGATTGCAGGTCACAGCTCATGAAAACTTGGTGGGCCTGAAGTAACTAGCTTCACAGTAAAGTTCTAACATCCCTATCCTCAGACAGCCTCACCCAAGGAGAATCTGGCAAGCTGTTGTACAGCTTGTACAAAGGCAGAAGCCCAGTGGAGGTTTCATGTTAAGTGTTTGTTAGGCTGGAAGGACATCTTATTCCAATTAAATTAAATGTTGATTTTAAAATTTAGAATAATACTTTCCTTCCAAGCTCAGCCACTTTTTTTTTTAATCTGGCTACAAATCGGTCTTACTGTTATATTATCAACATCAGTGATAGTTGACCTTCATGAATTTTGATGTTTTTATGCTTATGTTTTTTAGACACACTTTTTTTTAAACGTTTATTTTTTATTTTTGAGACAGAGAGAGACAGAGCATGAACAGGGGAGGGGCAGAGAGAGAGGGAGACACAGAATCTGAAACAGGCTCCAGGCTCTGAGCCGTCAGCACAGAGCCCGATGCGGGGCTCGAACTCACGGACTGTGAGATCATGACGTGAGCCCAAGTCGGACGTTTAACCGACCAAGCCACCCAGGTGCCTCTACACACACTTTAAGAACGTGTGAAAGTTATTTTGGATGCCTCCATACATGTCCCATGTGGACGTAAGCATGGAGGACAACAATACCTGATAGTGATTATGGAAGTCAGAAATGACAGAATCATAGCCTAAAACAATCAGCATGAAGAAAGGCATGCCTTACACACTTCCTTGACTCCCACTATGGCAAGTATGACATGAGGTGACAACAGTGCAACTACAGGAACAGCTTCCAAGAGTATTATTACAAATTATTCTGAAAATCTAAAATATATTTTCATTTAAAATTAAAACTTCAGGGGTGCCTGGGTGGCTCAGTCGGTTGAGCGTCCGATTTCAGCTCAGGTCATGATCTCGCAGTCTGTGAGTTCGAGCCCCGCGTCAGGCTCTGTGCTGACAGCTTAGAGCCTGGAGCCTGCTTCAGATTCTGTGTGTGTCTCTCTCTCTGACCCTCCCCCATTCATGCTCTGTCTCTCTCTGTCTCAAAATAAACATTAAAAATTTTTTTCTTAATTAAAAAAAAAATAAAAAATAAAAAAATAAAATTAAAACTTCAGGGCGCCTGTGTGGCTCAGTCAGTTAAGCATCCAACTTCGGCTCAGGTCATGACCTCACGGCTCATGAGTGGGAGCCCCACGTCAGGTTCTGTGCTGCCAGCTCTGAACCTGGAACCTGCTTCAGATTCTGTGTCTCCCTCTCTCTCTGCCCTTCCCCAGTCGTGCTTGGTCTCTCTCTGTCCCTCAAAAATAAACACTAAAAATATTTAAAACAATTTAAAATTAAAACTTCAATGGTTTTGCAATTTGAAATGAACAAAGTGATATCAAGTAACCAATCTGGGCCCGATGAAGTTTTCTTGTTTTGTATGTTTCAGTTTGATTTTAGCAATCATGTGAATAGTGAAGAAAACTGAGGAAATTTGGGGCTATTAACCCACCACCCACTGATTGCTGTCTAATTGTGCCTAAAGCAGCTGCCAGAGTGGCATCTGGACACGTTCTGGAAGCACCAAGAGGGACTTCAACCGTCTGGGTCCTCCACACCCTTCCCTCTCTGCTTTCTGACTCCCCTTTTAAACGATTCCTCTTCCCACAAACAGTGTTCTTCTTTTCAAAGTTTATTTATTTATTTGGAGAGACAGAAAGAATGCAAGCAGGTGGGGCAGAGAGAGGGAGAGAGAGAGAGGATCCCAAGCAGCCTCTGCACTGTCAGCACAGAGCCCAATGCGGGGCCGGAACTCACAAACCATGAGATCATGACCTGAGCTGAAACCAAGGGTCGAATGTTTAGATGACTGAGCCACCGGGCACCCATAGTGTTCTTTCTTTTTCTCTCTCTCCACACCCTCAGAACCTTTATATTTCCATAGGACTGAATACAGTTCTCTTTCGTGGGACATTTACAAGACAGCCAGAAGAAGAAAAATTAGGAATTTCTATCCCATTGCCAAATCCTTCTCCTTTTTCTCACCTATTCACAAAGTTAACCCTGTTGCCAGAGCTTCTCTGTTATCCTCTTAATGAATGGAGCTTTAGAAAACAAGGAAAACTTATCTAATGAGTATGAAAGATAAAAAGTCTTTAAAACTGACATTTTTTATAACTACATTTTCCCAGAAACTATTTAAGAAAGCTTCCAGATATATTCAAATTAACATTATTAAATTAAAAGAAATAGGTGGCATTTTAGGACTGAGGATAATAATAAGCAGGAAAAAAAGATTAAAATGAAGTGACTTCACACGTAAACAGATCTTCTGAGGCTCCATTTTTTACAGATGGGTCACAAATTCAGATTCGTGAAGTCAATTAAAAAAGAGAACACAGTTTGCTACATTATTTGTGGTAAACACAAGAAGAAACTACAACAGCTTCTCAGGAAAAGCCCAAGTATTTCTAGAGACCGTGGATAGAAAGCAATGTCCCCAGAATTGTTACAGAAAACACAGTAAAAGGTGTCATAATATACATCCAATCCTATTCCCCAAATCAAAAGTCATAACAAGCTATTCAACAAAGAAGTTCAAAAGTACATGTTGAGCAAAATAAGGGGATTCAAGTGGAGAAACACACCAAAAAAAGGTAGAAATTACATAGGAGCTACTGTTTAGAAACACTGTAATTATCTTTGTAAATGCTTCTTATAATGAACTCTTCTTATACTGGCAGAAATTAGCTTTACCTAGACTCAGAGGACCTTTGTGTTATCCCTGCCCTGACAAGAAAAGATAGATCCTAAATGCAGGATCCTTGACCATCTACTCTCCAAAGTGTATCTTCTGCACACAAAACACTTTGGAGAGATGATGTTTCACTATTCACTGTGGGTTCAGCCTCAGATCCCTATATGCTTTCCTATCCAGTGCATCAGGCTAACCACCTATGAGCCCACCCATTTAAAAATGTGAATAACAAAAGGATACTTGCTTTCTAAATTGATTTCTTCTAATGTATCAATATGTTATCACTTAGCAGATATGAAAGTAGAGTGTCACCATTGTAATAAATCTCTTTTATTCATTATACCTTTAAACTAGCCTTTATAAATATCAGACACATCACAGCACTAAAAATTAATCACCACTATGAACAAGCACTGAGCCAATTAAACACAGAATCACAATTTGCTTTGATAAAGAAAAAATCCCAACTAAGAAGAGGATCCTAGCACTGGAGCCATAATGAGGTAACTCAGGTTGAGGACAAAGCCTCATTAAACCTCCTGGAATTCTGCTATTTGTAATGACAGTGACAACAATTCCCTTCCAGTATGACATATTAACCAAGTGCTTACCACAAAAAGTTTGTACACTAATAAAATTATATTTGGATATTTAAATACTACTTGAAGATAAATAATGTGCTCACTCTTTCTTTCTGTCTCTCTCTCTCTCTCTCTCTCTCTCTCTCTCACACACACACACACACACACACACACACACAGAGCAATGTGTGTGATAGAGAGTGTGAGAGTATTCTCCAAGTCAAGATTGCTCTAGCAAAGCTTACAACAAAGCCAGTTTCTAGACAAAGTGTGACTTTGATACATACCAAAGAAGTTGGGTCCAAAATTAGCGAGACAATTTCATAACATATGTAAGTCAAATCATTATGCTCTACACTTTAAACTTATACAGGGCTCTATGTCAATTATACCTCAATAAAACTGGGGCAGGGGGAATAGTGAAAGGAATAAATACAAAACGGCAGGTAAAAAATCAGTATGCAACAAGATAAGCTGAATATATGGAGTGTCCTAGTTCAGGCATGAAAATAAGCGCATTAAATTCATTTCATCAACTTTACCTCAAATTCATTCTACCATTCAATCTATAGCATAAGATCAGGCCAGAATGCATAAGGAGTAAGTGAAAAAAAAATTCTTTTGTAATTCCGTATATAACTCCAATCCCTGGTATTTTCTTTTAGGATACAAAAGTATCTGGAAAAGAGACAGATTCTCTCAGCTGCTTTTAGTGTCATGCAAGTTTGACTGAAATTAGATGATTCCTTTTTTCACTTTCTTTAGAGTTTTGTTAATTAGTGCTGAGCATTAACAGACCATACAGATAAGCTGACAAATGACCAAAAACATGTTAATAGAGAATTGTTCAAAATTCCCTTGCCACCAGTCAGAAATAATTGGTACCTTCCTTCAAGCTTTCCTAGGAGAATGACAAATCAAGAGGAAATGCCTTTATTTCAAAGGATTTTTATCAGTTCTGGATCATAAAGCATGGCAATTTCTTTCTCCTTTTTTATTATAAAGGAAATATAACAACAGCATTTTTAAAGGAATACTGATCAAAGTTAAGGAGTTTAACATCTGTCAAAGTACAAATCCCTCAGCATCTAGAGAATCTGAGGACACAAAGCTGTTGTGTCTTGTCCTGGATCCTTCACAGAAATTACATTATTTAAGTAAACAACACTTTTTGGTAGGAAGATGCAGATGTACTCCACATTGATAAATGAAACAGAATAATCTACTGTCACTCAGAAGTAAGTGTATAGTTTCCTTAAGTACTGGAATGGAGACAAAGAGAAAAGATAGACTTATTTTAAAAGCAATTAAAATGAAGAAATAACCTACCTCTGGTTGTTGTCCAAGATAAAGACATAATAAGCTTGCACGAAACTCAGACAAGACTACCCAAAACAGAGGGCGGGGTTGGCAAAATCTGGCGATTCTGTGTGTTAACAACAGGAGAAACAAAACTTTTAGGATGGGCAACAACTAAAACTTTACTTTTCCCAAGTGGTTTTAAACTATTCTTCTATGCACAACATAATATTACCAGACGTGTTTGCCATTACCTTATTATGTATAATATAAAGTGAAATTTTTACTATACTTTGTGCTGTACAGATTTAATCTTGTGAGGTCTGAGTCTAAGGCATCTGTGATCCACCTTTAAGTGAGATTCTCCATATGCTCTATTAAAATGCATATGCTGCTTGGAGAATTAAATTATCTCCTGATGCAGATATGGATATTTGAAAATAAGGCTCCATTCCCACTTTATATGTGTGATTTTTTAAATGAAAATCACTGTATTTTGTAGCTTACTGGAAGTTGAAATGTTTGAAATGGTTCCATTTGAACTTCCAATGGGGTACAAAATATGGTTACTTTTAATATTAAAAATCACAAAATTAGTAGAAAAAGTAAAAATGGGGGCTTATTTCTGAACATACCTATCTAATTCAAGAGATAGTTGGGTCTATTTGAGCATAATTGTGTCTCTTTTATGGACAGGAAATTATTGGAAACTGAAAGTTAGCTACTGTTGTTTAGGGTGTCTCTACTGAATAGCAGGGTATTTGTTTCAAAAGCATCCAAAATCTTCTTATAGAAATGAGCATATCAGTTTCCTACACAGCTAAAGTGAACATATCTGATCTTTGTTTTAAATTTCACCAAATTATTTCTGATTTCTGAAAAAGCTTATGCCTTGAAGTCTGTTTATTGCTTTTAGAAACTACATTTTCCACCAAAGAATGAAAGAATTCGTTTCCTTTTGGTTTCCATAAATAAGGGATAAAACTCCATCTAAGCAGCTTACACATGCAATTTTTTATGTCTGATCTTGTCTGCATTTAATGAGATTTCATCAGTTGTGGGTTTTCTTAATTAATCTTCACATATACACAGATAATTTGTGAACACTGGTTAGAATCGATGCAAATTTGCAACTAGACAATCAATAAGGAGTTTCTACCAAGCTTTTGGCCAGTTGGAATATATACAAAAGAGCAGGTAAAAGGAATATATACAAAGAGGTAAAAGGAATATATACAGTTGGCAGGGGAGGAGAGTGGCTGTAACTCTTACTTTAAAAGAACTTGGTTAAAAAGTATCCAAGTTTATAAAATAAGTAGTCTGGAGAATGATTATTCAATTATTCACGCTCACTGAAAGATTTTTCCAGTTTCTCTCAGTAGCAAATTCCCTAAGGACTTTGATATCAGTGATTCAACCAGCATTTGTTGATTCCCTAGTATGCACCCACTGTTTTAATGAGCAAGAGGGGTCAAGGTGAGAAAAATCCCAACATCTGCCCTCCAGAAGCTCAAGTTTGACAGTCGAGACGAGTCCATATAATAATAATGTTACATTTTGTATATTTAGACTCTTATCTTGTCCAAAAATGAATTTAGGTAACTAAGTTACAATAATTGTGGGATTAAGTTCAACATTGAGACTACAAACAAAGGTGCCCAGGTGGCTCAGTCAGTTAAGTATCTGACTCTTGATTTGGGCTCAGGTCTTGATCTCACGTTTCGTGAGTTTGAGCCCTGCATCAGGCTCTGCGATGACAGAAAGGAGCCAGCTTGGGATTCTCTCTCTCCCTCTCTCTCTGCTCCTCCCCACTTGCTCTCACTCACTCTCTCAAAATAAATAAATAAACTTAAAAACATTTTTAAAAAGTATAAAACACAGAAAAGGAAATTACAAATATGATTCGATTTCTAGTCAAATATAGAAGGGCTCTGATGAGGAATGAAAGAGTGGTGTCCCTACTATGTTGTCCACCTGAAACTAATGTAACATTGTGTGCCAACTATATTTCAATAAAGATATAAATATTTTAAAAAATTAATAATAAAAAGTACAAAAAAGAAACGAGTGGGATTCCCATAAAGAACCAATAGATTGGAATCTGGCAGAATTCCAAATCACAATTTATGTATCTAAATTCTATAAGTGAGTTAGTATCTATCAATAATTGGCAGATAAGTAGGCTGTACTATTTTGCCATTTCTATTCTCATTCTAAAGAGTTCTTTTAGATGGCCATACATGGCCAAAATGCCTGTTTAAAACAGCACATCAAAACCCTGTTTTGGGGGAGAGTTCAGAAAAAAAAATGATAAATTTGCTTGTGTCTTCTTCTCTGTTTCCTCGTCTAATTGTTGGAAATTTAAATTCTTTGGGTAATATTAGATTTCTAAATTAATAGCAAAAGAAAGCATTAGACCTGCAAAGATTTATTGATATGGTTATAATTTGAAAACATTAGTTCCACGATTCAATCTGTCTGTAAGACTGGGGCGGTGTGGGGGGGTAGTTATGCTTCTTATTTCATTTATAGTTTCTAGAAAGTAGCTACAAGCTATCTGTTACATAATAAGAACTTACAGTGGACATGATGAGGTTTTGGATGACTAGAATCAAAATCTTCAGGGAAGCACCCCTGCTGTTCTTGTCTCCTAATAGCTCTCGGAGTGAGCATGTAATTTAGTTCTGGCCACAGTAATGGATCAGGAATGGCCATGTGATCCAAGTCAGGCCAATCAAGGTCACTGGAAAGACTTTGGAGCTGCAAGGAAAGAGGTGCTAGCTGTACAAATAATATATGTCTAGAGTTGCTAGTTGCCATCTTCACCTCTACGTTGAAGACCCCACTTAGAATTAAGCTGATCCAGAGGAAAGGAGAGTCAAGAGATAGAGTGACTCAGATTCCTGATGGCATCAGTTATACTTCTATATAGAGCATGTGTAAAGCTAGATTCTCCTCTTGAATTCATTAACTCAATAAATTGCTCCCTGTCTCTCATTCTCCCCTGCCCCCCATATATGTACATGTATATACAAATATATAGGAGTTCTGGTGGCTGCAATTAATGAGTCCTGATTACTGCAGGGCTTAACAACTGTGAGTTTCTGTCCCCTCTCTTCCTTCCCTTATTTCTTTATGTATTACTTGAGAGACTGCCAAAATGCATACATTAGACTATAGAATATATAACTATAGACTATTAGACTGTGTAACAAACTATTTTGCATGAGGTGGACAGAACATTTTTTGAAAGGAATAAATATCGTTGCATGTTAGATATTTTTACATTATTAATTTTTGGTCTGATCTGTCATTTACGGATGAAAAAAAATCACTGTGCATCTGTAGTTTCTCTCCAAATAAAAGATAAAATAAGTATCACAAATTTGGAAAATTCATTGTAGTACAAGAGCACAGATACACACTTTCATGTTTCACAAGTCTAATTCTGGAAACTCACAGAAAACTTCAGAAAGCACAGACTACATTGTGTTATGTCAGCATTAATAAAAGCTCTACTCTTTGCTCAAAGACCTAAATCTAAGATGTAGCCATTCTTTGTGGCTTGAAAAGTAAATATGCCGTATCTCACCCTATGCTTCAGGAATGCAGAAGAAAATCTTAATGATTTTTCCTTGCTAAACTTCATAGTGCATTAGCCAGACCATATACAAAATAAGAGAAGCCAGAGAGAAAAAAAAAATGGTTCTGGTTGTCACAGAATATTCTAAGAAAAAAATATAAAACCATTTGTGCTTCCTATTGAAGTTTCTTGGGTTGAAAGGCAGTGGGTGAAAATTAGGGAGCAGGCTAAGTTGTTGAGAAATAAGATCTTCAGGTTGTCAACACCTTCTAGGAAGAGAAATCAAAGGGAACTTGCTTCCTTTCTGGCCCAGCTAGGATTTGAAGAGTATTATTTAGCAGAAAGCAAATTACTCTCTTTTTCAAAACCCACTCCTTTCTGTGAGGTTCTCCTTGTAACAAAGTTGGGTGCTTTTCCAAGAACATGCAACATACATTTGTATATACTCAAATCATTTCGTTTGGTCTCATTCCCATTCCTGGTGCAGTCACCATTTCTTGTATACCCACCTACGTGAAAGGAAGAGATGCTCTTGCAGCCCTAGTATTTGGCATAAGCAATCTAAGCTTTCAATGATGGAATCAGTATTCCCATAAGAAGCAAGATATGCTTGCAAACACTGTTATATAAGTAAACAGATACATGAGCAATACCACCTCCTTTTTTCAGCTAATTTTTGACCTCTCAGGGCATTTGCTCAATATTTTTTCTCCTTTTTTTTTTGTTTTGTTTTGTTTTGTTTAATTGCTACATTAACCACCAGCAGCAGAAAAGACCATGTGCAACCAATCTGCTGTCCAAGTTAAGGCTCTGTTCAATATTTCAGGGTTTCCATAAACGATGTGCCACTTGTTTTGGCTCTGCCTATAATCTTGTTCTCAATTTCTGTCTGCCCTGGGCATCTTACTCCTGCCACATAGCTATATGAGCCTAACTACACCACATGCAGCGCCAGATGCTAGAAATGCCATGATACCCAAGCATGTGACATCAGGATGATCTGCTCTTTCCCTTATAATTAAATGAGAAAACTGCGGGTATATTGTCTCCCGCTTGGCCCCATCACAAGTGCAGCCAACAGATGCCACTGCACGTGATTTATCTAAGTACAAAGGAAAGATGTAAACATGCCTCTTAAAAAATTATTTTTCCTCTAGGGCTGAAGCCCCATGAGTTTGGTTACCTTGTGAAGAAAAGCAGGTGTTAAGGTTAAAGACAGCACACGGCAATACCCAAAGTAACCAGCAGCACTCTGGGGCCTCTGTCCAAAACCATATCACACACTTGTCTCATGCTTTAACATACCTGTCATTTCCTATTGCGAGCTGCCCGGGCACTGGGTAGGCAGTATGCCAAGATTAAACCCACTGGCAACTATTCACTGCCATCAACATGTGCTCTGAAAATCTCTCAGACCCTCCAACTTGCCAGCAGCGGCCAATGTTTCCTTTGATAGCTGCTACCTCCCAGTAAACTGCATTCAGAACAGACAGTCCATCTGAGGGCACTTGCTTTCATCTCGGCTCTCCAGTACCACTAACAAGCTTCCCTCTAGTAACCATATAATGATCGCACATTGAAAGGCGGCTTATAAAAAAAAAAAAAAGCAAGTAGTGCAAACAAGGGTTTGCAGTATAAATTATAAACGTGAGGACGCTGTGGATAAATTACCGGTGATGCTGGGTACAAAGTGTAACAGTTTGGCTTAAGAAGATTAAGTACAGCAAGAAATCATGAATTTTTACAACTTTACCCCAAATTCAGTCTGTGGTTAGGCCTCTGGCCTTGATTCTATTGATTTATCTTTAATATTAGGGTCTAACACTTTCTAAAATTATCTTTCTCCTACAATTGTTGTAAATACCAAATAATTATCACTTAATGCCGCATTATTCTTCAAACATTTCAGTGTTAATGGCTCAGCATTAGATCCTGAAAAATAATCAGGAGAAATTGTGCAGCTACTAATAATTTTCCCAGAGGTATACATTCCTCACAAAAGAAGGTTTCAAATTTTGGGGTGTGAATTCACATTTTCAGGCAATCCATGTGGCATTTAATATCTCAAGTAATAATATAATGGCATCACAATTAGCCAGATCTATCTCCCCTCACAAATGTGTATCTACTTCTCTAAAAATTTCCTATCATCTGCTCTGGATTCTGTGGGGTTTTCAGCTTTCTATCTTCTACTAAACAATCTCAAAGGAAGAAATTAAAAGAAAGAATGAATCAGGACTATCCTGTACTCCTTGCGATGCACGGCATTTTCACTTCAGCCCCTAGCCTTGCCTTACCCTCAGCTGTTAGCACTTACATTGATGACCACCTGGCACGTGGACCTCACTTGCCTGTATTTCTCCTTAGCTTCAGTGGCCTCCTGCCCAAAGCCAGCCGCAAACATTTCACATCAACCTCTTCATAAAGCTCTAGTCCCACTAAACTATAAGGTGCATGAGAGCAGAAGCTAATGCTCGCTCATCTTTGCAGCTCCCACAGCATCTGGCAAAAATGACTAGCATATACTACACCACTGAAGCTTGAAAATCTTTCTGATCTGAATGCAGTACATCTGAAATCCTTACCTCAGCCCCCTCTCTCCTCTCGCTGATCACAATCCTCCCATCTGTTTTCCTCTCTGTCTCCAATCACATCTGCACCTCATTCTTACAAAAACATTTAATAACCAAGTCTTTTGCACTTCTTCCAACCCATCATGCTCTTTCCACTGGCAGTATAATCCGTACTTAGTCCTGGACTGCTGTTGAGTCACTCCCCTGCCAGCACCATCACCAACATCAAAAGCCTCACCCTATGATCTACTGGCAAGCTTAACACCAAATTAGTTTCCCACATATGTATGTCCTTCCAGTCTATTTCTAGGCTGATTTGGGAGGTCTAGAGAAAAGGGAAGAAATGGTCCAATACAGTCATATTGGGGAACCCTAAAAAGACTTATTTGCTATCTCTCATCAACTCATAGCTTACTCCTAGTGATTTACCAGTACTTTCCTCTCATTAAAGCCCCCAACTGTTCACACTTTAAGCACGTCAGATTTGCTAATGTTCTATTTCAAAAGGCTGATGTCATATGCAAGTTAAATAAAATGGACGCAACATCAAGGAAATACATTCCATGCAGTTAAAATGGGAAAGAAGATTTGAATTTCTCAATGCTTTTTAATGTGATAGCCCAGTGAAATCTATTTTTGGTAGGGGGGGGGGGTTCAGTCATGCGGCCAATACTTTACCGAAAAAAAAAAAAGTGCTGACATATACTGTCATCAATCAAAGTATAAGACCACCATTCAAACTTTGAAACAAAAATCAAAGCTGCAAAGCTTGACTTATCGCTCACCTAGGTAGGGGAGAGCTATGCTGATTAGGCACAGTCTCACTGAATTAAGCAAACTGCTGATGTTAGGGGATTTTTAGAAAGGTGGGGGGGGTGGAGAGCAGGGGACTGTGTTAGTTACAGAGGCAATAATAGTGTCAAAGGTGATAAAGAAGCATGCTTACATTGGCTACAGAAACAGGAATTCATTGATGCCAGCTTCAGATCCACAGTCACTGGAGTGAGTCCACTGCCTATTGGCTGACTTTCAAAGGATGAGGCTGTTACTGATTGGCTGGTTTTCAGAGGCGGGTTCACAGAAGCAAATTGTCATTGATCATTAGGTTTAAAAGCAGTTCTGGTGCATACCGCTTATTGTGTGAGCTTTATCCTGGGTGTGCGAAGAGTTTTTTAAATTCTCATACTTAAAAAATATACTAGCTATAGTAAATTTTGGTATTGGCGGTATTTTTAAATTCTATCTAGCATAATATACAATTCCCTTAACTAAAACAGAAGACCTAAGTTGGCACAGGGGCTTCACCTGATTTGCCAAAGTCTACAATCCGTTGGTAGTGACAGCCTAGAGTGGCATATTGAGAGGATCCGGAAATTCCATCCAAGCCCAGCAAGTTAGAGTACCATCATTTATGAGCCATGTTTGTTATGGAGAGAAGAAATGAATGGCAGCATCATGCCATATCTTTTCTGATTCTGCCCTAGATCCAAAAGCCACATTTGACTAGGCGGGACTCCATGAATGGTTATAGCTGAGATTAATTTTAACAAAAATAAATTGAACTGGCTGAATTCTAAGCAGTTGGCATTTTTAAAAATTGACAATGACCTGGGCAGAATAAAGGGTATGTGTGCTAAAGCAATGAGGACGATATCAAAATTCAGTGAAATCTTGTAAATTGAAACAGAGTGCAAGAACACACATTTGTATTCAAAGAGGTATGAAAGAACAAACATTTATATCTAAAAGGAAGAAAATTTTAATTGGAATACATGTCATTTTGGGGGCGCCTGAGTGGCCTAGTCAGTTAAGCATCCGATTTTGGCTCAGGTTATGATCTTGAAGTTCATGGGTTCAAGCCCCACATTGGGCTCTGTGCTAACAGCTCCGAGCCTGGAGCCTGCTTCAGATTCTGTCTCCCTCTCTCTCTGCCCCTCCCCCAATCACGCAGGAACAAGCATGCTCTCTCTCTCTCTCTCTCAAAAATAAATAAACATTTAAAATTTTTTTGAAAAAAAGGAATATATATCATTTTTAAATAACTTTAAAGAAAAATTCTAAATTTAACTATAAAATTTAGTAAAAAAGAATAAAATACTCCCTAAGATTAATTATTATGGTTTTTAATTTCATATCCAAACTAAAATATTTTATTTAAAAAATTTTTGAGGTAAGATATCTTTTGTCAGTCTGACAAAGAGGTCTTACTCCAATAAAAAATATCAGTCCCAGGGGCACCTGGATGGCTCAGTCGGTTAAGCGTCCAACTTCGTCTCAGGTCATGATCTTACGGTTTACGGGTTCAAGCCCTGCGTCAGGCTCTGTGCTGACAACTCGGAGCCTGGAACCTGCTTCAGATTCTGCATCTCCCTCTCTCTCTGTTCCTCCCCTGCTCATGCTCTGTCTCTGTCTCTCTCAAAAATAAATAAAGATTAAAAAAATTTAAGAAAAATCACTCCCAAAAAACTATTGTTGCATACAGGAGTCATCACTTTTCTCTCAGGATTTGGTATGTGTTTTCCACTATTTTGAAAGCAAGTCTCAAGATCTCAGCCTATAAGAATTTCTGAATTGAGTGAAACACAAATTTGAATTGGACACTTGGTTAGAGTATAAGAATATGTCACTTTGGGGGCTCTTGGGTGGCCAAGTGGGTTAAGGGTCCAACTCTTGATTTCAGCTCAGGTCATGATCTCACAGTGGTGAGCCCCAAGTCAGGCTCCATGCTGGGCATGGAGCCTGTTTGGAAATTCTCTCTCTCCTTCTCCCTTCGCCCCTCCCTCCCTCTCTTTCTCTCTCTCTGAAGTAATAGTTATAATAATAAAGTATATGTCACTTTTTAGTAAGGGAGTCTAGAAAACCTTCCAATATCCATATCCCAGCTTATTTTTGCCATCCTTAGCCCATCACTACATAAACAATAATTCCATAAAGTAATTTCTATAGCTTTGATTTTTATTTTTTATGGTCCCCAAAAGGAAAATGATTACTGCTTATAATGAAAATAGACAATGGGGGTTCGAAGGAACTAATGAGATTCATGAATTTAGAGAACTATTTAGGTCTCCAGAAATATTCCTCATGATTGTCAAAGGGCTGCTCAATTTTACTTTCCCCTCAAGTGTCCAGGGCTTAAAACTGAACATATCTGGTGTTTCCTTTTTGACAAAATATCTTTTTAATCATCAAGATATGAGGAAGAGCTGAGCTCTTGATTATCTTTCTTTATATTCCAAATAGTTATAGACAGTAGTAAGCACTTATATCTATAAAGTTTTCTACTAGACAAAATGAGGGAAGAATAATGGACTACATGAAGACTGCATAAAAATTACAGATGAGCAATAACAAAAAATAGGATTTAATATCAATACATAGTGCATATTGCAAATGCAAAGGTTAAAAGAAAAAGGCAATGCCATTCATTAATGGTATGACTAAGCAAATTTCTTAGGTTCTCTGAACTTTATTCTCCATATTTCTAAAATGGTGACCTCTCTCATTGTGTTTTTTACTATTAAATGTGATAGTTAGAGTGCTTATTCAGTACTTGACACATGACAAGTATTAATAAATAATGAGTAAAGGCATAGTGACACTGGGTGTGGAAACCAGGGATGGCTTTCTCAAGATGGTGAAATCTGAGCCAGCTCCCAAAGTAAAATTCAGAGAAAAACCAAATCTATTACAGATAGAGGGATGAGCAGAGAAATGGAAATGGAAATTATCAAGAAAAGTATTTAACTGCATTCATCTTAGAAATTATGTGCTATTCTACATAAAACCATATTAACTTTCTTTTTAATAGCATAGAAACTGAATTGAAAGAGATCTTGAAAAGACACTCAACCTATTACTTTGGCTTCACACACGCAGGATCATTTTTAGGCTACTTACTTGTTTACTTGAGATGACAAAAAAAGAAAAATCAAAGCAATTTTCAAAAACTAAACCCTATATTTGCTGGCCAAGCCTACTTTTCACTTTAAGGCTAAAATAACACTTTCTAGAAGTAGCTGCCACTGGACATACTCTACAAGTGCACCAGTCCTTTCCTAGATCTCCTTCCTTTCCCTAATCTGTCAGTTATCATGAATGTTTCTGACAGTCTGCTTCAACCAGGGCACCTGCTGAGGTGGAAGGTGTTTCTCCTGAGTGTCCAGTTTATGGATAGACAACAATATTCCACATGAAAAGTTCAATCAAGCAAATGCCCAAAGAAAGATCACCTGCCACAAATAACTTCTATTTGTCCATCTTGGTAGTTGGAGATACTAAGTGTTTATTAAAGTGCAAACATTGTAAGAAGGGACAGTGTTACTTGTGAAAAAGAAATTGTTTTAAACAATAAACTTAAAAAAAATAACCCTCAATAAAGTGGATTATGAAGACCCCCATAGACTTAGTAGCTTTTTAAAAAAAGTTTTGTTTTCAGGAGAATTAATGTACCAAAGATAGATGTGGACATTTTATTTAAAACAAAGATAGAATAGCTTTCATAAACCAACACTCCCACCAAAAGTAACTTGAAAAGCTGTATAAAACAGTTTTAAAATATATTTGTAGGCATTCAAGAACTTTGGGGGCATGCAGGAACTGAGAGACCAAGATCTCAGAAAGAACAGAAATTCTTCGAAGTGAGCCTAGTATTCTGCATGCAACTTTTCCCCTTGGTGCATTTGCTAAGTCTTGAGCAAGAGAAGAGACAGTGATGGCATAGCCTAAAAATGTTTGCGGAATGCAAATCCTAAAAGACAAAGAATCCAGTTAGCTTTCTCATAAAGTTAAGAAGGAAAAAAATGTATTTTGGGCCTGTTAATGCATCCAGAGGGGCCCAGAGAGGCATTGGGATCACTGACAGAAGGGAGACACAGAGAAATAAGCCCAAACTCACATATATGTTCTCCTCATAGCCTTTGCCAACTCTTAAACTGCTGATTATGAGAAGTATGACTAAATTCAAAGACACAGAGATTTTGGAAAGTAAAAATGAAAAAATGATAAAATATGCAAAAAAAATTTTAAAGATTTTATCTTTAAGTGATCTCTACACCTAACATGGGGCTCAAACTCACAACCCAGAGATCAAGGGTCACATACTTTACCAACTAAGCCAGGCAGGCACCCCTGCAAAAACTAATTTTTTAAAAAGCTACTGTGTTAGGTTGCCTGGATGGCTCAGTCAGTTAAGTGTCTGACTCTTGATTTTGGCACAGGTCATGATTTCACAGTTCGTGAGATCAAGTCCTACACTGGGCTCTGCACTGACAGCATGGAGCCTGCTTGGAATTCTCTCTCTCCCTCTCTCTCTCTACCCGTCTCCTGCTCACACTCTCAAATTAAATAAATAAACCTAAAAAAATGTTCAAAAAAATTAATGAATAAAGAAAAAGCTTCTGTGGTCACACTAATAACCATAAAAACATACTTTAAGGAAAGAAACAGTACAAAAGGTAAAAAAAGATTCTCATAATGGTAAAAGAAAAATTATAACAATTTTAAACTTGTATCTCCCTAATAGTATATAGGTTTAAGTATATACAATGCAAAATTTAAAGAACCAAAGAGAGAAATGGATATATTCTCCATCATAATGGGAAATTTTAAGACATCTCTCTGAGAAGGTGATATACTAAGCAATAATAAATCTAAACAATGCAATTAACTGGTTTTACCTTATTTTCATTAATTCTTAAAGCAAGACAGATGAATAATTTTTTTCAAGTGCAAAAAAAATGTATCAAAATTGACCCATTATAAAGCAAGTCTCAACTAATTTCAAAGGACTGAAATCATTCAAGAAAATTAATGTAAAAACCAGAAAAGGAAAAATTATTAGAAAATCACCAATTATTTGGAAACTAAGCAACTTATGGGTCAAAAAAGTAATCATAATAGATATTAGAAAATGTTTTTAAATTAATGATTATTAAAATGCCATATACTTAATCTTGTGAAATTCAGCTAAAACTATAATTATAAAGGAAATTTTAGTCTTTAAGGCAAGAAACAGTACAAAGGGTAAAAAAAGATTCTCATAATGATGAAAGAAAAAAGAAGACTAAAAACCAATGATGTAAATATCTATTTTATGAAACTAAAAATAATAGCAAATTAAATCCAAATAGAAGTAATACAGTACAGAAAGTCAACAAAGCTAAAATTTGATTCTTAAAAAAAAAACTAATAACATTAAAAACTCTTATCAAGAAAGATCAAGAAAAAAGAGGGAAGGTACACATGACCAATATAAGTGATAAAAATAGGACATCACTACAGACACTATGGACATGAAAAAGAAAATTACAAGGTATTATAAATGTTTGTCAATAAATTTGAAAATGCATATAAAATATACTCCTAGATAAATACAACTTACAAAAATTAACACAAAACTTTGAAAATTAGAATATTACCATACTAGAAAAGAAATAAAATATCTAATAAAAAAACTAGCCACCACAAAACATTCTCCAGATTCAGATGGTTTCACCAGTGAACTCCTCTACAGATTTAAGAAAAATGTGGTACAAATCTTATATGAATTCACCCAGAGAATAGAAAAAGAGGAAATACTTCTTAACTCATTTTATAAAGCCAGCATAATACTTATATCAAAACCTGACAAATACAATTCAAGAAGGAAATTTATAGATAATGAACATAAACATAAATATATGAAACAAAATAAGTAAATCAAATCCAGTAGTACATAGAAAGAAATAACAAATTGGGGTTTATTCAATTAATACAAAGTTGGTTTAATAACCTAAATTTATTCAGTATATTTACCACCTTCACAAAGTAAAGGGAAAAAACATATAATCATACAAATATATATAAGAAACATTGCTTGATAAAATTGTACATCCAGAAAACTCTTGTCAGCTTCCTTAATCCAATAAAGAATAAGAAACCTAATGAGAAACTCATGCTGAAATTTTTCAAATTTCCCCACCCCGACTCTGGAGATCATGAATAAAATGAGAACACTCTGTATCAATGCTTCTAATCAACATTATAAATCTTGCAATTAAAAATTAGAAGATATTATATATATATATATATCACATTCATGTATACACACATACACATATTTATAACTTTAATATAATATATATGTTGTAAATACTGAAAAAGAAAGAAAAATTATCATTATTCACAGATAATAAGACTTTATCAATAGAAAATCTAAAAGGATGTTCAGACATTTATTAGAATTAATAGAATTTACCAAGGAATCAATATAAGATAAATATGCAAATATAAATCTATCTCTATATACTAACAACAGGTATCAAAAAATATTTTAAAGATGTCATTTCTCAAACCATCTAATACCTAGGTATAAATCCAATAATAGAGGGGCACATGGCTTTGGCTCAGGTATGATCTCACTGGTCGTGAGTTCAAGCCCCACGTCGGGCTCTATGTTGACAGCTCAGAGCCTGGAACCTGCTTCGGATTCTGTGTCCCCCTCTCTCTCCACCACACCCCTGCTTGTACTCTGTCTCTCTCTGTCTTTCAAAAATGAATAAACATTAAAAAAATTTTTAATCCAATAATAGATACTCAGAACTTAAGCATAGAAACATGAAGAGATAATTTAAAAGCTCTATATAAGAGAAATAGCATGTTATCACACTTGAAGACTCAATATTGTTAAAATGTTGGTTTTCTCAATATTGATATATATGTGAAATGCAACCTCAGTCAAAATCGCAGAAGGCTTTAAGGAGGAGGTAGGAACAGGCTGATTCTGAAGTGTTTTATGGAAATTCAAAGAGCCAAGTTCATTCAAAAGACTGAATATGGAATAAAATAGAACTGGAGAACTTACCCCACTGTTATCAGGATTCAAGTTACAAAGCTCTAGTAATTAAGATACCATACTTGGAACATAGATAGACCAATAGAACAGAAGAGTCCAGAAACACATCTATTCTTTATGATGAAGGAGATACTGTGGTGAAGGAAGAAGAAACATTTTTTCAGTAAATGATACTCTGTTAATTAGATACTACATAAAAATTAAATACAGCCATTGATACAAATATAAATTTTAAATAGACTATAGATCTAAATGTGAAACATCAGGCAATAAAACTTCTAGAAGATGAATAAGGAAAATACCTGTATGACGTGTGGTAAGCAAAAATTTCTTAAATATGACAGAAAAGTCACTAAACATAAAGCAAAAGATTAATTAATTAGACTACATTAAAATAGTGAAGTTCTGTGCATCCAAAGATACTGTTATAAGAATAGAAATTTACAATGATATATCTATCAAACTATTCATATGAAGAATTTTAAAAGAACTACAAATCAATAAAAAAGCAACCTACTAGGATAGTTGACATTGCATAAAGAGATTCTGCAAATGGCCAATAAATATATAAAAGTTGTTTGATTAGTCTTCAAGAAAATGTAAATTAAAACCATAATGATATTTTACTGTACATCACCAAAATGGCTAACAGAATGAAACTGGACCACTTTCTTACACCATACACAAAAATAAATTCAAAATGGATAAAAGGCTTAATAAATGTAAGAAAGGAAATCATCAAAATCCTAGAGGAGAACACAGGCAGCACTCTCTTTGACTTAGCTGCAGCAACTTCTTCCTAGATATGTCTCCGGAGGCAAGGGAAACAAAAGCAAAAATGAACTATTGGACTTCATCAAGATAAAAAGCTTCTGTACAATGAAGGAGGCAATCAACAAAACTAAAAGGCAACCAATGGAATGGGACAAGATATTTGCAAATGACATATCTAATAAAGGGTTAGTGTCCAAAATCTATAAAGAAGTTATCAAACTAAACACCCAAAAAACAAATAATCCAGTGAAGAAATGGGCAGAAGGAATAAACAAACATTTTTCCAAAAAAGACATCCAGATGGCTAATAGACACATGAAAAGATGCTCAACATTATTCATCCTCAGGGAAATACTTATCAAGAAAGATCACACCACACTTATCAAGAAAGATCACCACAATGATGTACAACCTCACACCTGTCAGAATGGCTAAAATTAACAACTCAGGAAACAACATATGTTGGTGAGGATGCAGAGAAAGGGGAACCTTTTACACTGCTGGTGGGAATGGAAACTGGTGCAGCCACTCGGAGAACAGTATGGGGTTTCCTCCAAAATTAAAAATAGAACTATCCTACGACCCAGCAATTGCACTACTAGGTATTTATCCAAAGGATACAAAAATGCTGATTTGAAGGGCACATACACCCCAATGTTTATAGCAGCACTACTGACAATAGCCAAATTATGGAAAGAGCCCAGATGTCCATCAACTGATGAATGGTTAAAGAAGATGTGAGATACACACACACACACACACACACACACACACACACACACACACACACTGGAATATCACTCGGAGATCAAAAAGAATGAAATTTTGCCGTTTGCAACAACGTGGATGGAACTAGAGTGTATTATGCTAAGAGAAATAAGTCAGTCAGAGAAAGACAAATATCATATGATTTCACTCATATATGGAATTTAAGAAGCACAACAGATGAACATAGGGAAAGGGAAGGAAACATAAGATAAAAACAGAGGAGGAGGCAAACCATAAAAGACTCTTAAATACAGAGAACAAACTGAGGGTTGCTGGAGGGGTGCTGGGTGGGAATTTGGGCTAAATGGATGATGGTCATTAAGGAGAGCACTTGTTGGGGTGAGCATTGGGTGTTATATAAGTCATAAATCACTAAATTCTACTCCTGAAGTCATTGTTACACTATATGTTAGCTAACTTGGATTTAAATAAATTAATTAAAAATAAAAATAAATGATTAAGAATACCAAGTGTTGATAAGGCTGAGAAGCAATCAGAACTCTCATACACTAACAGAGATGGAATAAATTGTACAACCATTTTGGACAACCATTCAGTGGTAGCTGCAACAAATGTACATGTGCATTTCCTATGGCTTAGCAATTCCACCTCTAGATAGATATGTGTGTGTATAATATATTCAACAAAAGATAGACAAGATGACTTACATGAACCCATGTGAATAGAAGCACTATTTGTTATATAAGTCAAAAATTGGAAACCACCCATGTGTTCATGATAAATAAACAAGATAAACTAACTGTATTATATTCATACAATTGATTATTAAACAGCAATGAAAATGAATAAATTATTGCCACAACAACAGCATGGGAGAATTTTACAAACATAACTTTGAGTGAAAGGAGCCAGAGAGCACATATTGTATGATTTCTTTCATATAAAGTTTAAAACTGATAGCCTTTAGGGGCGCCTGGGTGGCGCAGTCGGTTAAGCGTCCGACTTCAGCCAGGTCACGATCTCGCGGTCCGGGAGTTCGAGCCCCGCGTCAGGCTCTGAGCTGATGGCTCGGAGCCTGGAGCCTGTTTCCGATTCTGTGTCTCCCTCTCTCTCTGCCCCTCCCCCGTTCATGCTCTGTCTCTCTCTGTCCCAAAAATAAAATAAACGTTGAAAAAAAAAATAAAATAAAACTGATAGCCTTTATAGATGATGGTAGACATCAAGACATTACTTACCTTTGGGAAGAGGGACAATGACTGGGTAATTTACCTTGAATAAAGACAGGTCTGAAGTGATGGCAATTGTCTATTTTTTGATCTGGGCAGTAGTTATACAAGTGGATTCACCTCACGAAAATTTATCAAGCTTTGGATTTATGCATTTTCCATGTGTCTTATACTTCAATAAACAGTGTTTTAAAAAAAGATGAGAGTGACTACATGAAGTTGAACATTGAAGAAAGACTGACTCTTTTTAGCAATGGACATTAAGAACAGGCCTACACAATGAGAAAGAATGAAATCCTGCCATTTGCAGCAATGTGGATGGAACTGGAGCGTATTATGCTAAGTGAAATAAGTCAGTCAGAGAAAAACAGATATCATATGTTTTCACTCATATGTGGAATTTGAGAAACTTAACAGAAGACCATGGGGAAAGGGGAAAAAAATAGTTTCAAATAGAGAGGGAGGCAAACCATAAGCGACTCTTAAATACAGAGAACAAACTGAGGGTTGATGCGGGGAGTGCGGGGCGAGGGAAAAATGAGTGATGGGCATTGAGGAGGGCACTTGTTGGGATGAGCACTGGGTGTTGTATGTAAGTGATGAATCATGGGAATTTACTCCGGAAGCTAAGAGCACACTGTATACACTGCATGTTAGCTAACTTGACAATAAATTATGTTAAAAAAAAAAAAAAGAACAGGCCTACAGTGTAATTGAGCACTCACAGAAAAACAGCTATTTCAGGCACAGAAAAGGCATTCTGTTATAGTCAAGGGGACTAGAACACCTTTCTAAAGATTAATGGAAATATACCAGAATATTGCATTTAGATTAGAATATAATAATACTTCAAAATGGAGTGCAAAGAAAAATTTTTTCAAGTTCAGAGGAAATAAGTTTTTGATACAGAAAATAAAAGCATCAAAGTCATTTTTTCTATTGAAGGAAAATTATGCCAAGGGCAGAAATAAAACAAATTCATTACAGATAAGAAAAACATGGCTTTATAACCATGATCCTTCCTCCTCTTTTCCCTGCTTTCTCTGCATCCTATACCCTGTCTCCCAACAACAATATCAGCAACATTATTCATCACTACTGTGTTGCCTCAATTTCCCCCAAATAGCTACTGTTTGAGAAGAGAAAAACAAAAGTTTTAAATGAACACAAGATTTCTTGGTCACCACTGCTCAAAATGGTCCTTCTTATCTAGACTATGGTTATCAACCAAGTTCTTCAGAAACTGGTTAGAGAAAAAATACATGCACAAAAGTATGCATTCTTTTCCACTAAAATTAACTTATCTCCACATCTTAAAAGCAAATGAAAGTGGTTTGCAAGTCTAAGCATGCAATGCTCCAGGATAAAAAAAACAAGTGTTGGTCTCTGAGAGGTCAATTGTTGCAGGAAAACAAGGACAAAAGCTCTCCATGCATGTCAGAGTCTATATTCAGGCTTAATGTTGAGTATATGTGCTGGGGCAAGATTATTCCTATCTGCGAACAGAGGCTAAAATGAAAAGCTGTTAGCCTTGGGTCATGAGAAAGAACAAAGGCTTTCAGGAATGGATGTACAATAACTCCAAAGCCAATATAAGATATCATTTGGAACTGGTAACTCCAAGAATCTGAAAGGAAGCAACTGCCAAATCACCAACTACAAGGATTGTGTCAGAGGAGACAAGTAAATCTCTCACTTAACATGTGCTTGAAAGTAAAAAAAAAAAAAAAAAGAATTTCTTACTACTCCTTGTCTTACTGCCTATCATTAAGAGAGACAATTTGAAGTTAACCACAAGAAGAAAGATCGGACATAACACAAATAGAAAGGCTATGTTTGGTCGAAGTATGAACAGTGAGATTAGGAACTCAGGTTGCAGAGAGAGACAGACCTGGGTTTAAAATCCAAGTTCACCATTTAATAGCTGTGTGAGTTTGAACAAGTTACTTATTCTCTCTAGATCTTGATTTCTTCATCTGTAACAAATGGAGACAATGATAGTACCACCTTCTTGTGAGGATGAAATTAAATGATGCATGTAAATCATTTAGCAAGCCCGAGTTCTCAGAAGGTGTTCAATAAATGTTAGCTTCTACTATTTTCATTATCCAGTATTTGCTGGGTATCTCTTGGGTAGCTTTCTTTCAGAACGCTAGAATTCACTGACTGGCTCAGGGCAAGGAAGCTCTATCACAGAAATGAATTCAAACAAACTGAGAAGCCTTTAGAATTGTTCTGAGAATGACCACCATTCAATTCTCATAATTGTTTTTGTAATTGATGTCAATTGTAATCAACAGTATCTTACAGAGCTTGCAGTTTATCAACTCCTTGTATCTCTGCCCATTTATGGCCCAGAGGAAATGTTTGCCATCATACTGCACTGGATATGGCTTTTCTTTTAAGAAGACATTGATTCACAGATACAACTTTAAAAAGTAAGGCATCTGATATTTGGTCCATGCAACCTTATTTCTATTTTGACTCTCTTTCCACTCTGGGATTCCTTGTTAATTAAATTAAAAAGTTAAACTGTAAAAGACAAAAATCCCATTCCACATTTCACCTAAAGATTCCTAAAATAAACTCTGCATATTTAGCAAATGTAAATGGTTAGTGAGATGTGTACTCTTTCTTTACTCACCACCTGATCAGTGAGCCCAGGGTGCATGCCCGGAAACTATGCCAGAGAGAACAGTAGAACCATTTTTCAATATCAAATCTTTGTTTCCAAATTACGCAAAACCTAGACTTTGATTTTCCTCATTTACTTCAAATTATATATTTCAGGCTATTCACCCAATGGCACATTCTACGGGAGTAAAACCAAATAAATAAAGCAATAAACAGCAATATGGGTAAATCCTAACAATAAGTTAAACAGTAAATTCCAAAGATTACATACCACATATTACCCATTTCTGTAAAGCTAAAAAAAACCATAATTACAATTTATCATTTTTTAGGGTTAGGGACACATATAAACATAATAAAACTACATAAGTAGGACAGAAGGGAAGTGACAAACAATGGACCAAAGCCACGGATTACCATTTGTGGAAAGAAACTGGAAGATGGGATAGAGACACATGGTTAGATTAGATTTTACACCATTAGATAAAGGTTATTATCAAGGACCTAGCTTTGTTCTTGGATGCCAAATTCATGGGTGATTACTGTATTATTAAAAATAACTGTTATCAATCTGTGTATCAGCCAAGATCCATTCAGGAAAACAGAAACCACACCAATTATTTTAACAGACAATTTAGTATCAGAAAGCAGTTAAATAAGTATCTGAGGAATTAAAAAGCCAAAGACACAATGAAAGGAGCATAGCTATAGTAACTGCATTAATCAGCTACTATCCTTAGGACTGGAAGAATAAAAGAAAAAGATCAGGATTATAAGAATCAAGAAACTCAGAGGAGGGGCCTTGTGGAGTCTGAGGAGGGGGCCCTACCGGACTTGGGCTAGCCCCTCTGTGGAGGTACAATAAAATTGGTTTTGAAAATGCTAGAAGCTAGAAACTGGAATCAACTGACTTTGTCAGGGTGAGAAACCATTGTTGAAGCAATACTGACAGGAACAACAAGCAAAACAGAAAAGTCCCTTTATCATCCTCCTACTCTCTGTTCTCTCTCTGCAGTCACCTATTGGTGGAACATAACAGGGAGCCAGCTGGTCAAGGAAGAATATGATTAGCAAAATCCTAGCCCCAGAAAAATGGTAGAGAATGGTATGTTTGGCACTGAGAAACAAAAGCTTACTAATTGGCATGGACAGGTAGGCTAGGTTATACTGTTCCGATGAGTCAAGTTCTCTAAGACAATGAAAGTATATGTCCTGTCCATTCTCCATATCCAGTGCAGATCAGTAGGGAGGATCCATTCATCAGAGCACTAAAAGACCTGGGTTAGAAAGTTTCCACAATCAACACAGGAGTGGGAAAGATGTATGGATCATACACTTGCTTTTAATGCTTCTGCTCAGAAATATTTCATATCATATCTGGTCATGTATTGTTAGTCAAAGCAAGTCCATAACCATGCCAAAATTCAGAGGGTATGGGGAAGTACAGTCTATGCCCAAAAGGCCAAGAAATGAATAAAAATGATCCATTCATGGACAAATAATGAGCATGGGTCATAAACCAAGAATTACAATTAATCCAATTCCAGGCACCTGAAGTAAACACTCATACACACACACACACACACACACACACACACGCATGCATGCATGCGTGCACATGCTTCATAAATATACTCCAACTTCAGGGTGCCTGGGTGGCTCAGTCAGTTAAGCGTTCAACTTCAGCTCAGGTCATGATCTCACAGTTCATAGGTTCGAGTCCTGCATCTGGGCTCTGTGCTGACAGCTCAGAGCCTGGAGCCTGCTTCAGATTCTGCATCCTCCTCTCTCTCTCTGCCCCTCCCCCACTCATGCTCTGTCTCTCTCTGTCTCAAAAATAAACATTTAAAAAATGTTTAATAAAACAAATATGCATCAACTTTAAATTAAAACCTTGTCATGTTACAATAAGTAACATGTGTCACAAATTACAGTAAGTTTCATGTGTCTGTTGGCCATCTGGATGTTGTCTTTGGAAAAGTGTAGGAGACAAAATTCTTTTAAAAAGTTTATTTATTTATTTTAAGAGAGAGAGGGAGGAAGAGAGTGGGAGAGGAGGAGGGACAGAGAGAGAGAGGGAATCCCACGCAGGCTCCATGCTGTGAGTGCAGAGCCTGATGCAGGACTTGAATTCACGAACCATGAGACCATGACCTGAGGAGAAATCAAGAGTTGGATGCTTAATCAACTGAGACAGTCATGTGCCCTTACAGGTCAAAAATTTAGAGATAATGTTGCAGGTATGCAATCTGTGATTAAACTATCTTGGAGACTAGGTATATCTCACTGTGGCTTCTATGGCCTAAGTCAGCCTGTATCCTAAGTTTAGCCTGTATCCTTGAGGCAGTCAGGTACACAGAATGGAAGACAGCACATACCTGTCAATTTCATACTTCTAAAAATAAGTCTCTTGGAAGAAACAGAAAAATGTGGAAAGGCTTTCATTTTCCAGTCTTGAGGACTACTCTCCCACCCCCTTCTACTTTTTAGCCAGAATATAGACAATAAGACAATCCAGATGAGCCAAGGTATAGCTCAGGCAAGTGTGTTTGTTAGCACAGGATCTGCTAATGAGCAGTCAGACAGCTATGGTGTGGTAAAAAATCTTAAAAATGGCCTTCTCCCAAACTCACAGTGTTGACCCCCTAAATCCTATCCTGAGTTTATATGTAGACTTGAAATAGAGGGGAATTTATGCAAGAAGGGAGGGGTTCTAATGACCAGAGACCCCAGTACTTCCTGGCATCCCCCAGTCTTGTCCCTAATAAGACAAGATCGTTTTAGTTCTCAGGTTCTTCTCAGAATGCCTATTTTACAGGCATTAGTCCATGGCATCATTTCTTTTCAGCTGATCATCTTCCTAACACAGCACCAGCAGGTATAGCTTAGGTGCCATGTTTTGCCGGACTTTTCAGGTGGCAGAAACCCAGTTCAAACTGCTTAGGCAGGAAAAGTCCATTTTGACTCAAACCTGAAAATGTGTCTGGCATGACTAGGTTCAAAGATTCAATAATGTAGTCAGGAATCTGGCTCTGCTCCTCTTTGATCTGCTATCTTCTTCTTGGCTTCATTCTCAGGCAGGCTCTTCCAGTATTGTGGCAAAGGTGAGCACCAGCAGCTCCAGTTCCACTCTGCCAGGTTAGGAGTCCCAGAAGAAGAGAGCATACCTCTTTCCCAAGAGCTCCAACAAAAGTCAGGGCAATGTGGCTCTCATGACCAAATCCTGAGCCATATAAGGAACCAGGGTCATGGTCAGCTTTGCCCAAACCACTTGGGCTATGAGTGATGAATGGTAAGTGTACAAAGAACAATCATGGAATGGATATACAAGCAAAAAAAAAAAAACAAAAAAACAAAAAAAAAATCAATATATGCCCAGTACCAGGACAGATGATTTAGGGATGCAGCTGAACTAAGAGTGCTCAGGCAATGTCCAAACAGTCCCCAAGGCCCATTCAATAACACAAAAATGCAGCAAAAAAAAAAAATTAAGATGTAGTAAAAGATAAATAAAACAGTAGACTGCTTTATTTTTAATAGCATGGAAAGAAAAAAGGGATAGAGGGAGGAAAGAAGAGATGGAGAAAGGGAGGGAGGAAAAGAGGGAGAGAGGGACCAAACTAGATTCAAAGCTTAAAAAAAAAAAAGTAGACTCTATGCTCCATGGCTGAAATTTTCAGAAGCCCCGAACCTGCCCCAGGATTACTATGAATTCCTGGGATGTTTGTGTTCTCAAGGTGAAGTCATGAGATGACTGTGCTTCCTTTTGCATTCTGTACAATCCTTGTCACACCTTGACTTCTACCCCCAGCATCTTTCTTTGCACCAACAAAGGCAAACAGTTTAAGGCAGCCTTCCCAGATCTCATGGCCTGTGGGTATTGGCTGTGACACTCCAACTGTTCAGGGCCAAGGAATCTGTCCTTTGGATTTCCCAAATCTGCAGCATTGACCCAGGAATCTCTGGTGTCTCAGTGCACACTCCTGCCCCCATAAAAGCAGTGATGGGGGCATCTCCGTTCCCTCTAGAACACAGCCCTCCATCTCCCACCTATAGCCCCTCTCTCCACAGGGTTTAAACTCAAGTCCCTAAACTAGCAGGAGAACCAAAGCTGAGGCAAGTGTCACACTGTCCTCCCCGCCTACCCCTAGTCCTTCAGGAAAAATTTCTCCTTCCTTCATCAAGCAAAATTCTTGCAGCAAGTTTGTTCAAACAGGTCCACCTTCCATTCTCTTACCAGGTTAATAAACTTTCCCAGACACTATTGAATACCAGCTTGGACCCAAGCCAGAATTTCTGATAAGCACTGACAAATATCAGACTGTCTCCCTAGCTGTATATGAAGTTTCTTTTGGAGTTGTATTTTGACATAGGATCTTCCTAGATTTATTCCCTTATGTCATTATGAAACACTTAACAGCTCTGACTTCTTTCTCAAGTATCTCATCCATTAACTAACTATATGAGGAATCCTTAATTTACCACCAGAAATGCCAGATTGCATTTTGCCCAAATAAGGTCTTTTCATTGTTTTGCCTTCCTTTTTTATCATTTATAATCTTCAGTACGTTTTGCTTCCATCAGGGTCCACAGCCCCAGCCCAGATTATCATTTGTTTTGCTCTATCTCTGCATCTCCCTCTCCTTGCCCAACTTTTGAAGTCGTTACACTTAGAACATAGCACCAAAGTGGACGTCACCAATTCCTTCAGTGCAGCTGCATCAGCAAATACCTTTGAATGTTTTGGTCCAAAAGCTCATCAAGCAAATAAAATTAAGGTTCAGACTCATAGTACAAGGGGATCTTAGAACAGCCTACTTAACCTACCTAGAATGGATCAAGTCATCCTAGAATGGACCAAGGAAGGTATAGGGCTGTAGCTCACCCGTGAGTCATATGGGCTGAGTAGAAAGGCTGGCAGCACAGCACTAAATAAGGAGCAATGATAAAAGGAACTTCAAAGTAGTCCAGGTTTCCAGACACTGTGCAGAACACAGAAGCACAACTTTTGTTCCACGCATATTAAAGTAAACAAACAATAAAAACTAGAGAAGCTGTTACCTATAAAACCTAAAAGGCACATTGTCCTTTTGAAGAAAATGACAGACAAGGAGGAGAAATTAGAGAACTACTTACTTTCTTTGTCCTCCGATGTCCTGAAGTAAGCTAGAAACAGCTTCCTAGAGCTCTCATTCTCTACTTTACAGTGTTCTAATGAAATGTCATGCTACCAAGTTACTTAATGTCCCAGCTCCAGTGCCTCATCAGCATTCACTAGGGAGACTTTGGCAAGCAAAAATCTAGCAGCAAATCTTTGGGGACTGAGAAAAACCATATTTATTGTGATTAGAAATAGAGATTCTATGAAAAGAAAACTTAAAGACCAAGAACTTTAGTCAGAACTAAATCAGATATTTGATAGGGCTAATCATAGAACCCAGATTTTAACTCTGTAGAGATTAACCGGGACTTCAGAATGACCTATGGTTCAGAGCCTTCCCAGAGAGCACCAGAAAGATCTGTATGTAGATAGAAATCTATGATGGAGTCATGAAGAGTTCAGATTCCACTCCCTGTGGAAGACATGGGAGAAAGCAAACAGAGATGGTCTCCTCACCTGGTTTCTTGAGTAAATTTCTTGCTTGCTTTTTTCTTCATTGTCCCTGCACCTTAATCCTCCTCAACTTCCCCTTGTTAGACAACAAAAAAGAATTTTAAAAATAAAAGAATGAAACCTACACTTTGTAGGTGCCTTGAATATGTATTTAAAAAATAGCTACTGGTTGGAAAAATGAAAAAAGGGAAGGAGAGATGGAGGAAAGGAGAAAAGGAGGGAAGGAGCAAAAGAAAGAGAAAAGGAAAAAGGGAGGGGAGAAGAAAAAGTAATAAACTCAATATTCTTCATGTTTCATGTAAAAAACATTACCACTTTTACTTTCTAAAGGAAAAAAAAACAGGACTAGCAATATATTTTATCCTGACTTATTCATTTATGGCCATTTAAAATGTATAAAGATAAATATTCAATCATTTTTCTTAACACTTAACACAACACATTTATTAAGAAGGACAAAATTAGGGGCACCTGGGTGGCTCAGTCTGTTAAGCCTCCGACTTCAGCTCAGGTCACGATCTCACGGTCTGTGAGTTCGAGCCCCACGTCGGACTCTGGGCTGATGGCTCAGAGCCTGGAGCCTGCTTCCGATTCTGTGTCTCCCTCTCTCTCTGCCCCTCCCCCGTTCATGCTCTGTCTCTCTCTGTCTCAAAAATAAATAAACGTTAAAAAAAAAAAAGGACAAAATTAAACAAGAACAGAACTGTTCTAGGAAGTTTCGATGTATAGTCTTAGAGCCCAAGGAAGCAGAAATGTCTAAGTATTCCATGAGAGAATGGCTGTGAAGTGATTTTGCAGAGCCTTTTTCCTAAAGATTATGAGAATTTTTGTTCATAATTTATGCTCAGCTTTCTAGTCTAACCTAAAACAGGCACCATAAAGTGCTCACAAAAACTTGATCACCTCTACATCCTACACTCTTCTTTCTTTCAAAGGTTACCTTACTTTAAGGAGCAAAGTAAAGTGCTTTCTCAAGTATTTGTTAGAGGTAATCCAACTATGTTTCAAAGTTAGAGGAAAATATTATTTCCTGAGTTTCTGAAAAGCAAAGCCATGGGCAAGAAATGTAAGTCTCAGACTTTGGAAATACAAGTAGCAAAGGCAAACATTCTGATCAGTTCATTTTCTGAATTTGGCTTTAAAAGTTCAGATTTGAGGTTTGTCAGCCCTCTGCATTCCTCTTATCACAAGTAGATAATATTTATTCTAAAGGAAGCCCAAGTCACTTAAAGTTTTATTGGTTAGGTTTAACATTGTGAAAAATATAGAAATAAACTTCAGGGAAAGCTGTGAATTACAAGACATATGTATAAATTCATTCACAACTCCTCATCAATTATTCTATGGCAGCAACGGAAACTTAAGAGGAGTTGAAATCAGGGATTACACAGGCCTTAAAAAAATGAACAATAAGAAAAACAAAAACAGCTCCAGTTGGGCATGGAAGGAACTTAGAGGTTGCCATTTCATCCTAACAATAAGTAAAAGCTGAACACACTGAAAAGTCAACAAGTCTTCTTAGATCCATCAGAGAAGTGATTGACAAGGCAAACCACTGCCCTGAAAATTGGAGAGACTAATGGAGAATCACAACCTACTGCAGCAGAAACCACCATGGGAGTCAGAGCCAGGAAACCCTGAACTATAATTGATGGATTGCTGGAGGTTCAGCATGGATCGGTCAGAGTTAAAAACTCCAGGGGGGATCAGCAAGGGGGTTCCCACACGTTTGTGAGTTTTACCTCCAGGAGCTCTACCAGAGCCTCACAATGAATACCAGAGAAAAATTCCCTCATACTTCTAGCAAAGAGGAGGGAATGGGAACCAATTTGAAAAACACAGAATATTCTGTTTTTCTTAGCAAGGCCTGCCTTCAGGATAAACAGTTTTACCAGAAAAATCGAAAAACATTTTACAATTTTAACCTGCTGGGGATTTATCGGAGCCTAACCTACCTGGGAGAAGGGAAATATCCACTTCAGCAGGGCTCTAGCCTCCTGAGGGAAGGATGATACCCAATTCTAGCCCCTTCCAGCCACCCTGTCCCAATTAAGGGTTTGGGGAGGGACTGAAAAGCACAGGTAAAGTTCACAGTCCACTGGCAAAGGCTCACCAGAAGACTGAGACCTAATCATAGGACTATAGAACACTTCCCCTCCCCCACAGCTCACCACTACATTATTAAAGATTTATGCAACACAGTTCATTTTACCAAGTACACGTCCACCTTTCAACAAAAAAATTATAAGGCATACCAAAAGGCAACACACAGTTTGATGAGACTGAACAAGCACCAGAATTAGAATCAGATATAGCAGGAATGTTGAAATTATCACACTAGTAATTTTTTTTAACTATGATTAATATGCTAAGGATTTTAGTGGGGAAAGTAGATAACATAAAGAAGAGATGCATAATGTAAGTAGAAAGATAAGAATTCTAAAAAGGAATTGAAAATGCTAAATATCAAATACACTGTGACAGAAATGAAGAATGCCTTTGATGAGCTCAACAGTGGACTAAACATGCTGAGACAGAGTCTCTGAGCTTGAGAATATGACAAGAGAAACTTCCCTAACTGAAAAGCAAAGAGAAAAGGGACTTAAAAAGCAAGGAACAGAATATCAAAGAGGTGTTAAGATAACAATAAAAAGTGTAACACACACATTAGAGACATACCAGAAAGAGAAAAACAGAGAAAGAAACAGAAGGAATATTTAAAGCAATAATGATTGATCATTTCCCTAAATTAATATCAGGCACAAAAACACATATTCAGGTATCTTAGAGAACTTCAAGCAGAATAAATCCAAAAAAAATTGCACATAGGTATATCATATTCAAAGCTCTGAAAATCAAAGATTAATGAAAATATTCAAAGAGAAGAAAAGGAAAAATATCTTACCTATAGAGGAGCAAGATAAAAATTACATGCAACTTCTCTTCATAAATCAAACAAGCAAGAAGGTAAAGTGAAATATTTAAAGTATTGAGAGAACAAAACCTTCAACCTAGAATTCTGTACCCCAGGAAATTAACCTTCACAAGTGAAAATGAGGAGTGCCTGGGTGGCTCATTTGGTTGAGTGACCGACTTTGGCTCAAGTCATGATCTCCCAGTCCGTGGGTTTGAGCCCCATGTCCCGCTCTGTGTCCAACAGCTCAGAGATTGGAGGCTGCTTCAGATTCTGTGTCTGTCTCTCTCTACTCCTCTCTCGCTCACAGTCTGTCTCCCTCTCTCTTTCTCAAAAATAAACATCAAAAAAAAGTGAAAAAGACATAAAGATTTTCTGAGACAAACAAAAATTGAGAGAATCTGTTGCCAGTAGACTACCTTACAAGAAATGTTAAAAGAAGTTCTTCAGAGAGAAGGAAAATGCCAGAAAATTTGGAACTACATAAAGAAAGGAAAAATATGAGAAAATGAATAAGCAAAAGTAAAATAAAACTTATATTTGTCTTAGTCTTAAAGGATCTAACAGATAACAGTGTGATCAAAATAATAATAGCAAAAGATGTATTAGATTATATACAGATAGATACATATATATGTATTAGATTATATATATACATAATATAGATACATATATATTATGTATGTATAATCTATGATCATGTATAAGTGAAATGAATGACAACAATGATATAAGAGATGGGAGGGAAGAATTTGACAGATTTTTTCATTATAAGGTACTGGCAACTACCCATGAAACACTATAGTGTTATTTGAAAGTGGACTTGGATTAGTTGTAAATGCATATCGCAAACCCTAGGACAACACCTAAAATAAAGTAAAAAGAGAAGTACAACTGATGTGCTAAGAAAGAAGAGAAAGTGGAATCATATAAAACGATCAATAAAAATCACAAAAAAACAGAAAAAGAGTGGAAGACAAAACTAAGAACAAAGAACAAGGACCAGATACAGAAAACAGTAACATGTGGTAGATACTAATCCAGCTATAACAACAATCATTTTAAATATCAATGGCCTAAATACACCAATTGAAAGAAATTATTGCAGTGGATCAAAACACAAGACCCAGCTATATGCTATCTACAAGAAACCCACTTTAAATATAAAGGCACTTATAGATTATAAGTAAAGGGATAGAAAAATATATACTATGGTAATGCTAATCAAAAGAAAGCAGGAAGGGGTGCCTGGATAGCTCAGTCAGTTAAGCATCTGACTCAGCTCAAGTCATGATCTCAAGGCCCATGAGTTCAAGCCCCACGTCAGGCTCTGTGCTGACAGCTCAGAGCCTGGAGCCTGCTTCAGATTTTGTGTCTCTATCTCTCTCTGCCCCTCCCCAGCTCATGCTCTGTCTATCTCTCTCTCTCTTTCTCTCAAGAAATAAGTAAACATTAAAAAAAAGTTTTTATTTTAAAAAAAGGGGGGGGAATAGCTATATTAATGTCAGAGCTGACTTCAGAGCAAGAAAAATTATCTGGAAAATACACTATTGTTATGTAATAATAAAGAAGTCACTTTTCCAAGAAGACATAGCAATCTTTAATTTGTATGTGCCTAACAACAGAGCATCCAAATATGTGAAACAAAAGCTAATAGAACTGCAGGGAGAAATAGATGGATCCTATTATAGTTAGACACTTTAACACCCACCTATCAGAAATGGACAAAACGAACAGGCAGAAAATCAGTAAAGACATACTTGAATTTAAAAGCATCATCGATCACTGGATATAATGGACATCTATACACTACTTCATCCAACAGCCCAATACACCTTCTTCTCAAGCTCACATGGAACATTCACTAACATGTATCACATTCTGAGCCATAAAACACAGCTTTGTTAATTTAAAATAACAATATTTATACCAAGTCTGCTCTCAAACCACAATAGAATTAAACTAGAAATTAATAACAGAAAGATAACTAGGAAATCATAGAAAATATAGAGAATAAACACTATACCTCTAAATGACACCTGAGTCAAAGAAGAAATCTCAAGAGAATTTTAAAAATATGTTTAACCAAATGAAAATAAAAATACAACTTGTCAAAATTTGTGGAATTCAGCAAAAGCAGTGGATCATAAGCCTAAAAAATTACAAAACTAGAAGATAACTAAGGATAAAATCTAGATGATCTTGGGTGTAGCAATATTTTAGAGTCAACAAAAAAGGCATGATCCAAGAAAGAAACAGTTAATAAGCTGGACTTCATTAAAATGAAAAATTTCGGCCCTGTAAAAGGCACCATCAAGAGAATGAGAAGACAAGCCACAAACTGGATGAAAATATTTGCAAAAGCTACATCCGATAAAGAGCTATTATCCAAAATATGCACAGAACTCTTAAAACTCAGCAATAAGAAAACAAGCAACTCAATTGAAAAATGGGTCAAAGACCTGAACAGACCTCTCATCAAAGAAGATATACAGATAACAAGGAAGGAAATGAAAAGATGTTCAAAATCATATATCATCAAGGGAAAGCAAATTAAAACAACAGTAAGATATCACAACAATAAGATACCTATTAGAATGGCGCAAATATAAAACAATGACAACACCAAATGTTGAGAAATGCTCCCATTGTTGATGGGAGTGCAAAATGGTCCATCCACTTTGGAGGACAGTCTAACAGTTTCTTACTAAACTACACATACTCTTACCATGTGATCTAGCAACTGCACTCCTTGATAATTACTCAAAGGAGTTGAAAACTTATATCCACAAAAATTCACACACAGATGTTTCATAATTGCCAAAACCTGGAAGCAAGCAAGGTGTCCTCTGTTAGGTGAATGGATAAATAAACTGTGGTACACTTAGACAATGGAATATTATTCAGTGCTAAAAAGAAATGAGATATCAAACCATGAAGAGACATGGAGGAAACTTAAATACATTATTAAGTGAAATAAACCAATCAGAAAAGGCAACATACTATATGATTCCAACTGGATGACGCTCTGAAAAAAGGCAAACTTTAAAGACAGTAGTGACAAGGAGCTATGGATAAATTTATAGGCCACAGAAAAATTTTAGGGCAGTAAAACTATCCTGTGAAATACCACAATGGTGCACTTGAACACTGTCCAAGTTACTAGGAGAATAAAATAAATGAAACCCAGATCCTACCTAGTGGGGTGGGCATATAATTACATAATTATACTATACTGTGAGAAGTGTTATAATAAAGATATGTACAACTATTTGTAACAGAACGTAAGGAGATATATAGTAGAGTTTCAACATTTAACTGATCTGCTGAACTATGGAAACTACCATCTGTAATGATGAGGTATCATTACATCAAATGAATATGTTAATTTTTATAAAATTTATAACTTAATAGTAATACGAAAAGGAAAAAAAAACTAAAGATAAATTAGTGCTATAGAATTCTTCACCTAGCCACTGTTCCACTGCTAGAGATTAGAAAGTTATCTTGAAAACAAATGTTTTTAATATCCAGACATCTGCATTTAGGCTGTCCTGGTATTTTTCCTTTATTCTAACTCAATAGTTCTCAATCTCTAGGAACTATAGGAATTAGTATGTTAGGGTTATAGACACACAAAATTTTATATATATACTATATTTTGTAGGCTAGCTACAAAATTTTTAAAAACTATTTTGACCACATAAATTTGCTGGCCTCACATGATGTTCTCTTAGCACTCTATTTCGTTTTAGGTATTCTCCCAGAGGATGTGTCAGTAGAGCAGAATCCAACAAGATAAAGCAAATTGTTTTAATTTAAATTTAAAATAAGCTCATTCTGTAGCAAACCCAGAAATGGACTCACAAACGTATGGCCAAATAATCTTTGACAAAGCAGGAAAGAATATCCAATGGAATAAAGACAGTCTCTTCAGCAAATGGTGCTGGGAAAACTAGACAGTGACATGCAGAAAAATGAACCTGGACCACTTTCTTATACCATACACAAAATAAACTCAAAATGGATGAAAGACCTCAATGCAAGACAGGAAGCCATCAAAATCCTCAAGGAGAAAGCACGCAAAAACCTCTTTGATCTTGGCTGCAGCAACTTCTTACTCAACACGTCTCTGGAGGCAAGGGAAACAAAAGCAAAATGAACTACTGGGACCTCATCAAAATAAAAAGCTTCTGCACAGTGAAGGAAACAATCAGCAAAACTAAAAGGCAACCGACAGAATGGGACAAGATATTTACAAACAACCTATCAGATAAAGGGTTAGTATCCAAAATCTATAAAGAACTTACCAAACTCAACACCCAAAAAATAAATAATCCAGTGAAGAAATGAGCAAAAGACATGAAGAGACACTTCTCGAAAGAAGACATCCAGATGGCCAACTGACACATGAAAAAAATCTCAACATCACTCATCATCAGGGAAATACAAATCAAAACCACAATGAGATACCAACTCACACTTGTCAGAAGGGCTAACATTAACAACTCAGGCAACAACAGATGTTGGCGAGGATGCAGAGAGAGAGGATCTCTATTTCACTGCTAGGGGGAATGCAAACTGGTGCAGCCACTCTGGAAAACAGTATGGAGGTTCCTCAAAAAATGAAAAATAGAACTACCCTATGACCCAGCAATTGCACTACTAGGTATTTATCCAAGGGATACAGGTGTGCTGTTTCGAAGGGGCACATGCACCCCAATGTTTAGAGCAGCATTATCGACAATAGCCAAAGTATGGAAAGAGCCCAATGTCCATTGATGGATGAATGGATAAAGAAGATGTGGTATATATACACAATGAAGTATTACTCGGCAATCAAAAAGAATGAAATCTTGCCATTTGAAACTACATGGATGGAACTGGAAGGTATTATGCTAAGTGAAATTAGTCAATCAGAGAAAGACAAAAATCATATGCCTTCACTCATATGAGGACTTTAAGAGAGAAAATAGATGAACATAAGGGAAGGGAAACAAAAATAATATAAAAACAGGGAGGGGGACAAAACAGAAGAGACTCATAAATATGGAGAACAGAGGGTTACTGGAGGGGTTGTGGGAGGGGGAATGGGCTAAATGGGTAAGGGCCATTAAGGAATCGACCCCTGAAATCATTGCTGCATTATATGCTAACTAACTTGGATGTAAATTTTAAAAATCAAATTAAATTTAAAAAAATAATAAAAATCAAATCAAATCATAAAATCATAAAAAATAAGCTCATTCTGGTTACAATAAAAAAGATAAGAAATAACAAGTATGGTTGAAGATGTGTAGAAAAGGAAACCCTCATACACTGTTGATAGGAATGTAAGTTGGTGCAGTCACTGTGGAAAACAGTATTGAGGTTCCTCAATTAATTAAAAACAGAGCTACCATATGATACAGTAATCCCACTACTGAGTATTTATCAAAAGAAAGCAAAAACTCTAATTCAAAAAGATATATGTACCCTTGTGTTTATAGCAGCATTATTTACAATAGCCAAGATATACTCTGGTTTCTCTTCAGATAGCATAATCTTTCGCCTTTTACGATAGCCAAGACATGGAAGAAACTCAAGTGCTCATCAAAGATGATGGATAAAATAGATGTGGTACATATGTACAATGGAATATTACTCAGCCATAAAAAAGAATGAGATTTGCCATTTGTGACAACAGAGATGATCTAGAGGTTATTATGATAAGTGAAATAAATCAGAGAAAGGCAAATGCCATATGATTTCACTTATATATGTAATCTAAAAAACAATTCAAACAAACAAACAAATAAGCCAGAAAACAAGACTCTTAAATACAGAAAACAAACTGGCGGATGCCAGAGTGGAGATGAGGAGGCTTGAAATAGATAAAGGGCATTAAAAGGCACAAACTTTCAGTTATAAAATAAATAAGGGGCACCTGGGTGGCTCAGTGGGTTAAATGTCTGACTCAGTTTCAGCTCAGGTCATGATCTCATGGTTCATGAGTTCAAGCCCTGCATCAAGCTGTGTGCTGACAGCATGGAGCCTGCTTGGGATTCTCGGTCTCCCTCTCTTTCTGCCCCTCCCCTGCTCATTCTCTTTCTCTCTCTCTCTCTCTTTCTCTCTCTCTCTCTCTCTGTCTCTGTCTCTCTCTGTCTCTGTCTCTCTCTGTCTCTCTCTCCCCCCCCCTCAAAACTACATAAACTCTCTCCCTCAAAACTATATAAATAAACATTTAAAAAATAAAATAAGTCATGGAGATGAAAAAGTCCAGAATAAGGAACATAATCAATAACATTGTAAAAGGTTGTATGGTGACAGATGGTGACTATGCTTATCGTGGTGAGCACTGAATAATATGTAGAATTGTTAGATCAATATGCTGTATGCCTGAAACTAATGTAACATTGTATGTTAATTATAATTCCATAAAATAAGCTCATTCTTAGATCTTTTAAAAGAGGTGATTTCATGCTTAGACTGGGATTCAAGTACGCTATCCCATATAATTTGACTGAAAAGTGTACATAATGTGACATGTTACTCCCAGGAATTCTCATCACTGAGTGTGCCATTGATTAAAATATTTACACATAAAATTGAAACTAGTAAATAAGTAATTTAAGGGATTTTTGCATGAACACAAATATTAACGTACTGTTGACAGAAATGGAAAAGTAGAAAATTACATACAAGTTACCATTTCCCAAACACTATAATCTTGAATACAAAACTGCTGAATTTCACCTATGTTGTGGCATCCCTTTCCCCTAAATCTCTGTACAGCCAGACTTAGTCATAACCACGCCTTCTTTTAAATGGCATTTGGCTGACACTACTCACTTTGCATATTATGAAATTCCTCACAGACATGGTTGGTTTCATGGATATTTAGATGACAACATGTTGAAGGTAGGATATCAGTATATAGCCATGTTTCTGCTTGTTCTTAAGGACAGAGAAGGAAAGAATGAACACAAGGATGGTTTATTTGCTTGCAAGTCGTACAAAACATACTAGAATTTTCCAAAATGTGTTTTTAGAATACCAGGCTCAAGAGATATTCCATGAAGAGTTCCATGGACAAATGACTTTGGGAAATGACATACAGCATATTCCCTTCCTAGAAATTTACAAGGTGCATTAAAATATTAGAAAACTCTTAGAAGTCTAATAGTAGGGTAATATGGTTCATTCTGTTTAGCCAGCATTCCCAGACTTACATGATTATGGAACTGAAGCATGGCAGAATATGTTACCCCAAAATATATGAATTTGTATATAAGGATTATTTTGAGCTAAAGGCACCCAAAGAACAGTAGAAAATGCTGTACCAGAGAAAACTATAGGGGCTATTTTTGAAAGTGTTTCTCCCATTTTAAGCAGAAATTCTTACTTTATAAAATGGATAGATGATGGGGTTATTATTCAATTGTCATCAATATTCACCATAGCATTATCTTATTAAACTTCCCTTATACATTTAAAATGAACTAACTTTTAATTTTTTTTATTAGTTAACTTATATTCAAGTCTTTCATTCAGAAAAATAGTAATTGAAGTGGTGTTCTTAAAACCACTGAATGTCAAAATAGTTCTTCCCACCCAAACATGATATGATTATAAAAAGTAAAGACCCAGAATTCAGTAATACAGTAACTAATGAGGTCTTCTATTAAACATATTTATTAAAATAACTTGCACAAAGTAGGGACTTAATAAATTCTACTTGAATTGAATTGAATTGAACTGAACTGAATTGAAACACAGAATGCTTAATGGGGGGAAGCCTAAAAAAAATGAGCTACAGTGTTCTGCCAACAATGTGTTTCTACAAATCAATCAGTTCATAAGTAGAGGAATTCTGCCAGTTAGAATGCAAAACTTGTTTTGGTTGATGTGTTGTTGTTGTTGTTGCTGTTGTTGTTTTTCCAGGTAAAAACAGTGGAGGAGGAGGATTCCTCTTTAGCAGGAAAGGAGAACAGTCTCATCTGGCAGCTGTACAGATAGGAGCCTTTTTATTCTATATTATTTCAAATGAGTGTCTTCTCTCTTCTCCAAAGAGGTGCACCCCAGCCTTGAAATGCTCTTCTTTCTTTCCTCTGAGCTCCAGTTCCAGCTGCACTGTCTCCATGTTGGCCAGCCAGCATTTTCATTCTATTTTGCTTGTGAATTTGTAATATCCCCTGAGGCAGCTCCCAGCTGTTTAGTCTTCAGACACCATTCCTGTTTTTGTTTAAGTTCTGGTTCCAAAGCTGCATAGGTTTTAAGTGGTCTGCCCCAATTCTAATTCCCCATAAGCCTTGTTATTTTTAGAACCCAATTTTTCAGAATAGGAGGCTTTTTGAGGAACATAAATTTCATGTTCTATTAAAAACTCCTGCAGTTATAAATAAATTACTCTCTTAAAAGAATGAATGAGTAGTATGTTTTGATGATATAGGCCGTTAGGTTATTTCTCAACCCCAAAGGGTGTTGGGGGAGGGGAGGAGTTGGGATTTAATCAATTAGCTCTGTTATGGTTTGGATAACTTCAATATCCTCCCAAACCTTCCATTTGCTCTCATCTAGCCTTTTTTCTGTTTCTAGAAAACATCATGTCAAACTCAAGGCTTTTGTAGATATTATTTCAATTCATTCAAGTCTCCACTCAAATGTCACCCTCTCAGAGAAATCTTTCCTGACCACCTTACCTAAGGCTGTACATCCCTGAACTTCTGTTCTAGCCCATTTCTCTTTTTCATTGTCTTTGTAACAACTTAATATTTCCCAACTTTTGTGGTTTGTGAGACCATGAAAGCTTGGACCATATCTGCCTTTTTGACTAGAGATAAAGCCAAAGACAAAGGCGCTCACAGCTGGAGGGATATACACAGTGAAAAGACACCCCCATCTCTACTCCACCATCCACCTACCAATGCTTCTAGTCCTACCTATACTGCTTTCCCTAATCACTTCTCATCACAGCCCTAGCCATTATTGAAAATTTAGGAGGAGCAATGAGTCTCCTAGCTTGGTCTCAGGTCATACCCTATCCTTGCCAATTCATTGATACATCCACATTTTCTAGAAGACACTGGCTTCTGGGAGGCACTACAAAAATATTTCTTGATCGTATGGCATAATTAAAAGAAAAAATACTAATTGACAAATTAAGAGATTTTTCTCTGGCCATTTAAAATGATCTTTAATTAGCTGAATTTTGTCAATTTGTTTTTTTCACCCCTGTGTTTCTCTGCTATCTGATTGTCTCTCAATGCATTTAGATGGATAGACTTACCATACTTTCAGGTTATTTTTGTTTTCTGTGTCTTCTTATGGATCACTCTTCAGCTCTTTTCCCTGTTAGCTTTAATGTTTTTTAAAGAGCTGTATCATCTAAAGACAATGTTATAAAAACAAGCAGAGTTGAGTGAATGGATGCCTTAGTGACTCAAACAATCTGAGTACGGTATGTTCTAGTAGAAAACCTTGCTTCAGAATAGATAATACACAACAGATTGGAGGATCTTAATGTCCATATTCAAAAAAAGTGTCAAGTCCATAAAGCCTTATGCTTTTTATCACCATAAAATAAGTGAAAGTAAATATTCTCTAGGATTATTCTTTTAAATATACATAAAATGTATTATTTTTTCCCCTTCTCCTAATCCAAGCTCCAATTTCAAAGAATGATTTCCCAAGGAAGAGAATTATCTCTATTCTTGATGTGTAAAATCAAAACTATGCTATAGTGGGAATTTACATTTAGATAGATTTTCCATAATAATAAATTTACTAATTAAGACATAAAAATTTAAGCCAAACAAATAGGCATTTTGGTCTATAAGGAACCATATGATATGAATATATATTTTGATTTTTGATTAATTATTATTTAGGTTAGTGCCATACAGCTACAATTGCAGTGATAAATATGGGCACTAGTTATAGTTGGTATCTTTCTTCATTCACCTGACATCACTGAATAATTTGAGTCATGATTATAATGTTCAAATTTAACACCAATGAATTTTTCTGTGTAATTCATATACAAAAGCTCAGGCACATGGCACTTTGTTCTAACATAACAGGATCTTTAGGCCTCACCAGCTCCCACAGCTGTGTTACTGTCACATTCTAATGGGGCTACGAAGCCATTACCCTGTACACTGCCTTGCAACTAGGAAGAGCCCCTGTTTCTCTGAATAGTAATTTCAAATGTAAACAATAGCTGTAAAACAAACTATTGGAAAACTCTGAGCCTAATGCAGCTGCAAATAAAAAAGGACCAGAAAATTGAATGTTCCCACTGCAATAACAAATGAATTCACTGTAGATGAAGCAGTTTCTATTAACTGGTGCCATGGGGGCTAGGTGGCTTAACTGTCAAGAAATTTCCCATGGGGTTGCTACTCACAAATCAGTCCAACACTAATGAATCTCATCCTATTTACCTCACTTCTAAAACCATTATATAAATTGGTTCAATTGCATGGAGGATAAACACAGTTAGCAGGCTAGAGGATAAAAAAGGACAGGGAGAGAGAGCTTAGCATTAACACACACAGGAAATCCCACATGAAGAAATTTTCACCAGACCCACTACCTAAATATAAGCTAATAAATAGTAGTAGTAGTAGTAGCAGTAGTAGTAGTATTATTTGATGATGATGATAAGTAACATTTATTAAGCTGCTAAGATGTATCAGGATTTGTTCTACCAAGTGCTAAATGCTATGCATGTCAACTCCCTACTTCTATAAACTCCCCTTGAGAGATAAAGGTAGGACTTAGGGAAGTTAAGTAACTAGTCAGGGATCATATAACCAGTAAAAAGCAAACCCTAAATTCCTTGCTACAACTCCAGAGTCTGTCCTCCTGTCATACTACTGCATAGAACAGACAAACATAAAAATATAATAGGAATGAAAAGTTTTAGTTTCCTTCTGGTGATGTCAGGACATGTGATTTCCTCTCTTCAATGAATTAAATATGAACAAGTACAATAAAGAGATCTCAGACTAATATCACCTTCCATTATATGTTATTCCTGCTTTCAGAAACATGAGATTAAGATGATTCCCAAAGTCCTTTCCAATTCTCCAGTTCTTTCTGACTTTCTTCCTGAGTATGTTTTGCTATGACCAAGTCCAATTTCTTCAACGAGATACAGATCATCAGGTACAGAGAGCCATTGTCCTGCTCCATGTAGGCTTCGTTATCTGTTGAAACAGTGGACTGCTGTTGTGAAAATTGGGTCTCCCTAACTAATATTTTCTAAAATTCCATGAATATTTTAATCTCCCTGTGCTTTCTAAAGTGCAGCCTTATCTCCTTATGTATTTCCAAAGTCCACAGGTCTAATCGTAAGGAAAGTGAAATTCGGCCATTGATAGATCCCATGAGAGGACATCTAGGAAGGCCTAGAAAAAGACTACAAAAGACCATAGGGCCCAAGAGAGTAAACCAAGAGACAGAGAGGTGGTCAAGGTCATAGGCCTGTGACTACTGATTCATGGATGTAACAAATTCAAAAAGAGTTGTTTACAGAATACTCTCAAAGCCTCTGTGGCTCTGTAAATCAAATTTATCTTTAATAACTACTTTAAATCCAATAAACATTCAATTATTACAGTTGTTACCTCCTAACTGAAAATCAATTGCTTAGCTTAGTGAGGCTTTATCGTTTTGGTCTGATCTACCTGGAAACATGCAGGGTCAGCAAAGTCAGGGTCAAGGAGGTAAGCCCTGACAATCTCTTCTTTTTGTCTCCTTTGTAGACAAAAAAGGCTAAAAAGAAGTCGCTAATGCTGGGAAACAAGCCATTTTTTTAATTGAAGTATAACGTATTGGAAAGTGTATACATCTAATATAGACAGCTCAATGAATCTTTACATATTTATAGCCCCCTTTTAACCACTACTCATATAATCGCACTGGAGTCTGGGAATCTCTAGCACCACAGATGGTTCACTTGTACCCTCTCCAGGGTACTACCTCCACTATTCACTTTCATGGATCCATTTTACCTGTCTGAACTTTTTAAAAAATGGAACCATAAAGATACAGTACGTATTCTTTTCTATCTGGCTTACTTTGCTCAGCACTGTTTTTAAAATGCATCCATGTTTTGCTTGGATCAATAATTCATTCTTTTTTATTGTTATGCAAGTAATCTATTCTATAGAAGGATATTTAAGTTGTTTCTGGTTTGGGACTTTTCTGACTAATGGCCATATGAACATCCTCATACAAGTAATTTCTGTTGGGTAATGCCCAGGACTAAAATTGCTAGACCATAGCGTAGGTATACATTTGCCTTTAGTAGACACTGCCAAACAGTTTCCCAAGGTAATTGTATCAATTTGACCCCTACAGCAGCGTATGAGAGTTCCAACTATTTCACATACTTGACTGGTATATTGATTTCAAAACTAGCTGACAGCAAAGACTTTTTCAAACTTGCCCATGACCTCCAAATTTCTAGTCATTCCACAAATCCAATTACTATCTTAATTTCCCAGAATTAAAGCAACCAGAAATGTTTGCTCAGACAGTTAATATGAACATCATAAGGGGTGCCTGGGTGACTCACTCGGTTAAGCATCTGATTTTGGCTCGGGTCATGACCTCACGGTTCGTGGGTTCAAGCCCTGTGTCAGGCTCTGTGCTGACAGCTCAGAGCCTGAAGCCTGCTTCAGATTCTGTGTCTCCCTCTCTCTGCCCCTCCCCTGTTTATGCTCTGTCTCTCAACAATAAATAAATGTTTAAAAAAAAAAAAACATGAACACCATGAAATAAAAAGAACTCTATAGATCAAATACAAAGATTTTCTGATAACAGCAAATATCCAATGGAGAAAACATTTTCCAACATTTCTGTTGGATATGTATGCAAGAGTTTTAACCTTGCTTCATGAACAAAAGTCTGTATTTTGAGCAGGGTGGCCAACAACAGCTTTAACAGGAATTAAGCAATTAGATGATTCAATTTTTATCCTGTACAAACAAATTTGCCTTTAGCCAACACAATGGGGAATGAAAGGTCCTCCTCCACAAAGTGCAATCCCTACTTTATCCCATCCGTCTTCATTAGCCGGCACAAGAGCTAATATGAGAGTTCCACTTTCAGCAATTTATTCTTGAACCAATTTGATTATGAAGTTTATGCGCAAAAGGCCCATTTGTCAAAAATATAGAATGTACATGGTTGGGAGATAGGTTTTGAGGAAGTGAAAGATAAATAAAACAGTCACAGAAATTAACACAGAAATGTCCATGCCTTTGCACATTAGAGTAAACAGACAATGTGTTTCTCTAAAATTCTTACAAAATAGTTTTCTTTCTTTTGGCATATGTCATATGCAAAACAATTATGTATATCAATCCTACTCAGTTTCAACTACTTTTTATTCTTTGTTAAAAGTTTGTTCATGGGGCGCCTGGGTGGCACAGTCGGTTAAGCGTCCGACTTCAGCCAGGTCACGATCTCGTGGTCCGTGAGTTCGAGCCCCGCGTCGGGCTCTGGGCTGATGGCTCAGAGCCTGGAGACTGTTTCCGATTCTGTGTCTCCCTCTCTCTCTCTACCCCTCCCCCGTTCATGCTCTGTCTCTCTGTCCCAAAAGTAAATAAACGTTGAAAAAAAAATTTTTTTTTAAAAATAAAAAAAAAAAAAGTTTGTTCATGACCCTACTTCCTCAAAGTCTGACTCAGGCTTACATGCAGACATTCTTCCCTATGCAGCACTTTTTGTCATAAAGAAGATGTCCAAGACCATTCTCCTAAATGATCAAGCAAGACAGTACCTCAGATATTTGATGTCTCTTCTTCTTCCACTGCCGTTTTTGAAGGAACTGTTTGCTTCTGTAAGTAAACACAACCTAAGAGTTTACTCTTCCATCTTTTCTCCTACATAAGCCCGCATCCATGAACTTCGTAAAAGCACCTACTATAAAAACACAGTCACAGAAATTCCTTTTCTTTAGTCCAAAGCACTTTTATCTTCTAAAAGAGGATGTACCAAGATGCCATGATGGGCTTATCTTGGCTCCTCATGCTATAATCCCTAATTTTTCATTTTTTAATTCCAGGATGTTCTTAGGGAACTCTCTGCTCTAATTTGTCTTCACTTACTTCTCCTTAGTTACCTTTCCTCTAGTTACTACATCTCTAGTATCTTCTCCACACTTTCTGCTTTCTACCAACTCCTTATGCTCATTTAAATATGCTAATAAACCCCATTTTTCAAAACAAAACAAATGATCTACTCTCATCCTTTTCTTCAGTCCCTATTCTATCTCATTCTTCCATAATCAAATTTCTTGAAAGGATTGCCAGGATTCTATTTGCTCACATCCTAATCAACCCTCAATCTGCTCAGATCTTCCTTCTGTCTCCACCAATCTCTAGAAATTTCCACTTTATTGTATACCATTAACATTCTTGTTGTTAAATCTAATTCACAATTTTGGGGCATTCCATTACTTTACTGTGGAACCTTCCTGAAGTACTTGGTCTGCCTAGATTCATGTCACCACTGTCTCCTGCTTTTCCTTCTGGTTACACATACCCTTCTCCTCTACAGCTTCCTGTTCCTCTATGTGCCCCTTAGAAGTTGGTGTTCCCAGGGTTCCCTGAACCTTCTTCTATACTCATGCCACTCCTCAGACAGTGTCATCCACTCATGTGGATTAAATTAGTAACCAGGGGAGCCTGGGTGGCTCAGTCAGATAAACATTTGGCTTCGTTAAATTAGTAACCAGGGGAGCCTGGGTGGCTCAGTCAGATAAACATCTGACTTCGGCTCAGGTCATGATCTGTCATGATCTCATGGCTCATAGGTTAGGGCCCTGCGTTGGGCTCTGTGCTGACAGCTCAGAGCCTGGAGCCTGCTTGGGATTCTGTGCCTCCCTCCGTCTCTCTCTGTCTCTTCCTTGCTCACACTCGATCTCTCTCTGTCTCTTAAAAATAAATAAACATTTAAAAAAAAATTTAATTAGTAAACAGAGTACACCACTTTCCATAGATTAGTGGGGTCAAATGCAACATGAACTGTGGAATAATAGGAATATGAGGAAATAGAATCCTGCCATTGTTTTAAGAAATAGTTTTATGTAGGTAACTTTCAAATCCCTCTACTGAATTCTAGACCCATAAATGCAAATTCTACACCTCCATGCAAATTTATCTTTTCCACCCTCTTCAACATCTGCTTCCAAATTTCAGTGAATGGCACCATTATCCACTGGGTAAGGAAACCATATTTGGATAACATCATTGTCTCCTCCTCCTCCCTCATCATTCCCAGTTACTCAAACTGTCTGATTCTAAAATAACAAGTAATTCTTTATTGAGTGCTTCCTATATACCAAGCACTGTGCAAGGAGCTTTTACATGCATTATCTAATTTAATCCTTTAAAGTAAGAATTACTATTACCCCATTTTTAAGGATGAGGAAACTAAAGCTTAGAGATGTTAGGTAAGTTGCCAAGGTGTTCAGATAGAAAATATGAAGTTAGAATCCAGAGAGCCAGAGCCAGACTTGTTCAGAGCTAGTCTATTGTACAGCTTCCTAAACATTTTTCAAGTCTGCACAGCCATCTCCCTATGTTAAGCCATCATCACCAGTCATTCATTCATATTCTCTCTCTCTATTTTATTTTATCTCTCTCTCCACTTTGCCTGGATTCCTAAAACAGACTTTTAATGTATCTCCTTAAATTCATTCTACCTCTATCTTCCACGCCAAAGGAAAACCCTCAACACATAAATCTGATCAAGTTGTTCCCTGTTTTAAAATATTTCAATGGCTTCTTGTTGTCTTTCAGGGAAAAGTTCAAACTCCTTACCACAATTTACAAAAGCTTCTGTAATTAGACCTCTTCAGTGTGTCTCTTGTCTTTCTCCTTACCCTACACACCAGCACTAACAAACTTGTTTCATGTGCCAGGTGCATTCTAACTATAAGACCACCACTTACTATTTTCTCTGTATAAAATAATATGCCACACCCCATCCATTGCCTGTGGCTAGATCCCACAGGTTCTTCAGATTGTCACTTCCTCCATCCCCAACAGACAGGTCAGACTCTCCAGCTGTGTGTCCTCACTGCCCTATGTACTTCCTCTATCACTCTTTATTTTAACTGTTTATTATACTGCTTTCTCTATTTCATTTTAAACTCTTGAAGACAATAGTTTTCCATTTTCTATCACATTTCCGTACCCAGCACAGTACCCGACACAGGGTATCTAACCAATAAATATGTATTATATGGATTAAAATTCACTAATTAATGTTTAAGACAATTACAATTGTTCCTACATTTTCCCTCCAGAAGCAAGTTATCTTCCCCCAGAGCAATTTGTTTGCCTCCATTTGCAACCCTTAATACTTAATTTTCCAAATATTCTTGTCCCATGCAAGACACTGCAAGAGGTACAAGATGAATGAATTAGAGCTGCTACTGACAGTGAGCCGTGGTCAGACAGGCAATGAGACAAAGTCCCAATTAGCTGAAGAAAAGGAGAATATATGATTAATTCCCCCAGCATTATGGGAAGATGTAATTTGAAATAAAGCTTTGAAATGGTTAGACTTTCAGTACATGGAGATGGAGGTAAGGGTCCCAACAGTAGACAGACTCTTAGGAAGAGAACAAAGCTGGAAAATGAATACTATGAAAGCTTCAATGGCAAGAGGTGTGAGGAATACGGATAGTCTAGTTTGTCTAGAGCTTAGGGAATGACATTAGGAGTAGATAAACCAAGAAGATATTTTGGAATCATTCATTCTTGGAGTCACTGAGGGCCTTGATACCAAGGGAAGAACTGTATACATATTCAGTAATCAGAGTGGAGACAACAATTAGTTTGAGCAAAAGAGTGACATGGTTGGAGCTGAATTTCAAGACTTTTCCCCCTGCGTGGTATGTAGAATGATTAAAGCACAAAGACACTTGAGGTGGGGAAATTCCCATACTTCATCAAATCAAGTTCAAAAAAACAATAGCACAAAGCACGATTGTTTGATTTTGCATTGAAAAAGAAAAATAAATATCCAAGATTGAGAGTCAATTAGGATACTGAAGGAAGGCAATGTGGTCTCTGCCCTTGAGGAGCTTCAATTGTACTAGCAGAACCAGGAAGAGTAATAAATATTTTTTAAAAAGTATGATGGCGAAATACAGAATGAAAAAAACAAGAGTCCAAAACTTGGCACAGGTCTAGGAAGGAAAAAAGTCTTCCCCATAAAACTGAACTACAATGCAATTTTTATATAAATTGGTGGTCTGAATCACATTATCAGTGTGATCCAAAAAATGTCAGACAGAGAATTTAAGAGAAAGGACAGAAGAGACATTATAGAACTGGAATTTATACAACTGGCAAACAACTCGATGTGGTGGAGGATAAAGGAGAGGGAGAGGTCAAAGACATGAAGGGTTTGATCCACAAGGACAGGGATTATAGTATACCTGCGGCAGACATAGAAGTCAGGATTAGGTGTTGTTGGGGAAGGGACAGGAGTGTGGTTTTGTACAGGCTGCATTTTAACTTTCTGTTCTGAATTTTTCCAGATGATTATTTGTAACAAGAAAACCAAAATGCAAACTAGGAGTTTAAGATTACGTTTTTTTAAAAAAAGCAAATCCTGTGTGTTGTTTGTTGTTGGATACAAATACAAAAGAAAAGCTGTGTAAGAACACATGCCCCACCCCCTACACCCAAGGAAAATAGCACATGTTACAAGACTAAATGTTGGGGATGAGAGATACTTTCGTGTTTTACTCTCTAGATATTTATATTATTTGAATTTTTATAATGAACATGAGGTTAAGTATTATGTAATTTTTAAAGTTTTGGCTTAAAGCATTTGGCACTAGAAACATAGATTGAGATATCATTGGTAAGACGATGCTAGCAAAAGATGCAGGAGAAGATTTAGTTGGATAAAGACACAAATATAAAAAGATAAAGTAAGTCACCTAAAGATTAAGCCTGGAAACACACTCTCAGAGAATGGATAGGAGACAAGACCAAGGAAAAAGGAAAATATCTGTCCAAAAGGTAAATGGAAAACCCATAATATGCAACATCACATAAAATTTAAAAAGAAGCCAGGGGTAGGAAACAGACACAAATTACTACATGTCAGACATTGTGTTAGGACATAAAAAAGACAGTGACATTTACTGAAGATTCATTATACATCAGAAACATGCTAGTAATTTTATAGTAATAATTTAATTTTGTCATCCTAAGAAGCCAAAAGGTATACATAAAAGTCCTCATTTGAAGATAGGGAAACTTATACTCAGAAAATTTAAGATTTAAGATTTTATAGGCAGTTTGGGGCACTTGGCTCGCTCAGTCGGTGGAGCATGTGATTCTTGATCTAGAGGTTGTTAGTTCAAGCCCTATGTTGGGTAGAGATTACTTAAAAATAAAACACAAGATTTTATAACTAGTTTAGTTGGAGAACCCAAGTTCAAACCAGTTCCAAATTCAGAGACCTTGCTCAGAGTTCTGGCCATTTGCTTTTCTTGGAAAGAAGGAACAAAGTGTCAAATGCTACACTGATGTAGTGAAGATGATAACTAACAAAAGGGAATTAGATTGAGTATTTAAAAAAGTATCTACCAATTTTTTGAGAGCAGCACTTCCGTGAGTGAAGGGAGTGAAAGCCAAAAGCAAGAAATTAAAATGTAAATAAAGCCTTGGCAGTTATAGGAGTAATTTTCTAACATGGCATTAAAGAGAGGATTATTTATGACTGAAGAAGCAAGAGAAGGAACACAATTAATGCAGTGATATCCTGGAAGAGACAGGGCCATGACCACAGAGGGAAGTCCTAAACTTGGAAGATATTAGATCCTGAAAGAAAGGAATAAAAGAGAGAGAGAGAGAATCTCCGTGGAATGAATTGAAAGAGTTTCTACTGAGTGGTTTCCAACAAGAGTGGCTGGAATAGGATTTGAGGCTTGGAGAATGTAAAGAAGATTTTGAACAATCACTGTGAGAAATACTACAGAAAGTCACAACATGTGATCAAAGTTGGTGGGTAGCTGAAAGGGTCTGATTAAGAAAATAGCATGGACTGTATAAATCCACATACCCAGATTTTTAACTTTATGTGGCAATATACAATATTCTAATATTCTAGAGGGTAGTCTATAGGAGTTAAAAATTCATCACTCCAGGGGCACCTTGGTAGCTCAGTCGGTTAAGCAGCCTGACTCTTGACTTTGGCTCAGGTCATGATCTCCCAGTTCGTGGGTTTGAGCCCTGCATCACTCTACACTGACAGTACAGAATCTGCTTGGGATTCTCCTTCTCTCCCTGTCTCTCTTCCCCTCAAAATAACTAAATAAACTTAAAAATAAATTCATCATTACACAATGGGTGGTGAAGCCAGAAATCATGTAGGGACCTGGAATTTATCAGGCCTTATCTAGCAGGCTCTATAACCTGCTCCCTCTACAGCCTTGGGAATTTTACTTCATCTCTAAGCCTCAAAATTTTAATCTGTAGAATCAAGATAATAATATAGTGCCGCTCCCATAATTTATTGAGAAATAAATGTATGCATAACACAGTATTTCCTCAATACATAACCAATACTAAGTAATGGGAGAATTTAGAGAAGTCTATCAAAGGACTGAAAGAAAAGATGAGAACAAGGTGCAAGTTAAGGATGAGGGATGGAGCGGAAGCAGAAAATGACAAGAGGTTGTGGTCAGAGAAGGAAATTTCAGAATTTGGGCACTTACAGGCAAAGCAGTTTTGACTGATGAGGTGCAAGGTCAAACCAGGCAATTAAATAATTTTCAAAAATGGAAGCCACTGGAACTGAAGCATCTGAGAATTTGGGAAGGAAATATAAAGATAGTCCCAAGGAAGTCCCAAGCCTCAGGATGGGTAATGAGGAAAACAGAGAGGGAGACAGGTGACCCAGGAAATCATTAGTGACAGGAGAACATCTATATGTTGTTTATAGGTGACTGAGACAAGAAATAAGAGAAAAATGGTATAAAGGAACTTCAAAATAAGAAATTACTAATAGAGGGTAAAGAAGATATAAAACTCTCTGAGAACAGAATGTAAGAATATCATTATCAAGAATTTTGAAGGTTCTGAGATTTAACCCTACTTGTAAGTAGCAGATTAGTTTGCTATAGCTTCATGGGTGTTAGTAGAAGACACAGGCCATATATAGCCAGAGTTCCAGCATTTTCTGTGTCATTTTGGGAAACCAGTTCGCTCATGGAGTTAGGAAAAGGGCAATACCTGTATACTCAGTGGGTTGAACATAGGGAGAGGAACCCCGAGCTTTGGGAAGCTGAAACTTGGAGTAAACATGGCCACACTTGTTCTGAAGGGAGACACAGTATCTTCCACAGCTGTTTTCTGTACAAATATCCTTGAAAAGATAGTCTAGAACAAAGGCAGCCAGTGCCTCTACTCACAAGACATGCAGAAATGCAAGAGACCCACAGAGAGTTGTTGCCTAACAAGTATCTTCTTCTATTAGAAAAAGGTGGAGGGGTGCCTGGGTGGCTCAGTCGGTTAAGTGGCCGACTTCGGCTCAGGTCATGATCTCGCGGTCCGTGAGTTCGAGCCCCGCATCAGCCTCTGTGCTGATAGCTCGGAGCCTGGAGCCTGGAGCCTACTTCTGTTTCTGTGTCTCCCTCACTCTCTGCCCCTCCCCATTCGTGCTCTGTCTCCCTCTGCCTTTCAAAAATGAATAAATGTTAAACAAACAATAATTTAAAAAAAGAAAAAGGTGGAAAGGAAATCTTATCAGAGAAAAAACAGGTTCAATTACTGTAAGGAGATAAAAATAGAGTCACTGTATTTACATAAGTTTAACCTAATTTCAATGACAATTCCTTCTCCGAGGGACTGTTTTCCTCCAGGCTAGCATCTTAGAATTTGGGGCTTATCCAGGTTTTTAGAGACTGTGCCCTCCTTGGCTTCCCCACTCATCCTCACCTAGAAGACTCAGCATGTCTCAGGTTCCCTGCTTATTCACTGCTGATCGTCAAAAACCATGCTGGTTCTAATTGTAAAAAAGTTATTTGCTATTTACAGAACCGAGGCATTGTTATATGACTTCCTCCTGTATCTGTTCATTATTATATTAAATCACCCCAAGGTCTTAGCCTCTTACAAAAAGCACATTTCTTGAGAACTTCCAAAACTGACATGAAAATTCTGTTTCTCTGAGAGTCAAGATAAAGGACTAGAACTGAGATGCGTATGTTTCTTGATGCCATGAAGGACAAGGGCAGTGGAAATTCAGAAACAAAAAGTGTTACTATAAATTTGAAAAATCACATATTAAAAGCAACCTATCAGCATCTTCTTTGATCATATAAAACAGCAGAAATGATTGCACAGCCAGTGAACTTACTTATAAATAATTTTAGCCATGTGATACCAGAGCTTTGAAAAACACATCATTTTTAAATGCATAATAACCAGAAAATTCCTGAAAAAGTGAAGGTTTAGTCACAAATCCATCTTTAATCTGCTTTGTGAAAAACATCTGGGTTTTTATGATCATCCGCTCTAAGCACTGAATGGTTCCAATGTCTAAAAGAGTGACAGTGTTTTACTTTTCATCTGGAATACACTATCATCCCCTATTATCTTTCTTACCCTCCTAGAAAGAGGCTAGGACTTAAAATTAAACTTTACTCCCCCCTTCAGAAAAAGCAGTTTCCTTTTCATACAGGAAATAATAATAATTTATTATTACCACCCTGTCAAAGAAATAGCAGAGCCTGGCAATAGTTAAAGCAGTAAAAACAGATTTTTATTCAGGACTATTCCAAAAGGAAGAAAAAGATCTCCCTAAAGAACTGGGCTCAATTCCCAATACAATAAGGAAAGAGTGGGAATGTAAAGCCAAGGAGAAGAGTGAAAGGGATACCTAACAGGATGTTTGCTGTCGGCAGGCCAGGGCAACAGGGCATCACCTGGAGATGGTGAGGGATGAGGAATTTGATCAGATATCAAGAATGATCAGATATGAAGGGTGGGGTAATCTAGCTAAACCGACTGAGCAGAATTCTTGATAAAACTAGACTCTACAAGCACAGAGACTGAAGCCCAAGAATAAGGTTTAGTCAAGCAGAGGGCTCAGAAGAGCCCTACTCAAAGTTGCTCAGGAAGAGAATCTTTGCCAAATGCATTCTTCTGAGCATGTCACATCCATTCACTCATTTAGCCCTCACAACAATCCCTTGATGCATATTCTGTTATATCCCCATTTTAAAGATTTGGAAAATGAGGCACAGAGAGGTTAAATAATTTGTCCAAGGTCCATGGCTAGTAGGGGGTAAAGCCAAGATTTGAATCCAGACAGTCTAGTTCTAGACTTCATGTGCCTTGCAAGGACAGTACTACTGATAGTGACATTTACTGAGCAATGTTCCAGTCACAGGGCTAATTGTTTTACATGAAGCATGAAAATAACCCTCTGTATTTGGCTTCATTATTTTTCTTACGTTCCAGATGAGAAAACTGAGGTTTTAAGAGGCCAAGATAGATCATATAGCTAGTAAGTGGCACTGGTCATATGACTAGTATTAGCAAAAATGGGACTTAAGCACAAGTTTTTTTTTACTCCAAAGCCCATTTTCCTAACTTCCTTTCCCCGATCATTTCTTTTAATCAATAAATATTTATAAAGCTTCTACTGGGTACTGTGCAAGGCACTAGAGCTACAATAACAGAAAAGATCAAACTGCCCCACTTTCACAGAGCTTAGTCTATGGCAAAGACATTCAACCTATGGCAATTTCAACCTAGTAGCAGATGCTAAAGAGGACTAGGTACAGGGTGCTGTGAGAGCAGACAGGAGGCACCTAACCCTGGTTCAGGGGACTATGGAAGGCTCCTCAGAAGTCACAGAAGGCTCTGTAGAGGAACCAACATCCAAGCCCAGGTCTACATCCCCAGAAAAACCCATGGCATGGGCAGGAGTTAGCCAGGAGGCCAAAAGGTGACAGAAATGTGTTTGAGCTGAAAAAAAGTGTGTGCAAAGGCTCTAAGGGCAGAGCTAGTGGTTCAGTACAGGCAGAGCACAGGGCAGGGAGGAACACATGGTGATGTGCTGGAGAGGTAAGTGAGGACAGGTTCATGAAGGGTCCTGTCGGCCAAATGAAGAAATTCACACTTAATTCTAAGAGCAGCAGGGACCTCAGCCGCAGCAATTTCTTACTTGACACATCTCCAAAGGTAAGGGAATTAAAAGCAGAAATGAACTATTGGGACCTCATGAAGATAAAAAGCTTCTGCATTGCAAAGGAAACAATCAACAAAACTAAAAGGCAACCGAGGGAATGGGAAAAGATATTTGCAACTGACATATCGGATAAAGAGCTAGTATTCAAAACCTATAAAGAACTCACCAAACTCCACACCCAAAGAAAACATATAATCCAGTGAAGAAATGGGCAGAAGGCATGAATAGACACTTTTCTAAAGAGGACATCCAGATGGCCAACAGGCACATGAAAAGATGCTCAACGTCAGTCCTCATCAGGGAAATACAAATCAAAACCACATTGTGATACCACCTCATGCCAGAGTGTCTAAAATGAACAAATCAGCAGTAGCACTGCTAGGAATTTACCCAAGGGATACAGGAGTGCTGATGCATAGGGGCACTTGTACCTCAATGTTTATAGCAGCACTTTCAACAATAGCCAAATTATGGAAAGAGCCTAAATGTCCATCAACTGATGAACGGATAAAGATGTGGTTTATATATACAATGGAATACTAGTTGGCAATGAGAAAGAATGAAATCTGGCCATTTGTAGCCAGATCCTGGGAAACTTAACAGAGAACTATGGGGGAGGGGAAGGGGGGAAAATTACAGAGAGGGAGGGATGCAAACCATAAGAGACTTAAATACTGAGAACAAACTGAGGGTTGACGGGGGTGGGGGGGGAGATGGGAAAGTGGGTGATGGGCATTGAGGAGGACATCTGTTGGGATGAGCACTGGGTGTTGTATGGAAACCAATTTGATAATAAATTATATATATATACATATATATGTATATATATGTATATATATATATAACAGCAGCAGGGAACCACTGAAGATTTCACTGAAGCAGGAAGATAATGAGGTTCCATTTGTATACCAGGAAACCACTCAGGATGCATCATGAGGACTAGTCACTGGAAGAGGAACCAGGTTTTTGGAAGAAAGCCAACTGTGAGATGGTTGCAGGAATACAGGTGAGCATCAAGCAGGCAAGTGGCAGTTTTGGAGACTGAGAAGTAGTGGATTTGAAAGTGATCCCTGAAGTAATGTGAAATTTCCAGGACTCTGTCATTGGTATGCCTGTCAGAGGAGAAATAAGATGACACACAGATTTCTAGCTTGGAAATCTACTATTCCACAGAAGGAAATATAAGAGAAACAGTAGGCTTAAGAAGTAAAATAATTATTTCTGTTTGAGAAGTGCTGAGCTGTATGTGTTCTACACACAAATGGACACCCAGGTGGATAAGTTGCTTAAGTGGTTGGCAAGACTGGTTCTCCAGCAGTTCTGGAAATAAAGATGTGGGAACCATCTTCATGCAAATAGTATTACAGCGCTAGGGTTAAGAGGTCACCCAGAGAGTGGGTAGAGTGAGAAGAAAAGTGAGTCTGGAAAAGACCAGTCTTTAAAAGTCAGAAAGAAAGTTTCAAAAGAGACTGAGAAAGACTGGCCTCAGAGGTGGGAGAAAAGCTAGTTGTGATGCCCTGAGATTTCAGGAAGGAAAGAGTGACCACCGTGTCAATGCTGCTGACAAGAAAGTAAAAGGACGGAGGCTATGTCCAGTGACCTTACCAACAAGAATTGATTTTTTCAGAGCAAACGATGCTGCTACAAGACAGCTGCTCCTCCTGTCTCTTGTAAAACAGGGGAGATGGGTTGGAGGAGGGCCTCTGGGAGCAACAAGAGGAGAAAGAAAGAGCTTTCTGATTAAAAAAGAGTTTGGAGGTCAAAGGTTGGGGTGAGGGCACAGGCATTGCCTTGAAGCAAAGTATGTGGTGTGGGGACTGATCAGGGAGACTGTCTAGGTTTGAGTCACCTATAGGTGGTGCGACCTTGGGCAAGCCACCCAACTTGTCTGTACCTCAGTTTGTTCATCAGTGAAGTAGGTCATTGTGAGGTTTAAATGAGCTAATTGATGTAACATGTTTACACAATGCCTGACATACAATAAGCATTTTGTGTTAGCTCCTCTTAACACTCTTTGAGGATTGTATCCACCTTTGGAATTCTGATTAAATCTTTGAGAAAAGGGGTCTCCAATACCAACTGAGATTTAATTCTCTTCAATCTGACAAAAAAAAGAGTGTTTAGAGATAGACTTATTTTGATCTAAATGGAAGAAGAAGGAGGGGTGTGGGGAGGACTGGCTTTATCACTACAGCAGAAGCAGCAGAGTCTTTGAAAATAGATCAGGGGTTGCAAACTACTGTCCACAGCCTGTTTGCAATAGAACAGCCACGCCCATTCCATTACATAGAGTCTACGGCTGCCTTCATGCTGCCGCTGCAGTGTTGAATAGTTGCAGCAAAGACTGTACTGCCTCCAAAGCCTAAAGTATTTACTGTCTGACCCTTCACCAAAAAAGTTGCTAACCTTGGATATAATCAATATTTTCAAAATATTATGAAAGCACCTAAAGAAAAATATCAAAGTCCTTGGGACTTTAACTGATTGTGGATTTGACATGAATTAGTTGTATGATATGGCTGCCCCAAATTTTGTGCAAATGAACCACAGTTGGGCTGTTAGAAATACAGAATCCAGAATGATGGCGGAGATCGCTCATCAAGCTAGAAATATGTTGAGTTTGGAGCAGTGCTATTACAATCTACAGTGGAATTGTCTAAAAGAACTTGCTGTGATGATGGAAATGTTCTAAATCTGCACTGCTCAATACAGTAACCATTAGCCATATATGAATATTGTTTGACTGAAGAAATGAATTTTAATTGTATTTAACTTTAATTATTTTAAATATAACTAGCCATATGTGGGTAGTGGCTACCAGACTGGATAGTGGAGATGTAAAGTATTCAGCATGATGGAAGTAGTTGTATAATAAAAACAAAAATATCTTATTCAGTGAATGTTTTTAGATTTATCTTGGAGATACAAAAGTAACATTCACTTAAAACCTAGTAGGTAGAGGGGGCGCCTGGGTGGCTCAGTTGGTTCAGAGTCCTACTTCGGCTCAGGTCATGATCTCGCTGTTCCCCATTTTGAGTCCCGCGTAGGGCTCTGTGCTGACAGCTCAGAGCCTGGAGCCTGCTTTGGATTCTGTGTCTCCCTCTCTGTCTCTGCCCCCCCCCCCCCCCGCCCCGCTTGCACTCTGTGTGTGTCTCTCTCTCAAAAATAAATAAACATTTTTTAAAAATTATTTTTAAAAAAAGACCTAGCAGGTAGACAGATGCCTACAAAACTAAAATACAAGGATATAAATGCCATGATGATAGACAAAAATAGAGTGCTTACCACATGCCAGGCTTTGGGCAAAGCTCTCAACACTATTTTATTTAACCCTTCAAGAACTCAGTAGAATAAATATCATCCTAAATTTCATATTAAAACAAACCAAAATAAAACACTAAGCCCTGCTTTTGGAGGGTCAGACTTCTAGAGTAGGGAAGGCCAAGGACAGCTAGGAAGGATAAGTGCTATTTGAGCTGAATCTTGAAGGAGAAGGAGTTCTCCATAAAGCTAAGAGGGAGAGACCATTCCAGGTAGGAGGGCACAACATGAGGAAAGGCTATGGAAGGACACAAGAGTTGTGGGTAGAGCATGAAATCAAGACCTTCAGTGGATTGTTAGTTGCTTCCTTCTACATGCTACCTTCTGCTATGCTATATATACACACATTATCCTGAGTACTGTGGAAGGTAAGATAAAATAAATGGTCGAGGCACTATCCCTGATCTTCACATACAATCTAACAGAGAAGACTAACACATATATAACCAATCTGGTTGAAGTAACAGAGTTACAAATTACCCTGAGCAACAGGGATTGAACCTCTCAGTCATTAGTGAATGTGAGAAAACCTCTAAATAGGTGAGATTCAGGTTTGTCTCAAGTATACAACATTAATAAGCATAGTAGAAAAACCAACCAGAATAGTCAGTGGAATGCTAACAGAAGGAATTTGTGAGGAATCTAGAGATGTTTAGCCTGAAAAGTTAAGGTCAGGAGTGTTTGTCTTCTGTCTTTTCACATATAAAAGAATATTGCAGAGCAAAGAAATTATTCTTGCTTTGGGTGAGCGTAGACAGCAGAATTCAGAATGATGGAGGAAAACTCCAGAAGGTAGATTTTGGTTCTGCATAATGAAATTTTTGCTAACAGATGACAAGATTCTGTCCTTGATCAAACTTTGGTCAGGCTCCTCTAAAGCTCTTTCCTGACTAGACCCAACCTTGGCCCATTTAGCCAATTTTACCAAAAATACTGCTGGGTCGGGGCGCCTGGGGGGCGCAGTCGGTTAAGCGTCCGACCTCAGCCAGGTCACGATCTCGCGGTCCGTGAGTTCGAGCCCCGCGTCATGCTCTGGGCTGATGGCTCAGAGCCTGGAGCCTGTTTCCGATTCTGTGTCTCCCTCTCTCTCTGCCCCTCCCCCGTTCATGCTCTGTCTCTCTCTGTCCCAAAAATAAAATAAACGTTGAAAAAAAAAATTTAAAAAATACTGCTGGGTCAATTTAGTGAAAATCCCCCACACATGATAGCTAATCAAATTCCTGGTCCAACACCCTCAACATCTCATCACCCTAGCCTGCCTTCAGCAAGAATTCTATCAAGTCAGTTTAGCCAGAATCCCCCTATCCTTGATGTTTCCTCTTAGTAAGTTTCTATCCACTGACCCCTATCCTGCTCCTTGGCTATCGTACCCATTTGTCCTGGTCATGTTAGAAATAGAGCACCATTGTATACTGCAGTCTCTTTTTCCTATTGCAATAGTTCCTAAATAAAATTGCCCTTCACCGCTTTAACTTTTGTCTGGCTCTGGTTTTGACACAGAGCAGTCTGTAAATGGCATACATTGCCTCAGGAATACATCCATCTATAGAATAGTTCAAGGAGAGGCTGGGAAATGGAGATAATCATACAGGTTGAAGCTGATCTCCTGACCCTGATATTCTGGGATTCTATATACAGTTAATATCAACATTCTATTCATTTTTTCTTGTAGCTCAACTGCAATCACTTTTCTGATAAGTTCTTAAAACTAAATTAGAGCTTGTGTATATTTATTTGCAATAACTTAGATGTGCAATTAATTATTCAGGGAAGAAATTCATTTTATTTTCCAAGTTTATTATCCTGGTGAATCTCATTTTGATACTAAAGAGAGCTTCCCTAACTTGAGTGATATTGTCTTTGATTATATACTGCAGGAAGCAGCACCCTTCAAATCCAAGTTCCTTAAACAAAATATCTAATACGGTACACACTGTGAAATAATAAATTAGCATTTCTTCCCAAGTATTGTATAGTTCAGATTTTTCACTAGTCTATAATGCTAGCCTCCTCTCACATTCCCACACTCCCTATGCTGACTTATTTGCCTGTCTCTAAGATCCGTTTGGCACCCTTCCTCTGCTCTACATCATAGGAGGCTGATCTGTGCAACTGAACTTTCCAGACTCCCTCGAAAACTGTTTGTTAGGTTTGGCCATCAGGAGACACTGCTTGAATACCAGAAAACTAAAGATTGGAAGGTGGAAGGAGGAAAGAAAACCGGCTCACTCTCTCTTCCCAACCCCTCTTTGATTTGGATGGCATTTACAGCAGCAGCTGATCTCTTCTGAGGTCCTTGCTCCTGCCAGTCTGCCCTTCCCATGATTACTGTTCCTACCAACTGCCAGGCCCCTGGAGAGTCCTATACCTGTACCTTCCCCTTTTGCCACATGCCCCAAGTCCTGTTTTTGCTAATCTCTAGATTTCCTCTCTGTCCCCTTCACTCTGTGTGTGTGTGTGTATCTGTAAAATATGTAGAACATCATGTCCCCTTTATTTTTTAATTTTTTAATTTTTAATGTATTTATTTATTTTTGCTTTTCTGATACTCTGGCAACTATTTCACTTATATTGAATTCTGTTAAATTTACCTCTGTGGTTCTATTTTCTTCATTGGACCTGCTATGACCCCATTCTCTAATTTAACAGAGGTTTTCTATAATTCTAAAGTGTGGGTTTAAAAAGTAAGTTGAGGGGCGCCTGGGTGGCGCAGTCGGTTAAGCGTCCGACTTCAGCCAGGTCACGATCTCGCGGTCCGTGAGTTCCAGCCCCGCGTCAGGCTCTGGGCTGATGGCTCAGAGCCTGGAGCCTGTTTCCGATTCTGTGTCTCCCTCTCTCTCTGCCCCTCCCCCGTTCATGCTCTGTCTCTCTCTGTCCCAAAAATAAATAAACGTTGTAAAAAAAAAAAAAAAATTAAAAAAAAAAAAAGTAAGTTGAAATCATCAGAAGAAGCTGTATTAATTTAAAAAAAACTGTTTCTTCACTTGGTCTAAGTCTTAAGTGATGGCTTTTGTAGCCTCCTCTCTTCCTCACCATCTAGTTTAAAGTCCCTCTCCTCAATACAAAAGTAGCCGTTGCGTCATCTTGTACTTGAACATTGATTATACCTTCAAGTGTCAGAGATTTCATTTTGGATTCTTATTAGACTTTAAATCCAATTGAATTAATATAAATCCTTCAATAACAAAATCTATTTGGAAAATCACTCACAGGAATACCTTTATCTCTTTTATTTTATTTTCTACTCTTATTTTTTTCTTCCTGTCTATTGCCTTTTTCTCTTTTCCCCCATGGAAATAAAGACATGATCAGAGCAACATTTAACCAGCCCACCAACATGACCTCTATCTTCCTTTGTGTCATAAGAGGGAGATGTTGCCATGGCAACTCTGGAGGAGACATTCTTGACTTCCTAGATTGCAATCTCCAAAAAGAACTGTCTTTCAGATCTTATCCATCCTCGGGTGGGAGGCCTGGTATTGTTTTATATAGAATTTCTTTCTTTAATGTGAGACCCATATTTGAAGGGCAATGATTATGGATTGTCCCCAGACCAGAGGCACTTATCAGATGAGCACTATTCACCTGCAGACCATTTTGTGCTCAACTGCTTCTCATTCTGCTAATACCAGGACCATTTTGAAAATCATCGATTAATAATCCTTTAATATGTAAAGTGCTGACAGTGGCCACTCCAAAGCCTTCCTCCTGAAATAAATGTTATTATCTTACCATTTCATTATCTCTTGGACATTGGTCCTTTCTGCTTTCTATTTTCCACTTTATATTTTAATACTAGCCTCCTGTACCCATCAACTCACTCTCTGACCTGAAGTATATAGTCCATCAGCTCCTGTGTCAAGCACGACTGTATGCAGTAGAGAGGACTGGATATCGCTGAAGTCAAAGGTCACCAACTTTGGGAGTGGAGAAATCAAGAAGAGGGGACAGTCCATGTCACGGCAGACAAATTATAGCAACTTCTGTTTTGGACATACCTGACCCTTCCTCTCAGATTGCTACTATTTCAGGAGCCAGAAAGAAATAAGGAGGGAAGGACAGAAACTTCCTTAATGCAACACTGTCTTGCGGTTGGCCTCCCTGGCAAGTTGTAAATCCTACATATAGTATGCAATGGCCTCATATCCCATCCCCTGCTCGGTTCCTGCCCTCTTGTCTCTTTCTTCCTTTTGCTTTAAATGGGGCACTGAGAGCTGATAGCATTATGTACAGCACCATTCTGAGTCCTTTGCATTCATTTTCTCCTCTCACCTTCATCAAAACCAACCATATTACTGATGAGGGCAAGTAACTTGCCCAACGTCTTTCAAGTAAAAAGTTGTAGAAGGAGGACTTGAACCCCAGACAGTCTGATCCAAAGATTCTTTCATATATAACACATTGATTGAATCCCCAAAGGAGACAATCTGAAACACAGTATGAAGAGTCTGTTTATGCATCTAATTTCAAACTGGCCTATGAGCATTGTGAGTAGAAGGGATAACTCATATTCATTTCTGTAGCTCCCATGCCTGGCCCATCTTATATACTCAGTAAGCATTTGTTGAAAGATAAATGAATTTATTGATTAATACCCACCTCTCTCCTTTATCCTGAATGCAAATTACTGCCGAAACCTTTAACATGGACTTTTTACCTCTATTCTTGATCACCCCTAACTGAGCTTCCACATTAAATATGAGTACTTTGACACTATTGCTTTAAAATTGCTAAATAGCCCCATCAGAAGGATGAAATGCCAATTTCTCTTCCTTTTTCTATCCTCAAGTTTTATCTTTTCCTCCTCTATCACATGCCAGACAAACTACCCTTCACCCATTTGCTGAATTCTTATGGGAGTCTGACTTGTTGGCAGCTTCCCTATAATTCGAATGTTGCAACTCTATCTCCTACCCAAAGTGATGGTATAAGGAAGTGAGGCTTTGATGAAATATTTAGGACTGGAGGAGGTCATGATAATTAGGACTGGAGCCCTTGGAAGTGGGATTAGTACCCTTGTAAGAGTCACAGGAGAGCTTTTTTCCTCTCTGCTCTCCATCACAGACAGGTTAGCAGTCTGCAACCCAGAACAGAGCCTTCACTGGAACTTAACCATGCTGACACCTAAATCTCAGACTCCAGGCTCCAGAACTGTGAGAAATAAATGTACATGGTTTATAAGCCATCCAGTCTGTGATACTTTATTATAGCAGCCAAATTGATTTAGATAACTTCCTCTAAGAATTAGCTCAAGCAACACCTCCTTGGGATTAACCAATTTCCTGAAGATCCATGAATTCTGCACCTTACACAGATAGCCACTATAGAAATTGTTGTATTTTGTTTTCGCTATCTACTTCCTCACTGTTTGTGAATTTGCTAAAGGCTAACCATGCCTTTTCATCTCCATATCTCCAGGACTTAGTATAGTGTCTGCTACTGTGAGCCTAAAGAAATCAATATTTGTCCAAAATAAGGAGGAAAGAAGGGGGGAGGGATAACCCTTAATTTGGTTGAGAAGAGGAACCTATGGGAATAGTCATGCAGTGAAGGCATTTTGGTCGTTGAGGCAAGGTGGGCAAGAAAGTTGTGAGGCCTGGAACAGTCTGACATAACCAACCCAAGGACTATGTGATAATAACAATGGTTAGGAAGGTAGAAAATCAGGGAAAACAAGAGTCAGCAAGATACATTTCTAATATCTAACTTTATCTCTAACTGTCCCTGTCTGGAAGATTCATCACCAAATCCAATAGTGTGGCAATGCATCTTAAATCATTAAATTTATTGTGTGTTTCTCTTCAAGTCAAAATATTTTGAGATACAAGATCATGCCTGTTTCAAAGAGTGTGATATTATCTTGTCAATTGGTTTTTCCTACTGCCACTAATCAAAAAACTCATGTACATATTTCTTAGGACAAAAAGCATAGAATATATTAGATTTAAAGAAAATCAGAATATTTTAATTTTTTTTAATTTATTTTTGAGACAGAATGCTAGTGGGGGGGGGGGGGGCGGACAGAGGATCTGAAGCAGGTTCTGCACAGACAGTAGAGAGCCCAATGCAGACCTTGAACTCACAAACTGTGAGATCATGCACAACCGGAGTGGAAGTTGGATGCTGAACCAACTAAGCCACTCAGACACCCCAAGAAAATCAGAAATTAAAATACTTAAGGGAACAGGGATTGTATTTTACCAATTGTAAAAGCCCTGACTCATGTTACTGTCTCTCATTTGTTTAACGTTAAGATAAAATATAGATTACATTAGCAAAAATCTGGTTATATTTAGTAAATAAAAGAAAACAAACTTGTAATGGTGTAGTAAAAGCAGCTTATCAGGTGAAATCCAGGCTCTGAGATATTTTTTAAGACTGACATTTTTTGAGATCAATAATAAAGACTAGAAGCAAGGAGAAAAAAGTCCCTAACATACAAGGGAAGACAGATCAGGTTTGCAGCAGACCTATCCACAGCAACTTGGCAGGCCAGAAAGGAGTGGCAGGATATATTCAGTGTGCTGAATCAGAAAAATATGCAGCCAAGAATTCTTTATCCAGCAAGGCTGTCATTCAAAATAGAAGGAGAGATAAAAAGTTTCCCAAACAAACACAAATTAAAGGAGTTTGTGACCACTAAACAAGCCCTGCAAGAAATTTTAAGGGGGACTTTCTGAGGGGAGAAAACATGAATATATATATATATATGGATAGATATATATATATGAATATATATATATATGGATAGATATATATATATGAATATATATATATGGATATATATATATATGAATATATATATGGATATATATATATATATATATGGATCTATATACATATGAATATACATACACACACACACACACATATACCGGTGTGTGTGTATATATATATATATATATATATATATACCAAAAGCAACAAAAGATTAGAAAGGACCTGAGAACACCACCAGAAACTCCAACTCTACAAGCATCATAATGGCAATAAATTCATATCTTTCAGTACTCACTCTAAATGTCAATGGACTCAATGCTCCAATCAAAAGACATAGGTAACAGAATGGATAAGAAAATAAGATCCATCTATATGCTGTTTACAAGAGACCCACTTTAGACCTAAAGACACCTTCAGATTGAAAATAAGGGGATGGAGAACCATCTATCATGCTAATGGTCAACAAAAGAAAGCCGGAATAGCCATACTTATATCAGACAATCTAGACTTTAAAATAAAGACTGTATCAAGAGATGCAGAAGGGCATTATATCATAATGAAGGGGTCTATAGACCAAGAAGACCTAACAATGGTAAACATTTATGTGCCAAATGTGGAACCACCCAAATATATAAATCAATTAATCACAAACATAAAGAAACTCATTGGTAGTAATACCATAATAGTGGGAGACTTAAACACCCCACTCACAACAATGGACAGATCATCTGATCAGAAAATCAACAAGGAAACAATGCCTGTGAAGTTCACACTGGACCAGATGGACTTAACAGATATATTCAGAACATTCCATCCTAAAGCAGCAGAATATACATTCTTCTCCGGTGCACATGGAATGTTCTCCACAATAGACCATATACTGGGACACAAATCAGCCTTAAGTAAGTACAAAAAGATCGAGATCATACCGTGCATATTTTCAGACCACAACACTATGAAACTCGAAATCAACCACAAGAAAAAATTTGGAAAGGTAACAAATACTTGGAGACTAAAGAACATCCTACTAAAGAATGAATGGGCTAACCAAGAAGTTAAAGAGGAAATTAAAAAGTATATGGAAGCCAATGAAAATGATAACACCACAACCCAAAACCTCTGGGATGCAGCAAAGTCAGTCATAAAAGGAAAGTATATAGCAATCCAAGCCTTCCTAAAGAAGGAAGAAAGATCTCAGATACACAACCTAACCTTACGCCTTAAGGATCTGGAAAAAGAACAGAAAATAAAACCCAAAACCAGCAGAAGACAAGAAAAAATAAAGAGTAGAGCAGAAATTAATGCTATCAAAACCAAAAAAAAAAACAAAAACAAAAACAAACTGTAGAACAGATCAATGAAACCAGAAGCTGGTTCTTTGAAAGAATTAACAAAATTGGTAAACCACTAGCCAGTTTGATCAAAAAGAAAAAGGAAAGGACCCAAGTAAATAAAATCAAGAATGAAAGAGAAGAGATCACAACCAACACAACAGAAATACAAATAATAATAAGAGAATATTATGAGCAATTATATGCCAATAAAATGGGTAATCTGGAAGAAATGGACAAATTCCTAGAAACATATACACTACCAAAATGGAAACAGAAAAAAATAGAAAATTTGAACAGACCCATAACCAGTGAGGAAATCGAATTAGTAATCAAAAATCTACCAAAACACAAGAGTCCAGGGCCAGATGGCTTTCCAGGGGAATTCTACCAAACATTTAAGGAAGAGTTAACACCTATGCTCTTGAAACTGTTCCAAAAAATAGAAGTGGAAAGAAAATTTCCAAACTCTTTATATGAAGCCAGCATTACCTTGATTCCAAAACCAGACAGACACCACACTAAAAAGGAGAACTATCACCCAATTTCCCTGATGAATATGGATGCAAAAAACCTTAACAAGATATTACCCAACCGGATCCAACCATACATTAAAAAAATTATTCACCACAACCAAGTGGGATTTATACTGGGGATGCAGGGCTGATTCAATATCTGCAAAACAATTAACATGATTCATCACATCAATGAAAGAAAGGACAAGAACCATATGATCCTCTCATTAGATGCAGAGAAAGCATTTGACAAAATACAGCATCCTTTCTTGATAAAAACCCTCAAGAAAGTAGGGATAGAAGGAGCATAACTCGAGATCATAAAAGCCATATATGAACGACCCAACAGTAATATCATCCTCAATGGGGAAAAAACTGAGAGGTTTCCCCTTAAAGTCAGGAACAAGACAGGGATGTCCACTCTCGCCAGTTATTCAACATAGTATTGGAAGCCTTAGCCTCAGAAATCAGACAACACAAAGAAATAAAAAGCATCCAAATCAGCCAGGAGGAGGTCAAACTTTCACTCTTCGCAGATGACATGATACTGTATATGGAAAACCCAAAAGATTCCACCAAAAACTGCTAGAATTGATTCATGAATTCAACAAAGTTGCAGGATATAAAATCAATGCACAGAAATCGGTTGCATTCCTATATACCAACAATGCAGCAACAGAAAGACAAATCAAGGAATCAATCCCATTTACAGTTGCACCAAAAACCATAAAATACCTAGGAATAAATCTAACCAAAGAGGTGAAAAATCTACACACTGAAAACTATAGAAAGCTTATGAAAGAAATTGAAGAAGACACAAAAAAATGGAAAAAGATTCCATGCTCCTGGATAGGAAGAACAAATATTGTTAAAATGTCAATACTACCCAAAGCAATCTACATATTCATTGCAATCCCTATCAAAATAACACCAGCATTCTTCACAGAGCTAGAACAAATAATCCTAAAATTTGTATGGAACCAGAAAAGACCCCGAATAGCCAAAGTAATCTTGAAAAAGAAAACCAAAGCAGGAGGCATCACAGACCAGACTTCAAGCCATACTACAAAGCTGTCATCAAGATAGTATGGTACTGGCACAAGACCAGACACTCAGATCAATGGAACAGAATAGAGAACCCAGAAATGGACCCACAAACATATGGCCAACTAATCTTTGACAAAGCAGGAAAGAATATCCAATGGAATAAAGACAGTCTCTTCAGCAAGTGGTGCTGGGAAAACAGGACAGCAACATGCAGAAGAATGGACCTGGACCACCTTCTTACACCATACACAAAAATAAACTCAAAATGGAAGAAAAACTTCAATGTAAGACAGGAGCCATCAAAATCCTCAAGGAGAAAGCAGACAAAAATCTCTTTGATCTTGCCCGCAGCAACATCTTACTCAACACGTCTCCAGAGGCAAGGGAAACAAAAGCAAAAATGAACTACTGGGACCTCATCAAAATAAAAAGCTTCTGCACAGCGAAGGAAACAATCAGAAAAACTAAAAGGCAGCCAACAGAATAGGAGAAGATATTTGCAAATGACATATCAGATAAAGGGTTAGTATCCAAAATCTATAAAGAATTTACCAAACTCAACACCCAAAAAACAAATAATCCAGTGAAAAAATGGACTAAAGACATGAATAGACACTTCTCCAAAGACATCCAGATGGCCAACAGACACATGAAAAAATGCTCATCACTCATCATCAGGGAAATACAAATCAAAACCACAATGAGATACCACCTTACTACCTGTCAGAATGACTAACATTAACAACTCAGGCAACAATAGATGTTGGTGAGGATGAGGAGAAAGACGATCTTTTTTGCATTGTTGGTGGGAATGCAAGCTGGTGCAGCCACTCTGGAAAACAGTATGGAGGTTCCTCAAAAAACTAAAAATAGAACTACCCTAGGACCCAGCAATTGCACTACTAGGCATTTATCCAAGGGATACAAGTGTGCTGTTTTGAAGGGACACATGTACCCCCATGTTTATAGCAGCACTATCAACAATAGCCAAAGTATGGAAAGAGCCCAAATGTCCATCAATGGATGAATGGATAAAGAAGATGTGGTATATATATACAATGGAGTATTAGTTGGCAATCAAAAAGAATGAAATCTTGCCATTTGCAACTACATGGATGGAACTAGAGGGTATTATGCTAAGTGAAATTAGTCAGAGAAAGACAAAAATCATATGAGGACTTTGAGAGACAAAACAGATGAATATAAGGGAAGGGAAACAAAAATCATATAAAATCAGGAAGGGGGACAAAACAGAAGAGACTCATAAATATGGAGAACAAACTGAGGGTTGCTGGAAGGGTTGTGGGAGGAGGGATGGGTTACATGGGTAAGGGGCACTAAGGAATATACTCCTGAAATCATTGTTGCACTATATGCTAACTAATTTGGATGTAAATTTTAAAAAATAAAAAATAAAATTAAAAAAAATAATAAAAGCTAGAAAATGTCATAAATATGCATTCCTCAACTCAAAAGAAAGTATAAAGAATATTCAATACCATGAAGAGTTTATTACTACAAATTGGATAATAAATGTCCTTTGGTCTTTATCAATATTATAATTTTGACATTTTTATATGGATAATATTTACATTGGAGGTATTAACACCAGGCTTTCCTTCCTCTTGGTGTTCTGGTTTTTTGCTTATTTGTTTGTTTGGGGTATTAATTAGAGCAGTTAGTATAGTATAGTTAGTATAGCAGAAGTTACAGTTGTTGGTTAAATGATGATTATAATCATGTATTAAGAGTCCACCGCTCTTTCCAAAGTAGACTTTGGAAAGTCTACTACTTTCCAAAAACTGCCTCTGATCTTCATAACAGTTCTTACAGGGAATTATTGTTACTGCCTCTTTATTATAGATGAAAAAATCAAGGATTCAAATAGACTAAGTAATTTGCCCAGGGTTTCAGAGCTCATAAGAAAGATTTGGAGCTTGGACTCCATGTAATTTTATGAGATTCCATGAGACTCTAACCCCATACTGCCCCACTCCCATTCACTCCAAGATGCCAGCACTGCTCTGAAGAGAATAGAGAAGAGTGGTACATGCTCAGCCAAATGTATTTGGAGAGAAAAGCCTCTTTGTATCAGAGAATTGAACTGCAGAAGCCCATTTTGAAAATCCAAACAGTTTTTTAAAGAGGAAAAAGCACTAATGTTAAGATAAGCTATTTAAAATAATCTCTTTTAAAACATTATATTTTTTCATGAATATAAACAAAAAAAAATAATGAAAGAGACCAAACGGTTACCCTGAGACTAAGCACAATAAGTGCCCTTTTATAATTAGACCACCCAGGAGTCCCAGACAGGAATGACTGGCACCAAGCCTGCCTTGGCTACTTGTCAAGCCAAAAGGGGACATGATGGTCTTTCTGATGTGTCAACTTGGCTAGGCTACAGTCCCCAGTTTTTCAATTAAACACTAGTCTAGGTAATGCTGATTAAAGTCTACAATTAGTTGACTTTAAACAAAGAATATTATCCTAGATAATCTGGGTGGTCCTGATTCAGCCAGTGGATGGTCAAAAGAGCAGGACCGCTCAGGTTCCATGCCCAAAGCTATAATACTTGGTAGTTTTCTTGTACCCTCTTCATGCAATAGTGGCAATTGTCTCTAAAATAAGTCACATAATCCTAAATAAATACCACTGACTTCTCTCATGAGGGACTGTTCAATCCATTATGCTGATTAACCACACACTAATTTCATCTATGAAAACTTATTTCTAACTTTCATAATGCTTATTAGCCAAATGTCTAGTGTCGACCAGAGGTAGACACAGTGCTTGCCGTAGCCACCTAGAGAGAGTAGCCACTCTGATTAAATGCTAACTTGCCACCCTCCCCCTTAGAACACAGCTTAAACTCACATAAAACACACTGCAATGTGGAGGTATTTTGAAGTAAATAGCAGACATCATAACAAGTAACATAATCAAATATCTAAAAGGAAACCAGGTTTTCCCTAAACTATTGTGCCATTCTGGTGTCTTGCGGGTTGTAACACCCATCACTAGCCAGCAAGCTGGCATGATTGACCAAGCCTGTCTATACCTAATTATTTCTTGAAAAAGAGGAAAATCCTACTTCTAGACCTTGATAAGCTGAGATAAGCAAGGATGACACAAGTCTCTTCCTCTGAACAAGTTCAGATTGTCACTTTGATGGAGTTTTTCTTATTAAAACTTTGTGAAAAATTAAACTTACACTCTTTGAGAGAATCCCTTAAAATAATAACTTTCATATGAGAAAACATAAACCACTGAAAAATCATTAAATTAAATACATTTCACAATTCTTAGAGAAACACATATTTTTAGGTTATTCAAAATATACGGTTAGTGTGACCACCTTCAACCATCAGAAATATGAATATCTAGAGAAAAGACAAGAAGTATAGCATGTCTTTTTTGATCCTGAATGCAACAATGATATAGAAAAAGGAGTGCCAAGTGGATACCCTACATTTTCCATCAAATGCCTAATTTCTTATCTTTGAAAAAGCAAACCTCCACAGTTGAAGACAGGGGTTATTCATCAGGCAGAGTGCACAGAATGGGTTTCATTTGGCCAAATGTCTATGAAGCATAATGTTAAATCATGAGCTTGGGCACGAAGGAGTAAGGCTTGGTTCTCCTCCACGCTTCGCTCTCTTTTTACCTGCTCATCAAGCATATAATGGGAACCAATTTGCTGGTGAAACTCTACAGGGAGAATGGTACAGACCTCACTGGTCCTTACTTCCACAAGGCTCAAGAAGACAGTACGCACAATATAAAAAGGTCCTTAAAAATATATACATGAAAAGGTCCTTGAAGATCTGTTTGCCAATTCATTTAATTGACATTTATTGAGCATCTTCTATTTGGCAAAGTCGGGACTAATAGGTAGGAGCTCAAGCAGGTGGAAGACTAATTCTAGCCACCCTCAAGGATTTCACAGTCAATTGGGGAAGATAAACACAAAATGGCATTAAACCAAATGAATAAGCACATTAGATAAACATGCACAGAGGATGTGTTAGTGAAGATGAGGCAAATTAGTGATGGAAAAATGATACTTCCTATCCTAGGTTGAAGAATATGGTCCAAGGAACGTGGATCTGAGTTCCCACAACCTGTGAAAAATCTGCATTTGTCACTTTTTATCTCTCATACCCAGCACCAAAGCCCTAAGGCAACCTCTCTAGGACTGCCAGAGTATTAACCCATCACATTTCTCTAATGCATCAAAACCTCCGTGATCTTAGGGAAAATAACATCAATTAATTAGAACAAATCTTCTCAGACGAATTCTAAGGACTAAATTAGTAATATGGTAGTGATTAGAAAGTATTAAAACAGAAACATTTTAAAACTCAATGGGAATACAATCATAATTTAGGAAATACTGGTTACCACACAGGCTGATAATTTAAAACAAAATATATATTGAATATCTATAATTCATTCTTTCCCAAACTGTGATACACATCTCTCTTGATGTACCCCAGATGGTGTGTGAAATTATTTCTGGTGTCAAATGGAAAACACTCTTATTTTAATAGTTATATGTATGTGTATTTGTTTCTGCAGTTACTTATATGTAATTATGTTGGAAGTATAAGTAACATATCATGATACTAGCCTACATACATATGAACACATTTTAATGATACCAACTTTGTATTTTTTAAGGACATAAAACTGAGAGACTGAGGGAGTGAGGGAACAAAAAAAACAACACTGAGAGACTGACTATACAAATGGAAACCATACAGAAAAATAAAACTCTAACCCACAGTCTATAGCAACCAGCCCAGGAAGCCAAACCATTATCTATGGTAACTAGTCCAAGGACCCAACATACTGTCTACAAGTTGATTGTTATCTCTCTCAATCAGTCCAGAAAGCCAAACAATAACCCCTGTAAACAATGGGCTCAAAATGGTCAGAACTGTATTATTAACTGAGAGCTTCCCTAGTGTTTGCCCCCATTTCCAACTTAGGACCAACCAAAGAAAGTTAAATATGCATCCCTAGTCAACCACATAGGATGCCCTGCTTCCATTAGCCCACCAACAGATTCCCTGTGCAACTAGCCTCCAGGCAAGGCCTACCTGAAGCTTTCCATTTCTTCCACTTTCCCACTGTACTTCCTGCCTTTGGGTCTCTGCCAAACGCAAGTGTTGGTGGCTGACTCCCTTGCTGTAGTGAGCTCAGAGTAGTCTGCTTGTTCTCATTTGGGTGGTCTTCATTTATTTCCACAAAACAAAAGTCTCCTTCTAAAATAAATGTACTTAAATGTGAAAAATGCATTAAATAAATCTAATTAAATAATAGTAGAGATGAATGAATATTACAAAAATTATCATAGTAGTATACAAATGAAGTAAGTTTAAAAACTGCGTTCTGTGCAAAGCTTATGCTACATGTTAAGCTAAGCACAACACCCTAGCATTGTTATGGCAAGAATATTGGGCATGCTCCCACCTCAGCCCTTTGCACCGTTTGTTTCCTGTGCTTGGCATGATTTCTCACGCAGCCACAAGATATGCCCCTCTCCTCTTTGGGTCACTGTTCAAATGTCTTCCTTGTGAGTGCTTCTCTTGACTATTTTGCTTTTATTAGCAAAACCCTCTATCCTATCTTTCCCTCCTACATACCCACTCCCACAGTCCTCACCATCTTTCATGTTTTATTTTAACCACAGCACCTATCATCATCCAATATGCTATGTATTGTATTTCTTTGTTACAGTTTATACTCCGTACTAAAAAGTAATTCCCTAAGGGCAAGGATTTTTCTCCCCTTCTTTTTCTTTTCCCCTCAATGCTGAATCCTCAATACATAAAACAGTGCTTGTCACTAAGAATGTCTTCAATTAATATTTATTAATTGAATGAAAGGAGGAAGGAACATCATCAGCTTTGGAATCAGCAGAACTCAAGCTCAATTTCAACTGGGTCACTAACCAGCTGGTAGACATAGAGATGTGCCACCCAGCTTCCCTTCCAGGGGTCACTTGTCAGCTAGCTCCTTTAGGGTTTGCATAAGCTGCAGAGAATCATCTTACTCAAGGACATACCCTGAAGATAGCCAATACCCTGATTGACTTTAAAGATTCAGCAACTTCAGGGGCCCCTGGGTGGCTCAGTCGGGTAAATGACCGACTTCAGTTCAGGTCATGATCTCATGGTTCATGGGTTCAAACCCTGTGTCAGACTCTGTGCTTTCCACTCAGAGCCTGGAGCCTGCTTTGGATTCTGTGTCTCCTTCTTTTTCTGCCCCACCTCACTCTCGCTTTGTCTCTCTCTGTCTTAAAAATAAATAAAACATTTAAAAAATAATTTTTTAATAAAACTTAAAAAGAAAAAAAAAGGTTCAGCAATTTCAGCCCAACAGGCGATACTGATGCGTGGGATGTGCTCCAGGGCGCCCCCTGGTGTTGGCCATAGCTTAGTCAAGCCTGTATCACACATCAACTTCTACCTCTGCCCAATCCTGCTTCTTTCCAACTTGCCTCCCTTCCAAGGGCCTTAATCCTAAATAAATACCCTGCACACCAAATTCCATCCCAGCATCTGCTTCCTGAGAACCAACCTGCAACATTAGCTAGGTATGCAGGAGTTTAACCAGTGACATCAACTAGGATTCCAACTTTCCTCAGCTTCCTTCTTCTCTAAATCCCTCAAGGACGCTCTGAATAGTTGTGACACGTTGTCAGCAGCCAACCCAGAAGTAGCTTGTCCCTCTCAAGGCATCTACGTACTTGTGTAGATCTATGTGAGCAGGACCTAGGAATCATTCAGTGTAGTACAGACTCCAGAGATAAAGTCTGAGCAGACCCCAAGGATCCTGCCATGCAGGGCTCTAATCAAAACTTTCCTTCTACACAGTGAAATAAAGGGTCTTTGCCTTGCTGGTATTTATCTTCCTTCCCAGCTGCTACACTCAAGATGAAAATATTTGTTTTTACTCACAATGTCTGTCTTCAGGTTACAATACGCACAGGTTAGCTCATGATTTTGCAGCTAATAGCTCAGATCCTGACTTAGGACTCTCTAAATAAACAATAGAGTACTGATAACAATAATTACAGCAACTAATCCTTGGCTCTCTAGTGGATCCCATCCATTAATAATGCCATAAGCACCAGGCTATTACACTGTAGTTGCATGTTTCCTATACATAGTTAGCTATATTGGCCTGGGAAGCAAATTACTGATTAACAATTGGATGAGTGCAGTATACATACTCAATACAGATTTCTGCCAGGTTCAATCCAATGACCAGGAGAAAGAGACTCAAAACCCTATGAATCCCCTAATATACAAAAATATCACTAAAAACATAGTTTTCTCTGTTAAAGGAGATGATTAGATTTTCAAATATTTCAGTGGCTGTTAAGCTAAATAGAAAAAGGAAAGTTCAGAGAGCATTTTTTAATTAAAATCAAATTATATGGGTGATGACTTTACAGATAAATTGATTATGTGGCATATTACAGCTGTTATTTTTTCACTGAGTTGAGAAAGAATCTAAATGAATCATAACAGTCCAAAAAAAATGAAATCTCACAATGGAAATAAAAAGGAAAGTAAAGGAAAGGGAAGGAAAGGAAAGGAAAGGAAAGAAAGGAAAAGAAAAGAGAAGAGAAAAGAAAAGAAAAGAAAAAAGAAAAGAAAAGAAAAGAAAAAGAGGCAAAATTACTTGTGAAAAAACCACTGTGCCTTATCAGTCCTCTTCTCTTTTGTGCTCTGTATATATTTGGAGAGCCTCATAAGGTTAACCACAGTGTTAAATATTCTATGAGTAGGTAACAGGAAACAGTTATTCCACAATTTATAGGGGCAGACAGCCTCAATGCCCAACTCAGGGACACCCCAATAGCAATTAACTCATTGACATGAATGGGAAGAATGCCCTTGACATTGTCATCACTTCTTCATTTGAAAGCCACTATCATCCATTCATCCCTAAGTCAGAGAACCTCCTCAGGTACAATCCATATGGCAGCAGCTGCCTGCCCAATGCAGTCCTCGTGTGACACACAGTCACACAGCATCAGCAGGGTAATTGTTTCCATGAGGATGATGTGACTTGAGGGAAGTGGCTCAAAAGAAGTATTACCCCAATCCATGAAGGATTCGTCATGGCATCCTAAGACAAGTGGCTTTTCCATCTTGGAAGCTGTGAGACAGGCCAACTGGCATAAAACAACAAAGGGACAAAGGCATAAGGAGTCCACAGTGAAACCAAAACAAATACATCTGAAGAGCCACTTACCACCGAGAGGCATGGAAGACCAAGGAGTGTAATCAAAATGTAATTTTGGAAAAAGCACAGACTCTTTGTCAAGGAAGTCATAATAACCTTCTAAATGCTTAGGTAAGGCAGAGACAGATTGTAAAGAAGAGAGCCTGAGCTTAATGGGATAGAAGAAATACTAGATTTTCTATCCAGCTCCCTTTTCCCACTTGGGAGCAACAATATTCATTTTGTAAAAGGAGAATTATAGTGTTTTTGCAATTTAATGCATTTAGTTTCAGATCCTCAGAATCTGTGATTTTCAATAGGATAGGATAGGATAGAAAATATCAGAATGCATCACACTTAGGTATCATTTTGGAACATTGTTTCAGTTATAAGTATGCAGGGATGTATGCTATCTGCAAGTATATAAAGTGTGTGTCTGTGTATTGGGGAATGATATAAAATGTATTTATTACCCTGGGTCTTGGGTGGAAAAAAATGAAAGCCACTATTCTAACATATAAGGGCCTGGATTTCATTTTCACAGCCTTCATATACAGCCCATCAAAAAGCTGACTGAAAGCCCATTGTAGACTGCACATCTTACAAGGCACAGTGCAAGAAAAGCCTGTGACCTAGTCATTAAAAGACATGATTCCCGATACTTTAGGCATTTTCACTAGAAGAAGGAGGGGGTTCTCCTGAAGGAGGGAAGGCAATGGTTGAGAGGAAGGAGAAGGGGGGGAAAGGGAGGAAGAGAAGAGAGAACAATTTCTATGGGCAACAAACACTCCCCATGACACACCTGATACTTCAGATACAATCAGTTACTTGGATATCTAACATCCATTTTAACACCCAGTGGCCTTGTACAAACACTTGCTTCTATTTAAAATGCTTAATAGCACATTTGAAACTGAGGGAATGTCAGGACTTCTAAAATTCATCTGAATTTTGGCCATGTATCTATATGAAGGAGAAAAAAAAACTCTACATATGTACTTTGAGCAAAGCAGAGGTCTTTAACCCCTTAAGAATTCACAGTTAAATGAACTGGATGGGGGAAAAATTATATCTTTATCGGCACAAATATTTGATTGGTTATTTAGCATGTACTTCCATTATGAATGTAGTCAACAAACCAAACAAACGAAAAATATCTGTGACTTTGTCGACAATAGAAATCATGGATGTTTTCATAGTATATTACAGTTATTGCAGATATCCAAAAACATTGTTTATATTTATTGCTACTACAAAACTAGGGTAGTTATTAAATTTTCTGCTATATTTTGTTATTTAATGTGTTACTAACGGAGAATAAAAACTGCAATCTTTAAAATTGGTGACTGTATTTCAATGTAATTTGTTTCCTTTAGAACCATAGGTATTTTATTTCGTATATTTTATAGCATTATTCTATAGGCTTCTTCCAACTACCAAAAGGGTCCATGGCATAAAAATTGTTATATGACTAAAGAGGCTAAAGAGCAATGCAGAAAGAAACGTAATTATAATCCAGAACAATCAGTCACAGAGGCTGAATTGGAGGAAGTTATTGGAGCTATTTATACTATCAACACTTGAACAACCTAGAAGTTCTTAAGAACACCTCCCAATTCTCCTCACTGCTAAGGCTAATGGAAGACCATGGAGAAGAAACCGACATTTAGAGTAATCTTGGCTACCACAGACAGAGCTCCTGGAACTCAGGCCCTAGGAACAGGGACAAATTAGTTCTGGGGAACAAGCTTGCATCCTGGTTGGCACCCATGACCACTAATTGACTACCTCTGCAGAGCAAAGGCTCCAATGACAGTAGCTATGACCAACCTGTAAACTGCCCCCTGGATATCTAGCAAACTACAGTCTGTATGGCAGATCTGGGGTCTGCCAAGAATTCAGACTTTGGAGATACCCTCAGCCATGTAACCAGCACTGTGCTTCACATATTATCATTTAATCCTCTAAGGTTATCCTATAAAGAAGATTCTATAATTGTAACTTCCATTTTATATCTTGAAGAAACTGAGGATTAGAGGTTACTTAGTTGCCCAGAATCATAAAGCTATCCAGAGGAAGAGTCAGACACCAATCCCTGCCACCTAGTCCAGACCTTTTTTTTTTAATTGAAGTATAGTTGATACACAATATTACATTAGTTTCAAGTGTACAACATAGTGATTTGACAACTCTATACATTATGCTATGAGTAGCATCACAAGTATAGCTACCATCCATTACCATACAACCCTATTATAATACCATTGGCGACATTCCCTATGCTGTACCTTTCATCCCCATGACTTATTCATTCCATAACTGAAAGCCTGTACCTTCCAAGCCCCTTCATCCATTTTTCCCATCCCCCCCCCAAACTCCTCCTCTTTGGCAACCACCAGTTTGTTTTCTGTATTTATGGGTCCATGTCTGCTTTTGTTTGTTTGTTTGTTTCTTCATTTGTTTTGTTATTCAGATTCCACTTAGAAGTGAAATCGTATGGCATTTGTCTTTCTTTGACTTATTTCACTTAGCTTTATATCCTCTGGATCCATTCATGTTGTCACAAATAGCAAAATCTCACTCTTTTTATGGTTGAGTAATATTCCATTGTGTATATATACCACACCTGTATACATTCATCTATCAGTGGACACATAGGTTGCTTCCATACCTTGACTATTGTAAATAATGCTGCAAAAAACACAGAAGTGCATATCTATTTTTGAATTAGTGTTTTCATTTTCTTTGGGTAAATACACAGTAGTGAAATTACTGAATCATATGGTATTTCTAATTTTAATATGTTGAGGAGCCTCCATACTGTTTTCCATAGTGGCTACACCAATTTGAATTCCTACCAACAGTGCATGAGGGTTCCTTTTTCCCCACATCCTTGTCAACACTTGTTCTTTCTTGCCATTTTGAGTGGTGTGAGGTGATACCTCCTTGTGGTTTTGACATGCATTTCTCTGAGGATTATGAGTTATACAAGTCCTTCACATATTTTTGGAATTAACCCCTTGTCAGATATATCACTTGCAAATATATTCTCCCATTCAGTAGGTTGTCTTTTTCTTTTGCTGGTTTCCTACATTGTGCAAAAGTTCTTTATTTTGGTGTAGTCTCAACACTTTATTTTTGCCTTTGTTTCCCTTGCCTGAGGAGACAGATCTAAAAAACTGTTACTAAGGCTGATCAGATCCTGCACTTTCCAACAGTCTGCTAAAGCATCCATTCCCCAACTTCAGCAGAGAAGGGATTCAGAGAAGTAAGACTGTCTCTGTATTTAATATAGCTGTAGACACTACAAACTATAGTCACACTGGAAATTCAGGGTATTAGTTGGCTTGGGCTCCAATGAAATGCCATGGAAACTTTTCCTCAAAGGAGACAGAGATCTTAGAGAGAGAGAATCAAGGGGAAAGACCATCTACCCAAGAATATTCTCTCCAGTGTGTATTGGGGGTCGGGGTGGAGACATAGAAATATAGGAACAGGCTCTAATGAGTGCAAAGAGAGGCCCCAGCACTTTTCCTTCTAATTGTTTCAGTGGTCTTTCCTGGGTCTCAGATAGTTTCCTCATATATAGATGCTGAGCAGTACCCTGTTGACCTCTGCATGACTATTTTCTGGTACCTCTTCTTGGGAACTCTCACTGCCTTTATCTCTCTGGATTTTCACCCCCATTTCATCACCTTGGAGTGTCTTCCAGGCTCCATCTGGATTCACCCTCTCTGCCACAGCCTAGAAACTCTCAACACAGCAAGCTGGGACAATCATAGGGCTCACTTTATTTGTTTTTCATCTCTCACAAACTACTTTTTTTCATTGCCTAATGACCAATACCTTAAAAATCATTGTTTCATATATCTTGTCTAACTTATTTCGGGTCAGAGGATTAATCTTATTTCAAATTCTTTAGTCAAAATATCCTATTGGATACCACTGAAAATTGTTTTCTATGATTTTATTATAATCTTTACTAAAGATGAATTTTTAAAACTGAGGTTAAAAATACTTTATTTCCTTATCCCAACATTAAAACTCCATTATCTAGGATGACCTAAGAGAATGTCCAACATGGTAGGAATTAAGAAACTGTAGCAGGCTGATGGGGAATATACACAGCAAGTAATTTTTGCATCCTTGGATCAATCATAAAATAGGTTAAAGTAGGATGGAAAAGGAAGGGAGAGAGGGAGGAAGGAAGGAAGGAAGGAAGGAAGGAAGGAAGGAAGGAAGGGGGAAGGAAGGAAGAGGGAGGGAGGAAGGAAGGAAGGAAGGAAGGAAGGAAGGAAGGAGGAAGGAAGGAAGGAAGGAAGAGGGAGGGAGGAAGAAGGAAGGAAGGAAGGAAGGAAGGAAGGAAGGAAGGAAGGAAACTGATTCCAGAAGGAATACACAGTCCCTAACCACTAGCATGTGTGCTGAGTCATGCAGCCCCTCTTTCCCTTTCAAGTCACTGAGGTCCCATCAGTAGAACTGATATAATTACTTATTTACCAGGGATGCTGAGAAGATACTCTGGGTCAATTAATCCAGTGGTCTCAAACGTATTATATTCTTACCACTTTATGAAAATTACCCAGAAACCACACTAATGATGTACTGTTGAGTTCAGAAAATGAGAATGTCAACAAAAAACATAAAAATGAAAGATACTGCTATACAAAATGTATCGCCTGCACTTATTCTGCCAGGCAAAGTTGAGTTCCTCTCATTTAGGACAGACTGCTTTGTGGCATACCAGCCACAGTATATATTTTATGTGTAGCAATAAAGTCTTATTAGTATGAAATCTCATTACAGCTAATGATGCTCAAATCTCTCTTTCGAAGTAGGTGCGGTTGTCTTGCTTTGACAGGAGTTGGCAGGTCGATGACTGATAAAGTGAGAAGAATTTAGAAAGGTAAACCATGGGTTTGAGTGCCACTGCCCTGCCATGTCATCTTGCACTTGGTTACAGTTATAGAAAACCAGCTCTCTTGTCCCTTGGTTTGTTTGCTTGTTTATTGTCTGTCTCGGTCTGTTCAGGCTGCTATAACACAGTACCACAGACTGAGTACTTCATAAACAACATAAATTTATTTCTTATAGTTCTGGAGGCTGAAAGTCCAAGATCGGAATGCCAGCATGGTCAGAGTCTGGTGAGAACTCTCTTCTGGGTTGCAGGATGCTGACTTCTCACTGTGTCCTCCTCACATGGTAGAAGGGGTAAGAGAGCACTCTTAAACCTCTTTTATAAGGACTTTATTAATCATTGCATTAATGAGAGTGCCCCTCATGACCTATTTGCCTCCCAAAGTCCCTACTTTGTCACCTTGGGGGTTAGGTTTCAACACATGAATGGGGGGGGGGTACACTCAAGCCATAGACTTATCTTTCTTCCACCCTGGCTATATACTAGAAATACCTGTGGTGCCATTTAACACCCTGTACCCAGAATGAGACCAAATAAATACAAACTGGGGGAAGGAGACAGGCATTTGTATATTTACAACTTTCCCAGGCGGATCCTGGGAGCAGCTATGCTGTAGAACCATGTCTGGACAAGGCCTGACCTCCAGCAGGATGTAGTTAAGTGGTTCTGCCCGGCACTCTCATGGGCTTTTGACATCCCAGTTCTGATAGGTGGACTCCTGCCTCCTTCCTCCATGCAGGCCCCAGTTTTGTTCACCTGTTGTGGTAAATGGGCTTCTACTAATATGTCTGTCTTGCTCATCCGACCAGAGCTGTAGTCCCATGGGAAGAGGTGTACTGTGTGAAACAGTGTGCGGACTTTCGGGCCAAATACAGTTGGTCAAACACACTGAATCCTGGCTCTTTCACTTACCACCTGTGTCACATTTGCAAAAATACTGAGAGTAAAAATCACCTGAAATTCAACACCTTGAGATAATCATGAAATATTTTATCACCTGCCTTAATATCAATGACCAACATTTCTTTATGCATGTGTATACAAAGGTACACATACACACATATGAAATTCTACATAAATGAAATTCTGTAACACATGTTGTTTTTATTAGTGTGGGACTCTTCCCTAGTCCCTTTTTTTTCTCCTCCATCTTTTACATTCTACTTCTTCATTCTTCCTCCACCAGGAAATGATTTTTCACAACCTAGTGTGATCTTAATTCCTTGTCCATGTTCACATAAGCGTATGCAATTTAATATATATATTATATATATAAGTATAAATATATAAGTATCTATGGTAAATATACATTATATATATGTGTGTGTGTATATATATATATATATATATATCTTCCATTTCCTACTTAAAAATACATAATGCAACTCCCTTCAAGCAACTAGTACAAATAACTAACATATTATTTTTATTGTTTACATACTATTCTATCCTATGAATTGTGTATCTATATTCATATGTATGTTCCATATGTATATTCATATACATATTTATAAGCATAGTCATATGTATATTCATATGACTACACTAACTTACTTCCAGAAAAATGTTGCAATAAACACTCAGAAGGGCAGGTTGTACACACATATATCCTTACACACTGGAGCTCTATCTTACACACTGGAGTAGGATTAGCGAGTAAAATTATATGTGTATTTTTACTAATTATAGATACTACCAGATTGTTTTCCAAAAAGGCTGTAACAACCCACATTCCCAGGAGAAATACATGAGAGTGCTCTTCCTCACATTCTTGCCAGCAGTGGGTCTTTTTAATTTTTACCAATTCAATCAATTGTTGGCAAATGAGAACTCATTGGTTAATTTGCATTTCCCTGATTATCACTAAGATTTAAAAACTCTTAAATCAGGTCCCAGTCAGTTAAGCATCCAACTCTTGATTTTGGCTCAAGTCATGATTTCACAGTTCATGGGATCTCGCTGCCACTGTATATTTACAGAGCCTGCTTGAGATTCTCTGTCTGCCTTTCTATGTGCCCCACCCTACTCACGTGCACACTTTCTCTTTCTCAAGAAAAATAAATAAAACATTTTAAAAATAAAAATAAATTCATAAAAAAACCTCTTTCATATGCTTATTAGTCATTTTGGATTTGCTCTTCTGTGAACTACTTATTCACAACTTTTAAAAATTCTTCCATTGGAGTGTTTGTCATTTGTTATAAGAGTTCTTTAGCAATTATAGATATTTATCTTTTGTCCATCTTATAGAAGGCATATTTTTCACAGTGCCCCATTTGCCTTTTAATTTCATATATGAAATTTTTGTCCTACAACTTTATAATGTAATCATATGTCTACTTTTCTTTTTTTTTAATTTATTTATTTTTAAGAGAGAGAGGGAGACAGAGCATGAGCAGGGGAGGTGCAGAGAGAGAGAGGGACACACCAAATCCAAAGCAAGTTCCAAGCTCTGAGCTGTCAGCACAGAGCCCGACGCAGGGCTCAAACCCACGAACCCTGAGATCATGACCTGAGCCGAAGTCAGAAGCTTAACCAGCTGAGCCACCCAGGTGCCCATGTCTACCTTTTTAAACTGCATTTTGACTTCGATTTCATGGTTAAAATGTCTCCCTAAAATGGATTTTACTAATTTTCATATAAGGTTCTTATTTTTTTTTTTAAATCAGTAGGGGTGACAGATGGCTCAGTCAGTCAAGCAATCGACTCTTGATTTCAACTCCAGTCATGATCCCAGGGTCATGGGACGGAGGCCCATGTTGGGCTCCATGATGAGTGTGGAGTCTGCTTAAGATTCTCTCTCTCTCTCTCTCTCTCTCTCTCTCTGCCCTTCTATCCTCCTCGTTATCTCTCTCTCTCTAAAAAAATGTAAACAATCAGTATTTAACACAGCTGGTATTTATTTTTTATGTATTATATAAAGTAAGAGATGTTAAGCAAATCTGTGAGTACATCCTCCTCCCCTCCATATCTTTAGAAACTTTCCATGTGCCCTGGCAGATTTCTGGTTGGCAGAATCTAAAACCCTACACTTAGAAGCTTTTTATCAGACATACAAAAGGCCATTAGAGGGGCGACTGGGTGGCTCAGTCAGTTGGGCGTCCGACTTTGGCTCAAGTCATGATCTCACACTCTGTGAGTTTGAGCCCCGCGTCAGGGTCTGTGCTGACAACTCAGAGCCTGGAGCTTGCTTCAGATTTTGTGTCTCCCTCTCTCTGCCCCTCCCCTGCTCATGCTCTGTCTCTCTCTCTCTCTCCCCTCAAAAATAAATAAACATTAAAAAAAAAGAATTAGAATATTGGATTGTTTTCCTTTAGGTTTTTTCCTGCCATTAGTGAAATATAATTGACATAACTGTATAAGTTTAAGATGTACACATGATGATTTGATACACATATACATTGAGAAATGATTACTATAGTAAGCTTAGTTAACACATCCATCACATCACATAGTTGCAATTTTTTGTGTATGTGGTGTATACAATTTTCACTCGTCAATTGTACCTCAATAAAGCTGAGAGGACAAAAGCAGTAGAAGGGGCACAAGCAACATGGAGAAGCAAAGAAAAGAGTGACATGGACTTCATCAGAAAATATGCAAGAAAGAAGATAATGTAATGAAAAATTTAAAGTGATGAAAAAACAAAAATGAACAAAACTGTGTCGACATGCATTCTATATACAATGAGAATATCCTTCAAAAATAAAGGAAAACATTTCATTTTCATGCAAATAAAAGCAGAAGAGGGGCGCCTGGGTGGCTCAGTCGGTTAAGCATCCAACTTCGGCTCAGGTCATAATCTCAGGTTATGCTTTGTGGGTTCGAGCCCCGCGTCAGGCTCTGTACTAACAGCTCAGAGCCTGGAGACTGCTTCAGATTCTGTGTCTCCCTCTCTTTCTCTGCCCCTCTCCTGCTCATGCTCTGTCTCTCTCTGTCTCTCAAAGAATAAATAAACATTAAAAAAAATTTTTTTTAAGCAGAAGAAAATATCAAGTCAGCATCTGTACTACAAAAACGGTTTGGGTAGTAGGGGAATAATACCATGTGGAAACATGATATACAAAAAGCAATAAAGAGTGCTGAAAATGATAAATATGTGATCAAAAATAAAATTTATATTTCTCATTTTAATTGAGATACAATTGATATATAACATTATATAAACTTAAACTATACAATATATTAATCTGATATATTATCATATTGCAATATATTTTTCTCAGTTTTTAGTTTATAAAAGATTACTGATTTTAGTAGAAATAATTATAACAAATACTATAACAATACTAAAACAAATTACTGTGTAGTTTATAATACATGTAGAAGAGAAATGTAACAAAAAAATAACACAAAAGAGTGGAAGAGGGGAAATTAAATTGTACCTTTGTGAGATTCTTACATAATATGTGACATGGTATATTATTAAAGGTAAAGTGTGATAAGTTCAAAATATCATAAATCTTAGGTACATACTATTACTATAAGTAACTACTAAAAAAACAAAGTAGAACAAAGAGGTACAGCTAATAAGCCAATAGTGGAGATAAAATGGAATGTTAGAAAATATTCAATTAATCCAAAAGAAGTTAGGAAAAGAAGATACAAGAAACAAAATGTAGAAAGGGTAAATATAGAATGGTAATAAGATCAAAGACTTATATCCAACCACATTGATATATATAATAAATGTAAATGGGTGAATATTCCATTAAAAGGCAGAGATTGCCCAGCAGGTTTTTAAAAAGCAATATTCAAATTTACATTATCCATAATAAGCTCATTTTAAATATAAAGATACATGTTAAAAGTAAAAGGATCATAAACAATATACTATTTTACCCTAATCATGAGAAAATTAGAGTGATTCCATTAGCATCAGCAAATTGGGCTTTAAGAAACAAAATTAAAGATAAAGAGGGTTGCTCCACAATGATTAAAGAGTTAATTTATCAAGAAGGCACAATGACTCTAAATGTGTCTGCACATAATTATAGACCTTCAAAATACATAGAGAAAAACTGACAGAAATGACAGGAGGAATAGATAAATCTATAATTATAGTTGAAAATCTCAACATTCCTGCCTCATAGTTGATAAAACAAGTATAAAGAAAGTTAGCAATACAAAAAAATTTGAACAAGACTATTAAGCAATTTGGTTTAATTGACAGCTGAAGAACACTACTCCCAACAATTGCAGAGCAGACATTCTTTTAAAATACCCATGATAGGGACATCTGACTGGTTCAGTTGGAAGAGCGTGTGACTCTTAATCTTGGAGTCATGAGTTCAAGACCCACATTGGGTGTAGAGATTACTAAAAAAATAAATAAACTTAAAAAAATAATAAAATAAAGTACACATGACAGGTCACCAAAATGGCCATAGGTCGTGAAAGAAACCTCAATAAACTTGGAAGGTAGTAAAGGTATGTTTTCCAATTATAGAATTAAATTTTTAAAAAAATTACATAAATCACTCAACAAATTAAGAATAGAAGGAAACTCCCTTAACACAATGGCATTTATGAAAAAAACTATAGCTAACATTATACTTACTGATGAAAGACTAAAATATTTCCCCTCTAAGATCAGCAAAAGACAGGGCTCCCAATTTGCCAATTCTATTCAACATCATACTGGAAGTATTAACTGAGTGATTTTTCCCTCCAAAAAGAAATAAAAGGCATCCAATTTGGAAATTAATAAGTAAAGTTATCTCTATGGACACATGATATAATTTCATATATAAAACATCTTAAAGAATTCACAAAAAAACTATGAGAGCTAATAAACAAATTCATCAAAGTTGCAGGGTACAGATCAACATGCAAATATCAGTTGTATTTCTATACAATAAACAATCCAAAAAGGAAATTAAGAAAATTCCATTTATAGTAGTATAAAAAATATCAATGCTTTAGAATAAATTTCATCAAGAAGTTGCAAGACTTGTACACTAGAAACTACATACTGAAAGAAATTAAAGGAAATTTAAATAAATGGAAAGACATCCATGTTCATGGATTGGAAGACTTAATATTATTAAGATGATAATACCTAAAGCTATCTGCAGATCCAAAGCAATTCTTATTGAAATCCCAATGGTCTTTTGGGGGCAAAAATGAAAAGCAAATCCTGCCTATCTCTACAGTAATAAAAACATAGTAATGCTGGCATAACAACAGTCATATACACCAATGACATAGAATTCAGACTCCAGAAATAAACCCATATACCTGTGGCCAATTGATTTTCAACTGAGGTTCTAAGACCATACAATGGGGAAAAACAGTCTTTTCAACAAGAACATATAGTAAATCTTAATAACTACAGATTTGACAACAGAATATTTCATATGACACCAAAAGCACAAGCAACAAAAGAAAATAAAAAACAGATAAGTTGAACTTAAACAAAATTAAAAGCTTTTGTGCATCCAAAGACATTATCAATAAAATGAGAAAAAAAACAATCCATAGAATAGGAGAAAATATTTACGAATCATATATCTCATAACGGTTTAGTATCAAAAATATATAAAGGACTCTTACAACTCAACAACAGACAACCGCAATTTTAAAATGAGCAAAAGACTTAAATAAACCTTTTTTTTTCCCCAGGAAGATACTAAATGGCCAACAGATACACGAAAAGATGTCTGATATCATTAGTCATTAGGGAAATACAAACCAAAACCATAATGAGATATCACTTCACATCTACTTAGATGGCTATAACTAAAAAATAGAAGATAGGTGTTGACAAGCATGGAAAAAAAAAAATGGAACCCTGTACATTGCTGGTTACAATGTAAATGGTGCAGCCATTGTGGAAAACAGCTTTGTAGTCCTCAAAAAGTTAAACATAGAATTACCATATGGCCTAGGAGTGGTCCTAGATATATGCCCCAAAGAACTGAAAACAGGTATTCAAATAAAAAAACTTGTACACAGTTTATAGCAGCATTATTCACAATAGCTAAAAGTTGGAAGCAACCAAATGTCCTTCAACTGATGAATGAATAAACAAAATGTGGTATATTCATAAGTGGAATATTATTCAGCCATAGAAAGAAAAAAAGTACTAATACATGCTCCAGCATGGCTGAACTATGAAAATACGCTAAGTGAAAAAAGCCAGACTTAAAGGTTTCATATTATATGATTCAATTTTCATGTTAAATATTCAAAACAGGCAAATCCATAGAGATATAAAGAGATTAGTGATTGTAGGTGCCAGGAAGAGGAGGGAATGGGGAGTGATTACTTAAAGGGTACACAATTACTTTATGAGTGATGAAAATGTTTTGGAACTAGAGAGAAGTGATGGCTGTACAACATTCTCAATGTACTAAGTGAATTTTACACTTAAAAATTATTAATTTTCTCCTAAACAACCAATGGATCAAAGAAGAAATTAAAGGGGAAATAAAACAGTTCTTGAGACAAATGAAAATGGAAACCCAACATACTAGAACTTATGGGATGCAGCAAAAGCAGTTCTAAGAGGGAAGGTCTTAGCAAAAAATGCCTACATTAAGAAGCAAGAAAGATCCGAAGTAAATAACCCAACTCTATGCCTTATGGATGTAGAAAAAGAAGAATAAACTGACCTCAAAGTTAGCAGAAGAAAGTAAATAATAAAGATTACAGCAAAAATAAATGAAATAGGGAACAGAAAAGCAACAGAAAATATTAACCAAATGAAAACCTGGTTCTTTGAAAAGACCAACAGAATTCACAAACCTTTAGCTAGACTAACCAAGGAAGAGAGAGAAAGGATCCAAATCAACAAAGCTATAAATGAAAAAGAGGACATTACAACTGATACTATAGACATTCAAAGGATTATAAGAGGGTACTATGAACAGCTATATGTTAACAAACTGGACAAACTAGGAAAAATGAAAAAAATTCCTATACACATACAATTTACCAAAACTGAATCAGAAAGAAACAAAATCTACACAGATCAATTACTAGAAAGGAGATTGAATCTGTAATCAAAAACCTCTCAATGTAGAAAAGCCCAGGATTTCATGGCTTCACTGGTGAATTTTACCAAACATTTAAAGAAGAACTAATGACAATCCTTCTCAAACTCTTCTGAAAAATTTAAGAAGAGGGAACAGTCCTAAACTCATGTTAAAGGCCAACATTATCCAGGTAGAAAAACTAGAAAAGAACACTACTAGAAAACTATCAGCAAATATTTCTGATAAATATAGATGCAAAAAATTCTCAAATACTAGTAGACTAAATTCAGCAGCACATTAAAAGGATCATACACCATTATCAAGTGGGATTTATCCTTGGAATGAAAGAATGGTTCAACATATGCGAATCAATCAATGTGATATATCACATTAATAGAAAAAAAAAGAATCAGATGATCATCTCAATAAACAAAGAAAAGGCATTTGACAAAATTCAACATCCATTCGTAATTAAAATCCCTTAACAAATTAAGGCATAGAAGAAATTTCCAACATAAGAAAAGCCATATATGACAAGCACACAACTAACATCATACCCAGTGGTAAAAGGTTGAAAGTTTTTCCTCTCAGGTCAGGAATAAGACAATGGTGCCAACTCATCACTCTTACTTAACATAGTACTAATAGTCCTACCTAGAGCAATCAGGCAAGAAAAAGAAATAAAAGATATCAGAATCAAAAAGACAGAAATAAAACTGTCTCTGTTTGCCAATGACATAATTTTACATATAGAAAATCCTAAAGACCCAACCAAAAACCCACGAATGAATTCAATAAAATTGAATTAACTTACAAAAATCAGTAGCATTTCTAAATACAGTCAGTTTTCTGAAAATGAAATAAATCAACCACATTTACAATAGCATCAAAAACAATAAAATACTTTGGAATAAATTTAACTAAGGAGGTGAAAGATCTCTACTCTGAAAACTACAAGAAACTGATGAAAGAAAGTGAAAAAGACAAAAATAAATGGAAAGATAGCCAGTGTTCGTGGACTGAAAGAATTAACACTGATAAAATGTCAACACTACCAAAAAACATCTATAGATTCAATGCAATCTCTATCAAAATTCCAATTGCATTTTTTACAAAGGAAGAAATAAACTCCTAAAATTTATATAGAACCATAAAAGAACTCAAATAGCGAAAGAAATTCTGAGAAAGAAGAACAAAGCAGGAAGCATCGTATTTCCTGATTTCAAGTTTTACTATAAAGCTATAGTCATCAAAACAGTATAGTACTGACATAAAAATAAATAGGTCAATGAAACAGAATCAAGAGCCCAGAAATAAAACCAGGCATATACAGTCCACTAATATTTGAATAAAGTCAAGAATACTCAATGGAGAAAAGACAGTCTTTTTAATAAATAGTGATGGGATAATCAGATATTCACAAGTAAAAGAATAAAACTGGAGTCATAACTTACACTACTCAAAACAAACAAACAAACAAACAAACAAAAAACAGAAATAGGGGCTCCTGGGAGGCTCAGTTGGTTAAGCAGCCAACTTCAGCTCAAGTCATGATCTCATGGTTCACGGGTTCAACCCCGCGTCAGGCCCTGTGCTGACAGCTCTGTCTCTCAAGGTGAATAAATGTCACACACACACACACAAAAAAAAAAATTTAAAAAAAACTAACAAGAAATAAGTTGAAAATTTAAATGTAATACCTGAAACCCTGAAATTTCTAGAAGAAAATATAAAACTAAAGCTCTATGGCAATGATTTTTTGGATATAGTAATAAAGCGCAAGTAACAAAATAAAAAATAAAGTAAGACTACATCAAACTAAAAAGCTTCTGCACAGCAAAAGAAACCATCAACAAAGTGAAAAACAACCAACAGAATAGGAAAAAATATTTGCAACCATACATTGGATATGAAATTAATACCTAAAATATATAAAGAACTCCTACAACTCAATTGCAAAAAGCCAAATAAACCAATTAAAAATGAGCAAAGGACATGAATAGACATTTCTGCAAAGAAGATATACAAAAGGCCAACAGGTACATTAAAAGACACTAAATATTCGGGCTCTGGGCTGATGGCCCAGAGCCTGGAGCCTGTTTCCGGTTCTGTGTCTCCCTCTCTCTCTGCCCCTCCCCCGTTCATGCTCTGTCTCGCTCTGTCCCAAAAATAAATAAAAAACGTTGAAAAAAAAATTTAAAAAAAAAAAAGAAGGGGCGCCTGGGTGGCGCAGTCGGTTAAGTGTCCGACTTCAGCCAGGTCACGATCTCACGGTCCGTGGGTTCGAGCCCCGCGTCGGGCTCTGGGCTGATGGCCCAGAGCCTGGAGCCTGTTTCCGGTTCTGTGTCTCCCTCTCTCTCTGCCCCTCCCCCGTTCATGCTCTGTCTCGCTCTGTCCCAAAAATAAATAAAAAACGTTGAAAAAAAAATTAAAAAAAAAAAAAAGACACTAAATATTACTAGTCATGAGGAAAATGCAAATTAAAACCAAATTGAGACATCACCTCATTCCTCCTAGAATAGCCATCACCAAGAAGACAACCAATAACAACAACAACAACAACAAATTCTGATGTGGATGTGGACAAAAGGGAACCTTTGTGCATTGTTGGTGGGATTGTGAACTGGTGCAGCTGTTATGAAAAGCAGTATGGAGAATCCTGAAAAACTTAAAAATAGAACTACCATATGATCCAGCAATTCTACACTGAGAATATATCCAAAGGAAATAAAAACACTAAACTCAAAAAGACATGTTATCCCCATTTCATAGCAGCATTATTTACAATAGCCTAGACATAGAAACAACCTAAATGTACATCAATTGATGAGTAAATAAAGAAATTGTGGCACATATATTCAACAGAATATTATTCAACCTTAAAAAGGAGGAAATCATATTATTTTTTACAACATGGATAGACCTTGAAATCATTATGGTAAGTGATATACGTCAGACAGAGAAAAACAAATACTTTATGATCTCACTTATGTGTTCGGGGTCGGGGGAGGAACTCTCAGATAAAGAGGTCAGACTTGTGTTATCAGAGGCAGAGGGTGGGGAAAAAGGAATTTGGAGGAAGGTAGCAAAATATGCCAACTTTCAGTTATAAGGTAAATAATTAGCAGGGATAGAATGTACAGCATGGTAACCATAGCTAACATCGCTGCACAGGAAAGTTGTTAGGAGAGTAAATCCTATCAGTTCTCATCACAATGAGAATGTTTTCCCCTTTCTTCTTTTTTTCTTTCTTTTCTTTGTATTCTGTCAATATGAGAAGATGGATGTTAGCTGAACCTATTGTGGTCATCATTTCACAGTATGTGGAAATAGAACCATCATTCTGTATGCCTTAAACCTATACAGTGATGCATGCCAATTATTTCTCAATAAAACTGCAAAGAAAAATTATAATCCAGCGAAAAACTGGTTTCTTCTGCTTAGTTTAGACGAAACATCTTTAAACATCAATTAACATGATTCTAGGCATTAATTAAACCCTGTGTAAATGATTTTTTTCTTTAAATCATTAAGGATATATTTAACTTTGCCTATTTTTTTAATTATTTTTTATAACGTTTATTTATTTTTGAGACAGAGAGAGACAGAGCATGAACAGGGGAGGGGCAGAGAGAGAGGGAGGCACAGAATCTGAAACAGGCTCCAGGCTCTGAGCTGTCAGCACAGAGCCCGACGTGGGGCTCAAACTCACGGACCGCGAGATCATGACCTGAGCTGAAATCGGACGCTTAACCGACTGAGCCACCCAGGCGCCCCAACTTTGCCTATTTTTAAGTCTTTATTACACTATAATTTATCAACTGCTACGAAAAGGGAAAATATTTGATTTATCATTGGGTCCATATGAAGAATTTTATTGTAGAATTTATTTTTCTATAACCAATAAGTACTATTTTTTCCATTTATTCAGTTTTTGGCTTTGATGTTTTATAGTGTGCTTATAAAGATCAGGTCTCAGACCCTAAAAATAGTTAATTTTATATTATATGAATTTTTCCTAAATAATAAAACTAATCAATAGTAAAAAAATATATAAAATTCTCAATTATTTGGAAATTCAACAAAATATCTGTAATTTGAGTCAAAGAAGATCTCAGTGGGAAATACTACATTTTAACTGAATGATAATAAAAACAGAGCATATCAGAACTTATGAGATGCATTTATATAAGTGCAAAGGATAATATTTATACACTTAAATATTTATATTAAAAAAAGAATAGGGGTGCCTCACCGGCTCAGTCAGTAGGGAATGTGACTCTTGATCTCAGGGTCATGAGTTCAAGCCCCACACTGGGTGTGAAGCCTATTTAAAAAAAAAAAAAATCTAAATTTCTAGCTTAATAAGCAAAAATAAGAGGAATATATAAAAATCTAGAGTAAGAATTTTTTAAAAATTATAAAGATAAAAATGTAAATCCATAAAATAAAAAGAGACCTTCACTGAGATCATAAGCTGGTTCTTTGAAAAACTGAATAAATTTTATAAAGCTCTAGCTAGTCTAATCATGAAAAAAAAAGAAGACACAAATTATCCATTAGAATGAAAGAAGGGACAATAATAGAGATCCTCCTAATATTATAAAACTACTAAGAGGTTATCATGAACACCTTCATGCTAGTAAATTTAACTATTTTGATGATATGGACTTTTTGAAAAGATATTAGCAGATTGTATTTTATAAAATTGGTACAATAATTCTTACTCCATATGCTCTTTCAGAACCTACCTCTCCCCCATCAAGAGATGGAGTCTACAACTCATACCCTTGAACTTCAGCAGGGCTTTACAAGGGCTTCTACTAACAGAATACAACAGAGATGGCATTAGATAACTTCAGAAGCTAGGTCATAAAAGTGAATACAGGTTCAGCCTAACACCATCCAAATCCAAAAGTTGTGTTCTTCAAAATAGCATTAATAGGGGCACCTGGGTGGCTCAGTCGGTTAAGCATCTGACTTCAGCTCAGGTCATGATCACATAGTTCACGAGTTTCAGCCCCACGTAGAGTTCTGTGCTGACAGTTCAGAGCCTGGAGCCTGCTTCACATTCTGTGTCTCCCTCTCTCTCTGCCCCGCCCCCACTCATTCTCTCTCTCTCTCTCTCTCTCTCTCTCTCATTCTCTCACTCTCTCAAAAATAAATATTTAATTTAAAAAAAAACACAAATAGCATTAATAAAATAAAAAGACAAGATGCAAACTGAGAAAAAATATTTGCAATACATATAGCTGACAAAGGATTTGTATCCAGAATATTTAGAGAACTCTTATAACTCATTAAGAAGACAACTCAAAAAATGGGCAAAAGATTAGAATAGATGCTACATAAAATAAGATATACAAATGACCACCAATAAGCATACAAAGCCATGCTTAGAAAAGGATATTGTATTATTCCATTTGTATGAAGTTCTAGTACAGGCAAAACTAATCCATAATTTCAGAAAGCAGTCAAGTAGTTGACTAGGGGCAAGAGTTGCAAAGGCAACTGACTGCAGAGTGGTGTGAGTAAACTTTTTCAGAGGATGAATATTTTCTTTATTTTGAATGCAAATAATTGTGCACTTGAAAGTGCTGCTCCACACTGTTCTATTGTTCTGATAAATTTCTTAATATTTGTTGAATATTTACATCATTGAAGTAGTTTAAAAGATAAATTTAGGGATTTGGTGTTTATTATAATGTCAACATATAGCATTTCCTACATATAAATCAAGTTTCAGAATATCTAAGGTCACTTTTAGTGCAAAATCTATATTTTCCCATAAAATAAAAAATTCTCTACAAAGAAATCAAACACTTTAACTGTGTTCTCATATATCCCTGATTTTTCCTTCCTGATTCTTCATGACCTAAATAAGGAGCTGAAGGGAAAGAATAACTTTCTACACTGAGCCACGGAACATGTTTGGTGTCTCCCCCTGACATTGCAGTACTTCAGCTCCCAGAATAATTGACGGAATGAGACCCAGGGTGGTTTTTCATTAGGTTCATGCATCACAAACTACAAATGCTGCTTAAAATCTACTCTTTTTCCTCTTCTCCTACTTTCTTAGAATTTTCCTAGTGGTGCTGATTATGAAACAGTCAGGCCTTACATCAAACTCAGAAGTTAGAGGGAAAGGTGCAATGACTTAAGAACAGCAGTTTCTGAATAGGTGATTATTTATGTTATTAAATGGAAGGACACCAAAAAAAATGGATATCATTAAACATGTTTCTGAGTATTGAAAAATCACTGTATTACTTTATTGTCATAATAATAATAACAATAGCCAACTATGATAACAGTATTTATTATGAGGAAGGCATTATTCTAAGTAATTTCCATATATTAACTCACGTTAATTCCCACAATAACCATGGAAGGCATTTCGTATCCCTATATACAGACAAGCAAACTGAGGCACAGAGAAATTAAGTAGTTTGCCCAAGGTTGTATAGCTAATAAACGGCATAGTTGGAATTTAAACCCAAAGAGTGTGGTCCAAAGTCTGAGCCTTTATTCTATGTCACCTCTCAATGTTTATTGTACCAGCATTTGACTGCTATTAAAAGCAAGGGTCTAGACTCTCACTTGTGTGATTCTGCAATAAGAGTTCTAGATTACTTTCCTGGCCCATTTCATATATTTAGTATGTATGAACAAATACATCTTAATCTATATCTATACACACACATTTGGAAAATATATATATGCACATACATACATATGTATACATCATATAAGCGACCTGAAAACATAGGAAGAAAGCAAAATAAAAGGTTATTGATGATAGACAATCACCACACAGTTTACTCAAGAGTTTATGCTACACATCCTAAAAGATCTCTTCCTTCTCTCGTCTTTTATTGCGCTTTCTTTCTACCATAATCATGATACATCCCATATACTATACTTAGTACCATTGTTATTTGTGTATTTTTCTCAATGCCTTAACTCCAGTATAAACTGAGGCCATGTCTAAGACATGTAACCTAGTTCATTGACTTTCATATAACAGCTGCTAATAAATGTTTGTTGATTTGTTTCCTCTGATATTCATAGGCCTGATGCAGCAGAAGTCTATCTAAAAACAAAACTCACTGCCAACAGAAGTCAGTACAGGAAGGCAAGTAGATGAGTTCAAGAGTCTGAGGATGCTGTCCTCACTCTAGTTATGATCATACAGTCGTAGAAAGAGCAGAAATAGACCATGATTTGCTCCTGCCTCTGCCATAAACTATGTGATCTTGGTAGAGTTACTTATCCTCTCTTAATGAGAATCTCAGTATTCTCATTTAGGAAATGTACTTTGACAATTTTAAATAAAATAAGGAGTATATAAGTCTTAGCATGGTACCAAGCATAAAATAAGGACATGATACATTTATCCCTCTCACATCTCATCTCTTTATCTCTCCAGGATAGGCCTCACAAATTAAATGTAGGTAAACGTAAAATAATCTGAGTATAAAAGACAGTATGAATGCCACGTAGGAATAAAGATCAAATGTTGCCACATCTTCCCATAATGGATGTGAAATAGAAATCTGGAGTTTTATGTGGAATTTTTCCACAGTTACCTGTTGATAGGGATGTCAAAATTATTGAACCACTGTATTGCCAATATTGTGAGGTCAAACAAAACTTGTCTACTGTCCTTTCACATCCAAAGGCCGTAGGCTTGCTGCCCTTACTCATCTAAAAAGGCAAACAACACTGCCATCTGCAACACAACCTGAATTTAAGTAGGCATAGACAAATATATCTCTGTATCTATGTGCACACCACACATTTTGTGATGTACACATGGCTTTGGGGACATATTGTCAGAAACCATCTGCCTTACTTTATTTCTTTTCAAACTGATTATTTCCCAACATGATGACATGAATTTAGCTAATCCCAGCAGGGGAAATTATTATATTAAGTCTCTCCTCTATTTAGTCAGACAACAATTCTTGAACACAAGGTCAGAGTCATTCTGCCTTAACCATTCTCCTGTGTTTTTAACAACTGCCTTTGTGCCCAGATGGTCTGAGTCACAGCCTTCTTCAATACACATGTGCTTTTGCCATTTCCTCTGGATCCTTTCTTAAGAGTGGAAGTCACAAGATAAGTGACAATTTTTTAAAGGCTAATTAAGAGCCTTTCTGCATACGTCCTACTTAATTAGCTTCTGTCAACCTCGATTATACTCAAATTTTAAAAATTGCACTTTACTTATATTTATTCTGCTTGTATGAATCATGTGAAATAACAGAAGGCAGCTATTGTTCTGTGCTTTCCCTGTGAATGACTACTATATTGTAATAAAGGAATTATCAAAATAATATAAATGCTAACCCAGAGACTCTTTAATGTGAATATATTTCATACTGATGAACTCCTATAATTGCTGCGAATGTTTAAGGACAGAAAGGTAATTTTTCTCTGGCATAATAGCTCCTGGCAACTGCTTTAGAATTGCTTAATATGAAGGTGACCAGTGGGGAGGGCCACTTCTCTGCTCTGTACTAATGCTCTTCAAATTCTGGTAAGTTACCACTTTTCTGTAGAGCTTGTAAACTACTCAGATTCCCTGTCCCCACCTGAACTTGTATGACCCTTATCTTGTGTGTCCCTTCTCCTCTCTGATCTTCAGGATTCTCTTGTGTAAAATGGGAATTACATCTACATTCTAGGTATTTAAGAGTTTAAAATATAATAATGAGCAAAAGTCTTAGCACAGTGCCAAATTCAGAGTACCAACACAGTCCTGATTCAGTGAGCACCCTCCCCCTGGTAATCCTGCTGCAGGTGGTCTGGAACTAAGCGTATTTTGAAAAAGTCTTCCCTTGTCTCTAGACTATGATTCTCAGCCCTGGTAATTCACAGAATTACCTGTGCCACTTTTCAAACTATTAGTCCTTGAATTTCACTCCCAGAAATTAACACTACATGTCTAGCAAGGAGCCCAAACATTCTGAAATTTTGAAAAAAGTGATTCTAACAGTAGCCAGAGGAGATTATCATTCATAGCAGTGGTCTCCAAATATCTTTATCCATGTACACTGGGGAAAAAATTCAGCATGTATCTATAGATAGATAGATGATAGATAGATAGATAGATAGATAGATAGATAGATAGATAGATATTATTGAAATGTAAGCCAGTTTTACTATACTATGTATTATATGCTTAGAAAATATGCAAAGATTGGGGCACCTGGGTGGCTCAGTCGGTTAAGCATCCGACTTCCACTCAGGTCATGACCTCACAATTCATGGGTTCAAGCCCTGCATCAGGCTCTGTGCTGACAGCTCAGAGTCTGGAACTTGCTTCAGATTCTGTGTCTCCCTGTCTCTCTGTCCATCCCCTGCTCACATTCTGTCTCTGTCTCTCTCTCAAAAATGAGTCAACCTTAAAAAAAATTGAAAATATGCAAAGACAGATAATTTTTAAATAAAATAAAACAAAAAAATTTAATTATGTTTTATTTATTAATGGCATCAAAGCTCTTTTGCCAGTACTTAAAAAGTTATTTCTAGTGAAATTCCAGAAACTTAGCTCTTAAATGTTTGCTGACATCATGCCACTAGCTACAATTTCACAGCATAATATACACTGTTTACATCTCAGAATAGCTCAAAGCACAATGCAAGTCAATATGTAACCATGTATCTGAAAGCATACATCATTAGTGATGGTGGATATAAATTCCTATTTCAAAGAGTCTTCTTGATAATCCTAATCTTTTTTGCTGACTGCTTGCTAGATCTGATTAGACTGCCAATGTTTTACCTTGTAATGTGGCTGATGGAGAGCTTGTATAAGGAGTCAGAATATTAACACATTCATTTTCTTCTTGTTTGCCTGTGTTTGTATTATTAGCATGGTTCTCATCAGCAGAGTTTTTTAAGCAGGAATCTTTTTTTTAAGTTTACCTATTTATGTTGATTGGTGGGGAGGGGCTGAGAGAGAGGGAGAGAGAGTCCCAAGCAGGCTCTGCGCTGTCAGCCCAGAGGCCCATGCAGGGCTCCATCTCATGAACCGTGAGATCATGACCTAAGCTGAAACCAAGAGTTGGGCATTTAACCAACTGAGCCAGCCAGGTGGCCCTCTACAAGAATCTTCTGAGGCCTTTGCAGTGTTTACTAGGGGGGGTCTTCTTAAGGCTCTACTAAATATTCATATTCCTGGACTATCACAGGTCACACTTGGCTTCAGATTCATTCAAAAGGACGTAGGCTAGGAGTTACAGCTTGCCAGAGAACAGAGTTAAGCAGAGCTAAGTGTTCTTCTTCTGTCAGAGTCCTTGAGCAGTGCTTGCTGCACTCCAAAGGGTGGCCTCTGATCTCCCTATGTGACAGCTCAGATTCAGGACTAGGAAATCCTCCACATTGGGTTGTTTCAGAATCTGTCCTGATAGTCAGTGTCTCTTGCAGCAACTCCGTAACCATAGATCTGGGGTTCCCACAGGGACATACTGTGGATCCAAGATCACCACTTAGCCAAAGGCTATAGTGTCTCCATTAAGAATATATAGTTCCCCCAGTCTAGTTGCAGCCTTTCACTCAGTCATTTTTGCCAATAAGCAATGTTGCCAAGCAACCTGCGTGACATATCTTTATAAAACCTCTAAGGGAAGTACTGGAAAGTTAATAAAAGGGCAAGTTCTTATTCAGAAGGAGAAAGGGTTTGCTAACCCTTTATTTACACCATTGTGAATACCCAACTTCGTGGTAGTTAGTTAAGTAAAAACTGAGGATATAATTTTTACATTCACTTAACTGAGCACACAGCACACATCATACCACATTTTTCTAAAAGCCAGCAAACATGTGAGGGTGTCTCTGTTACCTCTGCCTTGGGGAAGCTTACATCCAAATATCTCATGTACTTATACACAACTAGGAAACATTTGATGCATGGACAGGACTGAGGAAGAAGTGCTATCATATTCTCATATTTTCTCATTTTTAATAGATCTTTTAGAGAAGTGTTAGGTTCATATCTTGAGAGGAAGCTATAGAGGTTTCCCATGTACGCTCTGCCCCATATATGGATAGCCTCCTTCATTATCAACATCCCTCACCACAGTGGTACACTTGTTATAATTGATGAACCGACACTGACACATCAAAATCACCCAAAGTTCATAGTTTACATTAGGGTTCACTCTTGGTATTGTAAATGCTATGCGTTTGGACAAATGTATAACGACATGCATCCACCATTATAATAAAATATAAGGGCCATGAAGAACACTCAGGATGCTTTGTTGTGGGAGGCTTTGGCACACATTACAGGACATGAAGCTTCTTTGGCTCTAACTCACCAAAACCAGGAGCATTCTCCCTCTATGGAACAATCAAAAAAACATGGTGGATATATTTTCTCATCATTTTGGATTAAAAAATAGATGAAAGCTAGATAAATGATACATACATACATACATACATACATACACAGCTACATAGATACATAGATAGAAACACTAATATTTTGTTTCCGAACTCCAATGAGCTGCTTCTTCACACTCATTGAGGAGCATCTCTCCTCTTTGGAGACACTGTTCTTCACCCTACATCATCTGAGCTCTGCTTACTCCACCAGCCTCATCCAGTCATATTTCTCCTTATTCTCTGTGCACTGTTCTCAGTGCACTCTTCTTTTAGCTCTTCTAGCCAGTGCTTGTCAGACTGTAACATACATATGAATCACCTGAAGATTTTGTTTTGCAGATTCTGATGGAGACTGAGGGAAGGACCAACAAGTTCCTGGTGGTGCTGATACCACAGCACAAAGACCTCATTTTGAGTAGAAAGTCTCTGGGTCCACATCAGAATCACCTGGGGAGCTTGTGAACCAGCTGACACCTGGGTTCTGCCTCCAGCAAGGCCATCCTATTTCTCCTCTGAAAACTGCCTCATATACTCTTCCTTCTTCTCTAAGGTACTTCACACAACAACTCCCACCAGACTGCTTCAAATCACAGCTGAAATGTTACTGCTTGCATAAGACCCCTGTCTTAGGCTGTTTGGGATGCTTTAACAAAAATACCAGTGACTAGACTAGATGGCTTAAAAACATCAGAAATTTATTTCTCATACTTCTAAATGCTGGGAAGTCTAAGATTCAGGTGCCAGCAGATTTGGTATCTGGTGAGAGCTCACTTCACAATAACTTCACATAGTGGAGGAGGCAAGGGAGCTCTCTGGGGTCTCTTTCATAGAGCATTAACCCCATTCATGAGGGTCAAGCTCAAAGGCCCCACCTCCAAATACTATCACATTGGGCATCATTAAGTTTCAACATATAAATGTGGGGTGACAAATTTGGTCTATAGCAGCCCCCTGTCAGTCTCTTTTACCACCCTAATCTGTACCTCATAATGCTCTCAGCATTACAATTAAATAATGAAATGCATGTATCTGTTTACTTTCTGTCAAAATTCCTTTAAGCAGCGATCATGCCTGCCTGCTTTGTTCATTGTTATATCCCCAGTGCCTAGCATTGTGCCCCACACATGCTAAGACCTGTCTTAATATTTATTAAGTAAATGAATCAATCTTTTAAAATACATATCTTCGTGTAATACCAAGCAAACTAAAGAAATATGAACACTACACTTCTAAACTATATGAAAAATATATATTCTTATTATTTAATCTCAAAAATGACACTCTTAACAATACTACGACATTAGTCAAAACTCATATATTAAGCATCTATTTTGTCAGTCAATAGATGAGGGGGGAACCTGGATGGCTCAGTGAGTAGAGCATACAACTCTTGATCTCAGTGTTGTAAGTTCAAGCCCCATGTTGGGGAGATTACTTAAAAATAAAATCTTAAAAAAATATATAATAGTAAAGAAGACAGATAAAACCCCAGACCTAACAAAGCTGTAAGGTATACAGATACATTCAAGGATTTGGGGTTCCGACAAATCTGAAGAGACTAAGGTCAAGCATCTCTCTCTTCTCCATAGTGGGAATGAGGCTGAAAATGACAGGTGCTGCACACTGATCTAAGACAATTTGTATACATAATTACATGCATTAAATTAAATAATTTCAAGTGGATTAAATGAGGTGTTATGAAGCATATATTGAGGGTCCTGAAGCTAATCCAGGGAAAGTGGGAAGCTTCCCTGGGGAAATACATTTAGATTGAGACCTAAACAATAGTTTAGACAGGCAAAGGGTGAGAAGTATGGAGATTTCCAAGAGAAGGAACAGTATGTTCAAATGGCAGGATCCTAAGGAAAAAGACCTGAGTGAACAGAGTCCAACAAGGCTGGAGCAGATGTGTGAGGTGAGGCTGGAGAAAGAAGCAGGAAACAGGTCATGCAGGAACTTGTAGAAAATTTTCAACTTTATTCTGAGTTCAGTGCTAAGTACCCAAGGAGTTTTAAGCAGAGAAATAATGTGTTTTGGTGGCAGCACTGGAAGATGTTCCTGGCTCCAGCAACTCCAGATAAGCCTCTGCTTCTCCTAATGATTATTATTTCATTCTTATTTATTTATTCTTCTGCAGTTTTCTGAACCATAAAATATCTCTGTCCTTTCTAAATTACTTGGTGATTCATCCTGAGCCTTATAAAGCTTAGCTGAAGGCATTCTGATGCTTATAGTCTACATATTTTCCCAGAATCTAATCAAAAAGCCATAATTCAATCTTTGATTGTTCTCAATAGGGCATACTACCTTAAAATATTATTTTACCCATTTTGGTAGCAATATTTTAATCAGGTATTAAAGTTGCAGGAATTAAAACTATACATAAAACTATACTTCTATTTTAAAAGATATAAAAAAGGTATCTTAGTGTCTGGAAAGCAATACAAATGACTACTAAGTTTGAGGAGAGAAAATGTACTTATTAATATTTACAATAGAAATTTTATAATATTTGAATTGTTTTAGGTGATCAATGCTGCATACACCCTCCTCTCCATAAACAGAGCATGTAGTTTGATTTAATCTAGAGTTAGATGTAACAAAATGAAGAAAGTCTGTTTCTTAGCAGCACGATTTTTTCCAAGGAAGATTTTTTTTAGATTGAGATAATATTTATTTAATGATTTGAATGCATAGAGATGGGGATAGTAAATGTGAGACCCTCTGCCCAAGAAGTATGCTTGTAGATAATAAGTAATTCCTCCCTTGCTACATCTGTTTTGCATGAAACCAGTGGTTTTAAATTCTATTAAGCTCCATTGGCCCCTTCTTATGATAAATATTGGATAAGATCTCCAGAAATTAAATTATTGGATATTTCCTATCTATGAACATTTGCAATTTGATAAAATGCCTTAAAAGTACTATAAGTAGGGTTGCTAGATAGAGGGGCAATACTTAGGACACACTTATACTAAAAAAATCATTGTTTATACGAAATTTAAATTTAACTGGTCTTCCCATATTTTTATTTGCTAAACCTGACAACCATAATTATAGAAGGAACAATAACATAAGAGTTATTTGAATATATAACTGCTCAGCCTTGACTACACTAGGACACATAATGAGGTAGTCAGATGCTTGCACCTATGATGGAATTACTGCAATTGGAATAGCTACAAATGCACTGATATTGGTAGGTCACTGGCCATTCAAATAACTGTGTTACAGTTGATTTGGTGTGATTTTATGAAATGACAAACACCCTCTAAGACAAAACAAGCCACCAACTTCTTTTGATTTCCACAGTGGTTGCATTCCTGAAAAATCTGGCATATATTAAAACCACGCAGGGGTGCCTGGGTGGCTCAGTTGGTTAGGTGACTGACTTCAGCTCAGGTCACGATCTCACGATTCGTGAGTTCGAGCCCCGCGTTGGGCTCTGTGCTGACAGCTCAGAGCCTGGAGCCTGCTTTGGATTCTGTGTCTCCCCCTCTCTCTCTGCCCCCTCCCCTGCTCACACTCTGTGTCTCGCTGTCTCTCACTAATAAATAAACGTTAAAAAAATTATAAAAAAACAAACAAACCATGCCAAACACACATGCACACACACTGTAGGTGAGCTCTAGGTTCAGATAATGACAGGATTTCTCACTTATGTGAATATCCAGCAGGACATTCAAGGGTCATGGAAGACATGGTACAATTTGTTGTGTTGGACTTTGCTACACATTGAAGAACATTTAGCTTCTTTGGCTCCAGCTCATCACAGCCAGTAGTGTTCTCCCTCCATAGTAACAGTGCAAAAACACTCCCACAGATATCTCCTAATGGATAGTAGCAGTCTCGTTGAAATTAGTAATTAAAACCATACATAAAGGAAGAGTGAGGGGAGACTTCTTCTAGGACAAATGAAGGAAGAATTTGAGGAAAGAACATAGATGAATAATTTAAATTTGATCAACTTTCTTCTCTTCATACATCAGAAAACTGCTGGTTGGCCTACAAAACCGTTGGTAAAATACCCATTTCTTTGTTTCTGAGAGCTTGGAGTCAGGAGGAAAAAAATAGGCTCTGAACATTTATTCCCTCTCCCTCTTCTAGGACCCATCACCCATAGTGGGGGAGGAAGGTTAAGGAGGCAGAGGTCATGGGAGACTACTTGTCAGTATTAGGAAGGGGTTTCCCACTTTGCTCTTGTTCTGCTGGGTAGTGCTGAAGACCTTAGCTTATGTGGTAGTTGCTGCATAAAGACTACGTGTGTTTTTTTTTCTTGAAATAGTGTAAAACTTCACTCTGGCCCCCTCCATAATGGGTAAATCCCTTCTCTACCCACCCAGAGATCCTACCCCTCCTGTAATTTCTGGGTCATTCATTGAAGTCCTCTTTCCACACCCTCCAAGGACTAAGGACTGGATGTCTGGGTTAGTGCCTCCCCTCTGCTTCTTAGACGTACTATAGCACAATTACTTCTGGAACCATATGTTACTCCATTGGTCTCCCTTTGTCAGAAATCTCCAGGCCTCACTGGGCACTAGTCTCTAGGTTCTTACATATCTCAAATCTCTGAAGACTGATGTCAAGAATTTCCAGTTTTCCACAGTGAAGAAGAGGCTGAAAATGGCAAGTTTTTCACACTGGTCTAAACCAATTTGAATCTTCCTGGAAGATATCTATAGTTCTGCAGTTAGAGATAGGTAAGAACTGTGTAGGTCCTTCCCCTCAACCTTGCTACCACATGGTGTGCTACAGTAAATTTGCTACCCGTACTGGCAAGCATGTAAAGGGCAACAAAATAGTCTTACAATATGTACTGGAAGTTTAATAAAATCCTCAGTTTCTGTCCAACCATGCATGAAAGTTCTCTTGAAGCAGGTACAATGGTATTCATTTAGCCTTCTGGTCAGAGTCAGGTAACAAAATCTTCCAATAGGAAACTGAAAACAGTCTCCCAATTTCTTTGCAGTCCTACACCAAGGGGGTTGTTCCAAATAGTGTAGGCTCTTGAATTCCCTGAGCACTTACATTCTCTTCATACAAGGGGGAAATGGCTGTACAATATTACTGGTCTATTCACACATCTTGAGCATCACTGATTTCACTAATGAAAATTTTCTAATATTCATTTGCTAATTAACAAAGATAACTGAAGTCAGTGTGCCTTAAGAGAGTGGATCTCTGATTCATCCATCATTCAAATGCTAACTAACTACTTTCAAAGTGTGCATGTCCAATTAAGAGAACTTCAAATATTAACTAACCACCCATAGGATTAGTAGATTAAAACTAATTAGTATGCATATATCATACTCTCTGTGATGATACAATAAGCAGACATCCTGGTTGACCTGGGGAGTCTTATTTTACATCTGTTTTCCAGAGATTATAAATAATGTCCCCTTTCACTTTCAAAAGTGTCCCAGTTTGGGCAAAAATTTCATAATCACCATATAATACAAGGGAATTCCTAGTTTCACAGGACACTCTTCAAGAACTTTCTCTCCATAACAACTCTGAAAACATTCAAGTTGTGCTTGCAGGGTCTACAGCTCATTAAGCATTCTGTGGATAACGAAATGCCAGACTACCTGCTTGGAGGATACCCCCGGCAAACATGGGTGACTCTTGAGGAGATCCCATCCCTTGGCTTTGGAGAGGAGAGATCATTGCCCCCACAAGAAGGAAGGGAAAATAGGGGCTCAGTCATTTAAGCGTCTGACTTTTGATTTCGGTTCAGGTCATGATCTCATGGTTGTGAGATCGAGCCCCATGTTGGGCTCTGTGCTGACAGTGTGGAGCCTGCTTGGGATTCTGTCTCTCTCCCTCTCTCTCTGTCCCTTCCCTGTTCTCTCTCAAAATAAATGAACTTAAAAAAAAAAGGAAGGGAAAATAAACCACTCTTATTGAATGTCCTAAAAGGACATGCCCTGCCCCATCTCTCCCATCCTCTTTTTTACGTTGGGTTGGGAGATGTGGGGAAGGTAGATGGATAGTGGTGCTATTGATTCTACACTGTCCCCTGGTTGTGAGCCTGGTAGGCAGGAGACTGGCCCTAACTGTTGGCAGCTCATTGTAGAATATGCTGTGTTTCCTATCTTTGGTCATCAACCCTAGACATCCTAGTTTTTAGCCAGCAGCTCCACAGCTCCTGCTCTTTCTCTAAATTCTGGGCTCAGTCACACCTTTTTGATACCCTCCAAAAATGCTGGAAAACAAAACTTGGATGCAGAAGGATCTAAGAAAGAGAGAAAAACCCCACTCAACATCCTGTTACACTTGCACAGACACATAGCCCAAAATTAACGTGAAGACATTCCAATTTGGTAGACTCATGCTCATTCCATTGCCAGGTTTCTGATAGCTGTGCACATAGAGGGAGACACCCTGGGACAACTGAGATGTCATGTCTCTCAAAACCGCTGTTCAGAAAGTGGATTTGAATCCACTTTTGGTCTCACCAGTCGACTGAGTCCCCCTCCCCAATCCCACCCCTGCCCAGCTGTCTCCCTTTGAATATCTTTACTGTGGGAGAGTGGTGGCAGGGGGATGGGGGAACAGATTCACATAGGTGGCTGCAGTTTGGGCTTTAATCCCATAGTTGAAGGTAACTGAGCACTCACAAAGGGATTCACTGACCTAATAATTTTCCTCACACAGCCTGCATTTTTTGTAGTTAGCCATCTTCAGTATTGTACTTCTTCATTTGTTTTGTTGTTTTGACCACTTGAGACCTGATTCACCCTGGGCACCCAATTCCTTTAGAGCTGCCCCAAGAGTGAAACACTTGATGCCATCATTTTAGTGACAAAAGGGACCATTGTATGTTCAACTCCTTCACGTGAGAACCACTGTGATAGAAAGACAAAAGAATCAGGAGCTAATATTAGAGAACTTATGTTCAAATCTATTGATTAACTGTGTGATCATGGACAATGCACTAATCTGTCTCAGTTTCTCTTTTCAACAATGTACAAAATTGTTTAAAGAATTGTTAAGAGATAAAAACACATCACAAAATTATAAAAATAAATAAAACATAAATGTATTTGGGGGATATTTAAATATCAGCACAAACAATTATAGCTGGTCCTCACCCTCACCCAAACCATAGGTCCAAACCCTATGGTTTAATTTAACGATTTTTCAACTTTACAGTGGTGTAAAAATGGCATGTCTTTGATAGATAGAAAATGTACTTTAAATTTTGATCTCTTCCCAACCAGCACTAATATGCAGTATAGTACTGTCTCCTGGTGCTGGGCAGCAGAGTGAGCCATGGCTCCCAGTCAGCCATGTGATCACGAGGGTGAATAATTGATACACTTACAACCATTCTGCACCCAGTTAGCCATTCTGCTTTTCACTTCTAGTACTATACTAGTATTTAATAACTTACATGAGATATTCAATGCTTAATTATAAAATAGGCTTTGCGCTGAATGATTTTGCCAAACTGTAGGCTAAGGTAAGGATTCAAAGCACATTTAAGGTAAGTCAGTCTAAGCTATGATTCAGTTTGTTAAGTGTATTCAATGAATTTTCTTATGATATTTATGATAGCTTATGATATTTTCAACTTATGATGGGCTTATTGGGACATAACCCCATCGTAAGTTGAGGAAGATCTGTATGTAAGTTGTCCAAAGTTACACGCTACTTAGGACAAAAATCCAAGTCTTTTAACTCAGTAATAATAACTGACATTGTTTGATTACTGACTGTTTTAGGTATTGTGCTAAGCCCTTGATATGCACATTTATTCTCATTTATTATTAATATTGTTATTAATATATAAGACCAATTTAAAATGGTTAGTACACTTGTCAATGCAACATATATAGTAAGCAGCAAAAACATAGTCAAATCAAAGTTTGTGTAACTAGAGAAGCTGAGCTCTTGTAGCCAAGTTAGCAGATCTTAAATTTACGTATCAGGAATCAAATTAAAAATACTAAATTACATGATTCATCTTTAAAGTTTGAGAGACCATTGTTAGGGGCAATCAGTCTCAATTAATGTACAAAAACACCTGGCACAGTGCCTGGAACAAAACAGCTCTTTCTTACTTCTTTCCTGTTAGTGTGGCTTACCAGGAGAATTGCTCTGGTGCCCCAGCACCTGCAGCATCTGGGGTGAGAGTAAGAATGAGCACCTGCAGTCAGGTGGGGACCTGGAAAATGGTGAAAATGCAATGAAGTAAAAGTGGTAGAAACACAGAGAATGCAATGACTTATCTTACGGAGGGAGTGGGTAGTTCACAAATACACAAGCAACCCAAAACTCCATTAGAACAAAACTAACCTTCCCAATGGTCATGCTTGCGTAAATATAATAGCCCAGACCAATCCAGAAATTCACTACTTTTTTCTCTTAAGGCTGCCCTGGATGTTAATTTTAACCTAATTGCCTTTGTATCAACAGAGTCAGGGGTTTCAAGAAAACTATCATTCTCCATACTTGCCTCATAGTATCCCACGTTGGCCTTCATAATTTCATAGTCTATATACAGTCAACTTTAAATTAAAAACATTTCTAGGTTTCTTGCTTCACAGTAAGGAGTGTGAGAAAAGGAATAAATCCTTTTTCCAATACCAGTGAAGAATGCAAGTAAAAGGACCTCTGGTCTTAAAATGGATTAAATTAGTTGAAATAGCTTACCCTGGAAATGACTCATTTGCCATTCCAACTAACATCATGAAAAGACTGCTGGGATACCGTCCCCAAACACTTCTTCGTCTAAGTCGGTACCACTGTTTTCCTCCTTGTGAGCTTCAATTAGGCACACTCCTTCCTGAAATGATGGAATAAATGGCTTACTGGTTAAAAATCTTTCTTTACATCATTGACACTTAGAGAGGTACATATTTCTTCTGGAGAAGCAAATCATCAATCTCGGAAAAAGCATCCTGGTTAACGCAACCCTCCTCAAATGCACAAGGGACTGTGTGTCTTCAAGGCACCTAGCCAGCTGTCAGAGACCAAGATGCCTGTGGCTTCCCCAGCTATCCTACCACCTAGACAAAGTTTTGTTAAAGTGACTTTGAGCAGTTGACTAAAGAAGGAAAGAGTCATAGTAGAAGAACTTGAGAGGGTTATGAATACTCTATCACTTAAAAGGTCATCAGACACCAGATTTTAAGTGGGAGTTCTTCCAAACACGTAATCATGAAAACTTTATACCATATATACAGGGCATAGGAAAGATGGAAAGAGTCTTAACCCATTCTCAAGGTTAGCATCATCCTCTAGGTTCATGACAGCTATGAACATATGTATAAAAGACCAAAATAAGATGTTAACAAATCTGGCATAGTATTTTACTGAAAAGAATGATACACTCTGATTAAGTGTTTCCAAACAATGGAAGGCCGATTCACCAATATCAAATCTGTTAGTGTAAGATTTCACTACACTAAATTCACTATATGAACAGAATAAATTAATATATACATATCAGTATATGCTAAACAAAATATTTTCTTTTTAAAAATTTAATAAAGGGGCACCTGGGTGGCTCAGTTGGTTAAGTGTCTGACTCGATCTCAGTTCAGGTCATGATCTCATGGTTTGTGAGATCGAGTCCCATATCAGGCCCTGCAGTGATAGGGTGGACCCTGCTTGGGATTCTCTCTCTCTCTACCCTTCCCCCACTTGTGCGTTCTCTCTGTCTCAAAATAAATAAATAAACACTTAAAAAATAATAATAATAAAAATAAAAATTTAATAGAGAAATTATGAGCAATTATAAGCATCTTATTTAAGACGGAAACATTAGAAATAATCTTACTAAAATTAAGAATAAGCATGGAAACCTGACCTCCCCAGCACTCCTCAATATTATGCTTCAGGTCCTCACCAATACAGCAAAAGAAGAAAAAGGATCAAGAAGCATAAATATAAGAAAGTGAGCCAATTCTAGGCCTACCTGTGTTCAAAACTGAGAGGCCACTGGTGGGAGACTGGGCCAGGGCGGGGTGGGGCTGGGAGGGAGGAGAGGACAAGGTATTTCTCCCACTTCCTCTTGGCCTCCTACAGCTTCTCTGGCAGCAGTTATGTCTCCTGCATGACTGACTCCTGCTCCCACCAGACAGGTGCACCATGCTTCCAGTGTCTTTGGGGTTACCCTGGTCCCCAAGGTCTACTAACACTGCCTCTTCCCTTTATCTCTTCAGTCTAGTGGTTGTGGCTTCCTGCTGTTATTGACCCCTGGGTTATCTCTGTGTTCCTGGTATGGTTTTTCATGGGCCCCCTTCACCTCTGTAACCACTTGCCTGTTTTAAAATCTTTTTGTAGTAAATATTCTTATTCTTCCAGTAAGACTGGCTATATGGAAAACTGTTGGTTTTTGTAAATTCCACAATTTTTTCTTAGAACACCCAAATGAATCAAATGAAAAATTATTAAAACCAATGTGAAAATTTAGTAAGCCAAGCAATACAAATTCAACAACAAAAATAAAGTTTATATATCAGAAATATTAGATCAGAAATTGTAATTGAAACATTCATTCTAATAGCAACTAACTCATAAATACCTGGGAACAATACTAAAAAGAAATATGTAAGGAGGAAACATTTGCAAAGCATATATCTGACAAGAGATTAATATCTAAAATGAAGAACTCACAAAACTCAATAGCAAAAAAAAAATCTGATTAAAAAATGGGCAGAGGAACTGAATAGAAATTTTTCTAAAGAAAACATGCAGATGGCCAAGAGATACATGAAAATGTACTTAAAGTCACTAATTATTTAAGGAAATGCAAAGTAAACCACACGAAGATATCACCTCACATCTGTTAGAATGGTCATCAGCAAAAGAACAAGAGATAACAAGCACTGGCAAAGACATGGAAAGAAAACCATTGTCCACTGTTAATGAGAATGTAAATTGGGGCAGTCCCTATGAAAAACAGTATGGGGGTTATTTAAACAATTAGAAATAGAACTACCACATTATCCAACAGTCCCACCTCTGGGTAAGTATCCAAAGGAAATGAAAACAGGACATTGAGAGGATATCTGCAGCCCCATGTTCATTGCAGTAGTATTTACAATACTGTCCCTCAACTGTCCCTCAACTGATGAATGGATAAAGAAAATGTGGTATACATATATAATAGAATATTATTCAGCCATGAGAAAAAAGTAAATCCCACCATTTGTGACAACACAATGGGCATGATGCTAAGTAAAATAAGCCAGAGACAAACACTGCATGGTATCGCTTACGTGTGGCATCTTTAAAAAAAAAAAAAAAAAAAGTCAAACTCAAAGGAACAGAGTAGATAAATGATTGCCGGGGACTTGGGGGATGTGGAAATAGTGAGAATTTGGTAAAAGGATACAAACTCTCAGCTATAAGATGAATAAGTTCTGAGGATCTAATGTAAAACATGGTGACTATAACCGTGACACTACTGTATAATTAAAATTTGCTAAAAGACTAGAACTTAAATGTTTCCACCAAAAAGAATAAATAAACAAATATGCGAGGTGATGGGTATGTAAATGAACTAGATGAGGAAAACTCTTTCACAATGCATACATATATCAAATTACCACCATGCACACTTTAAATATCTTTCAATTTCATCTGATAATTATACCTCAGTAAAGCTGAGGGGTGCCTGGGTGGCTCAGTCGGGTAAGCACCGACTTTGGCTCAGGTCATGATCTCATGGTTTGTAAGTTTGAGCCCTGCATCGGACTCTGTGCTGACAGCTCAGAGCCTAGACCTGCTTCAGATTCTGTCTCCCTCCCTGCCTGCCCCTTCTCACCTCATGCTCTGTCTCTCTCTCTCAAAAATAAACATTAAAAAAAATAAAAAATTAATAAGAAAACAAAAAAATTTAAAAAGTGAAGCTGAATTAGTCTTAAAAATGAAATATGTAAAAGTGACATAAAGCAAACTATAAAACTGCACTGCAGGACAGAAAAGTAAACCTAAATAAATAAAAGACAGATCATGTGCCTGAATGTGAAAAATTCAACAGTATAAAGAAGTGAATTCTTCTCCAATTCATCAATATAATTGGGGCAATCCCAATAGAATAGTTTGTAGGACTTCAAAATCAAATTCCAAAGTTGTCAATTCATACAAGTGTAGCCAAAAAGATTTTGAAACAGAAGAATGAAGACAGTGATTGGTCCTAACGGCTATAAAGGCATGCAATGAAGCCATAGTTATTAAAACAGTGTAGCAATGCCAACAGAATACTATAATTACAAAAAAAAAAAAAAAAAACCTGTCTAGAAAATCATGTGTGTATAACTATAGCAGAATTTGCAAATCAAAAACTGAAATGGGTGGGGAGGGCTAACTGGGTGGCTCAGTTGGTTAAGCTTCCAAATTTGGCACAGGTCATGATCTCGCAGTTTGTGATTTCGAGCCCCACGTCGGGCTCTATGCGCACACCTCAGAGCCTGGAGCCTGCCTTAGATTCTTTCTCTCTCTCTCTCTGCCCCTCCCCCACTCGCACTCTGTCTCTCTCTCTCAAAAATAAATAAACATTAAAACAAACAAACAGAACTGGAAGATGGCAGCATAGGAGAACACTGGGCTCACCTCATCCTGCTGATACCTTAGATTCCACCCACATCTGCCTAAATAACCCAGAAAACCACCAGAAGACTAGCAGAACAGACTCTCCAGAGCCAAGCATAGACAAGAGGCCCACGGAAGAGGGCAGGAAGGGCGGAGAGGTGGTGCGTGCCACACGGACTGGCGGGAGGGAGCCGGGGCTGTGGAGGGCAGCCCACCCGGCAAGGCAGAGCCCCCGAGTCAGGCTTGCAAAAGCGGAGGGGCCAGACTGCATGAGTTCTGACAGCCAGCGGGACTTAACATCTGGAATGTTATAAGTCAACAGCTCTGCTCGGAGAGCGGAAGGGTGAGAGGACCCCAGGAGGGACAGTTGTTGAGCCCTGTAAGACAGAGCTCAGCTCAGCAGGGGAACAAAGGCACTGGCAAGCGCCATCTCCCTCTCCCACCCTCCAGCCGAAATCCCAAAGGGAACCAGTTCCCATCACCGAATTTGCTTGCACCACACAAACACCCAACACTGTGCTTCTGTGGATCCATCCCTCTGATGGGTCGGCCTCCCTCCCGGTGCTGCAGGGCACCCCCCAACCGAAGGGGACCACCGAAGACAAAGTGAGCTGAGTCTGCCCCTCCCATCCCTGTGCACCTGGTGCATCCACCCCGGCTAATATGCCAGATCCCATAGAAGCAGCACCACAAGCCTGGCAGTGTGCAAGTAGCCCATACAGGGGCCACACCACTCCACAGTGAGTCCTGCCCCTGGGAGAGGGGAAGATAAGGTACACACCAGTCTGACTGTGGCCCCAGCGGTGGGCTAAGGCAGACATCAGGCCTGACTGTGGACCCGCCCACCAACACAGGTTACTCTAGACAGCACAGAGGAAGAGCCCTGCAGTTCCACGCCACTCCAGGGACTATTCAAAATGACGAAATGGAAGAATCCTCCTCAAAAGAAACTCCAGGAAGTAGTGACAGCTAATGAACTGATCAAAAATGATTTAAGCAATATAACGGAACAAGAATTTAGAGTAATAGTCATAAAATTAATCACTGGGCTTGAAAAAAGCATAGAGGACAGCAGGGAATCTATTGCTACAGAGATCAAGGGACTAAGAAATAGGCATGAGGAGCTAAAGAATGAGGTGCAAAATAAAATGGAGGCAGCCATAGCACTGACTGAAGAGGCAGAGGAGAGAAAAGGTGAATTAGAAGATAAAATTATGGAAAAGGGGGAAGCTGAGAAAAAGAGAGATAAAAAAAATCCAGGAGTATGAGGGGAGAATTAGAGAACTAAGTGATGCAATTAAACACAACAATATCCGAATCATAGGAATTCCAGAAGAGGAAGAACGAGAGAAAGGGGCTGAAGGGGTACTTGAACAAATCATAGCTGAGAACTTCCCTGATCTGGGGAAGGAAAAAGGCATTGAAATCCAAAAGGCACAAGTGCAAGTAGCCCAGACAGGGGCCACTTGAATTGATCTTCTGCACAACACTTCATAGTGAAACTGGCAAAATACAAGGGTAAAGAGAAAATTCTGAAAGCAGCTAGGGATAAACAGGCTCTAACTTACAAAGGGAGACCCATAAGACTGGGGGCAGACCTATCTACTGAAACTTGATAGGCCGGAAAGGAATGGCAGGAAATCTTCAATGTGATGAACAGAAAAAATATGCAGCCAAGAATCCTTTATCCAGCAACTCTGTCATTCAGAATAGAAGGAGAGATAAAGGTCTTCCCAAACAAACAAAAACTGAAGGAATTCGTCACCACTAAACCAGCCCTACAAGAGATCCTAAGGGGGATTCTGTGAGTGAAATGTTGCAAGGACCACAAAGTACCAGAGGCATCACTACAAGCATGAAACCTACAGACATCACAGTGACTCTAAACCCATATCTTTCTATAATAACACTGAATGTAAATGGACTAAATGCTCCAACCAAAAGACATAGGGTATCAGAACGGATAAAAAAACAAGACCCATCTATTTGCTGTCTACAAGAGACTCATTTTAGACCTTCAGATTGAAAGTGAGGAGATGGAGATCTATCATGCTACTGGAACTCAAAAGAAAGCTGGAGTAGCCATACTTATATCAGACAAACTAGACTTTAAATTAAAGGCTGTAACAAGAGATGAAGAAGGGCATTATGCAATAATTACAGGGTCTAGCCATCAGGAAGAGCTAACAATTATGAATGTCTATGTGCCGAATACAGGAGCCCCCAAATATATAAAACAATTAATCACAAACATAAGCAACCTTATTGATAAGAATGTGGTAATTGCAGGGGACTTTAATACTCCACTTACAACAATGGATAGATCATCTAGACACAGGATCAATAAAGAAACAAGGGCCCTGAATGATACATTGGATCAGATGGACTTGACAGATATATTTAGAACTCTGCATCCCAAAGCAACAGAATATACTTTCTTCTTGAGTGCACATGGAACATTCTCCAAGATAGATCACACACTGGGTCACAAAACAGCCCTTCATAAGTATACAAGAATTGAGATCATACCATGCACACTTTCAGGCCACAATGCTATGAAACATGAAATCAACCACAGGAAAAAGTCTGGAAAACCTCCAAAAGCATGGAGGTTAAAGAACACCCTACTAAAGAATGAATGGGTCAACCAGGCAATTAGAGAAGAAATTAAAAAATATATGGAAACAAATGAAGATGAAAATACAACACTACAAATGCTTTGGGATGAAGCAAAGGCAGTCCTGAGAGGAAAATACATTGCAATCCAGGCCTATCTCAAGAAACAAGAAAAATCCCAAATACAAAATCTAACAGCACACCTAAAGGAAATAGAAGCAGAACAGCAAAGGCAGCCTAAATCCAGCAGAAGAAGAGAAATAATAAAGATCAGAGCAGAAATAAACAATATAGAATCTAAAAAACTGTAGAGCAGATCAATGAAACCAAGAGTTGGTTTTTTGAAAAAATAAAATTGATAAACCTCTAGCCAGGCTTCTCAAAAAGAAAAGGAAGATGACCTAAATAGATAAATTCATGAATGAAAATGGAATTATTACAACCAATCGCTCAGAAATACAAGCAATTATCAGGGAATACTATAAAAAATTATATGTCAACAAACTGGACAACCTGGAAGAAATGGACAAATTCCTAAACACCCACACGCTTCCAAAACTCAATCAGGAGGAAATAGAAAGCCTGAACAGACCCATGATCAGAGAAGAAATTGAATCAGTTATCAAAAATCTCCCAACAGATAAGAGTCCAGGACCAGATGGCTTCCCAGGGGAATTCTACCAGACGTTTAAAGCATAGATAATACCTATCCTTCTCAAGATGTTCCAAAAAATAGAAAGGGAAGGAAAACTTCTACACTCATTCTATGAAGCCAGCATTACTTTGATTCCTAAACCAGAGACCCAGCAAAAAAAAAGAGAACTATAGGACAATATCCCTGATGAATATGGATGCAAAAATTCTCTAAAATACTAGCAAATCGAATTCAACAGCATAGAAAAAGAATTACACACTATGAACAAGTGGGATTCATTCCTGGGCTGCAGGGCTGGTTCAACATTCGCAAATCAATCAATGTGATGCATCACATTAATAAAAGAAAAGATAAGAACCATATGATCCTGTCAATCAATGCAGAAAAAGCATTTGATAAAATTCAGCATCCTTTCTTAATAAAAACCCTCAAGAAAGTCGGGATAGAAGGAACATACTTAAACATCATAAAAGCCATTTATGGAAAGTCCACAGCTAATATCATCCTCAATGGGGAAAAACTGAGAGCTTTCTCCCTGAGATCAGGAACATGACAGGGATGTCCACTCTCAATGCTGTTGTTTAACATAGTGTTGGAAGTTCTAGCATCAGCAATCAGACAAAAAAAGGAAACCAAAGGCATCAAAATTTGCAAAGATGAAGTCAAGCTTTCACTTTTTGCAGATGACATGATATTGTACATGGAACACCTGACAGACTCCACCAAAAGTCTACTAGAACTGATACATGAATTCAGCAACGTTGCAGGATACAAAATCAATGTTCAAAAATCAGTTGCATTCTTATACACTAATAATGAACCAACAGAAAGAAAAGTAAAGAAACTGATCCCATTCACAATTGCACCAAGAAGCATAAAATACCTAGGAATAAACCTAACCAAAGATGTAAAAGATCTGTATATACTATAGCTTTCTATACACTATATAAAGCTTACAACGGAAACTGAAGAAGATATAAAGAAATGGAAAAACATTCCGTGCTCATGGATTGGAAGAATAAATATTGTTAAAAGTCAATACTACCCAAAGCTATCTACACATCTAATACAATCCCAATCAAAATTGCACCAGCATTCTTCTTGAAGCTAGAACAAGCAATCCTAAAATTTGTATGGAACCACAAAAGACCCCGAATAGCCAAAGTAATTTTGAAGAAGACCAAAGCAGGAGGCATCACAATCTGAGACTTTAGCCTCTGCTACAAAGCTGTCACCATCAAGACAGCATGGTATTGACACAAAAACAGACACACAGACCAATGGAATAGAATAGAGATTCCAGAATTGGGTTCACAAAAGTATGGCCCACTAATCTTTGACAAAGCAGGAAAGAATATCCAAAGGAAAAAAGTCTCTTTAACAAATGGTGATGGGAGAACTGGACAGCAACATGCAGAAGAATGAAACTAGACCACTTTCTTACACCACTCACAAAAATAAACTCAAAATGGATGAAGGACCTGAATGTGAGACAGGAAACCATCAAAACCCTAGAGGAGAAAGCAGGGAAAAACCTCTCTGACCTCAGCTGCAGCAATTTCTTACTTGACGCATCTCCAAAGGCAAGGGACTTAAAAGCAAAAATGAACTCTTGGGGCCTCATGAAGATAAAAAGCTTCTGCACGGCAAAGGAAACAATCAACAAAACTAAAAGGCAACCAACGAAATGGGAAAAAAATATTTGCAAATGACATATCAGACAAAGGGCTAGCATCCAAAATCTCTAAATAACTCACCAAACTCCACACCCAAAAAGCAAATAATCCAGTGAAGAAATGGGCAGAAAACATGAATAGACACTTCTCTAAAGAAGAAATCAAGATGGCCAAGAGGCACATGAGAAGATGCTCAATGTCGCTCCTCATCAGGGAAATACAAATCAAAACCACACTCAGATATCACCTCATGCCAGTCAGAGTGGCTAAAATCAGGAGAATATAGATGCTGGAGAGGATGTGGAGAAATGGGAACTCTCTTGCACTGTTGGTGGGAATGCAAACTGGTGCAGCCGCTCTGGAAAACAGTGTGGAGATTCCTCAAAAATTAAAAATAGATCTACCCTATGACCCAGCAATAGCACTGCTAGGAATTTTCCCAAGGGATGCAGGAGTGCTGATGCATAGGGGCACTTGTACCCCAATGTTTATAGCAGCACTCTCAACAATAGCCAAATTATGGAAAGAGCCTAAATGTCCATCAACTGATGAATGGATAAAGAAATCGTGGGGGCGCCTGAGTGGCTCAGTCAGTTAAGCGGCCGACTTTGGCTCAGGTCATGATCTCGTGGTCCGTGAGTTCGAGCCCCACGTTGGGCTCTGTGCTGACAGCTCAGAGCCTGGAGCCTGTTTCAGATTCTGTGTCTCTCTCTCTCTGACCCTCCCCCATTCATGCTCTGTCTCTCTCTGTCTCAAAAATAAAAAAGAAAAAAAAAGAAAAAAGAAATTGTGGTTTATATACACAATGGAATAGTATGTGGCAATGAGAAAGAATGAGATATGACCTTTTGTAGCAATGTGGATGGAACTGGATAGTGTTATGCTAAGTGAAATAAGTCATACAGAGAAAGACAGATACCATATGTTTTCACTGTTATGTGGATCCTGAGAAACTTAATAGAAGACCATGGGGGAGGGGAAGGAGGAAAAAAAATGTTAGAGAGGGAGGAAGCCAAACCATAAGAGACTCTTAAAAACTGAGAACAAACTGAGGGTTGATGGAGGGGTGGGAGGGAGGGGAGGGTGGGTGATGGGTATTGAGGAGGGCACCTGTTGGGATGAGCACTGGGTGTTGTATGGAAACCAATTTGACAATAAATTTCATATTAAAAAAACAAGCAAATGAACAAAAGGAAACAAACAAAAAAACTGGAATTGGAACAACTGACTACTCCCTTAGGAAAAGATAAAATTAGATAATTGCCTCAGATCCTATGTAAAAATTCCACTTATAATGGCACAAAAATGGACACTCAGATCAATGGAACAGAATAGAGAACCCAGAAATGGACCCATAAACATATGGCCAACTAATCTTTGACAAAGCAGGAAAGAATATCCAATGGAATACAGACAGTCTCTTCAGCAAGTGGTGCTGGGAAAACTGGACAGTGACATGCAGAAAAATGAACCTGGACCACTTTCTTATACCACACACAAAAATAAACTCAAAATGGATGAAAGACCTAAATGTATGACAGGAAGCCATCAAAATCCTCAAGGAGAAAGCAGGCAAAAACCTCTTTGCTCTTGGCTGCAGCAACTTCTTATTCAACACATTTCCAGAGGCAAGGGAAGCAAAAGCAAAAATGAACTATGGGGGCCACACCAAAATAAAAATCTTCTGCACAGCAAAGAAAATAATCAGCAAAACTAAAAGGCAACTGACAGAATGGGAGAAGATATTTGCAAATGACATATCAGATAAAGGGTTAGTATCCAAAATCTATAAAGAACTTATCAAACTCAACACACAAAAAACAAATAATCCAGTGAAGAAATTGGCAAAACAAATGAATAGACACTTCTCCAAAGAAGACATCCAAATGGCTAACCAACACATGAAAAAAATCTCAACATCACTCATCATCAGGGAAATACAAATCAAAACCAAATGAGACACCAACTCACACTTGTCAGAAGGGCTAACATTAACAACTCAGGCAACAACAGATGTTGGCGAGGATGCGGAGAGAGAGGATCTCTATTTCACTGTTAGTGGGAATGCAAACTGGTGCAGCCACTCTGGAAAACAGTATGGAGGTTCCTCAAAAAATGAAAAATAGAACTACCCTATGACCCAGCTATTGCACTACTAATTATTTATCCATGGGATACAGGTGTACTGTTTCGAAGGGGCACATGCACCCCAATGTTTAGAGCAGCACTACCAACAATAGCCAAAGTATGGAAAGAGCCCAAATGTCCATTGATGGATGAATGGATAAAGAAGATGTGGTATATATATACAATGGAGTATTACATGGCAATCAAAAAGAATGAAATCTTGCCATTTGAAACTACGTGGATGGAACTGGAAGGTATTATGCTAAGTGAAATTAGTCAATCAGAGAAAGACAAAAATCATATGCCTTCACTCATATGAGGACTTTAAGAGAGAAAATAGATGAACATAAGGGAAGGGAAACAAAAATAATATAAAAACAGGGAGGGGGACAAAACAGAGGAGACTCATAAATATGGAGAACAAACAGAGGGTTACTGGAGGGGTTGTGGGAGGGGCTAAATGGGTGAGGGGCACTTAAAAATACAAAATAAAATTAAAAATAGAAAAATAAAAAAAAATTTAAAAACAACAACAACAAAAAAAACACAGAGGATTAATTTTATTTGGATGGGTAAGATTCCTAATTGACATACAAAATCCAGAAGCCACAAAAGAAAAGACTGACCAAACTGAATTTGTAAAATTTTAAATTCTATATTAGTAAAAGATACCATATATAATATTAAAGAGGAGAAAGAGACAGAAAATACTCTCAACATATACAACAAATGATTGCCGTTACAATAGTTAAAGTGCTCCTACAGTCAATAAGAAAAATATCAGGGCATCTGGGTGGCTCAATGGTTAAGCATCTGACTTCAGCTCAGGTCATGATCTTAGGGTTCACGTGTTGGAGCCCTACATCAGGGCTCTCTGCTGTCAGCACAGAATTTACTTTGGATCCTCTGTCTCCCTTTCTGTCTGCCCCTTCCTTGAGCGTGCTCTCACTGTGTCTCAAAAATAAACATTAAAAAAATATATCAACAATCCAACAGAAAAATTGGCAAAATATATGAACAATCAGTTCACAAAAATAATGTACAAATATTCAATAAACATAAAAAAATATTTTGTTTCATGAGTGATCAGGGAAATACATACCAAAGCAGCCATAGAAATTGTATTTATTTTCTTTAGATTAGTAAACATTTAAAATATTGATAACAGGAAGTTGTGGAGAGGATACAAAGAAATATGCATTATTATATACTATTCATAGAGGTAAAAATTGGTGAAGCACTTTTGAAAGGTAATTATTAACATCTACAAAACTTTGTAAATGAACACACCCTTAGACCCAACAATTTCACTTCTAAGTTTCTAATCTAAATAAATCTTCTCATGTGCACTAAAAAAATGTTCACTACAGCACTGTTTGTAAAAACAATTTTTTGTGAGAAATAAACTAAATGTTCATAGGGAGTGATGAAAACTTTATGTCACAGTCATAAAATGGACTATATCTACATGTATCAACATGAGTAAATGTCTGACACATATACTTAAGTGAAAATAAAGTAAAAAATAGACAATATGTTGCATGAAGAATGACTTCTTTCTTTTAAGATATAGATGTGTATATACACATATGCATACATACATATACATGTGTGTAAAGGTAGAGAAGGAAGATGGGAAGTATAAACAATGAATTGTTACCAGTGAGCCCCCTGAAGTGGGGTAGAATCTGACAGGACTGAGAGCAAGGGGAAAAGAGAGGGGCTTTGACATTACATCCTAAATGTTTCTTTATTGTTTGACACTTTCACAATGAGGAAAATTAATAAAATGTAAGACATACTAGTTAAAATCACATAAGTGATTTTTAGTTCTTACAGAATCTCTTTCTCCTGCTGCATCAGAACTGAGGTATAATAGTGAAAGACTTTGGACTTGGAGCCAGTCGTAGGTGGGAGCTGTGTAAGAGCAGAGACAACCCTGGACTTGTTCACACAGTAGATGCTCAATCAACACCTGGGTTAGGGGCTCCTGGGTGGCTCAGTCCATTAAGCTTCTGATGCTTGATTTCAGCTCAGGTCATGATCTCACAGTTCCTGGGATCAAGGCCTGCATCAGGCTCTGAGCTGACAGTGTGGAACCTGCTTGGGATTCTCTCTCTCCCTCTTGCTGCCCCTCCCCACCTCCTCTCTCTCTCAAAATAAATAAGTTTTTTTTTTTTTTTAAATAGCTGGGTTAGGATTCCATCTTCATCAGGGGAGCCACAGCTGTCAAGTGCTTGTTACGTGCCAGACAGTATTCTAAGTGCTTTACACAACTCAGTGTCACACCCATGCCGCCATTGAAGAAAACAAGGTCCAGAAGCGATGTCAACAAGTAGTAGTAGCAAAGAGCCAAGTAGGCAGGTCTGGTTCCAGAGTCTAGGCTCAACAAATACCATATACTGCCAGTCTCCTGAGGAGCTTACACTCACACATGCTTTATTGATACCATGCCTAGATTTCATCCTAACTCTAGACTGGGCAGGAGTCACAAGACAGGCAACTTTACAATTTCTTGGGTAATCTGCTCCTTCTGAGAAGTGATGTGTTGCTAGGCCCTGAAAGAGATCAAGGCTAAGCACAGTGGATAGGAGCAAATGGCTTCAGTTGGCTTAGGACTTTAAGCAGAGGAGAGGTCTACATGCTGGATGGACTTCTACAGTAATTCTTCTAGGTTTACAGAAAAGCCTTCTCTTCCCTGTAGGGACGAAGCAGCACCCAGGCCCAGAGATTACAGAAAAAAACAGTTATTTTTACCTACTTCAAATGCACTACCTTATTACCAATTAAATTAATTGCACTTGAAGGAAAACTAATGATAGCTAACATTTTGGAAAGTTTACTGTGTGGACAGTATTATTTTAAAAGCTTATAACTATAATCAAATTACATCCTATGAAATGGTTATTAACATTATCCTACTTTTACACTGAAAAAATTGAATACCAAATAATTCATACCAATACCAACTTAAATCCATAATTAAAACAAGGTATTCATATCTATCAAATCTACTAATTCCACCCCAACCCCAGGCTCCCAAATATCACCCAGTAGGTACCCGCATACTAGTCCTCAGGGCATTTTCCAGTATTGTCCTCAGAGAAACCTCTTTGACCTTTGCTGGCAGTATGGCTTCAAGCAGGTCACACAGTCCTTCTAGGCTTCCATTCCCTTTCTGTGAATAGGTATAAATAATCCTGATAGGTTGGTGTTAGGGTTAAATGAGACATATTTGGACACTGCTCTAGCTCATTTGCCTTGGGACCAGTGCATAAAATGAATTTATTAGTTTGTTCATTCAAGATAACCAACAATAGCCCTCTTCAGTAGTAACAACTTTCTCACTCCTTATCCTGGGTTAGAGTTTAATTGACAGCCTGTGACTTCCCAATACCTAGTTCAGTGCCTGGAATGTAGTAGGGGCCTTATAGTCATAATGTACTAGAATAATAATAGCTATATTATTGCCTATCATGTACCTGCCATTGTAATAGGCACTATATATTTACAAACTCTCTCACACACACACACATGAAATCCTTCTTGTCACCCTATAGAAGGGTATTAGTGATAGCCCTTATATTGTTCACTAGGTCTTATAGCTCTCCAACGTAGGATCTCCATTCCTGACCCCCTTGTGATTAGATGGTAGTGACTGTTTCTGGCCAATGAATTATGAGCAGAACTGTTTCCAAGCCACAGCACTGCTGCCAAGAACCCTCCAGAGCTCTTTTTCCCTCTCCCATAGTGATGGAAAATGTTCCTGATATTGGCTCCTCTGTCATTTGGAGGACAAGTGATATGGTGTAGAGAATCCAGTCAGTGAGAATAGACATGAGCAAACAACAAACTTTTGTTCTTTCAGGCTATTGCGATTTGGGGGGGGGGGGGTGTATCTTAATATAATACATACTGACAGTTATTATTCCAAATATACACAGATGAGGAAACTGAGGTTTAAAAAAATATCAAACAAAAACATTAAAGAAGTTTTTCCAGGTCACATAATTAGTTAATAATAGAATCCTAATTGGAACTCACCTATATTTCTGACTCCCAAGCCCTTGGCCTCAACCCTTACTTTACACAGGTTGTCAATGACTGCTGAATGAATATATGACTGAATAAATGAATAACAGTGAGACTGATTTCATAAACTTGACTACACATATTATTTTAGTATTACATTCTGGATATACTTCTGCATGTCTGATTTCAATTTGGAAAAGTCAGGTACACTATTGATGCATAGGCAAAGTGCCCTCTCTACCTAGGGCTGATTCTTCTTGTTCTTCTTCTTTTTTTTAATGTTTATTTATTCTGAGAGAGAGAGAGAGAGAGAGCAGAAAATAGACAAAGAGAGAGGGAGAGAATACCCTCAGGTTTCATGCTGTCAGCACAGAGCCCCACGTGGGGCTTGATCTCATGAACCATGAGATCATGACCCAAGTGGAAATCAAGAGTCAGAAGCTTAACCAATTGAGCCACCCATGCGCCCCCATAGGGCTGATTCTAAACACAGCTATTTTCAAGAATGGAGACTATCCCTTCCCTATCCCACTTAACCTAGGGAAGGAAGGAGATGGAAGGAGAAAAGAAGAAAACACAGAAGCTGTACCCAACATCTTGCCTTCTGACCTCACTCAAGTGTACCCAGAGCAGGCCTTGACTTTAATATCTAGCAGCCAGGTGTGGTCGTTGCTGCTCCGGTGATAATGACACAATTCTTCTCATGGGCATACTCTATATGGCACAGTAAGTGCCTAGCTGTGGGGCAATCCAGTGCTCTTCACTGGGCCACGGGTAGGGGAGAGACAGAAAGGAGGAGAAAGAATCCCAAGCAGGTTCCATGCTGTCAGCACAGAGCTCATTTCAGGGCTCAATCTCACAAACCATGCGATCATGACCTGAGCAGAAACCAAAAGCCAGTCGCTGAGCCAACTGAGCCACGCAGGCACCCCTCAGGTTATCTTTTAATACCAGCAAACCACCAGAAGCTATGAGAGGCATGGATCAGATTCTCCTTCATAACCATTGGGAAAAACCAAACCTGCCAACACCTTATCTCATACTTCAACTTCCAAAACTGTGAGGCAATAAATTTTTGCTATTTTAAGTCACCAGGTTGGGGTACTTTGTAATGGCAGCCTGCATTACAAGAAAGCAATACAGATATTACATAAAATTTTGTATGGTTGTTAGTTTCTTATTATGACTAAGAAAGAAAAGGGACAGAATTTTATAGTCCTAACACTGAAAAGATAAAACATTTATTAGAGTCTATCATCTTGAAAATACCATGTACACTTCAAGGACAGCTCTGTACACATCAATTGCAAACATTCTTTAATTTACTCAAATTGCCTGCCTTTACCACAAGGAAAACACAGCTGGCACCCTTAGAAACTGTGACAGAGCAAAAGTAATTGGGTAAAGAGTTCTAAGTAATGGATTCTATTTTTTTCACACTCTTTTTAAAATAGAAATTGCATCTTAGTTAAGAATTCTATACTTACTAAGCACGTCTTTAAATTATACACAAAATTCTAAGGAAAAAGGAAAAGGAAAGGTGTTATTTCTACCTTCAAGACTGGAGATGTGGGAAATAAAGAGAAATAATTTGTGTACAAATTGCCTTACTTTTATGTCTTTTTGTGTTCAGTGTGTGTGTATGTGTGTGTGTATGTGAGAGAGAGAGAGAGAGAGAGAGAGAGAGAGTTGCATAGGAGTAAAGTATAAGCATGCTTAAGTTTGAGAAGAAAAAAAATCTATCATATTTTAATTTATCAGGCTTATCTGTTTTCCTAGAAACTTCACTTTTTCAGCATATGAGTGAAACTACACACACACACACACACACACACACACACACACAGTATCCAGTTTAAGTTAGAAAACCCAAATGAAAGACCCTTACATGTGTCTAGAAAACAGATGATAATACAGAAAATTGGAGGAAAGTGGCTTCTGTCCTGCTGCTGCAGGCAGGAATGTGTCTGGCCCTTTATTCCACCTATCAATGCTTTATCACACTGCATGCTAGAGACTGCTTTCTGGTATTTCATTACTGTAAGTGCTGAAATTACATTTAATGTAACATTTTGCCACTTCCCAGGAGAAGACCAAGATTGAAGATCCCTGGTTCTTAAATATAGTTTTAAGTCATGGGGTTTTTTTGTTTTGTTTTGTTTTTGTTTTGAATGATCACAGACCCCTTGGAGAAACTGATAAAAATTATGGACCCACTCGTGAGAAAATTACACAAGTGCAAATATGCCCAAATTTGAGAAACAAATTCAGGGATTTCCTTAAGTTAAAGCATGGATCCCAGGCTAAAAACTCTTGTTTACAATGTTAAACCCCCACCCCTGACACAAATTTCTAATTTCAGATCATCCTTCAATACCAGTGTAAGTATTACCTCTTCCAAGAAGCCCTCCCTTAATACTCCAGTGCATGCTGATTACTTATTTCTCTGAACTTCTACTTCCTTGTTAATGTTCACCAATTTAGCCTTTTATTGATTCCTATTTTCTTGTTCTTTAATTTCCTCTTGCCAATTGGATGGAAAAGTTGGAGAAAAGTGTGTCATTTATATATTATAGCGTTTTGCGGAGACCTCAGCATAAACTAGGTGCTTAACAAATGCATCCTGCACGAAGACTTATTTGCTTGACTAATACACACCACATTTTTTCCCATCATTCAGGAAAGAAAACTCTAATTTTGTGATATCATAAGAAATACATATTTGGTCTTCTACCTCCTGGTCAGAGCTCACAAAATCCTTGTCGTTTCCTAAGTGATGAACTAAAGGAGAATCTTTTGTTATAATATTAGGTCTTTGTTCCATTCTTGATATAGCTCCGGGTGATAAAGGTGAAAGGAGAGTCTTTTGTTATTCATAACAAGCCCCCTCTCAACCACATCTGAGTTTTTGTTTAATGAAGTAACTTTGGAAAGCCCTAAGAATGGGGGGGGGGGGTGCTGGTTGCCTGGGGAGCCATCCAGGTGTTAGAGGGTTGGAATTTTCAACCCTTCCCCTGATCATTGGGAAGGGGAGAGGGCCAGAGACTGAATCAACCACGCCTATGTGATGGACCCTCCATAGAAACCCTAAGCAAAGGGATTCAGAGAACTTCCAAGTTGTTGAATACATCAAGATGCTAGGAGCGTCCTGTGCTCACAGAGAGCATGGACGCTCCACACCCCTTCCCCCTCTGCATCCCTTCTACTTGATTGTTCTCAAGTTGTATCTTTTATAAGTGGTAAATAAACTGCTTTCCTGAGTTCTGTGAGCCACTCTAGCAAATTATCGAATCTGAGGAAGGAGCTGTGGGAACCTTCAATTTATAGCAAGTCACCAGGAGCACAGGTGACAACCTGGACTTATGATTGGTGTCTGATGTAGGAGGAAGCAGTTTCATGGAACTGAGTCCTTCACCTGTGGGATCTGCATTACCTCCAGGCAGTTACTGTCAGAACTGAGTTAAAGTGAGGAGATACCCAGTTGATGTCCACAGAGAATTGGAGAATTGGTTGGTGTGGGTAAAACCCCCACAGATATTTGGTGTCAGAAGTATGAGAGTAGATAAAACAAAGGAGGTTTGTGGTCTCACAGTTAGCAGTTATGAGATTACCGGGAGTCTCAGTCACATATTTCACAGAATAGCATCAGCCCGATAAAAAAGGAAAAACAGTCACAATGAAGAATCATTAGGATGCTGTTACAGAGATTACCCTTGGGTAAACCCTACCTCCCTGCATCCTCCACAGAGCAGATAATCAGACTGAAAATGATTGATTAGTGAGAAACTAATTAGAGCAGAAATTTCTTTAACACACTCACTAAGCAGAGAATATGTTTAATTAGTGTGGGAAGATACAGCATGCCACTGAGATAGATGTTCTGGTCACTCATTTCAACTAATTGGATGTAGAAAGATGCTTGTTTCCTAAGGAATGTTAAAGGACAAGCTTGGTGTTTTCTTTTGTTGTTGTTGTTAGGTGGTTTTTTTTTTGTTTTGTTTTTTGGGTTTTTTGATAAGTAAAATTGTAATTTTCATACAGATATAAAAATAAACACATATTAAAGCTTTTCTTTAACCCATGAATGGATGAATGGGTAAGATGTTATAATCAGTTCAAAGGAGAATTCAAAAAACAGACACATTTCTAGACAAGGAATGTGAAATAAGTGTGCAAACAGATGCAAACCTAGTTTAAATCCTCAGAGAGGGAAGGAAATTCAATGGAACCTCTATAGAAGAAAGGTTGTATGTCTATAGACAAAAATTATTTCACATTGCTATTAGTTATCTCCAAGTTTCAGAGCTGTAAAATAGCTCCCATAGAATCTGTAGCAGGTAACCTGGAAGGATGTGCTCCAGACAATGTAGAGTAGGGAACTATATAGTTCCCTATATTGCTTATTTCTTATAGCTATAGTAAGGAAGCACAATTTCCCCCTACTATCTCAATATTTGAAGACCTGCTTAAAGATTTAGAAAATATACACAAAGCATGTCGATTCATTGCTTTTAAAACACTTCAGCACTGTTTGAACAACAGAATTGCCAACAGTTAAAATTCTCAACAATTAGGAGAATCATCCAACCTAAGGCAATAATAACCTGTATCACTGGTGGCAGTCATGTGGTCTTCACATCGGAGAGCCACATAGAGGTGAGAGCTCAGTGATCTCTCTCCTTTCATAATTATCTCTGGATAATAACTCTCGAATACTTATTTTGAAGTGTTTTATTGTGCCCATCTTAAATATTGAAGATTATATCACTTGATGAGTTATCTTTATAAATATTTTCTTAATTTAATTTTATGATCTGTTTTATAGTGTTCAGTATATTAAACAAGGATGCCACTAGACTGAAGTGGCTCTAATGTTCCCGTGGCCTATGTAAGCAAACCAAAACTTAAGCCCACAAATGCCTCAAGGTTACAAAAGTCCAAACCTAAGAACAACCAGTCACAAATAGCCAACCAGGCTTTGAGCTATAGCCAATCAAATCATTTCCTTTCTTTGTTTCTGTACCTTTTCTGTATAGGTCTTTTCCCTGTCTCCTGTCAGGGGAGCACTCCGAACCATTTCCTTTCTGACACTGCCCAATTTAAATAAACTTGTGCCCAAATAAACTCTTAATAATTTTAATATGCTTTAATATGCTTCAGTTTATCTTTTTTTTTTTTTAATTTTTTTTTTCAACGTTTATTTATTTTTGGGACACAGAGAGACAGAGCATGAACGGGGGAGGGGCAGAGAGAGAGGGAGACACAGAATCGGAAACAGGCTCCAGGCTCTGAGCCATCAGCCCAGAGCCTGACGCGGGGCTCGAACTCACGGACCGCGAGATCGTGACCTGGCTGAAGTCGGACGCTTAACCAACTGCGCCACCCAGGCGCCCCGCTTCAGTTTATCTTTTAACAAGCATTATACTTTTTCTGCATTTTATATTTTACTTACATTCGTTTCAAACTGAGTTCACACAAAACATAAGTATCTAAATTATAAACTTTATCTTCTTTGCTTCGTTACCTCTCTAAATATTTTGAATTTAATGTGAAATCCTCCCAAAGGTAAGTATATCTGCTTGCTTATTTTAAACAACTTTCCCATGTCACTTTTTACTCAATTTTTATTCCTTTGTTCTTAGGCCTGTGTTAATATTGTTTTGTTACTGTGTAATCACATTTTTAAAATATATTTATTTTATTACCCACACAGGTGCTTATTATCATTTTTTTCTAAAATGATAGAAATGATTGACTATTGGTCAATTGCAATTTCTTGAATTTAACTCTGCTCACAAACTATTTTAGATTAAAGGTCTTCATTGGGACACACTGAATGGTGATGAAATTTAGGCACTGTAATTTTATACTTCCTTATGATATCATCTATCTCCAATCAGATCTTCTGTTTAATTGACTCTGGGTACTAGCTAAGTTTAAAGATAGAGAAATTAGCACTTGGAGAAAAAGAGGAAAATCTTGTTTAATAGCAGAATTGCTCCTCTCTTTCCTCCCCCACCCTCACCCACACACTTTTTGAGTATAAATACTTTGCTTCCTGGGGTACTGACTAAAACTTCAAGGACAAACTTGAGTAACCAGAGATAGTCCCTAACCTGAATTGATTTCTTAGGGGCAAAAGCCCGGTTAGCCAATATGCTTTGTCTCGCAAAGTGAGGTGTGGACAGAGCTGAAGGACTCCAGAAAACAGGTTTTGGGGGCCATGGAGAGATTAGGGTGTGGACCTGAAAATACTGTCAGCCAGAAAGAGCCTTTGGGAACAGATCAGATGTAATATAGAGATCTTACTAAGTATTACTGTGGTATGTACATAACCCAGACTCTCTGGAACAATCCCCATTAAATATTCAGTAAAAATTGACATTGTTCTGTGGAGCAGGCCTATTTTTTGCAATGTGACATCTTGCTAAAAAGAACAATTAGATAGGCATGGATAATAGCTGCCCATGAGTCTTACCAAGGTTTTATACCAGGAATAAGCTACACTGGCAGGAGACACACAGGAGGAGTGCTACTCTGCAGACTTTTCTGAAATACTGCCAAGCCTGATAGTGCACATTGATGAGCACATCATGCCTTTTCGGGGCTTCTGATCAAGTCCTTTGTCATAACCATCTTAATTACTTAAGGAGATTTACAAGAGATTAATCTTACTATCCAATAACTCTACACTCTGTTGAACAATCACAGTGCTGCTTCATCTCAAAAAGTACTTTATAAATATTAATCCTCATATCATTCCCATAAATTGCACTTTTTTAAAATATAATTTGTTAAGTTCATAAATTCTACTTTTTAAATGAAAGAGAAAAGACAGCTCCTCCTCATTAATTATCATATCAGGAAATTGATTGGACATTTTCTGAAAAGCTTGATGATGTAAGGGAGGAAAAATAATTTTCCCTCTACCCTTCTGAGGTCTTATCAAGACCCCTGTAAAAAAAAAAAGACAGATTAGGGTCCTGGGTGGCTCAGTCAGTTAAGTGTCCAACTTCAGCTCAGGTCATGATCTCACAGTTCGTGAGTTCAAGGCCCACATTGGGCTCTCTGCTGTCAGTACAGAGCCCACTTCAGATCCTCTGTTCCCCTCTCCCTGTCCCTCCCCCGACTTTTAAAAATAAATAAAAACATTTAAAAAAAGATTAATAAGAGAAAAACAAGTTTATTAACATGTATACTCATGTAAACACAGGAGACACCCGGAGAGAAAGAAGTTACTCCTGTTGAAATAACTGTAGGCCCAAAATGGAGGGGCTCCTGACCAAGGTGGCAGGTCCTCAAACTAAAATTTAGGAAACTTCTGTGTCCCTGTAAATGCTCTTCTTGACTAGATACAGCATATTCAGACAGCCAAGTCCCCAAATGCCAAGCCAGGTATGCACCATCTCACCCCAAACAAGGTTTACTACATGGCTCCAGCTGATCAGATATTTTCTGTTTGCTCTTCCTTGTTATTTTTTTATCTGATAAAGGTTTTCTGCCTTCCACCCAATTCTACACTTTCTGAAAGGACGCCGTCCGCTTCATGAAGTGTTAAATAAGTTTCTTTGTATCTAAATTGTCTTCCTTCATCATTTGTCTAACACAAATTAAACCTTATTTGCTTCTCTTGTACAATTTTTAGTGGAGTTCACATAATAAACTGATGTTCTGTGCATGTTTATTTTACTATGCTTAAAAAAAATATTTATAGTATCAGTGCTGAATGTATAGGCCCTATTGATTTCATCTGAAGGTACCCACTCCTGGAAGATAATTTCTTTATTGCAGATAAATATATAATAAAAGTCCATGAGATGACTACTGGAAATGAGTTTCATAGGGCATACATCATTTGTTTTTAAAAGTAGAAACAGGAAAAGAAATTGCATTTTAAAAACCATGATTGGGTCTGAGCAGTTGATGCATACTAACCAAATTCCTGAGAAGCCAGAAGAGATTACAAAAGGAAGTCTATTTGTCAGAAAAGCCAGCAGTCATTCACAAGACCTAAATTCACTAAGCAAAACACATGGTTTTCATGATCAGAAACCAATTTATTGATGGAAAGTCCAGAATTAAAGACAAGAGAACTGAATGACGAAAAGGGGCATTTTAAGCAACGTACAACAATCTGTTTAATGAACTGCTTTGCAGGCACAAGGAATACTTCTTTTTCCAGAAATAGGACTCCTCATCAGATCTCTCTTCTCCCAGAACTGTAGCAGACACATGAGAATGTGACTCTCAGGGTAGTGGAAATGAATTCACTGTGATCAGTAAAAGCTATGTTTGAATCCTGACTTGGCTACTTCCTAGCTTTGTGGACAAATAGCCACTCTGTCACCTCTGCTTTCTTTATGCATCAGATGGAGAAGGTATAGAGGCCACTTTATAGGCATGAATGAGACAATAAATGTACTGCTTAGCAAGCACAAGATATATCTATCAGTTGCTATCAACTTACTGCACTACCATTATGACATATCCTTTGTCATATTAAATCAATTGTTTCATAGCCTTTATGCTATTATTTATACTTTGCTCTTCTTGGTAGATTTCTGAAGACTACCTAGTTCCTTGGTAAGCATTCAACAGCATTAAGTGGAATATTTAAAGTTCATCTCAATCAGGTAACTTCAAAGAGACGAATAATCTTGTCCATGTTACTTCTTTTTTTATTATTATGAGCATCATTCTCTTTAAAATTTTAATCATATGCATTACCATGTCACTTTTTCAGAATGATCCTTCCTGATCACTCTTTCTGTTATTCTCAAATATTTTGGATCCAGGAAAGGAAAGCCATAATTTTCTTGTTGCCACTCACCTCTAGGACTTGACATACTGTCAGGCACATAGTAGATATTCAATGTATTTTTTCACATGAAAATATGTATGTCTCTTCCCTGATTATACTAATAGCCATCCTCTAAGTCACATGTTGAATTTTTTATCTCAAAATCATGTTTTCTTATTTCTAGGAAGTCTAATTTGTGTTTTACTTGAAACCTTAAGGGTTCTAATTATTGTTTTGTTCAAGTTGTTCTCGAGATCATCTAGCATCTCTATGTCATTACAGGCCTATTCTGATTGTTCCATTCGTTTATCCCTTTCTATTATTAGGCCTGCTTAGATGTGCTGTATTTTCTTCATTTGCTCATTGGGACTCTGGTGTGATTGATACCTGAAGTGAGGCTGGCAGCGTGGCAACAGAAGTCACCAGTCTTCTTTCAAATCATCAGGATGAAATTCCTCTGCTTTCTGTTCTCCACTCTTCCAGCTCAAGGTGAAAAAGAACCAGCCCACCATTGTTTCTCCTGTTCCCTGGACCATCACCAGTTGACTCTCCCCTTGAAAGTCAAGGGTCCTTCAGGCAGCTCTCTACAGGATCTCAGCATGGAGTGTGCCATGTTAGTCTTAGAGCTCTCACTGGACTCAGAGAGGATAAAGCCCTGTAACAATTTCTAGGTGGCACATTCTGGACCCCCACGTGTGCTGTTCCAGTAGCAGTTGGGCTCTGGAGAATTTGGTAAGACAGAGTTAGAGACCAATTTCAGTTTCACAGAAAGACATTTTATGGTCTCTCAACCAAATTCTTTTTTTTTTTTCTAATGCTTATTTATTTTTTATTTTTTTTTAATTTTTTTTTTCAACGTTTATTTATTTATTTTTGGGACAGAGAGAGACAGAGCATGAACGGGGGAGGGGCAGAGAGAGAGGGAGACACAGAATCGGAAGCAGGCTCCAGGCTCTGAGCCATCAGTCCAGAGCCTGACGCGGGGCTCGAACTCACGGACCGCGAGATCGTGACCTGGCTGAAGTCGGACGCTTAACCGACTGCGCCACCCAGGCGCCCCTAATGCTTATTTATTTTGAAAGAGAAAGAGAGAGACTGAGAGCATGAGTAGAGGAGAGGCAGAGACAAAGAGACAGAGAGACAGAGACAGAGAGAATCACAAGCAGGCTCCATGCTGCCAGCACAGAGCCTGATGCGGGGCTTGATTTCATGAACCATGAGATCATGACCTGAGCTGAAATCAAAAGTCTGACGGTTAACTGACTGAGCCATCCAGGCACCCCTCTTAACCATATTCTGAATATTAATCATATTTTTCAGTTTAATATGATGCAAATTTGTTAAAACTTAATTATTCTCACTTATTTGTTTATCTAGAAGACAAGGGAAAGGAAATTGTGTAAACTGGAATAAGAGTACAAGAGGGAATCCTTGAAAATTGTCTTTTTATTTTCTCTCACTAGAAATAATGAATAATAATAAATGATTGGTCCAGAACAACTAGCTATTGGTACTCTGGAGGGCAGGGGCTTGTCTTCGTAGTCTATGTTAGTATTCAGCATATATATGTGCTCAAAAAACATTTCTTGAATAAATTAAATAAATGTATGAATGAATGAATGATAGTGCAATGGAGAATTAAAAAGACTGATCACATTTATTCATCAACTGATGGGTGGTTTTCAAAATTTGTTTTTAGCCAGGGGTGTCTGGATGGCTCAGTGGGTAGAGCATGTGACTATCTTGGGGTTGTGAGTTCAACCCCACATTGGGCCTAGAGCTTACTTAAAAAAATTGTTGGTTTTTAGTCAGAAAGCTTTTGTTCAAACAACACCTAATGGGGAATGTCACTAAGCAAGAGAGATGAACTATTCTGGCTGAAATGAGCATAGAGTAGCCAATATCATACTAGTTTGGATGTCTCAGACAACTAAGAGGGCTCCCCATAAACTCTTATTCTAGGGGTCACAACACTGCAGTAGACAAACAAGGTTCTTGAATGATTGTCATACTTATTTCAACTACATTTGCTTTCAATATCAATCACACCAGCTGAACCACTGGGTTCAATGAACTGCATTAATTATTGAGATGAATTAAGTAAATGAATGGGTCATTACTTTTATGAGCAGCCTAAGCTAGTCATTAAGATCAAATGATAAAAAGTCAAAGGACCTTGTGTAAAACTGGGCAACAATTTCAAAAGAAATTTAATCACTTATTATATGATTAATGCATAATTTTTAAAAATAAATTTAATCAATCATTAGAACTTAACTAGCCAGAATCCTTGATAAACTCAATTTTTTCCTACATTCATTCATTAGGAAAGATGTAGATGGTAAGATATATGCCAAAATTAGTCAAAAGTGTTTACATGATATATTGATCTGTCCAACACAATTCCTAGTACTACAAAGGATACAAAGATGTATAAAACATGGTCCTTAGAATTAGGTTGCTTACAATTTAGCTGGGAAGACAAAACTCACATGTATGAAATCATCTGGAAGCAATAGTGTTAAATTCTATGTAATTAATTTTTGAAGTGGCTAATTTAATTATTTTAGGGCTATTCATTGTAATCTTAACACCATTAAAGAAATACATTTTCAGTGCAAGTTCTTAGAATATATTCTAGAGTCAGCTAAGACTGAGTTCAATGTCTTCTGGTTTTATAGTAATATAACTGTACCATGAAATGTAAATTTTAGGGTAATAACTTTAAGATATTATTGAATCCACGAATATCAAAGTTCATAGCAATCAAGAGTTTTAGGCAAAAGTGATAGAGTAAAGGCAAATCATAGGCACCATCTCTGGAGGCTTTTACAATTAACTGTTACCAAATCTTCGAGGAAAGAACAACTCCTGTAAACAAACTCATGGAATAAAAAAAGAAAGAAGTGTTCCCTGATTAATTATATGAGACTAGAATGATAGTAATACCAAAACCATTCATAGGTAACAGAGGAAACATTTTAGGAGAACTTTACTTATGAAATGAGGTAAAAATATACCAGGTTAAATATTATTTAACCAATCATGCAATATCATGACCAACAGAGATTATCCCAGGAATGTAAGATAGCTCATCCTTACAAATCCTATCAATGGCTTCTAGGTAAAGATGCTAGATTAAACAAATGCATTTACTTTTGTTGTCTCCCAAATTCCCACTAAAATGACAGTAAAGAAGTTTTTGAATTTGTTTGCTTAGTTGTTGCTTTTTTGTTTTGTTTTGTTTTGTTTTGTTTCGTCGTTAATGTATTTACCCAGACAAGAACAGAAGGGGAAATGCAGCAACAAAATGATGGAAATAGGGAAGCAGATGGACCAGAAGTAATTAACTTAGCATACTGGAGAAAGGTGAGTTTAAGCAAACAGGAGAAAGCTCAGAGGCAACAAGATTGATATAATAGAACCATCAAAAGCTTCAGAACTGGGAACACTAGGAACCTGTGCAGGTAGGGTAAAAGTGGAAGTAAAAACCAAAAAGTTATTTAAGACTCTATCTAAGAAATATCTCCCATCACACAATCAGATTACCTCCCACCCACCACCCTCCATAAACTTGGCAGGAGACTGAAATCTTATTGTCTGGAGAGAGCTTAAAGAGGTTTCTAGACTCAGGGACACCAGGCAGAGTTGGGGCAGGGTTATAGTGAAGAAAAGGGATGATTAACTGAAGGTTGATATATTCAATGTTGAGATTTGTAGCCATTTTCTCTCATTTGAATCTACAATGCTAGCAAACAAGCCTATATCCTTCAGGCAGGAGATGGGAGAATTATCTTCAGAATTTGACTAGCCCAAGAGGAAAGACCTAAAAATACTGATTTTGGTTGGAGGTTCCTTAATGAAATGACCCAGCCAGATCACTATACAGTGAACCTATATTTGACAAACCACACACACACTCATAACTTCTAGGCGGTTTTTTAAAAAACAATGTATAATTCAGTAGTTTTTACTATATTCACAACTTGTGCCACCATCACTATTTGCAGAATATTTTCCTCACCCCCAAAGGAAATCTTGTACCCATTAGCGTCTCTTCCCATTGCTCTCTCTCCTGCAATGCTGGCAACCACTAATCTGCTTTCTGTCATCATGGATTTGCCTGTTCTGGCCATTGTATATAAATGGAATCATACAAATTAAAAAATATATATAGATATGATCTTTTGTATCTGGCTTATTTAACTTAGCATACTGTTTTCAAAGTCCATACATATTATAGCACGTGTCAGTACTTCTTTTGTTTCTATGGCTGAATAATATTCCATTTTATGGGTATACCACATTTGCTCACCCACTCATCAGGTGTGGTTTTGGCTATTATGAAGAATGCTATTCCACTTTTTGCCTATTATGAACTTTTGTGTACAAACTGTATATGGGCATATGTTTTGAAATCTCTCGGGTATATAGCCAAGGTAGCTTTTTACTACCTTACTCCTCAGTATGAAGAGAAAGCCAAGGATTACCTAGCAGCTGGAGAGCTTCCATAAAAAAGAAAGAAGACAAAACAAGCAAAGGAAAAAAGCAACTTAGAAGAAATAGAGACTACGTATGCTGAAGAAAAGGAAAAAAAAAGGGATATAAAGAACTTAAGAGGAAAGAGAAAATAACATCACATACATACAATAAAAATAGAATGCTAATTTAAAAAGGGGACATTCAAATAATTTTTAAACTTGAAGATTAAAAATATGATAGAAGAAATTTTTTCAAACTTAACTGTACTTTTGGAAGATAAAATGAGAAAATCTTCCAAAAAATAGAGCCAAAAGACAAAGAGATGGTAAACAGAAAATATAAGATAACTAGAGGACTACAGCAGGAGAATCAATGTCCAAATAATAAGGATTCTAGAAAGGAAGAACAGAGAAAGCAGAAGGAAGAAAATAACAATGAACTTATTCAGGAAGACTTTTCATAACTGAAGGATGTGAGTGTCCAGACTGAAAGTCTCCATTCGGCATGCAGCAAAGTAGGAAAAAAAAAAAAAAAAAGGAGTTTAATATGAAACACACAGTATCAAGGAATTTCAGAGCACGGCTACAAGAAGAAACTCAAATGTTTCTAGAATGGAGAGTGAGGCACAGATAAAATACAAAGGCTCAGGAGTTTTCCATATCAACACTAGAATCCACAAAATAATGGAACAAAACCTTCAAAGTTCTGAGAAGAAAAAGATTTTCAACCTTTGGTCAGGTATCAGTTGGTGTAAGGAGGTTGTAGACATTTTTAGACCTGTATGTTCTAAAATATCAGTTATTTCCCAAGCATCCTTCCTCAGGAAGTTACTGGAAAATGTGCTCTACCAAAGTGAGGAATAAAACAAGAAAAGGGAACATGGGGGAAAATAAATAAGATATCCAACTTAAAGGGAAAAGCAGAGTAAATCCCTACAATGATTATGATGAGAGAGTCCAAGGTGACAACTGTATCCCAGGCAGAGATTGGAACAAGTCCAAAGGTTCAGGAGACATTCTTTTGACAAATAGAATGTCTGTGTATCAGAATATATTGAGAAGAGATTAAGGTTGAATTAGTGAGAAATGCATAGAAACTAACAAAACAAAACAAAACAAGGTAATTATGCACTCTAGAGAATAAATAGCTGTTTCTCTGGTGGAACTCTGACTGATACAGATTTTGGTATCTGAAGTACTTCTAGAGGAACAAGACTTAAGGATGAGTTTTCTGATTTGGTTCAGGGTTTTCTTGAACTAGTCTAAAATCAGACTAGATTTTAATACTAAGGTTATTCAGTAGTAAAGAGGGTATTTGTAGTCTATAGTGTGATGTGCCAATATCAATGCAAAATATCACCATTGGCTACTCCCAATGAAATATTTATATAAGTTGAAGTTTTCAGCAACCATGTATTTGATACCTTAGAACATTTAGTCAAACTGAAGAGTATAATAATATTTGCTGGTTGTTCCCAGTTGCATTGGAGAAAGTGGGCAGGAAAAGGATAAGCTTAGGGCTTCAAACTCCTGACTCAACCTCTGCATAAATGACCTGAAAGTCGCTACCTTTGATCCGAAAGAAAACCTCATCTCCAATAGCTGCAAGGCTGAGATTTCTGAAAAACAAACCAGAGTTTTATCCTGCCAGTGGATGAATTAGAATGCAAATTGAATGTTCAACCTTGCCCAGAGTCTTCTGTGAAAGTGAATGCATTGATTGCAAAGGAATAGGATCCTGATAATCGGAATGGAGACATGTGGGAAGATCCCCATGAAGTTGGGGACATAGAACCCTTAAATTCTGCTAGTAGAAGCAACCCTTCCACCCTGTCTGTGGAGGTTAACCTTGTTTTGCCTGAAGAACCTATGATAGCCTCTTCTGAGATAGTTGTCTTACAAGACACTGTTGATTTTCCTCAGGATCTACCACTGTCACTCTCTTTGCTTCGACACCTAAAAGTAGGCTCAAATCCCCAAAAGCCCTAAAGGATAAGATTTAAGTGTAACACAAGAATAGTTTCTCTATACAACAAAAGAAGTACATGACATTTCTAATTTATAAAGACAGAAATCTGGAGAGTGGATATTAGGGTGTGGAAAAATGTTGGAGAGAATATAAAGTTGGATCATACCAAATTGACCGCTATGGGCCCCTTAAGCAGAGTTTCTGGACTCAATGATTTAGCTTGAGGGGTTAGATAGGACTCTGTTTGTTTGGTTGACTGAAACGTGGACCAAAATGTGTGCTACACTAAATAAAGTTAAAATGGCAGAATTGCCTTGGTATACTATAGAGGAAGGAATGAGGCTTAGGGACATTGGGATGTTAGGTGGATTTGTCAAATAAGACCTGCTTTCCCACACTGGCAGAGTCCAGAAGAAAAAATTTTTAATAACCCATTGAAAAGGGTGACCCATTCTGTGCCTACCAGTCATTCTCTTTCCTCAGCCAGTACTGTCATTGCCCAATGGGCTCATGAATAAAGTAGCCATTTTGGCAGGAATGGAATGGAGGTTATGCACAGACTCAAGCCACATGGACTGCCATTCACCAAGCCTTGACCTGGCTACAGCCACTGCTGAGTACCCAATCTGCCAGCAGCAGAAACCAACACTAGGTCTTTAATACGGCACCATTCCCTAGAGTGATCAGCCAGTTAACTAGTGGAAAGTTGACATGTCCATCAGTAAATAGGCAGCATTTTGTTCTTACTGGAACAGACACTTACTCTGGATACAAATTTACCTTCCCTGCATACCATCGTTTTCCAAAACTACTGTCCATGCACTTTCAGAATGCCTTTATCCATCATCCACACAGCACTGTTTCTAATCAATATATTCACTTCACAGCAAATAAAGTGTAGCAGTGGGCACATACTCATGGAATTTATTGGTCTTGCCATCATCCTGAAGCAGCTGGCTTCATAAGAGGGTGAAAAGAACTTTTGAAGACTCAGTTACAGTGCCATCTAGGTGGCAATACCATGCAGGACAGGAGCAAAGGTTCCCTAGGAGGCTACACATGCTTTGATTAGCATTCAATATAAGGTGCTGTTTCTCCCCTATCTAAATGTCATGGGTCCAGGAATCAAAGGGTGGAAATGGGAGAGCACTACTCACTATTACTCTAGTAATCCACTGGCAAAATGTTTGTTTCTTGCTCCTGTGACCTCATGTTCTTCTGGTTTTAAGGTCTTAATCTCAATGGTAAGGATGCTTCTGTCCAGTAATGATTTTGTTGAACTACAAGTTAAGACTGCCACCCAGCCACTTTAGCTCCCCATACTTCTGAATCAACAGGAAAAGAGGGTTGCTACCATATTGGCTGGAGTGATTGATCCTGATTACCAAAGGGATATTGGGCTGCTACCACAAAGTGGAGGTAAAATTAGGCGTAAAATGCAAGAGATTCCTTAGGGTGTCTCTTAGTACAACTGTGTGTGGTGTTTAATGTCAATGGAAAACTACAACAATGTAACTCAGACAGGACTTCTAATGGACGGCCCATCATCTTCAAGAATAAACATTTGGGTCATCCAACTAGGCAAAAAACCCACAATTATCTGAATACTTACTGAGGACAAAGGGATATGGAATGGATAGTGCAAGAAGGTAATTATAAATATCATACAACCACTCCTGGAAGGATTGTAATAGTTAGGAGTATTTCATATATATATATATATATATATATATATATATATATATATATATATGAAACAAGAACATATTATTTTATCCCTTTCTTATTCTTTTATCATTTAACATAATATTTGTTAATACTTGTTAACTTTATATTGTAATATTTAAGTTACAGAATATCAAGGAGAACAGTGAAGTTCACTGTAAGACTGCATCCTCATTTAGGGAAAAGGTTAGTGCATTTTAACTTGTATGCAGGATTGTTCAGTCACGTTAGAGAGAAGTATGACTTTGTTATTGTCTTTATTTGGAGATTAAGTATCATTTACGGGGATGTGTACAGGTGCCAAATTGACAAAGGGTGGACCATGATGTCAATTTAATGTGTCAACTTGCCTAGGCTATAGAACCCAGTTATTCAATCAAACACTAACCTAGGTATTGCTGTAAGGATATTTTGTAGATATGACTGACATCTAGATCAGTTGACTTTAAGTAAAGGAGATTATCCTTGACATTCTGGGTGGGCCTAATCCAATCAGTTGAAAGGCTTGAAGAGCCAGACTGAGTTTTCCCTTACGAAGAAGAAATTCTGTTAAAAGACTGTAGTGTCACTTCCTTCTCAAGAGTTTCCAGCCCTCTCTAAAGATTTGAACTTGTCCAGTCAGCCTTCACAATGGCATAAACCAATTACCTGTCATAAATCTCTATGTGTGTGTGCATATACTTCATATAGATACAGATATAGATATAGATATATAGATATAGATATGCATATATATATATATATAAAGTACACATCTGTATATGTTATATGACAAATTATAATAATATATATAAAAAGACTGCAAGGAATAGGCTTATATATGAGATATATATATCTTCCATTGGTTCTATTTCTCTGTCGGAATCGTGATAAGGTGTCTGTTAAAAAGATGTTTGCTGTCTTTGAGTTCAATTTGCAACAAGTGACCTGAGAGAAATGCTTGTTCTTTGATTGCTACAAATTTGTTTCATATGTTTGTATTGTAAAGAAAATAACAATTTTTTTTTTTACAGGGCAGGTCATTGTTTCAAAACAAAGCAGGCTACCAGGAAAGGATAAGGGCTATTAAATTATACTTTTTCCAGTTTCTTTTATTACTGGGAAGCCAGGAAAACACCTCTGATTTATTGGCAAAATCCTTTTAAAACATCTTAAAATTATGCCTCAATTCCCTGAGGAAATAGACTTCTTCTTTCTTATGGAGACCTTCTTAATTTCAAAAACACCAGAAAACTCCATGTCTATAGTCACTTAAAATGGTACTATTTTTTTTAAAGTTGCATAAAAGTATGAAAGACTCCTTCTGCTTGCTTCAATCACTCACTACTAACCACTGTTTTCTATGAATTCTTTTAAAACTTTAGTACGCTGGGGTGCCTGGGTGGCTCACTCAGTTGGGTGTCCGACTTTGGCTCAGGTCATGATCTTGCAGTCCGTGAGTTCGAGCCCAGCATCAGGCTCTGGGCTGACAGCTCAGAGCCTAGAGTCTGCTTTGGATTCTGTGTCTCCCTCTCTCTCTGCCCCTCCCCCACTCGTGCTCTGTCTAGATGTCTCTCTCTTAAAAATAAACATTAAAAAAAATAAGAAAAATAAAATTTTAATATGCTTACACACACACACTTTTAAATAAAATCCTTAAATAAATAAACTACAAACACCTAACATCATTATCATGGATAACTTTGAACATATGTCAGTATGTATCTGATTCTTTCAAAGTTATGATTAACTACTTCCACTTTAATAGACTCAACCTCTTCTATTCATCTTTATATCACTGATCCCAACCCCAGTACCCACCACATAGTAAGCCCACAATAAATACCTGTTTTTTTTTTTTTATTTTTTAAATTTTTTTTTTCAACGTTTTATTTATTTTTGGGACAGAGAGAGACAGAGCATGAACGGGGGAGGGGCAGAGAGAGAGGGAGACACAGAATCGGAAACAGGCTCCAGGCTCTGAGCCATCAGCCCAGAGCCTGACGCGGGGCTCGAACTCCCGGACCGCGAGATCGTGACCTGGCTGAAGTCGGACGCCTAACCGACTGCGCCACCCAGGCGCCCCAATAAACACCTGTTTTACTAAATTCAGAGGAACAGACATATTTCCTGAAAGCAGTGATTTTGTGCTGGGTAGGATAAAAACTGAACAAACAAGTTGCATCTAAAACTGCCCAATGTTGTTGGAAAACTACTTCAACTCAACTCTTCCACCATGAGTATGGCCCCAACTTCACAAAAGTATTATAGAAATCAACTAACTCTGTCTCAAAGGATTAAAAAAAAAATTCTTTTTTTCATTATTATTGAAACATAACTTCCCCTTGAACCCAAAACAGTAGTAAATAATAATTTAGCATGGTAAGAAAACAAGAATTGAGTTATGAATACTTTGTATAGCAAATTCTGGAATGACAGTGAGGAAAATTTGTTTGAACTTACTTTTATGTGTTGCCTTTTTTGCATAAAACTAATGTCCTTTATTTCTACCTCAAAAAGCAAGTTAAGAAGAACAGTTAGATGTTTCTTTGAAAAGAAAGTGTTTCTACTAATTTAGCCTGTTTCTTCATTTCCCTGGGCTAAGATCCTTTGAAGCAGTGCTTCTAACCTCCTCTGCCCATTGGACCACCTGAAGGGTCTTAAAACATATTTATGTCTGGCTCCACACCCAGAGATTCTGATTTACTTGAGCCAGGGCACGCTCTGAGCATTGGGCACTTTTGAAGGTCTGTAGATGGCTCCATGTACAGCCAAGGTTAAGAAGCACTGCTTTCCAAAAGGAGAGCCCGCAGTGGTGCTACCACCCTTGCATGACTGCCTACTGTATCACTGCGGTGGATAGAGGTTCAGAGTGAGAGGACACACAGAGAGAGCATGAGGGAGCGGAAAACTAAATCTGCATCACACGCTGGGGAGCAGGTTGAAGCAAGCAGGGACACTCAAGACACTGCTTCCTAGCAAACCTGGCCTCTGGCTCTCAAATCCATGAAACTGACTGAAACTGAGGAAAATCCTCTCCCTCCCTCCTCATTCCTCCCTCCCTCTCCCTCTCTCTCTTTAATGAAAATGAGGAATTACTTTTGTCTTAGTTTGAGCTGCTATAAACAAGATACCATAGACCGGGTGGCTTAAAGAACAAAATTTCTCACAATTCTGGAGTCTAGGAAGTGTGAGATCAAGGTGACAGCAGATTCAGTGTCTAGTGAGGGCCCTCTTCCTTGTTTGCTGAGAGCCACCTTCTCATTCTATCCTCACATGACTGAGGGGGCTCTGGTTTCTTTCTTATAAAAAAGAAAGACTGGGGAGCCTGGGTGGCTCAGTCGATTAAGCATCTGACTTCAGATCAGGTCATGATCTCACTGTCCATGAGTTCAAGCCCCAAGCTCTGTCTCTCTCTCTCCCTCAAAAATAAATAAACATTAAGTTTTTTAAATTAATTTTTATTTTTGAGAGACAGAGCATGAGTGGGGGCGGGGCAGAGAGAGAGAGAGAGAGAGAGGGAGACACAGAATCCGAAGCAGGTTCTGGGCTCTGAGCCACCAGCACAGAGCCCAAAGTGGGGCTCAAACCCACGAACCATGAGATCATGACCTGAGCCAAAGTTGGAAGCTCAACCAACTGAGCCACCCAGAAGCCTCAACGTTAAAAAATTTTTTTTAATTAAAATAAAAATGACACACCAATCTCATCATGAAGGCCCCACCCTCAAGACCTTATCCAAACCTAACTACCTTCCAAAGAGCCTACCTCCTAATACCATCATTACATTGAGGGTTAGAGCTTCAACACAGGAATTTGGGGGAAAGGAAGACACAAACATGCAGTCCATACCGGTCATAATCTATGAATTAGAGATATGGGTATTGTGACAGTTCTAGAGGTATGCCATTCAGATCTTCCTTCAAGATAGAACTTGTAAGAGTTGTCGTTACCTGATTCCCACCAGTTAACTTTGGGATCTAAAACACTGGTCATGCTGAGACTACACTCTTCCGGGGCTGCCTACAGCTGATGACGCAGTAGGGTGCTGAAGCCAGCCCGCAGCAGGACTCTTCTAATGGGTAACCTTTGTTCTGGGACTCTCTGGGATTTTGTCAGAGCTGCACTAAAGTCTAAGGATTACTAACTAAACCTCCTTCCTCTCTCCTCTTCCTCTCAGACAGTATCATTTTCTCTGCTTACTCCTAGGAGCTCCCTCACCCCTTTACCTTTCACAGGCATTTACCCTAATAAATTTCTTGCACTCGTAATTCTTTCTTGACATTGATTCTCAGAGGACCCAAACTGATATGAAACAGGACCTCAAAGATCATGTAGGCTTATATCAATTACTTCTTAGCTCAGAAATCTGACATTCAAATGATTTGCTGAATGCCACATAGCTCCAGAACAAGTGATGGGTTTTACAATCCACTAATGCTTTTCCTACCAAAATAGGAAAGATTCACAATAAAGGTGACTTCATCAGAAAATTAAAAATTAAAAATAATAAAAGCAGAACTGCAACAATTTATACTGGATAAGAACACTGATCCTCGCCAATCCTTGTTTTCTGTGTCATTAATTTTAGCCATTCTGACAGGTGTGAAGTGGTATCTGATCGTGGTTTTTTATTTGTATTTCCCTGATGATGAGTGATGTTGAGTAGATACTTTAATCTTAATAAATTGCTGGTGTCTTGTACTACTAAAGGTAAAGATATCTAGATTATGTTGATTTAAATGTTAAAATCTTAAATACAGATGGGCACTTGAGCCAGAGTGTTTCTGATTTTTAGAGAGATTTTTATCAGAGATTCTGTCATGTCACCTGTATACCTCCTTGAGACTATTATATCAGACCTATAAAATATAAGAATTTTTTCCTGATCTTGTCTTTGATAAAGTGAGGATTATACACTAATTCTGTTTTGCAGTTAACTTTCACTTAAAGCTGTATCATGGACATCTTCATTTTTAATGCCTACATATCTCATTTTTAATGACTGCCTAGTATTCCTTTGTATAAATGAACAAAATATATTTAATCAATCTTCTGTTGTGATTATTTAGGTTGTTTCCTGCTATTCACTATTAAAACAATTCTTCAATTAATATCCCTGAAAATGTGTATAATTAGAGGGACAGGATTTGATTCCATGTAGCATGCAAGAATTTTTGTGACTGTCCCCTGTCAATGATACAAGCAACCCTGACTGATAGACAGGGAACCTACCCCTTCTCTTATTTATGTTTAGAAGGCAATACTTAGCATATCCTGAGAATTTCACATTTAGTCTCTTATTTATCCTCACAAAAACTATACATAGCTAACTAAATACTCTTCTTATTTTTTAAAGTCTTATATTTTCTAATTATGAAATTATATACATTTATTGAAACTTTACAAAATGTAGAAATCCATAAACATGAACACCTATAATTTCACTGCTCAGAGAAAACTTGACAGTATTTCAATTAATCTCCTTCATATCTTCTTTCTGTGCAGTTATTTTACATAGTTGAAACTCAGTTTTATACAACTCTGTCCTATTTTTAAGATTATAACAATACTTCCTGTTGCTCCTCTTAATATCCATCTTTTAATACTGTGCAATATTCCACTGTTTCTGTACTATATGTTATTGATCTTTTAGTTTGCTTCCATTATTTCCTACAACTTATTTGCTATGAAGGATATCTCTGACGTACAGAGATTTCTCTATTTTATATTACTTATTTAGGGGAAAACCCTAGAAGTGAAACTGGGGGATCAAAGCTTTTAATATATTGCCAAACTGAAGGTTTTATTAGTCATTCATTGAATTGTTCCAACCAAGCCTTCAGATATTCAACCAGGAAGGAGCATGTCTTAAACTACAGTTTTAGCACTTCCTATACCCCTCTAGCTTCATGGTGTTAACATCAGCCATTTACTACATATTTTTTCTTCTTTTTATCAGAAAAATATGCCTTAATATAGGAATATATGAATAAACATAGTACATTATGAGCTTTGCTATAACAGCTTTGCTATAACAATTTATTTATTTGAGAGAGCCCACATGCATGCATGCACATGGCAAGCAGGGAAGGGGCAGAGAGGACAGAGAGAATCCCAAGAAGGCTCTGCACTGTTAGTACAGCCCCAACGCAGAGCTCGATCTCATGAGCCATGAGATCATGACCTGCACCGAAATCAAGTGTTGGAGCTTAATTGACTGAGCCACCCAGGTACCCCCCCCTTTTAAGTTTATTTATTTTGAGAGAGAGAGAGAGAGAGAGAGAGAGAGAGAAAGGGAATGAACGGGAGAGAGACAAATACAGGGAGAGAGAATCCCAAGCAGGCTCCGCACTCTTGGTTCAGAGCCCAACGTGGCCCTTGATCCCATAACTGGGAGATCATGACCTAAGAAGAAATCAAGAGTCAGACACTTAACCGACTGAACCACCTAGGCACCCCACTAGTGGCTTATTAAATCATAAAGAAATAGAATTTAAATGGATGTGTGCAAATTCCCAATATATAAAAAATCATAAAGGATCCTTAGAACTCAGATGTGATAGTTTTTGAGGGAAAAAATTCCTTCGTGTATTGCAAACTTCTAGAGTTTCTACCTATAGATAGTATGGGCTAAAAATCTAGATAGCTTTGGTAAAGATTTATAAGACCATGAATGAGTACTGCAGTTTTCAAAGTAGAATGCCTCAGAGATATATACAATTAATCTTGTGGGTAAAAATTCTGGAAAGTAACCAAGAGTTGTTTTGTGGTACCACTGTGAAAGAGCAGTGAATGAGATGGAAATTGCTGACATTTATCCTGGCAGCCTTTTCTTTCCAACAAAATTTAATAATACTGTTGCCTTGACACCTCTTCCAGCACCATACTCCCAGTTTCTCCCTCTGTTCCCAGAAATCAACATTTGTTTTACACTTGCTTACACAGAATTAACTGCTGGGATGGGCCCATCTTAGACTCACTGAAATCATATTTTCTTTGTCTTTAGAGGAGACTGCAAGGCCAACCACTTAGTGGCTTTGGGTCGGCCTCAGAATCGATCTGGATAATCAGTTTGGTATAACATGTCAGGGAAGATATGAATTCCTAAGAACCGTTCAAAATTAAAAACAAAAATCCTCACACACACCCCCCCACACACATAAAACTTTTGTAGGTGTTGGCTTTACTACTGAAAAGCTTAGCCTTTTTTTTTTTAAACTACCATTTTAAATTCTGTCAGCACAATTTATGTATCAAAAAGATAGGACTTTATATATCTGTATTTTAGCTAGATACTGAGAAAGTAATTACTACTTCTAGGCAAGTTATAATCATTTATAATTCTTAGTGCTGTACAAATCTGCCTAAGGTGAAAGTCAGTATGCTGAATCTGAAAGTGTAATGAGAGTATAATTTTCCATTTTACATCAAATACAACTAATGCTTACACTGTTGGGGGCTGCAAGTTCATAGTGATATAAAATATAGAGTGCACGACATTTATTTTATCAGTTTGAGCACCTTCAGAGTGAGCAAATTTCCATTTGTGTTCAGGTTTGGAGAAACAATTAAAATGAGAATCATACTTTTAAGTGTCATATAGGCATCCAATAAGAAATATTTCATAAAACTGATATAATAGCTTTAAATTGAAGGATCTACTAGAGTGAATCTCAGAAAAATTCTTAAAAACCTTTCTTGAAGTGCTTGGGTGGATCAGGCAGTTGAGCATTCGACTCTTGATTTCAGCTCAGGTCATGATCCCATGGTCTGGGACCAAACCCCACATTGGGCTCTATACTGATGATGCTAGGGAGTCTCTCTCTACCTCTCTCTCTGCCCCTCCCCCGCTAGAGCTCATGCTCTCTCTCAAAGTTAAAAAAAAACAAAAACAAATTTTTATACTTCACCTCATGGCAAGTAGAAGTCTACAGACACAAAAAAGAATCATGGATGTATATTTTATAAATAAAAACCATTAATAGTTTCTATTTGTTCCCCAATAAGAACTACATTTCTACTTTGTAGAAGAGTCTCAGAAATAAAATCAGTGGAAAAACAAACAAAAAACACCTTAGTTTTTCCTAGAAAAAAAATCTTAGATAAGAAATTTAAATAATTTTAGTAGTTTATTGCTATGCAAAACAGGCAGATACTCCCCCAATCTAACAATTAAAATCTTAAACAATTAGAAATTTCTTGGTATTTAAAACATAAATCTTAAGGATATAGGTAATGCAAAAAATGTAACAAACCACCCTCCATGGTATATGAACAGTGAAACCAAACGATAAGTTTGTAAAGTATATTATAGCAGGGCACCTGGATGTCTCAATCAGTTAAGCTTCCAACTCTTGATTTTGGCTCAAGTCATCTCACAGTTGTGGGATCAAGCCCCACATCAGGCTCTGTACTGACAGAGTGGAACCTGATTCACTCTCTCCCACTCTGTCTCTCCCCAACTCATGTGCATGCGCAGTCTCAAAAAAAACTTTAGAAAATAGAAATAAAAAAATAAAATACTTGTGAGTACCCCCCCGCCCCACACACACACACTTTTAAGCTTAAAAATTTCAAACTGAGGACTTCTTACACTCAATTTGGGTCCATTTTTTCAGCATGGATTTGAAACATTTCTGACTTTTTCTTGAGTAGCAGAGGTCAGAACTTTAACTCAAAGTATGTATTTCAATTTGTTTGTAACACTTTTCCTAGCGGTCCCTTACATACACATTTGCACTTTTTCCCCATAATGTTGTCAAGTTGTCCACTATCAACTGTCATTGTTCTGCCCTTTTGTATGTCTTCCTGGGATATTCTTACACAGTTTCTTCTAAATTTCAGTATATATGAGAGTTTAGTGTCATTGTGAATTTGGAAGTTTTGTTGAACACAACTTCTTCAGATTATAAGTAAAAATTACCATCCTAAGCTCTGATGTTTGACAAACCATCTTCCATTGTTGGATACTTCTTTACTCAGAGCAATGACTTATAGTTTTGTATAACTTAGGTCTTTATCCCAGTAATTCTATACGTAAGACCACTTTACTATGGAGGCTGGTTCTGATATATTAATTTATGAAAATCTAAATAAATTACATTTAGATTGTCCTTTATTTGTACCACTTATCTGCTAAATCCAATGGCACTGCAAATGGTCAGATCTAAAAGAAATCCAAGAATAGGTTTTATTTTAAAAGTCACAATTATACATTCCTTTTACCTTTATATTTCTGAAAAATTTCAGTATTTTACAAAACGGTATTTGTACAAGTGTAGGAAACACATGTTTATAGGAAGTTTTCTTAGTGTCTATATAAGATACACAAGATCTGAGGTTACTTCTTCCAAAATTATTTTTCATTTTTCCTTACACAAATTTGTAATTCGATGCAGATTAAATGTTCAATAAATGTCACAATTACTGAGCACCTGTTGTAAGCTTCAGCCTAAGTATTGTGTACATTAAAAAACAGTCTAAAAGAGTCTTTAGGAAGATGAGTCATTACAAAATAGAAAGGCTGGATAGTATATGATAGTTTTTTTTTTTTTAAGTTTTTTTTCAACGTTTATTTATTTTTGGGACAGAGAGAGAGCATAAACGGGGGTGGGGGGGGCAGAGAGAGAGAGGGAGACACAGAATCGGAAACAGGCTCCAGGCTCTGAGACATCAGCCCAGAGCCTGATGCGGGGCTCGAACCCACGGACCGGGAGATCGTGACCTGGCTGAAGTCGGACGCTCAACCGACTGCGCCACCCAGGCACCCCTATAGTTTTTAAAATTAGTAGTAAAAGCAATGAGTCCAGGTGGCAGAAATCATGGTAGGACAAAGTTTTTCAAAGAAGTTTTGTGGACATGTAGTGGTGAAAAGTTGATATGCAATGAATTCTTAGCTTTTTTTTTTTTTTAAGTTTACTTATTTATTTTGAGAGAGAGAGTGTGTGCGTGTGAGCAGGGGAGGGGCAGGGAGAGGAGAGAGAGAATCCCAAGCAGGCTCCATGCTGTCAGCACAGAGGCCTACGTGGGGCTCCAACTCACAAACCGTGAGATCATGACCTGAGCCAAAATCAAGAGTCCAACGCTTAACCAACTGAGCCACCCAGGCATTGTGAATTCTTAGTTCTTGATCTTAAACATCAGAATCTAATTTTAGCTAGATAAGAAAGTAATTTTATTCTAAGATTAGGGAGTATCTTACAGAATTGAGAGAAAGGCCAAAAACTAGGATCATAAAATGACAGAAATCAAGGAAAGCGTGGTAGCAGAGATTATAGCTAAGAGAAGCTTCAAAACAGCCTAGTTAGAATTCTATTAGTGCCCCAATCACGGCTGAACACCCTAGAAACCACTGCCACTGCCAACGAATGGTACAACAGCGAATACATTCTAAGCTTTCTGTTACTGTGTCATTCATTCACAACTCAAAACTCTGCCAGGAGCATACAAGTGGTGGCACCAAGGTTTGGGAGAAGTGGTGGCACCAAGCAATCAGTTTGGGAGAAAGAAAATATCTAATCTCTTAGCCTTCTCTAATGTAATGCAGTCTTCCCTCCCACAAACACCTAACAAGGAATCCCGAACACCTAATCCCATACACAATTTCCCATGATTATACTTCTTCAAAACATCATCCCACTTAACAAAACAGTCATCTCTCATTCAACTAAGAATGCACTCTTCCTCACAGAAAGACAATCAAGTCTCAGGTTACTATATTCAGTTCCATATCCAGGACCTCAGGAACGTCCATTCCTCCCCAGTTCTATATTAATCCCATCACAATATTCTGCAATCTATGCACATTAGATCAGCCAATGTCAAAAATCCTATACATAACAATGGAAGAAACAAAAAAGTAAAGCTAAATTTGGTTTAAAAACACACATGCCATAGAAAGGAATATAGGTAGAGGCTATATAGCTCTGTTTTTGAAACTGGTCATGAGACCCTAGATAGTATTCATGACTTAGTTTATCCAATCCCATTCCATGTTCCCTTGACTTTCAGCCAGAATTCTTAATGGGTGTAGGTTTTTTATCCAGTGGGGTGACTAAAACCTTATTCCTGAGGAATTTAAGCCCCTGTGTTAAGACTATTTAAAATATTCTAACTTGAGAGTCTAAGAAGGAAGCAACTCAGAGCCTGTGGGGTTTTGTCCATACTCACTGTGTAGCAGTAACTTGATTTCCCCTTGGTGGATTATCAACCACTACACTCAGTACCTTACCACCCATTTTGACAGTACACAGGGCTTTAAGGTACTTGAAATGGCCAAATGTGGTCTGGTTTCAGTTTCCAATTCAACAACAGCATTGTTGTATATAACCTTTGTGGAAGCATTTTTTTTTTTTAAGTGAACTGAATTGTTTGACCAGAAGTAGTAGTATGTGAGAAACGTTAATAATATACAAGGTCACTGTAGTTAATGACTAGTGTCTGTGACAGACCTTGCCAGCCAGAGGTCCAAATGGGTACTGGCACAGAGACAAGTCCTCTCAGGCTAGTAACTCTCTCATCTTGAGAAACAGCATATTCTATCTGGTCTTTTGGAGAATGAACACCTGATCTTGGAACTCCAGGTAACCTTGATCCTGGCTGTCCATTCTAAACAGGATATTATCTAGACATAATAAATATAAATCAGGGATTCTCAATCTTGGCACTATTGATATTTGGGCCCAAATTACTTTCTATTGTGGGGAGGTGCCCTGAGTATTATAGATGTTTAGCTGCATCTCTGGTTTATCAACTAGTCGCCAGTAGCACTCCACAATTGTGACAATCAAAAATGTCTCTAAATATTTCATTAAATTGTTGTATTTTACCCCTGAGAAGCAAAATTGCCTTCAGATGAGAATCACTGACCTAAGTGAATCCTTTGAGTTCTATCATCCAGAAAAGTGTCCTGAGCCAGTCCTAAAGGTATAAGTAAGTTGTGTGATCACATTCCCAGTATGCTCTTCTGCCATGCTGCCTCTTTTCATTCAATTCACAACTATCACCTCACAAGAACTCCGTATAGATAACTTGATGTTGGAAAAAAATTCAAGCTTGACTTATAGGTGGTTCTGTGTATTATGTTACTACCAGCCACAAAGGAGGTGGTGGGGAGCATTAAATCCCCTGTTCATGGTTGGCAGCAAAGGAGAGGACAGTCAGTCCTCCTAGGGACTTGAGCAGTTCATTTTGTCTCCTTGGCTTGAAGGGATATGGTATGAAATAAGATTATGAATATTCATGGAAAGTGAACTTGGGGTTTGGCTGGATTCTTGGGTGCTTGGAAAAGGATTGGTGCCAACTTAAGAAAGGTTGGAAGGGGTATATAGGTGGATTTCTTAAAATGGACCCAGAATGTGAGCAAGTTTCTGAGCTATGTTAACGCTCAGAGCAAAGCCCTCACTGTGAGAGAGGCCCTGAATAATTAGGTAACAAGATACCCTTTTCTGTAAATGTTACTATCTTGTCAAGCCAGTGCTAAATGGGAGTATTAACAAAGTGCCAAGATAGCAAGGATGGTGTACAAACAGAACTGCACTTTCAGAGGCTTTTCTGGCAACTGCCTCCTCCCCTCCCTCACCTTCTCTACTTTCCCCACTTCCCTTTTGCCTAGAGCACTTCTGGTAACATATCTTGGGCGTCAGCCAGCTCCCTGGTAACCAACTCATTTCATTAGAAGAGGTAATGTTTTAGTTTTGTCCTCATTGATACACAATATGGGTTTTTTGCTTTTTTTGCCCTTGACATTTCTGGCAGCACCACCATTTATGGATTTACTAAATAATTATACATTATCATGAATTCCCACACATTGTTCTGGCCAAGGAACTTATTACACAGGAGACATAAGATAAAGTGCTTGAAGACTTAGTTATGAAGCCAGCTAAAAGACAACACTCCCAATGCAGTGTGTGTTTATATTCAACAACTGATTTTTAATGCTACTTCTCCCATTCCTGTATTAGCTCCAAGAACTAAGAAGCCTCTATTTCACCCAATTATCCTCTAATAAAACATCTGCTTTTTGTTCCTCTGACTCCATACTCTACTGTTTTTATAGATTTTAGTACTTAGGAGTTAGTTGAAAGAAATTAGTTGAAAGTAACTGGAAATTCACACAGCCACATGGTAATTTTGGATTCTTTATGCCACCAGGTAATCTTGAAAAAAAAAAAAAAAGAGGGTTGCCATGTTAGTTGGGGTTTTAACCTTATGATACAGTTGCTTCACAAATAAGAGCAGGGAAGAGTATGAAAGGAAAACTGAAGATTCTCTGAGGGGTATTCTTACGTTGCCAAATATAGTGATAAAAGAAACAAGAGCTTAGACCTGTCTAAATTTGGTCAGTCTCTCAGGGAAGAAACATAGTTGTTCAAGGCAGTAGCCAAAACAAAAATAAAAGAATAGATGCAGAAGAAGTAAAGTCTAAGGCAGTTAAATAAGACAATAACTTCCACCTGTATTTCCTTGCTGTCATATGTAACATGTATTTGAACAAATTTCCCATCTCTTTCTGTTGTCTGTGTTAGTACTAAAACAACTGTTTAATTAGCATGATTTGCATAACATCAATGAGAATGTAGCAAAACTTGAAAAATGAACATAATCCAAAGGCCTTGGCCATGAATACAGTAAACAATAGCTGCACTGTTGGGTACGAGTATTTTTGGAAATTGAAGTATAAAAGGAATGGAATGTGTGTGGAAACTGAATAGCCAAGAGTGAACTGTAGTGAACATTTGTCTTTTTTGATGATTACACATTCACCCATCCCAGAAGAGTTCCAGATGTTACCTTCAATTACAGAAGCCAAAAGAATAGGCACATGACCCAATCTTGGCCAACTGAGCACTCTCTCCAAGGACTCTGAACCCTGAGCTAATCTTGCAAGGAATAAGAAAAATGACAGGAAGGATTCATTATATCATCCTGACCAGGCTGCTCCCACTATCAAGCAGACTCTTTGCTTCCTCTTCCTGTACTTTCCACCACTAGTATGTCCTGGTTCCTGCCCACCAGTTCTGAGAGCCACTGGATATCCTTCCAATAAACTCCCTTTTTCTCAAGGTAGTCAGATGGTTTCTGCTGTTAGCAATATAAGGTCCTGATACAATCAGGAACATGAACAGAAATGGGAAAATGAACAAATACAGAAAACCTCTTAAAATGTTGTTACTAGAAACCTATCTTTCAAAGAACCTACTTTTGAGACTGGATATTTTTATGGGCTGCAGGTTTGTCCCCTCCCTAAATTCATTTGTTGAAACTCTAATCCTCCAAAAAACAGCATTTCTAAATTACCTGCCTATGGGAGGTAATTAGGTCATTAGGGTGGAGGCCCCATGATGAAATTAGTGTAAGAGGAAGACAGCTAGCCCTCTCTCTACCATGTGAGGATACAATGAGAAGACATCCTCTATGAACCAGGAAGAGGGTTTTTCATTGAAATCCAACCTTGCTGGCACGCTTGTTGTGATCACAGAGGCCAAGAGAGATGAAAAACTAGGACTGTCCCAGCTTTGGTTATGTACCTATCCTTAGCCAATCACTCTGCTATGGAAGAAGGATGATTTATATTTGGACCTTATGATGGACTGGAGACAGGAACTTCCCAAGAAAAAGAAGTGCTAGGCCAGCAGAAATAGCACTCCAAAAGAAATATCTTATAGATATATATCTATATGTATTTATATTATATATAAATGTAGTATCTTTAAGATACCTATATATAGAAGATGTACTGTAATATTTTTCCTAGTCATATGACACAAAGATCTGGAAGGACTATCCAAATTTGAGGGAGAGGGCTTTGAAGGGTGGAGAAAAGAAAAACTAATTTTGTTACAACTTAGGAAGAACTGGGAGGGTATGAGGAGGAAGGCAGGGAGTGAAAAGAAATTCATTTCAACAACCACTTTAGAAGGAATACTTTAAGCCATGGGATTTGTATATGTATGTAAGTGTACACACACACACACACACACACACACACACATCTCCCCCCATATTAATGTAAACACTTCAGATAAATTGAAGCACAATTTGTTATTTCCAATGAAACATTTTTGAGTAGTAAAAAAGTGTTAAGACTTTTAGAAATATCAAATCATTTACTCAGTAACAACACTTAGCAGATAACAGGAACATACTGCACATATTCATTTCCCATTTAGCCTGAATAAAGTAGTTTTGCTACACGATGCTTTCCTAAGATAAGTTGTTCCATGGCCAGAGAAAATAGCATTTTAAATGGTCTATCTTTCTACAAATTGGAGCGACTTTCTAAACAGGTATTTAGAAAGGAAGTGGGAACAATTAAGCTTAATTGCTATGAAAACAAAAACTACACCACAATTATAGAACATTTAAATAGGAAAATTATGAAACTATATATAAAAAACTTATACATATATACATTGTATCAAAATACCTTCTTTCTATTTTGGTAACTAAATTTTGAGATTAAAAACAAAGTAGTTCAAGCATTTCTAAATATAAAAATTTCAGATTTATATTTATTAAAAACAAAATAATATCAGTTCTGTTGGAGTAACCATATATACACCAAGACAAATATCGCAACTGGAAACAGAAATAGTGAACAATTCAAATTTCTTAATATTTTAATGGCTTAAGTAACTTACTTTTTTTTCAGTCCTTTTTTGCTAAAATAGGTTTATTTAATTTTAAACTCAGATCAGTGCAGTTTGTCTTTTTTGGTGGGGTTTTTTTGTTGTTTTTTTTTTTGTTTTGCTTTTTTTAAAAGACAAAATACTCATTTAAAATTGTAGGTATTAGGTTTGCACCAACTAAAAAATAACATTTACATTTGTCTAATGTAACAATTTTAAAAACATACAAATTCAGTATGTAGTAGAAAATATGTAAAAAAAAAAAAACCCAAAAACCGCGTAAGGAACTATACCCCATTAAAAAATATAAATGCACCCTTCTACTGATTATATGACTACTGAAAACTAAATATTCTGATTTAAAAGTAGCTTCTATAAAATGTCAAAGTAGTAGGCATTGTTTGCTTTCCTCATTTAATGAATAAATAAGAAGTATTTCCATTTCAGTTAAACAGTACTACTAGTACTTCTTAGCAAAAATGTAGTATTATAGATAGCAAGGTAAGCATTGCCCTGTATTCAAGTTTTTATGTTTGATCTCCATTAAAATGTTTTCTATAATTTATAAGGACAACACATACAAAAGTAAAAAGATGAGGTAAACATCTTACACTTTTAAGAAATTACTTGAAACTTAATACTCAGATATTCTCAATGCCTAAGCTCTAGAATGATGGTTATGAAGGTCCTCCTTTAAAAAACAACAACAAAAGATGGTCCTCCATAATGTCGATGATATGATACATATCTGAACCACATAACGAACAGCAGGTTTCTTGGTCTTCTGAGTAGGCAAATGATGTTCTTCCCTGTGATTACAAAGCAATCATGACTAGGTTTTGCCAAAAATATTGCTTCGGTGTAGGTTTACATGAGGCACCATGCTACAGTAAAAGCAGCTACAATGCCATTCAAAATTGCCATGCTATAGCCCATGTGGAAAGAGTGTCCAGTCAGTTTCCTAGGGGGAAAAAAAAAGAAAAAAGGAAAATGTAATTTGGAATAACAGAAACACCATCAGTTTTCACTGAAAATGCTTACAACGTAAAAATGTTTCCCTAATATTTTACACATTAATACACGTTAAAAAATAATATTAGACATTTGTAGGATTAATAAATAGAGTGACCTTAAATTCTCTGCCAAAACTGTCCTATTTATCAAATACAGTTCTTCAGTGTCATTACTTAGAGCAAAATCTTTTTAATCCCTTATACTTCTTTACTGTGCCTCATAGTCACTGAGTGTATCATAACCTAATTCTAGGTTTAAATCTTGTTACATTACAAACATGCTCTTTCATTAATTAGCACTGTTTCCTTGTTCTCTTGTTTAGAACTAAAAATACATATTATTTCAGGTATCTGTCCTGTTTGTTCCATCTTTGGATTACGTGAAGAAACTCTACTCTTTATAAGCACTAAAAACAGCACTTTCCATATGTGAGTCATAAATCAGATTATGTCTTTTATAGACATTTCAGTTCTCAATAGGTTACTTAATTGAAGTGGCCTTCAATGAGTTCCTAAGTATCAGGAAAGGCACGTCTCATGTTTTACGACTACTCAGTGCCAGCTTGCTTATGTGTACAGATTTCCCCTGACATTTGATTCCTCTATTTCACAGTAATTTTACATTTTCTTTAAGATTTCTTCCATTAACTATTGCAATAATACTCTTTGCTTATCCTCATAAAGATGAGACATGATAAAAAGAATAGAAGCTAATGTCCAATTAGTGTCAGAGGCAGAAGATCTTTTCCTCAGTGGAGCAATCCAAATCGAGGACATATAGGGAGGTGCACTAGCAGGAATAAGAGCCCAAAATCATTAGTAGTAGGAGCTCTGGACTGAGGGTCACCATGTCTATTTCCTCACCTCCTTTCCTAAGAACAGGTCAAAGACAAGAGAGGTACTTGGATCTGAAGTAACATTTGAAGGATTCTAGTCTTACAAGATCTGTGGTAGGGAGCAAAGAAGATAGCTCTTCAAAGAACATCACCTTTGCATTCATCTAAGACTACTGAAGGCCCTGATACTTCCTGATAGCTGTTGTTATTATCATTACACTTTCCACTCAACTTACTCACCTTGGAACTAGTTTAAGATACTTCTCATGGACATTAAGGGTAAATCTACTTAGCTGCACTAACCTACTACATGGTAAAATGAAATAGATATTCTAGATGCTTTACTTCTAAAAAATATTCCTTCAAATACATACTGATTAGTGAACAGAAAGCTAATCATAAAATTAAACTATCAGCATTGTCATTCATTATTTAAAGAATATTAATGACCCATGAACATTTAAATTCATACTAACAAAATGAAGTTAATCATGGAACAGAATTTCAGGAGGTAATTGTTCTCTTTCACTAGTTTTTGACCCTGCACTCCCATAAAAATAGGAAAACCTCTGAAATAGTTTACCAAACTTTAGGAAATTATAAAAACTTACAATGTTGGTATAAATGAATTTTACTGAGCTATACATGCTCGAATGTTCAGTGACCTTTACAGAACAGGCAAAGCAAGGAATTTTAATGGCAATGAAGAAATGCTCCAGAGCAGATTCTCTTTCTACCATCTCAAACGCACCATATCCCTCCCCACTAGAAACAGTAGCAATTGTCACGCATGTACTGCTAGGCAATAGACTTAAAATCTTTGAGTAATCACTTGCTTTAAAACTCCTTTTCAAAATACTCACCATGATTTTCTTCTCTCCGGAAAGAAAGACAACCCCTGCCCGCAGGTTTCCTCTCCTATGACTTACTTGTGAAGTCCTGTAAAAAACTGACGGTATCTTGGTTGCCCTTTGTCAACATCCTTCATCTCTTGTAAAGGGCAAGTTTTGAATTGAAAAATTGGGCCTAAGTATGGTGCCTATTTTATTCAATCTCTCTCTATATACGCATGTTACTTTTAAAATTAAAGTATACACACACACAGTGAAGTGCAAATGCCTGACATGCATACAGATCAATGAATCTTTATCATGTTACACCTTCATGTACCAACCACCCAGATCAAATACAAAACGTTTCCAGTACCACAGAAAGCTTCTTTGTTCCTCTTCCTTCCCCCAAATCCTGAGATAACCGCTATAACCATTTGTTACCATGATGCCTGGTTTCACCTGTTCATCTTACATGCCCTCATATAGTATGTCTTCTTCTGTGTCTGGATTCTTTCCCTTAATATTGTGTCTGTGAGATTCATCCATGTTGTTGTATGTAGCATTAGCATGTGTTCTTTTGTACTGCAGTTTAGTACCCCGCTGTATAAAAATAACAAAATGTATCCATTCTACTACAGAGCATTTGGATTGTTTCCAATATGAGGCTTCTATACATAGGGATACTATGAATATGATGCTACACATCTCTGGTGGGTGTGAGACATCTGCACTCATTTCTCATGGGTATATATCCTAGGAATGGAATTGCTAGGTTATAAGGGAGATGTAAATTTGGCTTTAGTAAAAACATCAAACATTTTCTCAAAGTAGATGACTACTGTACACTTCTACCAGCAATATCTGAGAGTTTCAGTAGCTCCACAGTGCCACCAACATTTAGCATCATCAGTGTTTTACACTTTAGTGGGTCTACAGATTATGTTGTTGAGGTTTGAATATTTATTTTTCTGATGACAAACATACTTACTGCTTATTCAAATATCCTCTTTTTTGAAGTTCCTGTTTATCTTTTTGCTCATTTTTCTATTGGTTTATAAAGTCCTTTGTCAACAATATGTGTCATAAATATCTTCTCCTGTTTATGGCTTATCCTTTCACTCTTTAATAAGATCCACTGATGAACAAGTTCTTACTTTAAATACAGTCCTTTTTTTTTTTTTTTTTAATGACTAGTATTTTTTGTGGCCTTTTCGATAAATCTTTGACTACGGTTATGAAAATAATCCATTTTTAGGGAAGTTGTATTGTTCTCCTTTGACATTTTGGTCTATAATTCAACTCAAATTAACTTTTTATGTGGTATAAGGTAGTGGCAAATGCTCATGTTATACCTTTTGGAAGTCCAATTGTTTCAGCACAATTTATTGAAAAGACCATCTTTTCCCCCCTCATTAAATTCCCATGGTACCTTTGTCCTAAGTCACATAAGCATCTATGTGTGGGTGTTTTTAAGCTTTCTATTCTATTCTTTGGATCTGTTTATTTATCCCTGATGAAATCAACAACTTTCCTATATAGCAGGATTAGTGAACTAAAAAAAAAATATGCTATACACCTAAAACTAATATAACACTGTATGTTAAACTAACTGGAATTAAAATAAAAACTTACAAAGCCAAAAAAATATTTAATGCTAAAATATCCTTATATTGAAGACTACGAAAACTCAGAAGCACAACTAACAATAATGTGCAAGACTCATATGAAGATAAAAATAAAACTTTACTTAAGAAGATCTAAATAAATAAAAGACATCCCGTGTTCATGGAATTGAAAACAACATTTTGAAAATGGCAATACTCCCTAAATTGATCTATAAGGTCAATGCAATTCCTCAATTTTCCTTTCCAACTGCCTTTTTCTGCAGATACGGAACAAGTTGATCCCAAAATTTGTATGGCAATAAGAGACCCCAAATTGTCAAAACAATACTGAAAAAGAACAATGCTGGAGAACTCACACTTCCCAATTTCAAAACTTGTTACAGTAATCAAATGGCATGATACTGGCATAAGGATAAACATATAGACAAATGGAATAGAATTAACAGTCCAGAAATAAACCATAGATCTATAGACAGTTAAATTTCAACAAGGGTATCAAGACCACTTAAGAGGGAAAGAATAGTCTTTTCAACAAATGGTGCTGGGACAAATGGATGCAAAAGAATGAATTTGATCCTTTAACTCATACATTATACAAAAATTACCTCAAAATGGACCAGATCTACATGAAATAATTAAAACTCTTAAGAGGAAGGAAAGGTATAAATTTTTTCAACCTTGAATTATGCAATGGTTTCTTAGATAAGAAACTCAAGAAAAAATAAACTGAACTTCATCATATTAAAACCTTCTCTGCTTCAAAGGACACTATCAAGAAAGTGAAAAGACAATCCAAGGAAAAGAAGAAAATATTTGCAAATCATGTTTTGTTTTTTGAGAGAAAGAGAGCAAGCAAGCAGGGGAGGGGCTGAAGGGAGGGAGAGGGAAAAGGAGAGGGAATCTCAGGCAGGTTCCATGCCCAGCGTGGAGCCCAATGTGGGGCTCAATCTCATGACCATGAGATCATGACCTGAGCCAAAATCAAGAGTCGGATGCTTAACCAACTAATCCACCCAGGTGCCCCTCCCTTGCAAATCATATACCTACTAAGGATCTACTATCTAAGATATAAATAAATTCTTAGGACTCAAAAAAAAAGGGCAAATACTCCAATTTTAAAAAGGGCAAAGCATTTGAATAGACAGTTCTGCAAAGAAGATATACATTGGCCAACAAGCACATGAAAGGATGCTAGACATCATTACTCACTATAGAAATGCAAATCAAAACCACAATGAGTGAATACTTCATACCCACAAAGATGGTTATAACACAAAAAAAGAAAAGAAAGAAAACAACAAGTATTGGTGAGGATGGAGAAGTCAGAAATTTGACTCATTGCTGGTACAAACATAAAATGATATAGCTACTATACAAGAGTTTGATAGTTCTTCAAAGAGTTGAGTTACTATATGATCCAGCAATTCCATTCCAGGTGTATACTCAAGAACTGAAAACATGTTTTTACACAAAAACGTGCACTTGAAAGTTCACAGAAGCATTATTCATAAGAGCTAAAAAGTAGAAGCTAAGCAAATGTCCATCAACTGATAAAATGTGGCATATTCATACAATGGAATATAATACAGCCATAAAAAGGAAAGTACTGATACATGCTATAGCATGGATGAACTTTAAAACCAGTATGCTAAGTAAAAGAAGTCAGACATTAAAGACCACATTCTAGGACTTGTATGATTCTATTCACATGAAATGCCCAGATAGACAAATCTACAAAACAAAAACTAGCCTAGGAGTTTCCAGGGTCTGGAGGAGGGGATAATAGAAAAGTAACTGATCATAAGTATGGGGTTTTCATTTTGGAGTGATGGAAATATTCTGGAATTGGAGAGTGATAATGATTGTATAAGATAGAGAATATACTAAACATCACTGAGTTACACACTTTAAAATGGTGAGTTTTATGTTATGTGAATCACACTGCAATTAAAAATAAAACTTTATGGGGCACTTGGGTGGCTCAGTTGGTTAAGCATCCGACTTCTGCTCAGGTCATGATCTCACAGTTCGTGAATTTGAGTCCCACGTCAGGCTCTGTGCTGACAGCTCAGAGCCTGGAGCATGCTTTGGATTCTGTATCTCCCTCTCTTTCTCTACAGCCCCCCCCCCTCCTTGCTCATGCTCTCTCTCTGTCTTTCAAAAATAAATAAACATTAAAAAAATTAAAAAAAAATAAAACTTTATTCAAAGACATTAAAAGAGTATCTGAGTGAAGAGAAATATCTACCATAATCTAGGAATACTCAATACTGTAAAGATATCAATTACTTTGAAAAGAAACCATGAATTCAATGCAATCTCAGTAGTAGCTCAACGAAATTACTTTGGTGGGAAACTGACACTTTGATACTAAGCTCACCTGACACAGTAAATGTGCAAAAGGAGCAAAGAAAAATTCCGAGAAATCAGAAAAGTTGTAACATAAAAACAAAGTAGTTTAAAAAAAGAAGGAAACAGAATCAGAAATAAAAAGACACCGGAAAAGACTTCAGCATCCCAAACCAGATCTGTTTGTAAGAGTAAGTATACAGGGGCTGGGGGAAGAGGTGACTAAATATATGCATGGAGATTTTGCATTTTACCAATAGGCATTTTTAAGAACTTAGATGGAACAAAACTGACAATTATTTCAAGTTCCTTCTTGCTTATTCCTAATCATGGATTTTCATTTACCAGTGTAGAGAAATCAAGACTTAGTTTATTATCACTTTAAAAGAGCTGTCATTATATTTACATTTACATGGAATAAAAAGAATTGGTGATTTTAGGCAGTTTCCTTTCAGTTCTTTGGTTTTATTGTGTAATTCCCACAAGTTTTCTGAATATTAAGAAAAAAATAATAAGACTAATGTCATGTTTTTCGATTAAAAGGGGGAAATGCCTGCAATTCCAGTGTTTGTAGGTTCTCGATAGGCTCACTCTCAGTGTGAGGCTCAAGCAGTACTTGAAGTCTATGACAAATTCTTAATTTTAATTTGCCTGGATATGTAAGACAAGGCACTTACTGGTCTTGAGCAGAATAAAAATAAAAACCCTACTGGTCCAAAGCATCTATTATGTGCTGTTTCATTCAGTTTTATCATGAAGTCTACTAAGGATCCCAAAATGTTTTTTACTGTTCTAAGCCATTCATGACCTTTTATTTTCATAATCTGAAGCAATCACACACTGGTAGGCAAATAGTAATAAAACATAGGGGTGGGGGCGGGGGCCTTGAGAAGGTTGGGTAGAGTATATACAATTTTTGCTCATTAGTTCTTCTATGATTTCATGAAGAGAAAGGTAAGGAAAAGAAAAAGATCACATTTCAGAAGAATGATAAGCCTGATGAAGGGTAGCACTTTCCGGGGGCACCCAGCTGACCCAGTAGCTGGAATAGGTGACTCTTGATCTCAGGGATGTGAGTTCGAGCCCCACACTGGGTGTAGAGATTACTTAAAAATTAAAAAAAAATTTTAGGAAGGGGTAGCCCTTTCCTCTATTGTGTATTTTAGAACAATAAGGCATAATAACTATGGTTTTAAAATCCTATATAATAAAGTATATTATGGGAAACTTGATCAGATATAAAATAAAAAAGTTTCTATCCAGAATAAGTAAAACGTCAGCATTAGTTAATATTAATACTGTCAAACCCATAAAAGTGGGTGTCAAGCTGATTTGATTTTGTCATGCCATATGGATTTCTAATTTGGACGATACTATTCAGGTGGAAAACACACATAAACCCACACTACACACACAGAAAACAAATCCTATCGTCTCACAGTACGATATAATGGAAATGTCTAACTCTGAAAACCTTCCATTTTATTTCAGTATTCACAAGGTCTCTGTAATAGGCTGAAAGAACTTTTGAAAACGACAGGACTGCTTTTTAGAGATCTGCTACAATTATTATTTCAATTATGAATGTGAAAATGAATGCAAGGTGAAATTCCTTCCAAGCTACTCATATTCTCTCATATACCTAAACATACTATACCAGATTAATTTTCCTAAAATACCCTCTTGTTCAAAATGCTTTTGTGTCAACTGTATATAAAATATTTGAGTAGAGCAAACAATACAGTTAACAAGGTCAAGTTTTCTTAACAATGTAAATTTTGACCCAAGCTTTTAGTGTGGCAATGGACCAACAGACAAAAGAGGTACCACTGTAAAGGACAAAGGACAGAACCAGGAGAAGTGAACTCACACTTAAGATTTCCTATTTATCAGGTGAAGGGCTGGACCAGATTAACTTAAGGTCCCTTCCAGTTCTAAATTTCTGTAACTATTAAAAGTAGCAGGGACAAGGTAAAAATACTTGAAAGAGATTACATAGGTTTTTGTTCTACCTATTAAAATAGGTTAGTGATCAACATTACCTGTACTTCAACTAAAACAATGTAGGGAGTAGAACTACATAAACATTTTAATTCCAAAGAGTCAATCAAGGAGACCCAAAATATAATGAGAATTAACAGATGACATCTCTAACATAAGAATTCAAAATAATTTTAAAATTTAAAAATAAGTAGAAAACAGAACTTATTGACAAAACCAGAATGTTTCTTACAGGAAATGTTAGAATTACTACATGTGCTAAAAGGCAGCCAACAGAATGAGAGAAGATATTTGCAAACAACATATCCATAAAGGGTTAGTATCCAAAATCTATAAAGAACTTATCAAACTCAACATCCCCAAAACAAATAATACAGTGAAGAAATGGGAAAAACATATGAATAGACACTTCTCCAAAGAAGACATCCAGATGGCCAACTGACACATGAAAAAATACCCAACCTCACTCATCGTCAGAGAAATACAAATCATAACCACAATGAAATACCACCTCACACCTGTGAGAATGACTAATATTAACAACTCAGGCAACAACAGATGTTGGCGAGAATACGGAGAAAGAGGATCTCTTTTGCATTCTTGGTGGGAATGCAAGCTGGTGCAGCCACTCTGGAAAACAGTATGGAGGTTCCTCAAAAAACTAAAAATAGAACTACCCTACGACCCATCAATTGCACTACTAGGTATTTATCCAAGGGATTCAGGTGTGCTGTCTCGAAGGGGCACATGCACCCCAATGTTTATAGCAGCACTATCAACACTAGCCAAAGCATGGAAAGAGCCCAAATGTCTATCAACGGATGAATGGATAAAGAAGATGTGGTATACACACACACACACACACACACACACACACACTGGAATATTACTCGACAACCAAAAAAGAATGAAATCTTCCATTTGCAACTACGTGGATGGAACTAGAGGGTATTATGCTAAGCAAAATTAGTCAGAGAAAGACCAAAATCATATGACTTCATTCATATGAGGACACAGAACAGATGAACACAAGGGAAGGGAAGAAAAAATAATATAAAAATAGGGAAGGGGACAAAATATAAGAGACTCTTAAATATGGAGAACAAATAGAGGGTTACTGGAGGGGTTGTGGGAGTGGGGATGGGCTAAATGGGTAAAGGGCATTAAAGAATCTACTCCTGAAATCACTGTTGCACTATATGCTAACTAACTTGGATGTAAATTAAAAAAAAAAAAAAGGTTACTAAATGTGTATTGTGTTGGGATAAAGTTCTACTGCAACAAATTTCTAAAATCAAAATGGAAATGAGAAATATTATTCAGTAATAATAAAAGATATTAGAAAAATATGGTTATAAAGGTAAGTTCATTATAATGGAACTATTTCCATATCCTAAAAGATTAAATATAAAAAAGATACTATTTGGTTCTGGTTCTAAAGAATTCCTCTCCAATAATAAAGAATCCTGCAACAACGTACTTACTTGGTTCCTGTTAATGTTTAAGTATTGGAGCTCTGTACTTAGATGCATTTGAATGCCAGCTGGGTCATTTAGAAGGGGTATGAAGGTAGAAAAATTGACCTAACACTCAATTCTCCAAAATGGAAACAAAAATAGAATCTTCCCTTATACAGCTAAGAATCAGTTGTCTGGCACATAGCAAATAATCAATAAATGTTAGCCACTATAGAGTAAAGAAAGCTAGCTGCAGATGAGATTTTAAAAAATTCTTTACATTCCATTTCATTCTCTCTTCTTTTAAGCAAAACACCTACAACTAGACCCATCCCAAAGCCAAAACAAAGAAACAAAAAATAAGATTATACAAACAGACCCAGGAGGTAGATAAGAAAGAAACTGAAGAATTATGGGCTTGTATATGTATATGTGCATTTCTGCTTGGTATTATCCTCTTCCTACAAATTCATAATCACTTTCCTTTATAATTCACTAGAGAACTTAGACTTCCAATATTTATATCCAGATTTTGTAGTCTGGAAATGTACTTTCTAGCAGTATATTTATATTGGCATTTAATAGTAACTTATAGAATGAATAAAGTATATAAGAATTATATTTTAATTATTTACATTTTATAGGAATGGAATACATGTAAAACTTAAGATTCAAATGAACTCAATGATTCTAGCAATTAAAGGAAACCACAAATTCAGGTACTGAATAAGCCATTGCCAAAATTTCAAATAAATTGCCTTTGTTCATTTAAGAGACCAAGAGATTCAAAGTAGGTCTATTTTATTTTTTAATTTTTATTTATTTATTTATTTATTTTTGAGAGAGTGAGCGAGCAAGCTGGGTAGGGGTAGAGAAACAGGGAGACACAGAATCTGAAGCAGGCTCCAGGCTGCAAGCTGTCAGCACAGAGCCTGACCCGGGGCTCAAACTCACGAACCGTGAGATCGTTGGACACTTGACCAACTGAGCCACCCAGGTGCTCCAAGCAGGTCTTTTTTCTTGTTTTATGTTATTGATTGTTTTTACTCCAGTGTTGGTTGACTCTGAACTAAATCTCTGTACTACACACCAGACTACTCTCTCTTGAAGTCTTCACGCCTATATCATATCACATCCTATATCATAAATTCCAATATTTATTTTCCCTCATATATATTTCCACATTTAAGAAACACTTCTACAGGGGCGCCTGGGTGACTCAGTCGGTTAAGTATTCAACTTCAGCTCTGGTCATGAACTCACAGTTAGTGAGTTCAAACCCTGCCTCAGGCTCTGTGCTGACAGCTCAAAACTTGGAGCCTGCTTCAGATTCTGTGTCTCCCTCTCTCTCTCTGTTCCTCCCCCACTTGCACTCTTTCTCTCTCTCAAAAATAAAGATCAAAAAAAAATTTTTTAAAGACACACTTTTATGACACAACTCCTCCCATATGAAACAGTAACTTCATTGCTGACTGATTTTGATCTAAGCAGAAAGCTCTCTGTGCTTGCCAGAATACGAAGTTATTATCAAGCGCCTACAATAAGAACCAACTGAGGGCATGTGAGCGGCTCAGTCGGATAAGTGCCCAACACCTAATTTTGGCTCAGGTCATGATCTCTCAATTTGTGAGTTCAAGCTTCAGTGTCGGGTTCCATACTGACAGTGCAGAGATCGCTTGGGATTCTCTTTCTCTCTCAAAATAAATAAATAAACTGAGAAAAAAAAAAGAACCAACTGGCTATTTGTTTCTGTGTCTGGCTCAGTTGGAGACAGGATGAGCTAGTTGGTACTATTCCCCTTTCACATATCTGAGCCTTTTATTTTTCATTCTATTCCTAGAAAAGAAATCTCCAATTCCCGAAGAATTTTAAGCTATGTGAGCTTTGGGTGGAATAACTGTCAGTTCTTTATCTGGAATCAAAAGTTCTTAGCCAAACCCAAAATCTGAAAGAAACTAAGCAACCAACATTTCAATTACTTGCAAAGCATTTCCTTTTATGTTTCTTTCAGAAACACAAAATGATACAACTTCTTTTGTACTCTTTGTCCTAAGAATTACTTATTAGAAATTGCTGGAGAATAAAACTGTGTGTATTCCAACTAACTTTACCAATGGTATTTAGGACATAAGTGTTAGAATTTCAAAAAGACCGCTTCCTTCCCTTAGCAAATGCTCTCATTAAGGAAAACACAACATACATTCACCCCTTACTTTATAAAGTTCTTTATTTTATAATTTTCTCAATTCTCTATTCTTTTACTTCAACAAAAATTACATAATGAATTATGTGTATCAGGTGTTACATATGGGAGATAGAGAAACTAGCAAGAATCAGTACTTCCCTCAGTATTGCCCTCAAACGCCAGAGCCTAATGACACAGTGTCCTCAGTATTAAAAGTTTTACAGACATTACTGAACAGAAAGGAACCATCAGCTTGTAGCAGGGGAGAGATTTTCAAGAAGGGTTAATGCCTGATCTAAAACTGAGTATGAGGAAATTGAGAGTTCTTTTTTAAAAAAAAGGTTTATTTATTTTGAGAGAGAGAAAGAGTGCATGCATGAGCTGGGAGGAGAGGCAGAGGAGAGAGAAAATCAAGCAAGCTCTGAGCTGTCAGTGTAGAGCCCAATGCACAGGGCTCGATCCCACAAACTATGAGATCATGACCTGAGCTGAAATCAAGAATCGGATGCATAACCCACTGAGCCACCCAGGCACCCCAAGGAGGTTAAGAAGTCTAAAGAAATAGCAACATATATCGAAATAAGAGACAATGGACAGTGCAGGAGATGGTTAATGGTTTGGTATGGTTAGGCTGAAGGACCTGGAAAGTCAACTCTCTTTCAAGTGGAATTTAACCATGGCTCTACTACTTTATAAAACTACTTTAACCTACCTGAAAATCTAATTCTTCATCTTGAAAATGAGAATAACAGTTCCTCTCCTTAGTGTTTCTGTGAAGACTGAGATACTATTAATAATACTTGTTGCAGTGCCTAGCATTTATTGAGCACACACACAATAAATGCCAGCCTTTATTTTGTGCCCTTGACTGGTGGGAGTTACTAAGAGAAGGAAGAGCTGAAGGCAATGCCAGGTTTCTCACTTGAGTTACTGGCTAGATAAAATATTCACCATGATATGGAACCCAAGAAAAGAAACAGGATGGTGGGCAGTGGAAAATAATGAAGGCAGTTTTAGATACACTGTAGTGAAAACACCTGCAGGACACTGAGGTAAAAATTCCCAGCAAGCAATAAGAAATACAAATAAAAACCAAAGGGGAGGTTTCCCAGGAAAAGAGGCTCAAGATGGGCCAGATAGACTAGGAAGTCTTCAGCCAATTAGTAGTAGCTGAAAAAAAAGTGATTCCATAAGTGAGTAGCAGTGATCAGAAAGCTGGAAAGAAAAATAGGAGGTAGTGGTGTCACAGAAATTAACAAAGAAAAGCATTCTGAAGAGCAATCATAAGCCATTTCAAATAATGGATTGAAAAATGAACATTAAAGTTTATAATCAGGAGGACTGCAGTCAATTCAAGGAGAAAAAAATTTAGGATAGGGGTGCCTACAAGACACCTGTGGTAGCAACTGCAGTCACTGCGGATATAGGGCTTACCTCTTCTCTAGTTTCCCAAGACGCCTAGATGTGGAGAAGAAAACTGGACATGAGGATTTTTTTTTCTCTAACATAGGAGACACTTGAATGTTTTAGAAATACTCTAAGAAGATTAGATACAAGAGAAAGGCTGAAGTATATGAAAAATGGACATGCAGGGGTGGACAGGGCATGAGATCTAGAGAAAGGAAGTAAAATTAAGTTTGGGTAGGAGGAAGAACACTCCATTTGCTGAGAATGGGTGGGATAATAGTAATGTATGTAAAGTAAGTTTGTAATCATGAGAGGGGAATGAAAGAAGCAGGAAGCTCACTCATAATGAACTTTTGGTGACTTGACATGGAATCCACTGAAGAGTGTGATGTGATACAGATTTGGAATAACCACGGCAGGGGTGGGGGGTAGAAAATGGATGTATGGATGGATGGATAGATAGTGCTAGCTGAGATTCTAGTTCAGACTATGAGGGCTGTTAACTCTAGTTACTCAGATCTTAGTTTGGATGACTCAACTATGCCTCATTATCCTCTTCATATGGAACACCACAGGCCTTGGCCTATTTTAGAATGAATTTGAGGTCTTCTGCTATTTTAACATTTCACTAGCTTTGCTCCGGGCTCTCTCTCCTACTTGAGCTTTCTTTTGACCTCTACAACTTTGCAATTTTATAGAACAGGCACTTCAAACTTTTTCCTTTACACATGACCTGGTAAAAGGAAGCTAGTTTTTCCTACAGTTCATAACAACTGAAAATACAAAATCTTATTTACTTTGGGGTTCCTTTTTTAAGTTTGAATTAAAATTATTTTCCTTGCCACTAAATTATGTCTCCTACTCCATTCTTAACCCCGAAACACATTTCCCAGGCTTGGCAAGGAAGTCACTTTGGATTCACGATATAAAAGGAGAAGTGAAATAAACACAATGGGCTTTACAGTCATTTTATTTTTTTTTTAATAATTTTAAATAACCTCATGGTAAACTTTCCTGCAAATAGGTAGCCTTTAGTTCAACTTTCATTGCTACTTTAGTGTCATTATTCATTCATTAAAACTCAGATATACAGTAAGAGTTAATAAGTTTATCAATTAGGTATAAAGTAGTTCTTTGTGTTCCAAAATTGAGATCTAATTTTTAGAAATGGGTGTCATATCCTTAAGGCTATTAAACTAACCAATTAGAATGGAACTATGTGAATAGACAAGCCTACCCCACCTAATATATATACTTTTTATGCCCAAATTATAAATCTTTTGTAAGCACTACCTGATTTCAGACCATATGATCCACAAAGCTAAAAATGGCCCCTGACAGAAAGTGCGCTGACTTGTCTTAAAAGTCTAATCCATATTCAAAGTGTAGTCCACAGACCAGCAATATATAAGCAATGCCTGTGAATTTCTTAGAAACTCAGAATTTCAGATCCCACCCCAGACATAATGAATCAAAATCTCGATTTTCAGCGAGATCTTCTGGTGATTCTAAAAGCTTCAAAGTAAATACTGATGGTCTCTATTTGGAAATCTATAAATTAGCAAGGAGATTTCTAACCAGACCTTCAGAAGTCTATCCCGATTACTTTCTATACCAAAAGTTCAAATTTATTGTAATTTTAAAGAAATAAGTTGAACGAATAATTATAAAACTTGTTTATGGTATCATGTTCTAAATAGATTTTATGACTTCTTTAAAATATTGTATGACAGGGAACTCAAGAAATCAAGCAAAAGACTACATGGGAAGAAAAATTTCTCTTATTTCTCTCTTCCTATTATATATTTACCTTGCTAGCATAGTGGCTACACACTGGGTGTATAAGTGTGTACACATACATACATTCAAAATAACCTATTAGTATAAAAGATGGCAAAATATTTTTGGAATGAAGCATCAAAGAATAAAATTAAAACTTTTTTTTAAAATATAATTTATTGTCAAATTGGTTTCCATAACAACACCCAAGTGCTCATCCCAACAAATTAAAATATCCTATTAGTTAGTTTACCAGATTTTAAAGTATAGTTATATCTGGGTAGAGTGATATATTTCAAATGCATACACAAATATAAACCATATACACACATATTCACATTCGTATATAGTCACAAGATTTTACTAATACAGAAATAATTATAAAAATAACATGTGCTAGGGGCGCCTGGGTGGCTCAGTCGGTTAAGTGTCCGACTTCAGCTCAGGTCATGATCTCTCACTCTGCGAGTTTGAGCCCCGCATCGAGCTCTGTGCTGCCAGTTCAGAGCCTGGAGCCTGCTTCAGATTCTGTGCCTCCCTCTCTCTCTGCCCCTCCCCCATTCACGCTCTGTCTCTCTCTGTCTCAAAAATAAATAAACTTAAAAAAACAAAACAAAAAGCTGCTGAGGATTCAACTCAGTTTAAAAAAAAATGAATAAACGTTAAAAAAATTAAACAAAAACAATAACATGTGCTGTATGATTATGGTTTTGTAAAAAAAGAAAATATTTGCATGTGTATAGATTTTTTTTTGTAAATATGGAGGTAAACTAGCCTGTTAACACTAGTTATATTTCAGGGTTATTTAAAATCAGACTCTGAAAGCCTTTTACCTTCAAAATTATATAATTCTGTGTTTTATGATGAGTTTTTAAGAATTCTATAATCACAATAAAAAATCAGTAAGGAGAAATTTTAAGATACAATCACTGTCCCAATAATTTTCTAAATTACTGAAAAATACAAAATGCTTTTAAAATATAAAGTCATTAGGGAGACCTGGGTGGCTCAGTCTGTTAAGCATCCAACTCTCAATTTCAGCTCAGGTCATGATATCATGGTTCACGATATTGAGCCCCACATCAGGCTCTGCTCTGATGCTGAGCCTGCTTGGGATTCTCTCTCTCCCTCAAAATAAATAAACAAACATTAAAAAAAATAATAAAATAAAATATAAAGTCATTAGAAACATGACTGTGTATGTACTTCAAGATTTCATGATAATTCTAAGGTAACAATTATCTGGATAAACACTTAAAAGATGTTAAAAAATGAGGAAATACTTAATGTTGAACTGTAACGTATCATTCTTAAAAATACATAGGAGGTGATGGTGCACATTTTGAGCATTTGCTCCATTGCCCCATTACCCTTGTAATTAATCTAATGTTTTGCATTATAAATATCAGTTAATAAAATATCTACCATCTTAAAGGAAAAATTTGCTCATTTATCAATCTACACATTAGTAAACTATGTTATAAGAGAATTTAGAATTTCAACTTTAAGGGTTTCCTCATTTTTTTTTTAATTTTTAAATATTTTTTTTCATGTTTATTTATTTTTGAGAGAGAGAGAGAACGTGGGGAAGGGGCAGAGAGTGGGAGATACAGAATCCAAAGCAGGCTCCAGGCTCTGAGCTGTCAGGACAGAGCCCGATGCAGGGCTTGAACACATAAACCATGAGATCATGACCTAAGCCAAAGTCAGATGCTTAACAGACTGAGCCACCCAGGTGCCCCTAGGGTTTCTTCATTTTTAAAAAGACTTTATTCTCCTTAGCATTTTAGTTTCCTAGCCATACTGCCAACTTCTATGGTCCTACTTCCATTTCTATAGCATAAGGATGGTCTGCATGAGGTCTTTAATCCCTTCTGGATCTCCATTCTGCAGTAAGTATGCCTCCATATATACAGTAAAGTCTTTTATCTAGAATTTTACCAACTGGAAATTTTAGTTGAGTCCCAATCCTATGCTTTGCCAGTGCAATAATAACTAATGTAATGACCTATGAGCACTGAAAGATCCTAAAGATGAGAAAAGTTCTTTAAAATGAAATTTCATATATATACATTTAAAAATCTCTAATTGTACTACAATTCCTTGAAAATCAGTCTAAGGGAAATACAAGTATTATCTGGTTGGATGAAGTACATATTAAGCGACAGTTTATTTTACTTATATACATATATAGCAGTCTACTTGGCTGCAAACTGAATGTCAGACATTTTAACTTTATTTACCAGTGTGTTGAGGTAGAAAAATGCCCTCAAACATCCATCTGTGCTAAGCACTATCTTGATTAAACAAAGTCCATATTCCATAAAAAGCTGGGAAAATAGTACAAAAGATAAAGAATAACGGGATTCCCAAGCTTTTAGACTTCATGAGTCAGTTTCAAAAATTTTTTTTGAAAAAAGGAAGTAAATGACACCATGTTTTGCCAATTTATTTTGCCAAGAACTGTGTCTGAAAACCATTACCATCTAGGGCCACCTGGGTGGCTCAGTTGGTTGAGAGTCCGACTTTGGCTCAGGTCATGATCTCACAGTTTGTGAGTTTGAGCCCCACATCAGGCTTTCTGCTGTCAGAAAAGAGCCCAGTTCAGATCTTCTGTCCCCCTCACTCTCTGCCCTTCTCCCGCTCTGTACACGTGCTCTCTCTCTCAAAAATAAACATAAGGAAAAAAAAGAAAACCATTACCATCTAATATCAGCATTATTTCATGAAAGAAAGAGTACCTATATCAAAAGAATAAAAAGGGAAGAAAAGAATGGAAGGGATAAAATCTCAAAATAAATAAAAATTACCAAAAACAATATAATTGGCAGCCAGTAGCAGGCCAAGTCCACATTCAGCTTGAAGGATCTCAATTAAGAAAAGAAATACTCTGGCACCATGACTGCTTTTTCACCTAATGTATCTGTTGCTTTAATCAGTAAACTTACATTCATTGCCTATGAGGACAGATATGATTGTTTTTATCTCATTTTAGAGAGGAGGAAATTAAGGCTTAGAGACACTGACTGACTTGTTCAAAAGTTCTCCTGCCAGTAAGCCCTTTCATATACCAGGCTGCCTCTTATAATTTACAAAGACTGTTGACACATAAAAAGTTCCAAGAACAAAACTGGTAAGTATTAGGTAATTCTCATCAGTGATGTTCTATGCATATGGATACCTGCCTTTTCAGTAGCCGATACATAAAACATTGTAAATTACCATAAGCAAAACCCATAGCAAACATGTACAAAGCAAATACTCATTGCTATAGTACAAGGAAACCAAGAATAGTTAATATGATTTCTTATGGACTTTGTTACGTCTATTTAAGTATCCATTCAAAACAGTAATGGAATATATTTTATAAGACACGCATGACTTTAACTTCACCTCAAGAAGCCACAGTGCAGGACCATCAATATATTCATTAATAGTGATCATAGGGATGACTCCAAATAGTGCCTAGATAATGAAACTTAGTAATATTCAAATATCAAGGCCAAGTTCTTGATCTATCTCTTTTGTCACTAGCTTTTCTCTCCTATTGCAATTAGCCATCTGACATGTTTCATTAATCCAAGGCAATAAAGAATCTGACTCAACAAAGAAGCAAGCTCTCCAAAATCTGTATGAAAGAAGAGTAAACTTACTGTACTCAATTAAGTGTGGTTGGAAAAGGAACTTCTAATTTAAATACTAAATCACCCACTTCTCTTTACCTCTAAGACTTCTACTACTGCCCAAGACTCATAATCTCATTTCTATTATGATTTTTACTGTTCTATTTGTCCATATCTTAACCCCCAAGAATTAAAGCCCCCAAGGACAAGAAGAACAAGAAGTTAGAGAAAACTCTTTAATAACAGAAAAATAAATCTAGTTTTGAATAGAGAAAGAATATTATAATACAGCAATGTCAATCCTGGAGGAATATTTTACTCATTGTCTGCTTCACATCTACAACAACACATACTCATATACAAACATAATGAAAATTTAAGTATTTCAGCATCTAGTTATATCCAGGACACCATACATAGAAAATAAGTAACAGATCATGTGTTCTTTTGGTAAAACAATGACCAAAAACAGTTTATCAGAAAGCAATTCAAACAAAAACCAACTGTTCCTTTTTTTTTCTTACTTCTAATTTACTTTGCAGATTCCAAATAGCACTGTAAGTTAATATACTTTAAAAAAAAAAGAAGACTTTGTAGAAATAAATTAATTAAAACATTTTTTTAATGTTTATTTTTGAGAGACAGAAGAAGACATAGAGTGTGAACAGGGGAGGGGCAGGAAGAGAGGGAGACACAGAATCCAAAGCAGGCTCCAGGCTCTCAGCTGTCAGCAAAGTCTGATGCGGGGCTAGAACCCACCAACCGTGAGATCATGACCTGAGCCGAAGTCAGATGCTTAACAGACTGAGCCACTCAGGTGCCCCCAAATAAGTTAATTTTTAATTAAATTAAAAGCATGTGATTTTTCAAACTATCTTGATATTTACCAAATATCATTTGTGATGGGAAAATGATGTAACAAGGTGGATAACTTACAGTCATCTTGACAAAAACGACTAACAGTTCCAGAAGGTAACATATAGTCCCTGGTTTGTATATTAACTATGAAATAATGCCAAATTCTATAGATGATATTTAAAGCAGCTTTAGTGAAAAGACACTACTCTTTTTGCTGGCACATTCTTAGAAATCATTACATAATACCAATAATTCAAAGTGTCCCTACTTTTTGACCATGAACCCCACATCAAATAAGCCATAATTACAACCAATTCATTCTATCCTCACAAAGACTCATCTTGACTTACAAGATTCAAGATGATATAGATTTATGAAGAACTGATACTTTCTCCAAAATCTACAATATTCTGAATGCATAAAATGTTATTTACACAATATTTCTCAACAAGAAGAAAAATTATTTAAAAGTAGGTTCTCAACAAGAGATTCAATAATCCAGACTTTGGACTCAGCTAGCCAATTCACCAGAAATCTTACTTCATACTACCTTTGACCATCATGAGGTTAGAAATTTCCAGTAATATTTGATTTCTATAACACAGTTAGCCCATCCTTAATAACTTTACACATACGTATTGATTTTTTTTCTCCTTGAAAATAAGTCTCTGTGGGTATTTCTACCACAAAATAATAATCCTATTCCTACAAAGTTTAACTTGTTGGCTTGTAAGTTACAGTCACATGCTGTTAAATTTTAATTTTTATCTGTGCATTTTTTCATGCCAACAATAAGATTTTTGTTAATTAACATTATTGATTGCAATGAAATAACACTTTTAACTTAAGAATGTTGGCCCATTCCATGCTGACAGTGCAGGGCTTGCTTGGGATTCTCTCTCTCCCTCTTTCTCTGCCCCTCCCCTGCTTACACAACAGGTGCTCACTCTCAAAATAAATAAATACACGTTGAAAAAAAAAAAAAAAAGAATGTTGGCCTTTCAGTGGTACCTGGGTGGTTCAGATGGTTAAACATCTGGTTCTTGGTTTTGCCTCAGGTCATGATCTTGCAGTTCATGGGTTCAAGCCACACACTGGGCTTCATGCTGACAGTGCATAGCTGGCTTGGAATTCTCTCTCCCTCTCTCTCTCTGCCCCTCCCCCACTAGCACTCAGGCTCTCTTAAAATAAATAAAGTTTAAAAAAAAAAGAATGTTGGCCCTTGACCCCTGACTCTTAACTAAATTACTGTAGGACAAATTTAATGACTTTTTTCACTATTTTTCATATTACTGTTATTAAATATTTTATTTCATAATTACAAAACCAATGAGCTTTCTACACTGTGTTGTTTGTTAAATCCATCACTTACATTATCATTTTTCCTCTAAATTTATTTCTAGACTATATAGTAACATTTCTATTCTAGGTGGGACATTTTAATAATTAAATGTTTTATTTTTAATTTTTTTTAATGTTTATTTATTTTTGAGAGAGAGAGACACACACACACACACACACACACACACACACACACACACACACACGGGGCGTGACCTGGAAAGGGGCAGAGAGAAAGGGAGACATAGAATCCGATGCAGGCTCCATGCTCTGAGCTGTCATCCCAGAGCCCAATGTGAGGCTCAAACTCTCATGAACCACGAGATTATGACCTGAGCCCAAGTCTGATGCTCAACTGAGCTACCCAGGTGCCCCAACAATTAATTAAATGGTTTTTATATTTAGCATGCTGAATAACTATAAACCAATGATGCAGCTACATCATTGCACCACTAGATGGGGCACAGGTAATGTGAAATGTGCAGAGTAGTCTAAAGTGGAGAACACTGGTCACTCAAGAAAAAACAATGGAGAACAAAGACAGTGAGAAGTTAAGAACAGGTTTTGATTGGATTTGGCTGTATCACATGGGCAAAACTGCCACAAAGCAAAAGCTCCAATGAGTGCTTCAACTGCCAATAAGATGAAGCTGTTTCAATTAGTGAACTACCTCCTTTTGATTCATTTCATAATTCAAAGTAGGTGGGCTTAGCTAGTATGGCAAAGAACACTAAACATAGAGTCAGGCGTTAGCTATGTTACATGCAAATTATTTGACTTTGTGCAACTTGCTTAAATTCCCCAGGCCTCAATTTCTTCATCTGTTAAAAAATGAAGTGCCTGAACTAATGATAATACCTAAGGGTGGCTTAGCAGGGACTTGGTTCCCTCATAATCTTTATTATTTCCCTAGCAATCCTAGAACATTCATTCACTGTTAGGAAAATTGCAGCTTTAAGGCACATCTATCCATATCTAACTTCCTTTCCAATCAGGAGAACTCAAATAAATGCAGTATCTTTGCATGGGTAGGTCACATACCTAGATGCATTAACTCCTACAAACTGTAATTAAATTGGATAATCACATATGAAATACTGTTTACATACACACTGTCATATTTGCCTGGTTGGAAACCACTGAGCAAACTGAATGAATGAATGATGAAAACTAATGTGAAGTGAACTGGAGATGTTGATTAAGTAGCATAGAACAGTAAAAATTATAAAGTAGCAAGAAGTGGGGAAAATCTATATAGATACTTCAAAGAATCTAAACTTACTGCCTCATTATTTAACATAGTAACATATTTTCAGAAGAAAATAATTTAAAAGTATAATTGATCCAAATACACAAAGAAAATGATTGTTTTCTAATAAACAACTCTGTGTGTGTAACATTGCAGTATACCTTTTAACTCAGCAAAGTTTGCAAAGTCAGTATAACAATCTTTCTTCAAAATATGCCTTCAAAATAAATTTTTTTTTAACATTTATTCATTTTTGAGAGACAGAGAGAGCGAGCATGAGTGGGGGAGAGGCAGAGGGAGAGCGAGACACAGCATCCAAAGCAGGCTCCAGGCTCTGAGCTGTCAGCACAGAGTCTGACGCGGGGCTTGAACCCACGAACCATGAGATCATGACCTGAGCTGAAGTTGGGTGCTCAACGGACTGAGCCACCCAGGCACCCCTCAAAATATGCCTTTTGAGTGACGCCTGGGTGGCTCAGTCAGTTAAGCATCCAATTCTTGATTTTGGCTTAGGTCATGATCTCACAGTTCATGGGATTGAGCCTCGCATCAGGCTCTGCACTCACGGCTCGGAGCCTGCTTGGGATTCTCTCTCCCCCTCTCTCTCTGAAAATAAACTTAAAAAAACAAATAAAGGCATTATTTTAAAATATGCCTTTTGAAGTCTATTAAATACCTGTCTAAAAATATCCCTTGCAAAATTCTTTATCTTTTATTTCCTAAAGTCTTGTGCTTATGTAAAAGCGAAAATTTCTAAATTATATGTGCTATGGACTATGTTTGTACCCCCATCCACATTCTCTTCTCCATTTATGTTACAAACTTTAGCCCCCAATGTGATGGAATTAGGAGGCGGGGCCTCTGGGGGCCTTTGTCTTTGAATTTTCAACTAAGGACTTGTACTTTCATACAATCAGGAAAAATATTTATATTAACATCATTGCTTAAGTTATAAAGGAATACAGAGCCTGTTACAAAGATATTTGTATAAAAGTGTGATATTGCAAATTAATGAAATACATTAATCTGATTTCTAAGAAAATAGAGTGTGAAGATTTAAACTTTCTCAAAGGAGAAAAGTTGTTTCCCTGTACAAGTTCTCACTCTACTGGTGACACAGAGAATAAACTTATTCTGACATTTCTGAAGCACAGTAATTGCATTATTTTCCACAAGCACTAGAGGGCAGGGTTTTCACTATAAAACCCCGTTTCACCAATTATCATTGAATTATATGCGTTTTTTGGTATGTGGTTTCTGTTAATATGCAATCCCCTATCACTAAATTTATTATATGCCTTATCTGTATCAACACATGATAATATTAAATTACATTTTCAGTCATGGTCTTGATGTATTTAATAGCTCATTTAGCATATATAAAATTACCTAACATACATGAGAAAAGGAATTTAAATATATACATATGTACATACAATGTATATTTCAAAACTGTGGTTTTTAGGACTGTGTTAACAAACATACCATCTAAGTCTCTAATCTGGCACTATCTCATATTAAAATCGAATGACTAATAACACTGAAAACTGAGGTCCATTGTTACTGGTTCTAGTTTAATAAAAAAAGCAAAGATACTTTTTAAGAAACTAAATGCTCTGAGCATTCCAGGTATTTCAGAGAACACTGAAATGCTTTTCTGTAACTCCAAAAGCTTCTATCATCTATGAGGCCTGTGAATTCTTGTATGGGTAAAAGAGAATCTGTGAGGGAAAATAGTATTTCAGGAAGAGAAAACAGTAAGAGTAAAGTCATGACATCTCAAAAGTACAGTTTATTCAGGGAATGCCAGGGTAATCTGATATATGGCTATAGAAAAGGGTGCACTGGAGAAATAGCTGAAGATAAAGTTGGAAAAGTAAGGAAGGATCATTTGAGGACAGACTGTTATGCTGTACTTGGGAGTTGGACATCATTTTGAAGGCAATGGGAAAGTCACTGAAGACTTTTAAGCAAGGGAAGAGCTGCGACAGAGATCTGTTTTTACAGAGGTAACAAAATACAGGACGAATATGAAGAGTGAAAGCTTGGAGTAGAGGAGACCAAGGAGTGAAGTGCACAGGCTAAGGCCTTAAAAAGGGCAAAAACACTGAGGGTGCAAAGACAAAGTATTCCAGTAACATTTCAAAAAACAGGAATGGCTAGACTTGGCAAAGGATAAATACAGTGAATACGGGTTTCAAGCCTTGATAACTGGATGGAGAGTGATGTCTTTAAGACAAGCTAGAGTGTAAGTAATTTTAAGTGCAAGGTGTTTTCTGATATCCAGGCTACAAGATCTACTAAATAGCTACAAATGTAAGGCTGAAAATCCAGAGGGAAGTGTGATATAAAGAAATAAAAGGCAAAAATAAGATGTTTTTTTGGTGGCTTATAAAAGGAGTCTCATTATATTATTGACATTAGATGCATACCTCTTATTACCAAGTAATTAATGTCATCAAGCATCAAGAATATGAATTTGAATTGAACACAGTATCACACAGGAAAATAAACTTTGCAAATGAATGGTAGTCATGTAAACTATGGGATGGCATTGCACTATTAGGAACAACTTATTCAATTTAATTATTACTCATTATCCACTTTGAACACACATATAATGTATTGCCAAGTATGATTTATGTTTCATGTACAGATAGGGATTTATTAAGACATTTAAGATACACAAACAAATTTCATCTGAAGTAAAGCCACAAGTTTTAAAGACAGATTTATAAGACAGAAAAATATGAGCTTACTAATAAAGAAAGCTGGTAATAACAATTACTAATAAATATCATTAGTAAGGGCAGGAAGCTTAGTCAGTTAAGCATCTGACTTCAGCTCAGGTCATGATCTTATGGTGTGTGAGTCTGAGCCCCATGCTGGGCTGTGTGCTCTCAGCACAGAGCTTGGATCCTCTGTCCCCTTCTTTCTCTGTCCCTCCCCCACTCACGTTCTCTCAGTCTCTCTCTCTAAAATAAGCATTTAATAAATAAAAATCATTAGTATAAAACTTCTTATTTGCAGAGTCTCTCAAATACATTTTATTTGATCTCTACAAACTGTCCATAAAGTAAACTGGTGCTGGTAGTTATAATAGCAACAATAACAACCATAATACTCTGATAACACATGAATTTTAAACCAGAGTTTATTTTCTACTCTTCACCTTTTCCCCAACCCCTCAGTTTGTAGAATACACTAGACATCTTAGAAACTCATATTTGGAAATTTATAGTATTTAATACCCGAGCTTTCTTGACATAAATCAGCTAGATTAAAACTAGGTTAGAACTGAATTTTGTGAAAGTCTTTGAACTATAGAAAACACAGACCAAAGAAATATAATATTGTTCCACTATGAAATGCACTTAATCTGATCTAGACATTTAAATTGGGTGCCATAAATGCTTGGTAATTATTACAGAAAACTGAAATCTGGGGAAAAGTCCAATCCAACTTAAGTTGATATAAATCTGACCATTTATAGATGCATCTAGTAAAACTCTCACTGTGCTGATATAAATTTAGCTTTCATAAACTGTTTAAATGAAATTCTAGCCCGAGAGGACAAACATCCATCAAAATTTCTTACTTCATAGATCAACTCTTGAATTTCATTTTTTAAAAAACCACTGCATTATCTAGGTAAGGAGTTTAAAAGAGTCTCCATTTATCTAAAGGCTGAGCCAATCTGGAAACTTTAAAGTCATTTATATTTTATAGAGACTGGGAACTCAACATGTTATCTTACAAATAAGCAGCCTCTTGCTTCTATATATTTTAGCATTTCAACAGGGTCGGAATGGGTTAAAAAAGAAACAGGAATACTTACTTGAACCTGGCAGGTGAAAGAGGAGTAGGAGGAAACATTCCTGGTTCAAAAGAGTCAAAATAAGTCACTGTCCAAGAAAAGCTACAACAGGAGAATCCGGCAGATAGAGAGATTATAAGTAGAGTCCAGAATCCTTAATGGGAAAAGAGGAAGAAAACTTTAATTATTAACAGCAAAGCAATTTAAATTAAACCAGTATCTTCATGTTCAGAAGATCATGTGTATTTCTGAACTTCTGAATTGCGTGTAGGTGATAAAAGAGATTTGAGCTTAGTACAAGCTAAACCATGTAAAGTGTAAAATACTAAAGCACAATTAGAAGTCATATCATTCAATATTTAAATTATAATTGAATAAAATATAAAATAATTAAAAATGTAAATAATTTAATAGTTTGGTATTTCAATTATCATTTAATATGTGGAAAAGAGTACAAATTCAACTTAATATATCTTCAGTTTTACAAAATTGGACTATAGAAATAGTTAAAATACTTCACTGTTAAAATGTCTTGACATTTTTCATTTAACTCTATGAATCACAGCTTGCTATCTTTTATTACCTACAATAAGTGTTTCCTTTCTTTCCATACTATGCACTTTTGACATAAGAATTTTACAGTGTATACTCTTTATACCTTTCCTATAAACATTATTAACTTAGCTGATTCAATTTTCTCAGTATATGGACAAAAGTTAACTCACAATTTACAAATGAGTTGGGATCCTAAATTTTATTTTCAGAGGGGAAGACTGGAAGATTTTCTCAAAGAATTCTTAAGTCAAAAGCATGGTATTATCTTCAACTCAAGGAAGGGGGAAAAGGTTGAGAAATGGAAGAATGGGGGGAATGAACAAAGCAACAGTAGAGGGAATAAATTAATTTGAAGGTTTTTAGACATACTCAAACTGAGAGTTTATTAAGCTACCACTACTGATTGTGTGTCCCGGGCTGTACCTACTGAGGTAGTATAGGGAGGGAGGAAAGGCTGTGAAGACTATGGTTGAGAATGATATATGAACTACTATTTCCTGGCTGCACAAAATGCACAACTAAGATGCCTTCTGGCAAGAAGCGGTTAAGAAATACGTGCACTGGACTGTTTATAAACCATACGAAGTCCAGTAACAGTCCGATAAAACTGCTAAAAGACAAACTCAGAGAAATGAAGTATTAAGAAATACTGTGGCAAAGTAGTTTTGAAAGATTAACCTTAATCTTTTCTCACTAGTTCCCTTTCCTTTACCCTCTTTTAAGGAGATAAGGAACTGTGTGTTCACTGCCACAGAAAGATGTGACAAAGAGAAACAGCCTCAGTGTCTTTTTGGTTTTTATGTTGCAAAATGATTCAGGGAACTAGGAGGATAAATATAAGTAAGAGGGTAGACAAACACAAAATGTCTTGAATAGACACCAAAGATGAGTTGATCGGGTATAGACAAAACCTTTGTGTAGAACGGGGAGAAAGAGAGTGATGGCTTTATGCACAGGTGGGGAAGACTCTCCTGGTTTGAAGAAAGTGGTGTGTGTGCGTGTACGGACAGGGGATAGTACTGCTGGCACTTCCTGGCAGAGCCAGGAGAGGAGGCCACACACCACCACAGAGGGATTGTAGCTATATACAGCAGCTTGGCAGATGGATCCAGAGCCAAGCCTGCAGATGTCTCTCTCCTAAGTGGGGCACAGAAACAGCAGATGGTCATGTGGCTACAAAAGTGCTACATCTGAGGAGCACCTGGGTGGCTCAGTTGGTTAACTGTCCGACTTCGGCTCAGGTCATGAACTGGAGGTTTCCGAGTGAGAGCCTGGTGTTGGGCTCTGTGCTGACAGAACACAGCCTGGAGCCTGCTTCAGATTCTGTGTCTCCCTCTCTCTCTGTTCCTCCTCCGCTCACACTCACTCTCTCTCTCTCAAAAATAAATAAAAAGATTAAAAAAAAAAAAAAAAGTGCTACATCTGAAAGGCCATCCTGACCAGAAAGCAAGATGCTTCTGCAGTAACTCATTTGAGCAAATGCTTTGAGGACTAGATTGCATCCCACCCCAATGTCCTGGCACAGTGTCAGACTTTAGAACCTTAACTGAACCTAGGACTGGGTAGACAGAATCTTAGCAAAGACTGAGGTACAATCTTCCTGCCAACCCAGTGAGATAGAAGACCAAAATAAAAATTATAAGATTACTTATAGCTGTACACACAGCTACAACTTAAGGATGGTTATTCTGCCAAATAGCTATTATTTGTTATTATTTAGATGAATACTGCTAAAGGGGATAAAACAACTGACAGGTTTACACTAAGTTTAACATCTTACAATACATAAAGTCTGCAGAACAAAGACAGTAATTATGAAAATTCAACTATCTGGGGACTGTTGTAGAATAATGGAAACTTCTAAATATCTAAAAAATGTGAGAAAGACACAAAATAACAGGTAAAAAAGCAATAAAATGTGAGGCTCTCTATAAAGCCCATCAAGCCTTTTCGCTCAAGTGAAATAGAACACTCGTCAAAATTAATATAAGAATATTCTTCAGTTTTCAAAACTGACCACTATTCTACAACCTAAGTGCTTACCTCACCTTGCGTAGTTTTACTTTATATTCACTTTGAACGAATCAAGAGTTACATCACTGACAAAAGCCAATTCATAATGATATGCCTAAAAAAGTACATTGCAATATTATGGTCTACAAGTGCTTATACTTCAGAAAATGACTCAATTTGTTTATGAACAAGCAGAAAATCCACACAAGTTGGTAACTACACAACTAAATCTGCAGCAAGTCCCTTCCTCCAGAACCCCTCATGCTAAAAACTTGACAACTAATGTTACGTAAACCCATTTTACCAAAAGTTAACATAATTTTTAAAAAGTACAAAAGCATATAAAAACTAAGTTAGAGTCTTCCTACCTCAATTCACCAATTCCACTCCTAAAAGCAATCAGCTAAGTTGTGCATCTTTTCTAAGTTATAGTTTTCTAGGTAATGTAAATACATATATGGAGCTAGTTATGTACAATATACAATACATGTAGATTCCATTTTCCACAAATAGGATTCTCACCGGAAAAGCTGTCCTGCACTTTGCTTTTCTCACATAACAATGTCGGAGACCTTTCATATCAGTACACATAGCTACAGTTCTATTACATATTTTTATTATTCCACTATTAAAAACTATGTTGCAAGTAATATCCTTAAACTATACAGTTATACAAGGATATCTGTAACAAATTTCCAAAGAACTGGTGTATCAAAGGATATAAGCCTTTAAATAAATACATACATCCTTTGTTCTTATCTATAGTTCAATTTTCATCAGTTGATGGAAACTCATCTTTCCACCAACTGAAACGTCTGGGCTTCAATGTTATTACCTAAAGCAAAGATGGGGGTAGGTGGAAAATTCCTATCCCCATCTTTTTGCTGGAGTTTTATATTCACTTATCTCATGGTATATTTTGTTTTGGTTCACTTTTTAAAATAAATGATTTTGGCGTCAAAGTGCAGTTACTACTCTAAAAATATGCTGGCAGTTCTGTATTTCTATAAAAGCTGCCAACAAAGAAAGATGATTGTATGTTTTAAATATTTTATTTAGCACTTTCAGGCTTACAGGGATGAGGTGACTTTCAGAAGCTTTATGAAATCAGATATGTGAAGGCAATAGTTTGCACATTATAATGTAAACAGAAACAACTAGAAAAACAAACAAACAAAACACCTCCCGTGATCCGATATTGGGAAAAATTTATTAAAACACTGTTATGCAAATACATTCTTCATAAAAACTTATTTGTGCCATAAGCAAACAATGAATGAGTAAATGTCACAGCATGCTGATAATGTCCAAGTCCTATTTCAGAGCTTCTGACAATTTGAAAATTTTAGATAAAATGGTATACTATGAAATACTACAGTGCAGTAACAAAAAAGAATGAGGTAGAACTATATATAAAGATACAGATTAATCTCCAAGACATTTTAATAAAGCTGCATGATTGCAATTATGTTCTTTCTATGACAATGACAAAACCACATTTTGAACGATCCTGTACATATAAATGAATAGAAAAAGATCTGAAAAAATATACAAGTACATTAGTGGGAATCTTTGCTTTAATTGTTGGAATTTCTTTCCAAGTGAGACTATATTATTTCTATAACTTATGAAATTAAAAATTAAAATTAGTATTTAGGTAATTTTAAAAGTTGTAAAAACTATAGCTAGTTACTAATAAAATCTTAGATGTACTCATACCTAAAATTAATCAACTATTTTTAAATGTTAAGCAAAGTTTTGCAACTTTATCAGATTCTATAGTTTTCTAACTTAGGAGGGCGAAAACATTTTAAATAATTTAGTATTTTCTCTAAAATTCAACACAGTCTACCGACAGCTCAAGTCTTCAAATCCCTTAACCAACGTGTGTCTCTGCATGTTAAGACAGAAAGCTAGATAGCCTTTGATCTTCAAACTTATTATTTCCAAATACAGGAGCAGATGAAAGCATTCTTTCCTCCCCTTCCAGTGCCACCTGATAAAGGTCTCTACCCAACTGCCTGTTCACCTGCAGCTCAGCATGTAGCAATTTCACTCCCATTCCTGCTGAAAAAGGCAAGGAAAGTGGAAGGAAACATTCTGAAAGATGAAGTGACAAAAACTTGAAAAATTAAGTAACATCTGTAGTTTCCAACCATGTTAAATCATACAATTCACATGGGAAACTTTTAGAAAACTTCTTTTATCATGGACAATTTCAAACATACACAAAAGTAGAGGGAAAAGTACAATGCAACCCCACGGATTGACCACTCATCTTTATATAACTAACTCGTCATATCTTGTTAAGCCTATATTACTCTTGGAAGCATATAATCTTTAGTATAATAGGCAAAATAGTTATTACTATCATCTAAGGTCCAAAATACCCTTTCCCTTATCTTTTTTTCTTTCTTTCCTTATTTTAAGTCATTTGATGAACAATTTACAGAAGACTAAAAAGACCATGAAAAAACTATGTTAGAAATTTTAATAAAATATAAATACAACAAATCCAAAGTTTCATTCTGAATTTCCTTGGTTTTAAAAATATACACCCTAGAAATGGCCATATACTCTTAAGTGCAAGTAACTGATTACTAATTTCATGCATGAATCTGGAACATAATTATCTTATAAATACTGATTCCAGACTTCAGATACACCTTTAAGTGGTTTCAGCTTATCATTAGTTTTGCTTTTTCTTTTTGCACCTGCATCACCAAAACACAAAACACATGGCAAAGAGAGGCCAACCGTCTACTTTGCTCCATAATTCGCAAAACATTTCCATTTTTAGAATTATAAACAATTTGAATCATCAACCCAGTGAATTTTTAAAATTTCTTTCCAATCACCTTTTTATACATAGCTGCCTTCAGCATTTGTCCATTTACAAACACTATGAAATAAGGGCAGACAAATATCACAAAATACGAAAAATACATCATTTAGCAAAGAGGACGGTTTGTATTTCTGCCTGAAGCCCTTTCTGTTGAATGACTAACTGAACGAGAATACTCTATTTTTTTGAAAAGGGTCAGAACAGTATCTTGAGTTTTACTTGCTGTAAGGTCTGTTACAACTACTAAACTCTGCTATTGTAACATGAAAACAGCCAGACAATATATAAAGGAAAGGACAAAGCTAGGCTATAACAAAATTAATTTACAAAAAACAGGTAGGTCAGATTGGTCTGCAGGCCACTGTTTGTTCTAGAAGATTCCATCATAATTTATTTTTAGCAAAGTTAAAAAGTAACTGGTAAGTACTATTAAGATTATTCCTAATATAATGAAAGAGCAAAATTGAGATATAGAAAAGATCACAAAAATTTCATAATGTACCTTAGATTAATAAAAGGATCCAAAAGACCAATATGGTAACTTCAAGGTTAAATAACCTTTATTCTATCAAAAAATTTAACTCAATTTTCCCTTTAGTCTCTGAAGATGCCCCAAGAAAGAATTAAAGTCACAAAATATCAATCTTTACAAAAAGAACTGCTCATGAAACTGGAAAAATGGGGCCCTGATGTTATATGAAACATTAAAGTATGCAGCCAATTTAGTGACTTTAACTTTGAGTAGATAAGGATCTTGTAAATTTAAAAAATCTGCAGATTTTGAAATCTTTTAAGTTCAAAAAAAGAAAATCTGCAGGGTTTTGTTGTTGATAAGTCTGGTTTGGGAAACATTAAACCAGTGGCTCTCATGAACCAGCAGCATAAATATCACCTAGAAACTTATTAAAAATGCAACTTCAGGGTGCCTGGGTGGCTCAGTTAAGTGTCTGACTTTGGCTCAGAGCATGATCCCACAGTTTTTGAGTTCATGCCCCCACATCAAGCTCTGTGCTGGAGCCTGCTTGGGATTCTCTCTGTCTCTGTCCCTTCTCCATTCTCTCTTTCAAAATAAATAAAAATGAACTTAAAAAAATGCAAATTCGTGGGCTCCATTCCCACACCTACCAAATCAGAAACTCTAGAACAGGTAAAGCCCAATAAATGAGTTTTAACAAGTCTTTCAGCTGATTCTGATGCCAGCTAAAGTTTGACTTCATTAGCCTAAGAAACATCCCCCCAGATCAATTTCTTGAGATTTAGAAGTCCCAGTGTCTCCTTGTCATTACTGCTTCTAGGTATTAGGGAGACCTGTAATGATTTTTATGACTAATAAGTTAGCTGCACAATGATAATTCCCCCTAATAATTCATACTGTTTCTGCCTTGCTATTGTGCCTACACTATCTCATAACATAAAAATTCTAATATACACTGTTGTGAATTTTGGTTGAGAAGATATTTATATTGATGAATGCAGGACAGTCGGTAATACTAGGTGAAATAACACATCTAAAAAATTAAAGTTTTGGCATACTGTAAAAGTTCAATAGTATTTTTATTAATGCTCAATGTATTATTTCCTAAACTTAAATTTTTGCTTTTCTTAAACACAGTTTTTCTTATTGAGAGTTACAGTCATTCATTACTGTATTGAGAAAGAAAGAAAGAAAGAAAGAAAGAAAGAAAGAAAGAAAGAAAGAAAGAAAGAAAGAAAATAGAACCTATAATTCCAAAACCCAGGTAAATTATCTAAAATTTTGGTTATATCCTTCTAGTCATTTTGGGCTTTCATTTTTCTCTTTTGTTACCTTAGTGATCATTCTTTATTTAATATAAGCAACACACACAATTTTACAAAAACTGCCACAGAAGAGGATAACATTATTTGTGAATTTGCCCCACACAGTTGCAGATAGCAATATATCATATCCTTAATATACAGTGGCCTCAAATTACAAGGTTCATACATTCACTAAAAAAAAGTTCAAGTTCACAGTTTCAATCATTTTTCACTGTAAGGAAGAAACTGAGTGAGTTGTTTTCAATTTGTGCCTTTCTAAGAGAATGGGTCACCCAACACACCATTTCCCTTAGAAATTTTTACCATTTTCTAATGTTCTGTATCATGAAATTATGATGGCAGAGTCTCACTTCATCACTCTGCAGAATAAATGATACTCTTCAAATGAATTGGCTTCATCCTTGATTGAATTATGTCAGTCATCTCCGGAAATGTTCAGAAGTTAGAAACATCTCAATCATAAAACAGAACTAAATGAGCGGCTCAAAAACAAGAATAGCCCTTGGTACTGCAATATGCTAGGAATTTGGTCTTAGCCACAAGAGGGACTTAATGTTAACTATTAAATGGATGTCAAAGAATGACAGGCACAAAAGATCAGAAGCTTTTCAAACTGAAGGAACTCCATGAAGTTGATTATAATTCCTGTACAGAACTACTTACAGCATGTATATTAAAAGTACTAGTCCTAAAAAAAAAAAAAAAGTACTAGTCTGGGGCTCCCGGGTGGCTCAGTTAAGCATCCGAATCTTGATTTCAGCTCAGGTCATGATCTCACATTTTGTGAGTTCAAGCCCCATGCTGGGCTCCGCACTGCTTCTTCTCATCTCTCTCTCTCTCTCCCTCCCAAAATAAACAAATGTAAAACAAAACAAAACAAAACAAAACAAAAAAAGATTAAGCATTTTCTGGTAAAGGCAAATCCTTCTGTTTTACTTATGTACTTACTTCAGATTTGCCTCAAATAAAAGGTCCTTTTATCACACCCTACAGTAAGACTATGAAAAAAAATGCAAAAATTGGAAATAGAACTAAGTGTGTGAAGAGTGATAAAACTTGGAAAATGTGAGATACAAAAGCCAATGTACAAAAATGAAACAACTCATATGTTGTATATTAGTGCAATCAATTTGGCCTGAGAATAACCTTCAGGAGGAAGGACTAGAATGTGATTTAACTAAGTAAACTTAAGTTTTATTAATCTCCCTGAAAAACAGGCTTATAGTAGGAGATGGTGTAAAGGACAATTATACAAAAGGAAAGCCCTTCGAATGCCACCTAGGAAGATCAGGGAGATGAGTTCTAAAACCAGGTGATATTGGCAATCATACCTCCCTGGCTGGAATACCTCACCAATAAAGACAAACAATGATACCCTCCCTAATCCTACTAGCTATTAGGATAAATTAACCCCCCAAATGCCCAGACATCATGCTCATCATGAACCTTTTTATATTTAAATTATAAATAGGGCTTCCCATGAAGATTTCTTTCAGACAAAGATGGCAAGAGAATGGCAGTGTCTTAGATTCATTCAAAGTCAGGTTTCTAAAGAGGCTTGTGCGCATATGTATTATTTATTACTGTCACTAGACACCTTGCAAGGACTTTCAACCCTTTTAACCGCTCTTAAGTATACTTTTAGAGGCACCTGGCCGGTTCAGCTGGTAGAGCATGCGACTCTTGATCTTGGGGTGGTAAGTCTGGGCCCATATTGAGTATAGAGATTACTTAAAAATACAATCTTTAAAAAAAACAAAAACAAAAACAAAAAACCACAATTTAAAAAAGTGAGATTCTCGCCCTGCAAAAGTATTTCTCTAATGGTTGGTACAGCAAAATCACCTGTTAAAAATGAAGATTCTCAGCCTCCACCTGGAGCTGAAACAAAATCTAGAGGCACTTTTTAAAACAAAGTCTAGGTGATTATTACACATACTAACAGGAGAACTGCTGCTAAATCTGCTCTTAATGAGCAGATCTATGCCAATCTATGCCAATCTCAGACTAGGCCTAAATTGAAATAAAAAAAAATTTGCAGGAGCACCTGGTGGCTCAGTGGGTTAAACGTCTGACTTCCACTCAGGTAATGATCTCACGTTTCCTGAGTTCAAGCCCCGCTTTAGGCTCTGTGCTGACACAGCCTGGAGCCTGCTTCGGATTCTGTGTCTCCTTCTCTCTCTGCCCCTCCTCCACTCGTGCCGGTCTCTCTCTCTCTCTCGCTCTCTCCCTCTCAAAAATAAACAAACATTAAAAAAAAAAAAAAAAAGATACAGCAGTTTCTCCCCTCATTCCTGAGATTGTTCCTGAATCTCCAAAGTGTATTCATGGCATTAGCAAAGACTTAATGATCTTCATATATGCTGTCACAATTATTATATATCTATCAGGCACATCTAAAAGCAATACCAGACTAACTGGAAGTGGAAAAGTAGGGCAATGACAAAGCCCTATTATATCCTTTTGATACTGAACAAGCCGTTCCTTCAGATGACAAGTGCCACCTATGCTTTTCATAAATGTGAATGAAATCTTGTCAACTTAAAATTTTTTTTTCATTTATTTTGAGAGACTGAGCACGAGTGGGGGGAGGCGCAGAGAGAAAGACACAGAATCCGAAGCAGGCTCCAGGCTCTGAGCACTCAGCACAGTGCCCAAAGCGGGGCTCAAACTCATGAACTGTTAAGATCATGCCCTGAACTGAAGTCGGACGCTTAACTGACTGAGTCACCCAGTTACCCCATGAAATCTTGTCAATTTTTAAACTGAGAATTTAAACAACTGAGATTCTATGTATTGAGTTGATAGATCAATAAATGCTACAAAAATCCTTATAATCTTGGCTGTTTTTAGACATGAAACAGTGTAACAACATACATTGATAAAGTGAATCATCAGAAAGTACATTTTCTCATGCAAGAAGTTGAAAAGACCATAGACAAGTTTTCATGGGACATCTAGCAACTAATTTGTTTCTATAATTTGAAGATAAAGGTTTCCCCTTCTGCAAAATCAGGCAGACTCTATTTTGTATCCTTGTGAGGGCATTAGTCTTGAAGACACATTAAATAGTTTAGCTAAAATTGGGAGGGAGGTAACATGAAGGATAGGATCTCAACCACTTTTTTGGTCCAATTCAGAGTGATCAAATAAATTACAGCAAACAGGAGAAAAATACACTAAAAAGTTAAAGTTCTGAACATTTCAAAATCGTTTTGGCATAAAGAAATAAATACAAGATAAACAGCCCTCAAAACTTTCATTAGTAATCTGTATCTTATAGCATTCTACAGACATTACACAGAAACTCAAGTCTCTTCGTCATCACTAACCTGTACACATATGCCCAATGCTTTCTACTTTTTTTTAAAAAACAAGTTGCTTATAATGGAGATTTGAATTTAACTTTCTCCTGAGGTCTGCTTACGGTGTCATTTTTGCTTAGTTTATACGTTTTTTAATTCCTGGGAAGAGGTATATAGGGAGACTCTTCCAGAAGGGAATTAGAAAATGTTAAATAGTCTCTGGATCTTCATCACATACAGTTATGTTCAAATTGTATTCCTAGTGTGGGTAGTGTATACACACACCAAACATACATAAAAAGAAAATCTAACAAAATCTGCCACACACAAACGCAAATAAATTAACACTGAATCACACAAGGGAATACATCAAGCATTTTATCTAAAATTTTGTATAAACACGATCTGAAAAAATAAAAATGAAGTCAAAAGCAAATTAAGTGACAGTTAAGTCTATACCTAGTAGCCCAGTGTCTACGTCTTCAGTCTTCAAATTTTCAGCATGTAACTCTGTAAAATACAAAAAAAGGGGCTTGCATAAAAAAGATGATTTTACAATTTGAACGATAGCTCAAAGGCTGGAAAGATATCGTGGAGTTGTGGAAAATGCTCTGGAGTCATAATCAACTGGGCCTAAGTTCTGATTTCATTTACTAGCTACTTTACCTTCAGTCAGCAAATAAGGTATTTGAGTCAACTTTAGTGTTACTGTGAAAATATATATATTTTTTTAAAGTTTACGTATTTAAGTAATCTCTACACCCAATGTGGGGCTTGAACTCACAACCTCGAGGTCATGCTCTTCCAAATGAGCCAGCCAGATGCCCCTGAAAATATTCTATGTAATACAAATTACACGCATATCAGGTTCCTTTCTTCCACTCTCAAAAATAAGCACAACTCAATGTCTTCCACAATGGACTCGACTTACCAACTTTTGCGACTTTATAACATAAAGGGGAGCTCTCACAGCATAAGAGAAATAACGTACAAAACTCTGCGAGTTACAGTGAAAAAAAGGGAGGAGGAGTGAAAGAGGAATGAAACACTGACAGCCACATATTTAATGTTGACAGTTTACACCCAACACCATTGTACAGAGGTTCGTGTTAACTTGCCCATCTGTCTTGTGTATGAAAATCAAGCATAAGTTGTTAGATGCCACCTGCAGCCCAATAAGGGCTTGGAAGCAATGACGAAAAATTACAACTGGAGTTAAGCCGATATAGTTCTGTTGAGTGAAGTAAAACTAATACTTGAGTGACACCGTGTTGGGTGCTTCTCGGAACTAAAGTTCTCAGAGAAATAAAGTGTTTTTGTTTTAATTAACTTTTCTATGTCAATACCTTGGCCAAAGTCACACACAGTGAGAACTGAGATTTAAACTTTGGTCTGATTCTTTCCACTGTAATATAAAATATTCCAGCCATATAATACAACTGTATAAATTTTGAAAAATCTTTCATGGCACATCTTTCTATTACGATCAGCCCTGTATTTAAACTTCAGACAAAGGAAAATAAAACTAATAACCAGAAAAATAATAAATTATCTAGCTCCTATAAGAACTTTACACTCGATTGAAGACCTAACACAAAATTAAGAGAGCTAATTATCTACAAAGGTAGAACGTTAGGCTGTGGGATGGAAATCCTGGTCTTTCAGGAATTCGGTGAGTGTACAAAAGAATCAGTGTTTAGCACACCTTGAACCATTTGTCGATTAAACCAAGTCTTTGAACATATTTAGCCTATTTTAGTCGCACACTTCTTACCGTCTTTTAAGGATTACCGTCCTACATACATACTGCTTAATTTTGCCAACATTTCACCCCAAGTGTTCACTGACTCCACTGTTTATTCCAGAGTACCCATTTAATCAAGGCCCCTCCTTATAACGGGTCTCCTAAGCTTGGACCAAGGTCCTCCACCCTTAAGAAAAAAACAGAGGAAGAGCAAAGAAAGGTGCCAATGAGGACTCTGGGTGAAAGCCGCTATCCGACTGCTGGCCTCTGATGGGGAGGAGAGAGACGGAAGGCAAGAGCCACAGACAGGCTCAACTTCACTCTGGAGAGACTTTCAAGGCCGAGCTTCAGTACCTTTTACGATCAAGTAGGCGATGGCGAGGAGGAAGGCGAGGAGGATGGCGAACAGCAGCGAACAGAGAATTGAGAGGATCTGGACAGGCCACCGCCGGGCCTGGGCTCGTCCGCCCGCAACCGTTGAGAAAATGCCATTGCGCTTATCGGGCAGAACCGGCGACCCGTCCCTGTCCCGCTGGAGTAGCGAGCCCTTTCTAGGCTCCGACGACGCCCCGGCTGAAAACTCCGCCCGCAGGTCGCGGGCCACTTGGTCGCATCCGTCCTCCTCGTCCCCTTCACCTTCACCCCAACTGTCCCCCTGAGTGAAGGCGGTAAAAGCCGGCCGGGCAAACGGAACAGGGGTGCCGAGGCGTCGGCGCAGAGGAGCGGAGCGCCGCCCGCTCTCCACAAACGACATGGCGGGAAAGACGAGGGGACCAGCGGACGTCGAGAGACTACCACCCGCCCCGCCCCGCGCTCGCAGCAGCCAATCAGCGGCCAGGCCCCCCCACAGCCTCCACCACCTGGCACTGATGCGCAGGGGTGTCCGGGAGTGCGCAACGGGGCGGAGAAGGTGCTGTGGAGCCTAAGGAAAGGGTGGGTGCCCCGGGGCCAGAGCACGATCCCCGGCTAGTAGGAAGGAAGGGAAGCGGGGAAGCGCACAGGGAGAGGCGACCCGAGGCTGAGGGTAGCCAAGTCTCCTCTCCCTGCAGTGCTTCGTCCCGGCCAGAGACCTCCGCCACCGTCGCGTCACCTCTAGGCAACCGCGCGCCCCGGCAGTCCCCAAAGCTGCATCTTCTCGACGCTCGGTCCTAGCGCCCTCCCATACCTTTCTGATTCACATTTCCGAACCGATTTGCTTTCTCCCTTCTTCCGCCGTAAGCACCTACTCTTCTCTGGCTTCCCTCTTTAACGGCAGCTCACCGCCCAAACGCTCTCCCCTCGTCCAGACTACCCTTCCCTCTTTTTCTTTTGCATTGTTCTCCCCGCCCCTATCACAACTTCCCTCCACGCTGCTCGACACGCCTCCCTCCCGCCCCCTCCACCCCGGAGTGGGCTCAGCTGCTGGTGCGTACGGAGTTTTAACCCTCTTCTAAGGAGCCCCCCCCTCCTCTTCCCGCCCCCTCCCCTCCTCTTCCCGCCCCCTCCCCTCCGCCTCGAGCATCGCGCGCGCCCCCGCGCGCGTCCGGCCCCGGCCACCGCTAACGCTAGAAGCTGCTTACCCCACCCCCACCCCACCCCACCCCACCCCATCGCGGGCAGCCTCAGGTTTGTGGGGCGTACGTAACTCGGGCGGAGTGGGTGAAGGTGGCAGGCCCCCACTGCCCCACCCCCTACGGGGTGAGGCGGTCTAAGCTCGGGAAGCTGGGACAAGGTTGTCTTCTCTTCCCCGGGGAAAGTTGGTGGAGTTTTCCCGGAGGAGGCGCAGAAACTTCCTCCGTCCCCCTCCCCCCCCTCCATGCAGGCGACGCCAAGTGAGGCTGAGGCTGGGGGCGAATCGCCGAAGAGCTGCGTGTCGACAGCGCACTCTGATTGGACAGCGGGGAAGCCTGTCAGCTTATTGGCCCCGCTGATCCCGCCCCGTAGCGCAGGGCAGCCTTTAACCTTTGGCCCCAGCGGGCGCCAGCCACTCAGATCGCTTCTTGTTGGTATGTGTAGCGGCAGTGGCCGCCGGCGGAGCAGTCTGAGCCCGACGATGAGGCCGGGGACGGGAGCTGAGCGTGGAGGCCTCATGGTGAGTGAAATGGAGAACCATCCTCCTTCGCGGGGTCCCGGGGACGGGGAGCGGAGATTGTCCGGCTCAAGCCTCTGCTCCAGCTCTTGGGTCTCTGCTGACGGCTTCCTGAGGAGACGGCCCTCGGTAAGGGATCGGTGGAGCAGGGGGAAAGCGGCACAATGAAAAACGGAGTCAGAGAGGCAGGAAGCTTTTTCCAGAAGGAGAAGAAGATAAGAGCGGACGGAGGAAGAGCTCGAGATGGTGGGATATGTAACGAGGAAGAGAATTGGAGAGCGGGGATGCACAAAGGGAAGGATGTGGGTCCCTGGAAGTTCCCATTGGGCTTGGCCTAGACAGATGCGCGGTGGAGGTGCTGGGCCTTGGGCGCGGTGAGCCTCTTGGAGAGGTAGGCCGGCTGTAGCAGGAAGGGGGAGGCGGAGACTTGATGTTGTAGATTTTAAAAGCGGCTGGTAAAATCTGCTTTCACCAATGGTAGTGGTGTCTGCAGGGGGTACAGTTGGGAAAATTGGCAGGGGATAACTACCTGTTTTTAAGACCCGGAACAATGGGCACACAGGTAAAGAAATAGTTGTCTTTTAAAAGCGAATTAAAATGGATGTATTGGTTGGTTGTCTTTAGGGTCTGTGAATGACAGACCTTAGTCTTTGGAAAAAAAATTTTTTTTGGCAGAAGTAATTCTACTTGTGTTAAAGATTCTGTTAGGAAATAATATGTTTATATGTTAGGAGTTAAGTGCCCATGGGTACACGTAATGTGTTTTTTGTTAAGACCAGCTCTTACCTTAGTTAATTTAATTTGGTAGATTCTCATTTCAGAATTTAAGATCAACTTAAAAATAAATTTAAAGATAATTAGTGTTCTGACATGAGTTAGCTATCTTCTATCTGTGTGAACTAGAACAAAGTTGTGGTTTTTCACCCGTAACAGTTTTTAAATTGGCTTTCACATGCGTGTTCCCTGAGTTTAGCAAGCCAGCTAGTAAGCAGTGTGCTTTAAAAAAAAAAAAAAAAAAAAAAAAGGAAGGAAAGAAAGAAAAGAGAAAACCTATGCTTTAGCTGTCCGGTATTTATTTTAATTCTTTCCATTTTGTTCTGTAATTTGTTTAGTTTCAAGTTCTTTATAAGTATTGGTATGTATAGTGCATTTTGTTTGTTTAAGAAAGTGTAAGTTAATCCAGTAATTGAATTACACATTGGCCTAATATGCCGCTGCACATAACCAATTTGTTGAAATCAGATTTTTGAGAAGCATTTATTGTTACTTGCTAATTTTTAAATTGTCCCTATTTTTCAGATGGGGCACCCTGGCATGCATTATGCCCCAATGGGAATGCACCCTATGGGTCAGAGAGCCAATATGCCTCCTGTACCTCATGGAATGATGCCGCAAATGATGCCCCCTATGGGAGGGCCGCCAATGGGACAAGTAAGAATGTTTTTGTTTTATTTTGTATTTATTTGTTTATTTTTGCCTGTGGTATCATTGTGTCAAGATTTCAAAATCCGGGTGAATACTTGCAGCTGTTTAAGGATTAGCTTATGCCAAAATAATGTCAAATAAGTCAAATGTTGAGTGATGACACTAATCAAATTTTGAATGTAAGGAGAAGCCTTCTGTATAAAAGATTTATTTTCTACCAACAACAGAATTCAGTTCTTTTATTAAGTAGCTGTATATGTAGTCTTTTTAATTTAATAACTTTCTTTTTCCTATTATGTCAATTGAAGTTAATGCTTGAGTAGTGAATATTATAGGTCAACATAATTTATGTCCGTGGACCATGTAAATGCATAGAGTCTAAAAAAACAGAATTGTTTAGGTCTTGGCTTAGAATAAAGTTGATTCCTGAAATAGCATTCTCTTCTGTGTGTGTGTGTGTGTGCGTGCGCGCGCCCGTGTTGGGAATAGAATAGGAAGGTTCTACTCTAATTTAATTCTTCATTAGGACAGTGCCAAATAGGTGGTTCATTTTCCACTTACACTGTTTTGTTTTGTTTTGTTTTAAATGCTTATTGCTTCTGCACTCCTGCTTTTGAGCTGTCCCTTTCATTTCCAGTATAAATTGTAAACGGATATTTTGTGGGAATGATTTGGATCAAAAGGTTTTAATGCTGACTCAGTGAATTCAGTAGAACTGAGTTCCTAGAGAAGCATCCAAGAAAGGTAACAGGTTCAGTTACCATGAATAATTTTATGCCCCCTGTCAGGTTCTGTGATACATATATTCTTTGTTGGTTGAGTTCTTTCCATTTTAGTATCTATAAATCATCAAAAATTTAGGTTGATAAAATATTTTGGAAAGCCAATTAGGTATGGTCTTTCTGCTAATTAATACTGTTTATGCTGATAATCACTTGAGCCTTGATATTTTAATTTTTTGGTGAAATTATAGTGGAGAAAGGAGTTTGCTCTGTGTCTTTCTCTTTTTAACTTAACCTTAGGAGTAGAAGGGCTTAATGTCAAGTGGCTTTCTTCTTTATTTGGAATATAGCCCTTAAGTTTGTATAAAAATTTTTACTCAAAGACACCAGGCCCCCAAAATTCTGCTGGGAGGATTTTTGTTTGTTTGTTTTTTTAATAAAAGAACCATTTATTCTGTGATTCTAGAATAACACAAGATTTAAAACTCCCTTAGGTGATGGAGAAACAATTCTGATTCCTCTTCTGTTTCTCTCCATCTGTAAGCAGCAAGGAGCTCTTCTGGTTTTCTTAGTAGAGCTGCTCTAACTAGATAATGAGCTTTAAAAAATATTTATTCTTTAAATGCTCTGGTTCTTATTTAAAATTAGTTTCTTTCCACAGAAAGATAAAATAAAACAATTTGCTACTGCCAGATGCTTCTCTCTTTTCTGGGGCCTTCTGTTTCCATTGGGCCAATCAAGGTAAGTTTTGCAAGGGATTGACCTGCTTACCCTTGCTGTAATGGTGCTATTGCACTACCAGACCAAGACACCAGCTAGTCATTTCTAGTAAAATGCAGATTTTATTTATTTTTTTAAGTACTTTTGTGTATCTCATTGACATAAGCTGGTCACAGTTTGCTTTATGGCCCTTTCTCTTTAGCTGTATCAGTGACCATCTTCCTACTAAGGTTACTTGCTATCTGGTACACGTCTGTTCAAATCCTTTGAATTTTACCTTGTGGTTTTCTTTTTCCCTAGACCAGTGTATGCTATGTATCTGTAAGTGTACCTGACTATTTAGAAGTTTAAAAGTCTGTCTCCCTCTTGGCTCTTGTTAGGATCATGAATGAATGGATGACTTAAGAGTCCAGCTCTGAGGGTCCCAAAAGAAACTCCATTGTTTTTCCTTAAAATTAGATTGTTTCTTTTTTTCTTCTTAATATCTAACTTATATGGGACCCAAATTAGTAAAACTAATTCTTATTTGAGCTTTGGTAACAGACTAGGAGGGCATGGATAATTTAAATTCTCAAGTAATCTAGAAATCTAATTTAAAGCCCTGTAAGCAACTACCTTAAAGATAAAAGTTGCTAATTAGCAAAATTGATCTTTTTTCTGCATATCATCTCTTCTGTCTTCCCACTTAGAGATATTAATGGTCAGAAGATAATGAGAAACAGTAGGGTGCCTATGTAGTTCAGTGTGGTGACACAAAGTTGGTAGGGTTCTGCCATTCAATTTTAAAAAGTCAATTTACAGATTTAGACTTTGGGACTGAAGGTTATGGAACCTTCATGTATATTGCCTAGTTCACATTAATACCTCATTCTGGGACCAGCTGAAGATGAAAATTGGTGCCAGTCTTACTTGCTAAATGATTCTGGTCTTTGGAATGTTAGTGAACATGACGTGAAATTTTAAAACTTGTTTGTAAAATAGTATGCTGACTGGACAGAATACCCACGTATGGAGCCAGAAGTCGTAATTTTTTTGATGCATCAAGTTACAGGTTAAAGGAGTATTATGGTTTTCTTAAAGAGTTTTTTTATTTGTTTTTATTCAGGAGATAACCTACAGTGCCCCTTTTAGAATTCAGGCTTAATCTATTAGTACTAAAAAGTGCATTTCTTTCAAGTTTTTATCAGTTATCTGTTGTATAGGTTAAATTTGCCTCTTACTGTATGTTAACTTCATGTGGGAAAGTTGTTCTTCTGCTTTTACAGGATTATAGAATCTTAACAGCTGGAAGGGACCTTGAAAGTTGTGTAACCTTTAAATAATATGGAAATTAAATAATGGTTTATCACTGGTTAAAAAAACCATTATAAATAATTTCCCTGCTTGCTGGCAGTACTCAAAAATTTGCAGTAGAGATTTGCCTTAAGATGTGATTATATGTGAGGCCATCTTCTACTTATATAGTAAGTAATGTTTTGCTTTTAAAATGTTTTCACATCTAATTTTTGTTGTTCTTTGTACACAAAGGACATGCAAGTCCTTCCTTTATCACAGGTGATTTTGCCTTCACTGAAAGTCCTTCTAGCTGGCTCTTTTTTTCTTTTTTTAATTTTTTATCTTTCTTTTAATGAGAAAAGTAGAGTAAAAGACTAAACTTTTTCAGCTCTAACAACCTATGGTTCAATTCAGATCATTTGATAAGAAGAGTAGGTGATATGTATGAGATATTATGGGTTGATGTGGAAGTAACAATACTTTTATTAGTGCCTCCCTAATTCTAATTATTCATTACTTTTTGGGCTCTATTCAATAAATTGATAAATGAATCATTGCTTTTTACAAATGAGTTTGATTTTCTTGTCCTTAAATTGAGTAAGACAAGCTTTAACAGATCTTGAGTCTATTCCTGCTGCCATCTGGACCCAAGCAGTTACACTCTCATGCCCAAGATGCTTTTAACTTTTAGGGTTTTTTTGTTTTTGTTGTTGCTTTTTTGTTTTGTTTTCTGTTTGTTTTTGCTTTAAGCTGCCCCCTCAAATTCTTTTAGATTTCAGCATGTTGTCTCCTTGCCCAAGAACCTCCAGTGTTTTTCTGTACCTGTATAATGTCTAAATTTCACAATTTAACTTCCAAGACTCTCCCATAGTACAATTCAGTGCATGATTCTGAGCTGCATGTCTTCACACTCCCTAATTTGAAACCAGGCTGGTCTTTTTATATCTTGGGTGATTGAATCAGTTCATGACTGAGCTCATGATGTTCATGCCCTCCTGCCCACAGCTCACTACCACCATGAACTTTTCTTACCTAAGTTCTACCATTTCAAGTTCTGCTTTCTCTCAAAGATCCTCAGCAATAACTTTGTCCAGCATACACCTCCCCTTCAAAATATTAAAATAAAATCCTATGAAATCTGCCCACAACTCTTACTATTTTGGTTATTTGGGTATTTAGTTTTGATTTGTTTTGTTTAATGGTTTAATTGCTCTGTCTTTCCAGCAAGTAATAGACTGTAAGCTCTTAGAGGGCAGGACCTGTGTTTTCTACTTTTTAAGAAGTCCACAGGTGCTGAGCACAGTTCTTGGCACAGCATGGGTGCTCAGTAAAATACTTGTTGAATGAATGAAACAAAAACATACTCTTTCCTACATTATAGGCCTTGAAGATAGTAGTTGTTACATGTGACTATTTTCATTGGTTACTTGTGACTTTACATTGTTACCACTTCTTAGTGTATGCCTCTCTACAGTTGCTTTTTCATTTGATAAAAATGGAAGATAAAATGAAGTAAATAATTTTTGTTTGGTGAATAAAGCAAAAATATTTCCTTTTATTTTAAATTATAAGCAAATATATTTCTATCAGTATGATTTATTGATCGTTTTTTTAAGACGTTAATTTTTCCATACCCTAAGGGAAAATGATTTGGAATATAGGCCTTCCAGAGAAATCCAAAGTGTTGGGTGTCTTAGGTTTTTCTGGCTGATTTGACCAATTGATTTGTTCCTATTGGTTTTGAATTACCTTTACTTTTGGGTATTTAGAGAATCCATGCCATTGAATTGAATGTTAGTAAGTGACAAAAAGCCTTTTTTTTTTTTTTTTTTAAGTTATTTGCTCATGATTGTTGAATCTCACTAACTTTCTATATGCATTTACGTTATCCAGGCAAGTAATTTTTTTAAAAAATAGATTGAGCTAGAACTAACGTGTTTGTATAACTTCTCGGCTGTGTGTATGTGGTTAGATTTTGATGAATTTACTAACGATATTATTTTCTTTAGATAGTATTTCAGTTAAATATGAACTTACCTATTCAAAACCGTTAGCTAGAGTAGTGTTTGTAAGTATGGAGAATATTTGGAGAGCTCTAAGAAGACTATAAGTGTGGAAAAATGAACTGTACCCCTCTTCTGCCTTTGACATTCAAGGGCAGAGTATTCTGAAGATGTTGAGAAGTCTTGCAGAAGCCTTCTGAAACCATTTTTCTCAGTGTTTCTTGGTTTTATTTTACCATCTTCTGCTCCCCCACCTCCCCAGCCTTCTTTACCTCCCTGTTATGTGTTTATTTTGCTTTGTCTAGCACATTGCATGGAATTAATGTTGCATGGAATTAGCATTTTGTGAGAAATGCTATTATTGGGGCTGTTTATTCATTTAGTCTGGTCTTTAGGAGGAAAAGGCAACATCCAAATTAGTATTAACAGACATGAATGAAGCATTGTAGAGTGCAACAAATGTATTCATTGAGTAACAGGATTAAAAAGGAAAGAGAACAAATCTCAACAGGTTAACAGGTTGACTTTTAATTGGGTTTGTTAGAAAGGTCTGTGACATGACTTAGAATCATGAAATTGTATATCAATAGCTAGGTAAAGATTTGGTAGCTGTGTGTATATGTCCTATAACTCTGTACTAGGATGTTTGGTTTTTATGTAGAGAAATAACAGAGCTAAGTTGAAGGTTTATGAAAGTAAGAATGAGTAGATGACTGTCTCATATGGAAGTTGTTAGTCTTTCATTCTTTCTTTCTTTTACCATACCTTCATATTACTTTTAGTCAATAAGCATTTAAGTCTTCTGGCTGTGATGTTAAAATGAATCTATATATCCTGTACTGAATACTTACAGGCATTCCTCACATGCTTGATTTTCTCATCTTCTAACTGATGGCTGTCGTGTTACTCCAGACATTTGGAAGTTTTGTGGAGATGAATCTTATATTTGTTTTCTTTCTCTGGTCAAGTAATCATACATTTCTTTTGCTTATTAAAGAAAAATAAATTGTGGTTAGTGGTTACTAAAGATAATGATGTTTTGCATGATGGGTTTGAAAGAAAACCTGCTTCTAATTGCTTCTTTTTTTACTTGGTGTACAGTACACCGAAAGTGGAAACCTGAATCTTCTCCAAATCTGGGTGATGCTGCTATGTCTGTTAAAAGAGTAGGGGCGCCTGGGTGGCGCAGTCGGTTAAGCATCCGACTTCAGCCAGGTCACGATCTCACGGTCCGTGAGTTCGAGCCCCGCGTCAGGCTCTGGGCTGATGGCTCAGAGCCTGGAGCCTGTTTCCGATTCTGTGTCTCCCTCTCTCTCTGCCCCTCCCCCGTTCATGCTCTGTCTCTCTCTGTCCCAAAAAATAAATAAAAAACGTTGAAAAAAAAAATTAAAAAAAAAAAAAAAAAAGAGTAAACCTGCCAGCAAGTGAGGACTGTTTTGAGTTGACAGATAGTTTGCTTTATCTTCAGCTTTGATCCCCCCCCGCCCCCGCTTAAAACTCATTTATCTTAGACTTAAAAAAAATGTTCTCATTACAATACAAACATAATTTTTTACTTGTTAGGTCCTCATCTTCTGTTGAGGTTAAGATTTTTTTAAATTATCTTTTGATTCATGAATGAATATTAAGTTTCTGTTCAGAAACATAGACTTGGTGTAGTTTCTTTGGCCATGTGATACAAGAAAATAGTTAATTCTCTGAAAGGTGATTTTTTTTCCAGTAATTTTGAGGTCATTATGTATTTGTTAGCATATATTTGTTAAATACAATGGAAAATTTCTCTCTCCTATACAGAAATAAGAATTGGTCATAAAGTTGACTAATACAGGTTGAGTTTCTGCTGTGTCTGTGTATCTGTCCTCTGCACCAATAATATGTACACAAATGAGATGTGCTCTGTGTTGTAAAGATGCCCACAATTGAGAGAAAACTAAAAAATAAAGTTTCATATAAACAATCTGTAATAATTTAACTAGTTACAAAACTGAATCTAGTTTAAAGGACTCTAGGTTAAATCTACTTTAAAGGACTAATTTAACTAGTTACAAAACTGAATCTAGTTTAAAGGGGTAGGAGATAGTAACAGTTGTATGTCCCTCTATACTTGAATACCAGATGGTTTATGTTTGAAAGAAGGCTTGGGTGACTTTTTAAAGGAAGTTTTGAAATATAATTCTGTATGATTTGAGACATCACAGTTTGTTTGTATCCCTAGTCTGTGTTTAGAGCTTTTTAAAAATTGAAATTAGTTTATTTTCATTCAACTCTGTTTTTAAGTTTTTGTGTCATATATCCATACCCAGTAGTTTTCTTTATATTTTCTTTGCCCTCATTTAAGTTTGGAGTTTAGTAAGAGATAGTGGGCTAAGTATCAGTTAACAATGTAAACTATTCACTTGCCCTTTTGCACATAATTTTCTTTTAAGGTTTTAGGAAATAGGGTGGTGATGCCTAATCTGTATTAGGATTGTAATTCTAGCACCATCTTTGTATATAACTTTGAGAGATTTGATCCTTTTGACTCTGAAAAGTGAGTTGGCTACGGGATGAATGTCTGATTTATAGATGGCAGTAGTAAGGCTCCGTGAATGAAGTGATTTGTCCAGTGACATTGCAGAGCCAGCACTAAATTTGATGCTCAAAATGGATTGCCTTATTACACATGTTGATTCCTGGCAAAGATGATGATTTTACATTATTTACTAGGTATCTTTAAAGAACCGAGGTGCCGATCTAATAGTTAGGGAATAGATGAGAGACTGGGCAATATAAGAGAAACTTTGATGATCTTACTTGAAGGAGAGCAGTTGTAATAAAACAGCTGTATTTATAGAGCACTGTTCTGTGCACCTTCCATGCATTGTTCCATTTGATCCCTATAGCAGTCTTAATAGATGAGTGCTATTTTCCCCAGGTTATAAGGAGAAAATTGAGGCCCAGATAGGTTATGTAAATTAGCCCAAGATCACACAGCTGGTAAATGGCCATGCTGGTATAGGAATTCTGGTAGTCTCACTCTAGACTATACTTCATAGCTATACTAGACTGCTTCCTTGTATAGCAGTAGGAGATTATGTCATTAAGCTAACCTCCTTAGATTCTGAAGGAATAGTGTATACTTCAGCAATTCTAAACTATCCAGGTTGAGAGAATTTAGCAACCTAAATCCTGGCAATTAAATTATTAGACTTTTAATGGTTTCATACTGATGGTGCTGCCAAGTGACTGGCCTAAGTTGACACAAATCATCTCACAAAAATTCAGATGGGTTGAAACATACATATCTATATTATGTGTATCCTAAAATTAATGAAACGTCATGAATGGTAAGGTTCTATTCCAGTTTGTGCAAATGTAGTCTATTTTTTGTTTATCTAAATGTAATCTCAGAAAATGATAAATGTCTTGAATTTATATATAATTGTAGATGAAGAGGATTTAAGTTAAATAATTGTCCCAAAATGCAGCTAGTTATTATTTTGGGTTGTTAAGGATATACTTTTTAAACAGAAGTATTTGTATTTATTTCTAATCAAATGAATATCTGCTTACATTCAGAGATGTAGTTTTTACAGTTTTTCACTGATTAATTTTTTGCATTCATTCATAAGGTAAGTTAGTGGTATAAAGGATCATGGTTTTTAAGTATAAGACTTAATACCCTCTGTGTACTTATTTGTGGAATTTGACTTTAACACCACATTTAAGAGGAACCAAATAAAAAGGCAGTCTAATTTTTTATGGGGTGCTTGAGTGGCTCAGTCGGTTAGACACCCGACTTCAGCTCAGGTCATGATCTCACAGCTTGTGAGTTTGAGATCCGCGTCGAGCTCTGTGCTGACAGCTCAGAGCCGGGAGCCTGCTTCGGATTCTGTGTCTCCCTCTCTCTCTGCTCCTGCCTGGGAGCCTGCTTCGGATTCTATGTCTCCCTCTCTCTCTGCTCCTGCCCCGCTTGCACTCTGTCTCTCTCTCTCTCAAAAATGAATAAACATTAAAGTATACTTTTTAAAAAGAGCAATCTAACTTTTTAGATAATCAATTTACAACTTCAGGTTTGCAGAAAGAATGGTTTTGAATAATCAACAAGATTTAAAAAGTTAATTTTTAGACAAAAATAGCTTAGGTTGTGTGATTTCTTTCCAGCAGGAAAAACTTCAGGAAATAATAATGAAGAAAAGAACTTTTGAAGTGCCCACGTGAAGATCTTCACTTTGTTTTGATATCATAAAACAACTGGGCTAATTTAGTTTACATTTTGAGCAACTAATGTGTTGTAGCGTCGATGGAATTGCTTTTATTACTTTACCTTTAATTTTAAAAATATCTGGTAAAGAATGAAACAGGCTTGATTTTATCTAACATTAGGAACTTCCCAAATTGGGATGCTAAGAATGAGCAGATTGTGTAGTGCTCCCCAGTTTCTACTTGGTTTTTTTTTTTTCACGCTGGTATTTCTTCTGAGGACATTGTGATAAATGATTAAACTTGTTATTAAAAGAATAGAAATACGCATAGAAAAATTTTTATATAGTATATATACACAAATGGTTGGCCGTTTATGAATAAAGTATGCCAAGTAGAATATCTGAATTAATTATGGTTTTAAGAAGTGTCAAAGTGTCCATAAAATTCAGATATTTAATATTTTAGACAATTTAACTTATGGCTCACATGTATGTGTTCTACCATTCCATTTTCTTCTGTTTCCTAATAACTAAAATTTTGTAATTATAATAATATATTCTCAAAAGTAGCTTAAATTGAAATTTGTGAAGCTCTACATGACTGTGATTTTCTAGTGTACTTTTCATTAAGCTTATATGAACTACTGCTTTGTAGCTTCAAGAATGATCTGGCTGATGGAATTCATAGTGGCATCATTGTAGCAACTGTATTAAGAATTTTTCCTTCAACTATTTTGAGTCAACATCCTATTTTCATTGAACTTAAGATGCTATTAGTGGTAAGATACTCCATTATATGATGTGCCCTTAGAAAAAAAACCTAATGAGAAGGCTAAAATACTCTTCAGATAAAGCTGGGAGACCAAGGGGCTGTTTAGTCCCTTCATGTGAAGCAAGAAGTAAACCTACAGAGGGACAACAAAGTAACTTCTGAATGCCTCAACTTTGGTTATTGGGCCGAGGGAGGGAAAAGTCACTTCTGAGGGTTTGAACCAGAAGTCTCATAAGCTTGCAACCTGGATCAGTTTGTATAAAACAAAATATTGATAACTTAGAAATTTTAAATGGTATCATGTTGATGGTGCTGCCAATGACTGGCCTAAGTTAACACAAATCCTCTGGAAGAATCCAGATGAGTTAAAACATATATCCCCATATTATGTGTATCCTAAAATTAATGTTTAAAAAAGGAAATCGTAACATTTCCACAAAGTAGATTCTTTAGGCTTCGGGGAACAGGCTTTTTGTGATGCTCAGGTGTCTGGAAGTTTTTATTTTGTCTAATACTTAAAATAGCTTTTCATAAGAATGTAGTATATTTCGTATTTATGTTTTTGTTCTTTAGCTTCATATTTAAAATATCACAGTTTTTGTCTAAAATTACATTAATCTATTTACTTTCAGATGCTCAGTTGTACCTAATTTAAGAATCTTTCCAGTGTTTGTCCAGTTGAACAAGCCTAACTAGTTGCTGCCCCTCAGAATTCACAGAGATGTTGAGGGAGAATTTAGCTTTTTTAACACTAAATCTCTATAATCCAATTCCATGAGTTTTAGTCTAAACGCAAATTTTCTAGCTGTTTTAAGATTTGAAGTGTGGGAAGAAAAACAATTGAGAACTCTGTCAGACTGTTTAATGGTTTTTAAATATTGTTTGCTTTAAGTGTCACTGGCCTGTTCTAGTCAACTTTTGTTATATGTAAGGATTTTTGTCCCTTGGTTTTTAAATGGGATTTGATCACTGTCTTCTGAAGTCAAGAGTATTTCAAATTGAAATTAGATTCATTTGTACTGCTACCATGTGGAAGTGTTCTGTTACATGATGGAGATTTTACCCCACTTAATGTCTTTAGTTGTTATGAGAAAATACTTCTTTCCCAAGTTTTCAAAGTTCAACTTTTCAATTTAGCTTAGAATTCTAATTTTTCGATATGTTGACAGCTTTGGATTTTATATATAGACCATTTTAAGTACCAGGCTGTTTCTCTCTGTTGCCCAGTATGCTTCCTCTCATAATCAGTTATTTAGTACTTTAAGAATGCAAAACTACATTGCTATTAGCCTAAAGTAAAATTAGGTGTGAGTATATATTGTTGGGAGTAGGGCAAGGAGGGAACAAGCCTAGTTCTCATTTGATTGCTCTGTTTTTTTCTCTTAATGTATAATTATTTCTCTAATTCTTTTAGCCTGGGTAGTGGAAGCTTGTACTTTTGTTTTCAAATTCTGAACCTTTTTTTTTTTTTTTTTTTCCCCCAACTGTTAATTTCACCATATATTCCAAGTACTGGTCACATGTTTTCTGTCAGGTTCTTGTTTCATGATGTTTAAGCAATTTATCGGGTATTTTAAGGAACAGAAACCCTTTTTGTTTGTTTTTTAATCCATTAATACAATGATACTTCATTTTAATGGTACTTTAGCCTCGTTTTGCTCTGAGTTGATTTTCTCAAATAATAAAATTCAGTATACAAGTGTTATTACCTTTAGTAGACTTTATATGTTCCTGTTGACCAATATACTTGTTTGTATTTCCTATTTCTCCCAATTTTCATTTAATTTGAAACTAAATACCTACTTACTGTGTTCCAGTACCTATGATTATTATATATGATTTTTATCCCCCTCCATGTTTTTCTTAGATTTTTTCCTATTACAGTCAAAGTTATAATGTGGGATTATACTAATATGGATGACTGTTGGGTCAAAATCCCTTGGAAATTTATGTTAATCCACATGTTTTTCTAATTCATTTTTGGTAGTAAAGATTCATTCATAGTTTTGGATGGCAGACATTGGTAGGCTAGATTAACCTCCAAAACTAGTATTTTCTTTCTTCAGATATTCGTTTATGTGCTTTATTAAGTTTTTCTTTTCAAGAGAGGGCATAGGTGATTTATGTCTGAAGTTTGGGGTTTTTTACATATTTTTTATAGTCATTGAATTTTAAGTACCTTTGATCTAGAATTTTTTAAAGAGCCAGATTACTGTAAAATTTATTTACTACAGATATTAAAAGTCAAAGGTGAGAAATAGAAAAAATTTTTGTCTCCGAAGAAGGGAGAAAAACATGAGTGAGGAGTTAAAATTAAAAGGACGTTAATATTCTCAAATTTACATTGGAAATAAAAGTGCAAACTTTTAAGTTTATTTGTTAAAATAATTTTAACTATACATATAAATTATGGCAAATATTAAAATAGCTCATTGATAAAATACTTCATTCATTCAACAAGCACTTACTAAGCATACTATTCATGTAATAATAGTGTTAATTGAGTTTAAATCTTGAGGTGTACATATTAACTTTGATAACCAGATAGATTCTTAAAGTCCTGTTAAATGCTTTGGTTTTATGTAGTAACCTTTTTTTACTTTTATTCTAGATGCCTGGAATGATGTCTTCAGTAATGCCTGGAATGATGATGTCTCATATGTCTCAAGCTTCCATGCAGCCTGCCTTACCGGTAATCCAGTAAAAGTGATTATTTTCTGTGATGTTTTGACTGCTTTACCACTTTTATATATGACGTAACATGCTATATATAATTTTTTATAGGCTGCCATGTTAGCTTTTTAAGTATGTCTTGAGTACTGTAACACAAAATGGGAATTAGAGTGGGCTTTTATTTTTTTAGGTTCTTCAGTGATAGACATTCACATTTTTTCCTGTACTTATGTGTAATCTTTAGTTTTTAATCTATGTTAAACAAGAGTAGAATAAGAAGTATAACCTATCCAGTAGAAGCATTTTATTGGTTTGGTTGCATTTTGGGGGGCCAAGGGGGGACGGGAGAGAGAGAGCGCACATGCATGCAAGCAGTTGTGCCCAAAAAGGGCAGGGGCAGACAAGGAGAGAGAACATCTTAAGCAGGCTCCCTGCCCAGACCAGAGCCCAACATGGGGCTTGATCTGACAACTATGAGATCATGAACTAAGCCAAAATCAAGAGTCAGATACTTAGTCCACTGAGCCACCCTGCCCCTGGTCTGGTAGCATTTTAATCTTAAAGAGTAGACATTTGCTTTATGGAGTGTTAATTAAAAATTGATGTAGTGGGATTTAGTACTCGATCCTAGATTTAGAAATCAGAAGGTTTTATTCGAAATTTATCTTACATGAGACTTCAGTGATGGCACATTACTTAGAAAATGCTTGACAGCCTTTTCACCCTTATTGAATTGTATAGCAGTATGTATATCATTATTATATTCATATGAGCATAACTTATTTATTACCTGGTAGCCTAGTGGTTGTAATGAGTAGATGTGGCATACTCCACTGGGGTGGTAAATTTGCAAAGGTCTTATCCAAAACCCTTGGGCCAAATATATTCTTAAGTTGTTTAATATTGTAAAATTGTACTTTGTGTACTCTATATATCATATAAAGGTTTCCCTCAGGGTGTTTGGACAGTGCCTTATAATTTCGAACGCAATATTTCTGTAGCAGTATCTTAGGGATATTCTGTCTGGAGTGGGATGAATAAAGACAAAGAGCTCGTGTCATTCACGGCAGATTTTGCCACTCTAATGAGTGTTGATTTGAAACTTGAAAAAACTTGGTTTTTAGAGCTTTTTCTGTTTCAGAATTGTGGGTAAAGGGTTGTGGAACTATATGTAACTGATGATCACATAAATAAAACACTTAGATTGAAGTGCTTCAGTAGCCCCAAGTTATTGGTGCTTTTACAGTTTATAGCAAGCTCAAGGAACTAATACCACTGAAACTTACTGAGAAACTTTGAATCAGTGGCTTGAGAATTATACATAAAGGGGACTGATTGTGCTTTATGAGGAACATATATGAAATATAGTTTAAACAGGTGAATATTACTAATTTCATTTTTTTTCTTACAGCCAGGAGTAAATAATATGGATGTAGCAGCTGGTATGTATGCCATTTATGGTTTAAATATTAAACTTCATTTGAACAGTAGCTATCGTTTTATTATAATAAGTAATAAAAGCAGTGTCTCTTGGGGCTTTATGATTAACTCCTGATTATTTTTTCTTTTTTTTTTTAAGCCGTGGGAAACAGGGGTAGCATTCATAATTTAATCCATAAAAAATTACTAGATCTGGAGTCCTGGGACCAGATTTGGTCTACAGTTACTCTTTACCCAAATGTTTTTAAGTTTTATAATTAGTTGACAACATTTAAAGTCTGTGGGCCCTATGTAAGAATTAAATGTATTTTTTTACACAAAGATTTGAATTTATCTTGAAAAATAGGATTATCTGAATATTCATTGTTGACAGTGGTCCTTATGAACACAGTAGGTAATCAGAGAATATTTGAATGAGAAATTCTGGTTGAGCCCATACTTGTACTCCGCAAACATTGTGGAATGAGGTAGTAACTCCTTCCTTTAGATATGAAGGCCAACTCTCATTGGCCTTCTGGACTACTTCGTCCTTGTAGCCATTGGAGTTTGTAAACCTTGTGGTAAACCAGCCAGTTATCAATAACTGTTTGTTTCACCTAGTGTACTTTCCATATATAATAGTAATGCCTCAATTATCCATGAATAAATAATGTTCCAGATAAATTGGTTTTACAGATGCTGAGCCTTATTCCATGATTATGCCAAAACATTTCTTGTTTTAAACATGGTTTGAAACATTTAAAATGCACTATGTTGTGCTTTTCTGCAGGTTTATATGGGGCATAATTGGTCTTTTTAAGATACTTCACAAATTTATTTAAGCTGACATGATGTTCTGAAATACATAGTATAGTATTTTGCCTGTTTAGATATATAGAGCTGATTACTGTTACTATTAGCCTAAATAGTCCTGGAAAATCACCTTAAAAAAATTTTTTTTAACTGAAGTATAAGTTACATACAATATTCTATTAGTTTTAGTTGTAGAACATTTTGATTCGATATTTTAATACGTTACAAAATGATCCCCATAGTAAGTCTAGTTACCATTTGTCACCATCCAGAGTTACTATAATATTATTGACTATACTTCCTGTGCTGTTCATTCCATTGCCTTATTTTACAACTGGAAGTTTGTATCTCTTAATCCTGTTTGCCTATTTTGCCCTCCCCTCTTTGGTAACCAACAATTTGTTTCCTGTGTAAGTCAGAAACAGACTCATAAAATTTCTTCTTAATTACTTTTTAAATGCCTTAGCTCTACCAGTGATATCCATAGTAGCTTCCTTTGATTGTTCTCAGTATATATATGTGTGTGTGTTTACTTTGTTTTATTCTCTTTTTACATATACTTTCTTTTTTACACGTAGTTTTAAATTACTAGTTTCTAAAGTTAAAGCTTATTCATTTGAACTTGGTGACTAATGGGGATTTCCCCTTATGTCTAAAGGGGTTTTGATAATAATATAGGATAGTACCATCTAATAGACCTTTCTGCAGTGATGGAAATGTTCTGTAATATGTACTGTTGAATACAGTAGTCAATAGCCACATGTGATTACTGAGTCCATGAAATTGGCTAGTGCAAAAGAACTGAATTTTTTTATTTTATTTAATGTTTATTAAAAATTTTAACCTAAGCAGACGTGTGGTAGCTACTGGATACTATATTGTACACCACAAGTATGGAATTTATATAGTGGAAGTTGCCAGAAATCTAAAGCATAGAATCTGAAGTCTGACGTATTATATTTCAGTACTGTAGTAGAGAAAGGAATTAGTCAAGATAAACACCTATAACAGCAAGACGAGAAACAAAAGGCAGAGGTTGTGAATACTTCTCAAACTGGATCCAAGTGAGTTTTCATTTTGCAGGTTCAAAGTGCCACTTTATTCTGAAAATGCTTTAGGCTGTAGTATTTGTTTTGTGGAAAAGAGAGCATGCACATAGGTCACATGGAACAGCCTTATATTTAGTGTGCTAGGATAAGGCAGAAGAAATAGTATGAACAAATACTTTAAAACTGTTCACTCAAGGAGAGTATGATTTATCACATTGTAAATATTCTTTTTTTTTTTTTTAAAGGTACAGCGTCTGGTGCAGTAAGTACCTCTGGAATATATTTATTTCATTATACTTCTTTAGCCTACATTGATCCTTATTTCTGTTTAAAGTTTATCTACTAAAGTTGAATCTTTTTTTCTTTCTTTTCTATGGCAAAGGTTGAAAAATTGTTTGAGGGGCACCTGGGTAGCTCAGTTAAGTGTTTGACCCTTGATCTCAGCTCAGGTCTTAATCCTAAGGGTGTGAGTTCAGACCCCATGTTGGGCATGAAGCCTACTTAAAAAAAAAAAATTGAATGATTTACCTTAAAATCTAATTTTGATGGGACTTAATGAGAAAAAAAGGAATCAGCTACATACCAGATTTTACAAAGATTTTAATTTCCCTGGTACGATTAGAAGGGAAACAGAACTAGTAGGAACACAGTAATTAACCAATAATTTTCACATAAGGTTTATATTAGAACATGCTTTTGTATACAAACATTTGTGTGCCCTTGTTTATTACTATAAGTCTTACATAAACTTTTCCTAATACACAGAATTTTAAAATACTTTTTTGCTTGTACCTTCCCTAATTGTGTCAGAAAGACCAATACGATATTCAGAATTGCTTGACTTTTCCCTCCCTTAGGAAAGGAGAGAATGATACCTCTATGCTGCATTTCTTTTTCTCCATACTTGATTTTAAGATAGTAGTTACAGTTATTTTTGTTAATATTTTGGTATGTGGTGTTCTGTTACATATTTTTATGATGTTTGGGAAAATAAGCTTGAAAGCCTTACTTAAAGATTCCTATTTTGGGGCGCCTGGGTGGCGCAGTCGGTTAAGCGTCCGACTTCAGCCAGGTCACGATCTCGTGGTCCGTGAGTTCGAGCCCTGCGTCAGGCTCTGTCTGGGCTGATGGCTCGGAGCCTGGAGCCTGTTTCCGATTCTGTGTCTCCCTCTCTCTCTGCCCCTCCCCCGTTCATGCTCTGTCTCTCTCTGTCCCCAAAAAAATAAATAAACGTTAAAAAAAAAAAGAAAAAAAAAAGATTCCTATTTTATCCTTCTTGATAAAAGCCATAGCTTTTGGCCTCAAGGTTTTCTTAGATTTTTGTGTTTTTTAATTCCTTAAAGATCAATGGAAAGAAGACTTCATATGTATGATCTCATTTAATCAAAATAGTCCTGAGAGGTAGCTGTTATCCTCATATTATGGTTGAGGAAATACAGAAAGCTGTGACTTGATTATAAATGTGTTAATATTTTAAATATGGGGGGAAGATTTTTAATTGTGAACTGTATTTAAATGTTTTAAAGTTTCTTGTATCTTGTGTTTTTTAAAGTTGAATGGTTTTTAAATGTCCATGTCGTATTCTTCCATTGTAAGTGCCTTTTTGTATTTTTGACTAGTGATTGCTGCATGTTTTTCCTATTGATTTAAATAATGCAGGCTCATTTGAGGGATTAAGAAGCAAACATAAGTTAAAAAGAAGAAAGTAAATTTCACCCTAAATTTTTCCACCTTGAGGGGACCACCACCATTAATGTTTTGGTTGTGTCCATTGTCTGTGAAACCCCTTTTTCCCTCAATTGGAAGAATCTTTTCTATCATATATTAAATTTGTACATACTCTGACATCTGTTTCTGAGTTTTCTTCTGCATTGGCTGTATGTATTTGTTTTTCATCCAATTTCTCACGTTTTCCAGTTAAAATAACTTTAATATTTAGTAAGGCAAGTCTTCATGGTTTCTCTTTTCATTATTTCCTTAAATGGTTTTGGATGTTAGTACATGAATTCTTGTATCCCCCTCCAAAAATAATCTGTAAGTATACGCATACCCACACACACTCAAAAGACAAAATTGTGTTTTTATCTGGGATTATATTTAATTCATTTCAGTTTTGGGAGAATTGACATTTTCTACTTTTCTATTAAATTTTCGCATCTAAAAATAACTGTATATTTGAAAACTTCTTTTTGCTTTAATTCTTATTAGATTTCAGGTACACAAATTTGAGTTACTTGAATTCTTCAGATGATAGTCATTGTCATTGATCCTGAGAGGATTCCTCACATTTTTTCACTTTATTCTTCATCTTCACTCCCATCTACCCTCCTGAATAGGTGATCACTTGGATACATGTCCTCAGAAATGCATGTATTGGGAAAAGTTCAGGAAATTTTTGTGTAGATTTTTTGGGTGTTTTTTCTTGTTCTTATTTCTTTATATTCTTTATGTTTATTTTTTTACAACATAATAATTTGATATTTGTATCCATTTTGAAATGATCACAATACATCTAGTTAACATCTGTCATTATACCTGGTTACAGATCTTTTGTTCTTGTGATGAGGACTTTTAAGATGTACTCTCTTAATCTTCAAATATACAACACAGTATTAATAGTAATTACCATGTTGTGCATTACATCTCCATAACCTACTTATTTTAAAATAAGTGGAGATTTGTGCCTGTTTACCCCCTCCACCGATTTTGAACCTCCACACGTAATCTGTTCTCTGTATCTGAGTTTGGGTTTTTTAGATTCTGCATGTAAGTGAGATCTTAAGGTATTTGTTTTTCTCCCTCTGACTTCTCTTACTTAGCAAAATGCCTTCAAGGCCCGTCTGTGTTGTTGCAAATGGCAAGATTTCATCCTTTTTATAGCTGAATAGTATTTTTGTGCGTGTACCACATCTTTATCCATTCATCCATCTAGGGACATTTAGGTTATTTCCATATCTTGGCTGTTGTAAATAATAATGCTGCAGTGAACCAAGGGGTACATAAATCTTTTCGAGTTAATGATTTTGTGTTCTTTGAATAAATGCCCAGAAGTGGAACAGCTGAATAGTATGGTAGTTCTACTTTTAATTTTTTGAAGAGCCTTCATACTATTTTCTGTAGGGACTACAGCATTTACATTCCCACCAGTGGTGCATGAGGATTTCCTTTTCCCCACAACATGGCTAACATTTATTATCTCTTTTTGAGAATAAGCATTCTAACAAATGTAAGGTGATATCACATTGTAGTTTTGATTTGCGTTTCCCTGATAGTGATGTTGAGCATCTTTTCATAAGTCTTTTGGTCATCTGTATATCTACTCTGGAAAAATGTCTATTCAGATCCTCTGCCTGTTTTTTAATCAGATTTTTAGGGTTTTTTTGTTTTGTTTTGGTTTTTTTGCTGTTAAGTTGTATGAGGTCTTTATAGGTTTTGGATGTTAGCCCTTTATCATATGCATGTTTTGCAAATATTTTTCTCTCATTCAGTAGGTTGCTTTTTCATTTTGTTGATTTCCTTTGTTGTGCCAGAGGTTTTTAGTTTGATGTAGTCCACTTGTATATTTTGCTTTTGTTATGTTTGCTGTGGAATAAGATCCAAAAAAATGATTGCCAAGAGTGATGATCAAGGAGCTTTGCCGCCTTTTTTCTAGGAGTTTTAGGGCTTCAGGTCTTACATTCGAGCCTAAATCCATTTTGGGTTGATTTTTATGCATGATGGAAAATACTAATCTAACTAGTTAGTTTTATTTTGCATGCAGCTGTCCTTTTCTTGTATATTTTTGCCTCCTTTGTCGTAAATCAACCATACGTAAGTTTATTTCTGAGATCTTGATTCTGTTATACTGTCTAGATATCTGTGTTTATGCCAGTACTATATACTATTTTGATTACAGTACCTTGGTAATACAGTTTGAGAGCAGGGAGCATGATGCCTCCAGCTTTGTTCTTCGGATTACTTTTTAGCTATTCAGTCTTTTTGTGGTTCCATCCAAATTTTAGGACAGTGTGTTTTACCTTTTTTTAAAGCGTCATTGGAATTTTGATAGGGATTACATTGATTCTATAGATTGCTTTATGTAGTATGGACATTTGAACAATATCAGTTTTCAATCCATGAGCATATGGAACATCTTTTCCACTTATTTAGTCTTCAGTTATTTTCATCAGTATCCAGTTTTCAGCGTACAGGTCTTTCACCTCCTTGCTTACATTTTTTCCTAGACATTTTACTATTTTTGGTGCATTCATAAATGGAATTTTTTTTTCTTAATTTTTCTTAACTTTGTTCGTGTTTAGAAATGCAACAGATTTTTGTACCCTGCAATGTTACTGAATTTCTTTCTAACAGGTTTTTTGGTGAAGTCTTTAGGTTTTTTATATATAATCTTTTTTTCTTTTTTTTTTTTTTTTAAATTTTTTTTTTTCAACATTTATTTATTTTTGGGACAGAGAGAGACAGAGCATGAACGGGGGAGGGGCAGAGAGAGAGGGAGACACAGAATCGGAAACAGGCTCCAGGCTCTGAGCCATCAGCCCAGAGCCTGACGCGGGGCTCGAACTCACAGAGCGCGAGATCGTGACCTGGCTGAAGTCGGACGCCCAACCGACTGCGCCACCCAGGCGCCCCTAATCTTTTTTTCTATAAATGACTTTATACTATCTAAATTTTTTAATCAGTTTGTCAGGTTGTCCAAAAAGATAATTTTGGTATTTTGATTGGCGTTGCATTGAATTTATAGATTGTGGGGCATATTTACAATATTAAGTCATATCAGTGAACATGGTAGTCAGTTTTTTTGTCTGTTTTGTAATACGGCTTTAAGTTTTTCCTATTGAAGGCTTGTCTGTCCCTCATTCTGTTAATTTATAGATGTTTTATAAGATTTGGTGCTATTTTGAATCTTTCTCCTATACTTTATCCAGGAGGTTTGCTGAACTCCTGTTGCTTTTTGGGTTTTCTGTGTGTGTTACACTATCTTCCTCAAATAATGAGTTTTTCTAATCATCATATCTAATATTTCAACTTGTACTGTGTCAGCCAGAACCTCTAGTACTATGGTGAGTAGTAGCAGTGATAAACTGTCATCTTTATCTTGTTTTCTCTCTCAAAGCAAATATGTATTGAATTTCTCTATTTAATATGTTTACTGAAGCTTTTTGATGTATGACCCTTATTAAGTTGATGCTTTCTTTTCCTGGTTTGCTGAGAGAGAGGTCATTATGAACTGGATTTTAAAACTCATAGTTGAGATGGTCATGGTATTTCTTCTATAGTCTGTTAAAGTGCAAGTGTACAGATATATTTTCTGATATCTCATCTTAGCATTACTAAAGTGAATCCTAGTTATTCATTAAGGGTGTTAAGAATATATATACGTGAACCTGTGTATTTATTCCTTCTGAATTCAATTCGCTAATATCTTACTTAGGTTGTTTCTATCTGGGTAGTAACCCTTTTCTTTCTGATCCTTAGAACAACTTATATAAATGATGCATAACTTATTTCTTAACAGCTTGATAGAACACAACTAAAAACTAACTGGGCCTAATATTTTTTGAGGATAGAGATTTTGGATTACCATTTCAATTTCTCTGGTGGTGGTTGAGCTATTTCACTTTTAATTTTCTTCTAATTTATGTTTTTACAGATACCTACTTTGTTGAGATTTAATTATTTAGCATAGAGTTAGAAATCCTATCATTGCTTTTACTTTGTATTTTGGAGGGGACAACCATTCAGCTTATTCTGAGGTCATCTTTATTTCCTTCTTGGTTACTCTGTTGCCTTTTTTCTAGTTTCTTGAGTACTTAACTCATGGTTGTTACACATTCTTAATTTTTTATAGTGCTATAGCTGTGTTGCTTAAGATTTGACATAGTTTTCATTTCACTCAGCTCCCAGTATCTTTTCTTTTTCCTTCATTTGACTTCTTTGTTAAAAGGGTATTAAGTGGTATGTTTTTCTTGGTTTCTAGGTTTGGGATTGTTTTAAATAGACTTGTTTTGTAGAGCGATTATAGGTTCTTAGCAAAATTGAACACAAAGTAGAGAGTTTCTTAATACCCCCTCCCCTTACTTGCATACAGATGCATATCAGCATCTCCCACCAGAGTGTTACATTTGTTACAATTAATGATCCTACATTGACACATCTTTATTACCCACAGTCCAATTTACATTAGAGTTTAGTCTCAGTGTTCTGCATTCTATGAGTTGTATCTGTCACGACAGTGCACACAGAGTAGTTTCACTACCTTAAAAATTTCCACCCCTTACCCCTGGCAACGACTGATCTCTTTATTGCCTATATAGTTTTACTTTTTCTGAGTATCATATGGTTAGAATCATACAGTATATACCCTCTTCACTGGCTTCATTCACTTAAATGCATTTAATATGCTTTTTTTTTCATGGCTTAATACCTTTTTTCTTTTGGGGACTGAATAATACAATAGTAACAATAATAATAGTGAATGATACTTCATTGTTTGGACTTGCCACAAGTTTATTCATTCATCTACTGAAAGACATCTTAGTTTTGCTTCCATGTTTTGGCAATCATTAAAACTATTACAAACATTAATTAGTAGGCCTTTGTGTGGACATAAGTTTTCAGCTATTTGGATAAATAACCAAGGAGCATACTTGCTTGATCATATGGTAAAAATGTATTTGGTTTTTGGGGCACCTGGGTGGCTCTGTCAGCTGAGTGTTCGAATTTGGCTCAGGTCGTGATCTCATGGTTTGTGAGTTAGAGCCCCACATCATAGAGCCCACTTTGGATCTTCTGTCCCCCTCTCTTGTGTGCACTTGCTCACTATCTTTCTCTTTCTCAAAAATAAACATTAAAAAAAAAATTTTAATGTATTTAGTTTTTTAAGAAACTCCCAAACTCTCTTCCAAAGTGGCTATGCTGTTTTGAAGTCTCACCAGTAATAAATGGGAGTTAATTTTAATTTGTAATAATGTACAGTGTTAAGAATCTTGTCATAGGCTTCTTTATCCCCTGTATGTCTTTTTTGGTGAGGTATCTGTTCAGATCTTTGACCATTTCTTGATTGGGTTGTTTGTATTCTTAATGCTAAGTTTTAAGGGGTCTCTGTGTATTCTGGGGTGCCTGGGTGGCTCAGTCAGTTAAGTGTCTGACTCTTGGTTTTGGCTCAGGTCATGATCTCACAGATTCGTGAATTCAAGCCCTGCATCAGGCTCTGCGCTGGCAGCATGGAGCCTGCTTGGGATCTCTCCCTCCCTGCACCTCCCCCATTCGTGCTCTCTCTGTCTCTCTCAAAATAAATAAACTTTAAAAAACAAAAAGCGGGGGTTGGGGGAGAGGGTTGTATATTCTGGTTAACAGGTGGTTTTTTTGTTTTTTTTTTTTTAATTTTTATCACCTGTGCCCTTTGCAGATATTTTCTCCCAGGTTTTGGCTTGTCTTTTCATTCTCTTTACTGTGACTTTGGCAGAACAGAAATTTTTAATGAAGTCTCTGACAGTTACTTCTTTTCTTTCATGGATCATGTCTTTGGGTGACATTTTTTTTTCCTTTTTTTTTAATGAAGTATACTTTTTTGCATATAATCTTTAGAAAGCAGTCTATGAGTTGTTGTTTGCATTGTACTAAACCTTCATTTGTGTTCATTTTAAGATTAGATTTTTGGAATATTTTGTGTGCTTTTAATTTAAGGTTAATTTGTGATTCTTTTGTCTTGGCGTATCTTTCATCTGTTTGATCTACCTAAGGGGGGAGTGTCTTAAAATCTTTAACTTGAAAAGATCTCATATTTTTCTCCCTGTATTTTTTTATTGTTGCTGTGATTTCAAGACTAAATTGGTAAATGCATGCTAAGTTTGGTGTGTTGCTTTTTACCCATACAGAAGTCCCTCTGGTTTCATTTTGGTTTTTGCTTTAAATTCTGTTTAGGTGCGATAAAGTGCTATCATAGCTATTTTCATTTATTTTACCTTCTAAAAATTTGTTATATTGTGAATAGGATATTTTTGTGTTTTTATTTCAAGCTAGTTATTGTTAGTTCAAAGATTTTTATATATTTACCTTACAGCCAAGTGGAATATTGGAATACTTTTTTATTTTCCTAGAAAATTAGAATACTTTTTTTTTCATTTTAACTAGATTTTATTTGAATCTTTAGCAGTAAAGATAAGAGAATATATCTCTTTCCCAAATATTTATACCAATTATTTATTTCATTTTATTGCCATAATGTATTTGTTAAAACACAGTGGTTGCAGACTCGCATTTTGTTCATGATTTTAATGGAAGTGGCTTTACAGTAATTTTTATTGGTGTTTGATAAGTTGGCCTTTATCATTCAGGTGTTTTTGTTAAGTGTGTTTGTTTTTTTTAATACTTCTGAATGGTCATAATTTTCAAGATGTGATTTGACCAAGTCTGTTGGTGTGCTCATGTGGTGTTTTCTTTTTTCAATTTGTTAACAGAAATAATTTCTTCTTTATAGATTTCCCAATATCAAACCACCTGGCACTTCTACAATAAGTTCTACTTTGTCCGAATATATACAATGCAGGATTCTTTTGGCTAATGGGTTAATGTTATATTTAAATTTTTACATTTAAAAATAACATTCATAAGTAACATTACCTGCTTTTCTTTTTTGATACCTTTCTCTTGAGTTTTGTTATTAGTAAGGAACTTTTCATCTTTTCTGATTATCTGAAGTATATTGGATGTCTCTGTTTTTTTTAAAGTTTATGATGTGGTGTTTTATGAAATTGTCTAGTTGGGTTCTTTTATGGTAATTGGAATATTCATGTATGATGTGTTTACTTCTAGGGTAAATTGTAGTCGTTTGTGAGGAAATAATTACCTTTAGATTTGGGGAATTGATTGTAAGTCATCTGTTTGTGGTTATGTTGTTCCTTAATTCTGATCTTATATTTTGGGTTTTTCTCCTTTTCCTTATTTAGAGTAGTTGAGAGGACTTTCCTGTCTATTTAATGTTAGATTTAGTCACTTGCTTTTGGTTTTGTTCAGTTGGACTTATAGTTTACAGAAGTATCTATGTATGTATAAATGCGTATCTCATGTGCATATAATTATTTATATGTTTATTGAATTTATTCAGAACCTAATTGTTGACTAGCTTTTTGGAATCTTTTAGCTCTCTTGATAATTATATATGTGCATTTTTTCCCTTTACCCAGTCTTCCTTTTAAATATTTTCTGTGTATGTTTTGCTTCTATATCACAACGTTTTACTCTGTTTCACACTGTATCTTCAACATTTTCTAAACAGATCTCCATAAGTCCACAATATGATGGACCCTAATTGAACTGTTTTCCTATGAGTGTGGATACTGAATAATCTCAAATTTTTTGACATTACAAGTAATCCTGTAGAGGACATTCTTGTACATCTTTGCAACTATATAAATGGGATTTTGTGAATAAAATATCAGCATTAAGAGATTGCTTGCATTTTGAATTTTGATGAGAACTAGCAAATTGCCATTCAGAAAAACAATACTAATTCCATTCCCAACACTAGCATGACAGTGCACTTTTCTTCACACCCTTTAACATTGTATACTAAGTCTGTGATTTATCTGATGAACAGAAAGTTTTCACGTAATGTATGCTTCCTTGATGTACTAATGAAGTTGAATATCTACTTATCTGCATTGAGTTTTGTTAATGGCGATGTTTATTTTTCCATTAGATCATCTTAATGATTGTAGTAGATATTTGTATATTAAGAATGATAGTTTTTTAATTTCTTCTTCATATTTATCCTTCTAGTTTATCATTTGTAAAAATGTCAACTTTTGGTTGATTCCCCAGACCTGCCATTTGTCTTGACAGTTTTTTAACAATACAGTAACTGTCAGTAATAAAATAATTTTGGGAAGGCTGTTATCTGTGACAAAAGTGCAGAATAAAGCTCCAATGCAAGGATTATCTTAGTATCTCTTACAAGCCCTCAAAGCAGCTAACCTTAAGGTTAAAAGTAATGTCCTGGTTTGGGGCCATTCAGAATACTACACATCTACATGATTATTAGGTTTTCTCCAATTATGCAAAGGCAGTCTAAATATTTGATAGGCATCATTGGTGTATTGGTCTGGAGAGGTCTTTCTTTTAAAAAAAAATGGTAATTTTTAGGAAAATGTTTTTTGAATAGACTGTACTCAGTACTTAACAACTATTTGCAGAAGTCATGTTTTATCCTATGAAGAAAGTTGTTATCTATATACCCATTGATATTTTATGCCACTCTTCATCTTTTTTTTATTTATTTATTTATTTTTTTTCCCAACGTTTATTTATTTTTGGGACAGAGAGAGACAGAGCATGAACGGGGGAGGGGCAGAGAGAGAGGGAGACATAGAATCGGAAACAGGCTCCAGGCTCTGAGCCATCAGCCCAGAGCCCGATGCGGGGCTCGAACTCACGGACCGCAAGATCGTGACCTGGCTGAAGTCGGACGCTTAACCGACTGCGCCACCCAGGCGCCCCACCATTCTTCATCTTATATTCAACATTCAGGATACATTTGTTTTTAAATTTTTCTTTTAAAATATTAGTCCTAGTTTTGGCCAGAGGCGAGATACAGTTTTACTTCACGTTGCAGATCAGATGCATTTAAGGAAAAGGAGCAAAAGCTTATCAGATAAATCATTTTCCTTACCCCAGAATTGACTTCTATAAGTGGACTTGGTATATTAGTTAAGGCATTGGTATAGATTGTTTCTATTGATGCAAAGTGTTAGAGACTTGTTTCATAGGACCTCAGTATGTGGGCCCAGTGTTCTAATGAACTCACTAGCTAGCTGTGTTACCTTGAGCATATTCTTGTATTTTGTTGTGTTCCGTTTTCTCTTCTATAAAGTGGAAATAATAAATTGTATCTACCTTGGCAAGGTTGTTAAAAGAATTAACTGAAAATTGATACAGTGCTTCTTACTCATTAGGAGATCAGGAATTTATCTGTCCTTATTGACAGACTGTTCTGAATATAATATCCCTGACAAAACATTTCAGCGTGAGTAGATGTGGTCTTTAGAAGCAAATATGACTGAATTGTTCTAGTTTTATTATTTACTAACTGAATCACTATGAACAAGTTATATTAACCCTCCTAAGTCTTGGTTTTCTTCTTTGAAAAATGAGGATAGTGTTCATATTGCTTGTAGTGTAGCTGTAAGACTTGAATAAAGTAGTAGCTAATGAATACTAAATTGTTTACTGTTTGTTTTAGTGGTTTGTATATCTGTCTCCTGTTTTTCCCTATTATTTGGCACCCTTTTTCATTCCATTTTTTCATAAATTTGTTTCTGGTGAACTTCTTTTCCTTGATGATCTTTAGCAGATGTGACTTGGGAAGTTTAAATATAATTTTGGAACTTAGGTCAATTTCCCTTTAGTGCAGTCTTGTTTGCTCCAGAAAGATTGTATTTGTCATACTCTGCATGAAGTGCTAGAACAAGTTAAAGAATTTAATATACCTTTTGAACTATCTTAACTATCCTACACCGTGCAGAAAGCCATTTTGCAGTCATGTCAGATGACTTAACGAATTTATATAGAAAAGGCCAAACATTTCGTTACCAAACCGCTCAAATTTTATCAATTTTTTTCTTTGGATTCTAATGACTGTTTATAATCCCTTCACATTAACTCTAGTTCCTCAGAAGTTCCAGAAAATAATCATCTTCCCTCATCTACTTGTGTTCTAAATGACATTAATTTCTCTCCTTGAGTCATCTTTTCTTGTTCTCCATTCCCACATTTTGCAAATGTTTCTTAAATCACTTAGCATAAAGTGAAATAAGCCATACAGAGAAAGACAGATACCATATGGTTTCACTCTTATGTGGATCCTGAGAAACTTAACAGGAACCCATGGGGGAGGGGAAGGGAAAAAAAAAAAAAGAGGTTAGAGTGGGAGAGAGCCAAAGCATAAGAGACTGTTAAAAACTGAGAACAAACTGAGGGTTGATGGGGGGTGGGAGGGAGGGGAGGGTGGGTGATGGGTATTGAGGAGGGCACCTTTTGGGATGAGCACTGGGTGTTGTATGGAAACCAATTTGTCAATAAATTTCATATATATATATAAAAAAAATAAAAGTGCTAAGAAAAAAAAAATCACTTAGCATATTTGCTTTGACCATTGAACATGTCTGTAATTAAGATGCATCCTATAATCTACATAGTGTCCTATGATCTCCATTCTCCAGGCAGCAATTATGGCTTTGTTGTGCATGACTGAACAACAAAAGTGCCAACATCAGAAGAATAAGTGTCAGTGGTTTGAAAGAAAATTCTAGAAATAATGGCACAGCACTCTTATCAGCTAGGAATAAAATGATTGTGGTGAGAGAGCAGAAAAAGCAATGAAATAATGTATGTTGAGCCACATTCCCAAAGCCGAAATCAAAAGTAGGTGTATTCTATTTCTCAATAAAGTTGATAAGGAAAAAAGAAAGGTAGGTCAGCTTTAAAGAAGTTCAGAAGATCATTAAGAACTAGTACTGGTGACTTAGTTTTTTGTTTTTGTTTTAATAAATGCTCCATTACCAATATTTTTTTATAGCATAGAGGGTGATACGGTGTGAAATTTAATGGACATCAGCAGCTCTTGTACAAAAAAATGGTTTCAATGTGAAGTTTAAGGAATAGCTTAACTATTTTATTTGCCTATTTTTCTTTTCAAAAAATGGAATTGTTATAAAATCAGTGTCTGAATAAGAATACATCTTTCAAAAGGTTAACAAAATCTCAGGGTTAAAAAGCATGGAATAGTTTGAAGATGATTTTACTTCTTTCTTAGAGGTATGTACAGTAATGTTTTGTCTTAGATTCGAAGAAATGTGATATAGGACATCTCTAATCTTCTTTCAATCATACTTCAGTTCATTACTATCTAAATGATCTGGTACCTGGAACTGGACTTAGTACCTTTGATCTCATCCAGTAATTCCTTAATGATTCCTTGTAAAATTACTTTTAAACCCTCTTTATTATGATATGATTGACATATTAAACTATGTATTTAACGTGTACAACTAGATGATTTGAGGAATACATACACCTGAGAAACTATCACCACCAAGACCGCAGACACCAGTCACCTCTCAAAGTTTCTTCCTGCCCCTTTTGTGATTATTTTAAATGCATACTTATGGGAACCCTGTAAAACTCTTAACCAGCCTTAATTTGAGGCATCATGTCTATTGATGGCTGAGGTTTTACTAGCAACTTTTAATATGCTCTTAGTAGTTCTTTTGGACCCAAGAATGAAGTTCTATTCTGTATCAAACTAGTATCACATAAAATTTTCTCACCTCTATTGTGTTGAGGCATTTGGATTCACATTTTATCCCTGTTAAATTTCACCTTGATTGTTAAATTCTGATTGTCATCTAAAACCTATCCTTTCTAATTTTGACAGCTGTCTTTATGGCATGTCAGTTTAGAACTTTGTCCAGCTTGATGCAAATAAAGTTATTGAGCTCGTGATCAATCCACCTATATACTACATTAGCATCTACTTCATATATTTTATCTACAAGGCATAGGTTGTATTGCTGAAAGATTATATTATGTGCTATATACGTTACAACAGTTACAAAGTTACTGTTTCTAGGTGAAACAGTCATATCCTTATACTTCTGAGAGACTGGGTAGAATCTAGAGATTCTAAAACCTCAATAGAGCCATACTACTTTTGAAGTACTTTAAAATGGTCTATTTTGCAGTTAACTCCCCACTTGCAATGATGTGTTATTCTAAGTGATTTAAACTGTCAAAAATAGTCCATTTTGTACTTTTAATTTCTTTGTATATTATTAATGAAACTAATGAAAACTAATATTCACTGTCATAGCACTGTTAAAAAATTTGAATCTTTTTGTAATTTTTTTCTTTAGAAATCAATGTGGACCGAACATAAATCACCTGATGGAAGGACTTACTACTACAATACTGAAACAAAACAGTCTACTTGGGAGAAACCGGATGATCTGAAAACACCTGCTGAGGTACAAGTTTGAGGCTTGGAGATTAGGGATTGTTAAATAGATTAGGTCCTTTTTTTACTGATTTTGGCCCCTGCTCAGGAATGCTTATTGGTTGGGTGGCGTCAGATTGGGAAAGATTGATTTAAAGAATAAATTGGAAGAGCAATAAGACTCTCTCTCTGCTTGCCCTTTACTCTTTAAATTCACATTTTAAATTGTTTTCCTCTTTATAGCAAACTTAGGTGATCGCAGATGTCTTGCAATGAATTTTTTAAAATTTCCAGTGAGGTTGGGGGTAATGGAGATGGAATTAAATTACAAATACAAGTGCTTCCTTCTCTTAGAGCTGAAAATTATCTGTCTCTGTGGAGAAAGCCCCTGAAAAGCATGTAAATTTCATTTTATGTTGCAAGTTTTGTTCAGAATGTATAGATGTGGAAGGTACATTGAAGGAATAAACTATGTAAGCATTACAGCATGTGGTTTAATTAGGAACTAATTAAGAGTCCTAAGTAAGAATTGACTTGGCATTTCAAGCCATACTTAGAGATTTTTCCTAGTTGGCAGCATATATTTTTTTCTCCCTCTAAATTGAGGAATTTGAGCAGATAAAAATATTTTCTAGGCCACCACACTAATATGCAGTGTGTAGCAACACTTGGGATGGAAGGTTGGCAGATACTATAATTATTTTTTTAATCCCAGTACTAATGTAGACAATTATTTCATCATTAAATATTACTAAGACACTGTCTAAAGTTAAGTTTTCAGTAGCATTCTCATGCCGCCCTAACCAGTTTTCTATATTAGGTTTTAAGTATATCATACTTTGTTTCTTTACATAAGAGAGTTCGTATAGGTTTAATAAATTATTAGCCATAAAACTGACATGTAAGCAGGCTAAACCAGATTTTGCTTTTTTCCTAGCATTTATGTTTTTCCTACTTTAATTTGTATTTGAGAAGCTCTGAAATATGTATGATAAATTTTACCTATGGTGGGGTATAAATGGCAAGAGCAAATACGATCTGAAATTTATATAGACCTGGTTTTGAATCTTGCCTCTGCCCCTTAATTAGGTGTATTATCTTAAGTGAGTTTCCTTAAGTAACAGCATAAATCTGAAATAATATGAATGTTGCAGTATTATTGTAAAGATAAACATTTCAAATAACATCACCTGGTAAGTATTCTACATTTGGTAGCTTAACATTTCAAATAACATCACCTGGTAAGTATTCTACATTTGGTAGCTTATCATCTCACAAGCGTTTGATTTGTACAGATTGATAATATTTAGTGAAACAGTGATGTGAATGATGAGTGATGCTAAATATATTACTGTTAACTGAAGATTTTTATTTTCCTTCAGCAACTTTTATCTAAATGTCCCTGGAAGGAATACAAATCTGACTCTGGAAAGCCTTACTATTATAATTCTCAAACAAAAGAATCCCGCTGGGCCAAACCTAAAGAACTTGAGGATCTTGAAGGTAACACAGGAAAATATAACTTTTAATGTTAATTTTTTACATATTGTCATTCACAGTGAAGCAATCCTTCATAAATAGTATTGTTCAAACACAGGTCTTATTTTTAAAAATTAAATGATTAGAACGTTTTAAATGGTATAACAGTTTTATGGGCTCTTATTTTCTTGTTGCTCTAGATATCAGTTCTATAGATTTTAAATAGATTTTTATTTGATTTGATTCCACTGAAACTAGGATACCAGAATACCATTGTTGCTGGAAGTCTTATTACAAAATCAAACCTGCATGGTGAGCTGCTTTGATAATTCATTTTCTGTCATTATTTAACATTTTTAGAGTATGTTACTAATGTTCACTAACCATGATTGGAAAAATCTGCAGTGAGAAATCTCTAATTCAAAGAATTCATTTAAGGGTTATATTATAAATGAGCTTGGAGCTTTTAAAATACTTTTATTTTTAAAGCCATTAATATACTATTGGAAAATTGAGTAAGGACATCATGTACAGTATTTCTAAATACAGCTGTGAGTGTTGGTACATACATACAATAGGTGGCTTAACTCATGTAGCAGATAGCAAAGAACCTTGAGTCTTAATCAGTTTAAATCTTTTTAATGTATTGTCAGACTATATATTTAATGCTGATTTTATTTTGGCACATTTTAAAATAGCCTTTATATGGGGCACCTGGGTGGCTCAGTCAGTTGGGCGTCTGACTTCGGCTCAGGTCATGATCTCGCAGTTTGTGGGTTCGAGTCTCGCATCGGGCTCTCTTCTGGCAGCTCAGAGCCTGGAGCCTGCTCGGATTCTGTGTCTCCCTCTCTCTGCCGCTCCCCTGCTTATGCTCTGTCTCTCTACCTCTCAAAAATAAACAGTAAAAAAAAAAAAAAAAAAAATTAAAATAGCCTTTATGTGTGTTAATGGGAGAATTAAACAAAATGCCATGCTTTACTTGCAAAGGGAGAGTTTTTCATTATCCTCAGCTATTCAGAATACCCCTGAAAGTCTGGAAATACTACCTAATATAAAACCTAGTTCTTCAAATAGCAGAGATTAGAGTAAGAATTGAAAATTTAATTCTTTTACTCTCACTTCTAGTAGAATCTGGTGTCATAAACTATCAGCTTAGAAGCAATAGATTTTAGAAATGGGGCTAATAATTAGTCTACAGTGTAGAATACAGTGTAGAATAAAGATGTCTACAGAATGACATCTAAAAGTAAAGACAATAAAATTTTTTTAAAGGTACTGTGGTCTTAAGTCTATTTACATTTTTCCTGTGTCACATAATTGGTTTAGATCATCATTGTATCCAAAAAACATTAATATTAGCGGTGATGACTCCTTTAGTATGTTTTGTCAGCCATCCTAAACGTATTTTCAGAAATCATTTTCATTAAAGGGAAATAAATTTTTAAAATACTTTAATTAAGTTCAGCTTTGTTATCATTTATGTGGAGGGCCTCGTTCTCTACTGAAGCTGAATATTTTTGTTACCCATAAAGAAAAAGTTAATTGGAATAAAAGCTAAAATATTGAATGCAAATCTTTAAAGCCCAATTTAAACTTACACACTAGCATTGGCTAATAATAATAATAATAATAATAATACTGCAGATAGGTAGAATCCCATTTTACTCATGTAAGAAATACCAAGCTCATTTTTGATATAACCCTACTACAAATAGTTGGTGTGCATAACTATTTATCTACCTGTCAGTGCTAGTATATATGTGCTGGAATTTCATAACATGAATTTGGTCTCGTTTTGAATATAGTTATCTTTGAAAAAAAAAACAAAACATAGTTTTATCTCTGAGAAAAATACTGTTTTATTCCAGAATTATACAGATATTTTCAGGGAGTTTTTGCAGTAGCCAGCAGCCTTTGGGAAAGTAGCAGTGTGCAGAGAAACTTTCCTAAAAACTGCTGTCGTTTAAATTTGTCTTCATTCTTTAATTGCTACCCTGGAACTTTGGAGCAAGCATTTGCTCTGAAAAAGTTGATGTATTTGTGGATGGTAAATTAAATCTTATTGTATGAAACTTCTCCTTATCTCCCTTTAAAGTTTGTTTTCAGTGACTGTATTTAAAAACCATGTCATGTAACTTTCTTTTTTCTCTTTAATAGCAATGATCAAAGCTGAAGAAACCAGGTAAGCAATTTTTGGATATCAGTGCAATTTACAAATTTGGTATCTCCTATAACATTCTTAGTTTAATTCTTTGCTTTATACAATAAATAGTATTTAGTATGTTAGGTCTGGTGGTTGGATGTCTTTGGAGGATTTGGGGGAAGGGGAAGGGATACTTAATGAAGACACACAAATGACACTTTCCTTAGACAGTGATTGTTTGAATTTGGACTGCATCCTTTATGAATTAAGGAGACTGTGTTATAGAAAAGTCCAGGATTTGGTTTGATTTATCAATTTGGTAATGGATAAAGTATTATATATCTCTTCCTTTTTTTAGTATGTAAAATGGATAAAATTTAAAGTTCTTATAGAAATTTATGATATAGGCCAAATTTTATGTTGTAATGCAGTCTGATAGTAGGGTGTTTTGTAAATGAAAACAGTTAATGGACTTTTGGAAATTCATAGTGTTCATGAGTCCCTGTCATAAATTATCCCGAATGTTTGCTCAGAGTAATCCAGTTTCATTCTTTGGTTTCAGTCTTTTTAGATAGCTTAATAGTTTGGCATACAGCCTTTTTTCCCTTTTATGGTTTCTCTTATTCATTTGATTTTATGATAAAAATTAGTGTTGTTAGGCTTTCTGATGTATGACTTAATGAGATGACCAATTTTGTTTTTGTTTTTTTTAACATATAGTAAGCAAGAAGAGTGCACCACAACATCAACAGCCCCAGTTCCTACAACCGAAATTCCGACCACAATGAGCACCATGGCTGCCGCAGAAGCTGCAGCCGCTGTTGTTGCAGCCGCAGCGGCAGCTGCTGCCGCTGCTGCTGCAGCCAATGCCAGTGCTTCCACCTCTGCTTCTAATACTGTGGGTGGAACTGTTCCAGTTGTTCCTGAGCCTGAGGTTACTTCGATTGTTGCTACTGTTGTAGATAACGAAAATACAGTAACAATTTCAACTGAAGAACAAGCACAACTTACTAGTACTCCTGCTGTTCAGGATCAGAGTATGGAAGTATCCAGTAATACTGGAGAAGAAACAGCTAAGCAGGAAGCAGTAGCTGAGTAAGTTTAGTGACTTCTTTTTTGCAAATCAGTACCAGACTTCATTAGTACTAGAAATCGCCAGTTTACTTGGTGGCCATTAAGTGTTGAAAAGGTTGTTGAGCATCAAAACATGAGCTTTTAGATAATGAATCCTTTTCATGGCTGAATTTTGTGGGGTCATGCTCTTAATCTGTTGGAAAACTAATCCTCAAAAGTTTTAGGAAGCAGAATTTATAGATATAGGGTGCGACACAAATTTAAGGGGAGTTCTTAATTACCAGGCACCTTAGTAATCACGATATATCAATAATGTGCAGTAATCTTTCATTTTAGATCAGAATTAATGCCAAAAGTCCATATTAATAAAATAAAATTTTAAAGACAGGATTAGTATTATTGATTTTCTCTCTTTATTTTTTTAATGTTCATTTTTGAGAGACAGAGTGAGAGCAGGGGAGGGGCATAGAGAGAGGGAGATACAGAATTTGAAGCAGGCTCCAGGCTCTGGGCTGTCAGTACACAGCCCGAGATGGGGCTCGAACCCACGAACTGTGAGATCATGACCTGAGCCGAAATTGGACACTTAACCAGTTGAGCCACCCAGGCGCCCCTGATTTTCCATATTATGTGATAGTCAAATATGGATTAGCACAGCCCTGCAAGGAAGTGCTATGGTTTGGTGTACAAACAGAAGCAAAAATTAAGTAAGCAAAAATAAAGATTCAGTAGGATATTGGAAAACTGTTTTTGTAATTAAATCGGTACAACTTTTTAATAAGGCAAAACAACTGCATCTGTCAATTTATAGTTTACATGTACTTGTGTTCGCTATAATCTGGTAAAATTTCATATGGCTGTGCTTTATACAGATACAAAAAGTACTATGCTTCTTGACTTTAATGATGTCCTCATAAAATAATGTTAACCATGATGTCAAGTTCCAAACATGATCATCCATCTTAATATTTAAATACATTGATTTCATCTCCCAACTGTATATATCATGAATATTTACAAGAACATTTCCCAAAGTGAAAATAACTTTATAATTTTTTCTGATGTTTAGAAGTTGAAAAAGGACTCTGTAAGGTATATTTAAGGCATAAAAGAGTAATTAACATTTTATTTATATTCTTTTCCCTTTTTTTTTTCATCTTTGTCTGTTAAATTTTATTTTTTTAATACTCTCTGCAGCCAACATGGGGCTCCACTTCACAACCCCGAGATCAAGAGTTGCATGCTCTTCCGACTGAGCCAGCCAGGTGTCCCTCCTGCCCATTTTCTGTGCATTTAAAAATGTGGGCATTATCTATTTTATGCACCTATCTAACGTCTTCTACATTGTAAAGACATATACTCCATCATGTTGGATGATGGCATATTATATTTACATAAATATAATTTTCAGTGTTCTGATAGATATTTAGGTTTTGGGGTATTATTTTTTGTTTTAATATTTTATTAATGTTTGAGAGAGCAAGCGCAAGTGGGGGATGAGCAGTGGGAGATAAACTCTTAAGCAGGTTCCACACTCAGCACAGAGCCTGATGTGGGGCTCGATCCCAGAACAATGAGATCCAAATCTGATCCAAAATCAAGATGAAATCCAAAACCTGATCCAAAATCAAGAGTCGGACGCCCAGCCAACTGAGCCACCCAGGTGCCCCAGGATTGATATTTTTTATATCTCTTATACTTTATTTTTCCATAATTTATTTTTTCATAATTTTAGGGACAGTTATTTCCTGCTTATTTTCTTTCTAGTATTTTCTTATAGTTCCTAAGTCAGTATAATCTAATTACTGCAGTATAGACCATTTAATGTTTGAGCTCTTTATACTGTTTCTGACAGTTTTAAATGAACTTCCCAAAGTAAGGTTACTTGATTGAGAGAGTGTGAATATATTTTTTGTTGTTGTTAGTATTTGTTCTAGTATCTTCCCGTAAGCATTCTACTTAGTTGTTTTTGTTTTCTCTGCATTTTTTCCCTTTATATGGAAGAACACGTTAGAATTATATGGCCTTTGCATTTCATAAAGATCCCCATACTAGTACAATTGGTAATTCTTGGGTACGTTAATTCTTTTTGTTTGAGGTCAGTGTTTGGCATATTTTTTCGTAACTTATCGAAGAGTAAATACTTCTGGTTTTGTGGATCATAAAGTCTGTCACAGTGATGCAGTTCTGCTGTGGTAGCACACAGTAAGGCATAAACACTATACAAGCTCGTGAGTAAAGCTATATATTTACAGAAACAGGAAGTGGTCTAGATTTGGCACATAAGGCGTAGTTTGCCCTCTGATTTTATTGATCCTCGACATGTTTTTTTATATTTGTACACACTTAGCCAAATATTTAGTTATTAAGACACTGATATGAAGGCACTGGATAAGTTTTTTTTTGTTTTTGTGTGTGTGTTTTTTTAATGTTCATTAATTTTTGAGTGTGTGAGCAGGGGAGAGGCAGAGAGAGAGGGGGAGAAAGGATCCAGAGCAGGCTCGGCACTGACATCAGAGAGCCTGACACAGGGCCCAAACTCACGAACCATGACATCATGACCTGAGCTGAAGTTGGACGCTTAACCAAATTTATTGTTCTAATATATTATTTCTAAAATTGTAAACTTTAATCTCCATACAGACGCTTAAATAATTACAACATTGTTTTTCTTAGTGAAGCAAATGTATATTTAAATTATAAGTACCATGTTTAAATTTCGCTCTAGTTTTACTCCCAAAAAAGAAGAGGAGGAAAGCCAACCAGCAAAAAAGACCTATACTTGGAATACAAAGGAGGAGGCAAAGCAAGCATTTAAAGAATTATTAAAAGAAAAGGTATTAAACATTTTTATGTGACATATAATTATTGTCTAATAATCTTTTTTGAAGAATATTTTTGTGGAACTGATCTTCACCAAAAAAAACTATCATGTACAGTGTAATACACAGCACATTCCACCTCCATATTTGATATAATGTTTTTTATTTACAAAAATTGCTTACCTTTTAATCAATAGTCTTAAAAATTATTCATGCTCTGTTTAAGTATCAGTTTTAAGTTTTCTTTTTAGTCTGTATAATACCAAGGTTTGTCTTGGTTCAATATGAAGTTATTAGACCTCTTTTAAACTTGTGCAAAGGGAAGTGCTTGATGTTTGCAGTGAGTATTGTGTTTTATTTCCTGTTGTATGACTTTTATTATACTCGTGCAAAGTTCTGATTTTGTCATTAAATGGTTTTCAGCGAGTACCATCTAATGCTTCATGGGAACAAGCTATGAAAATGATCATTAATGATCCACGATACAGGTAACACTTGAAGTTTCTTATTTACTTTTCCAACCCTAGCAAATTCAAAATTGTGTAAAATAGTATAACTTTTCACTTTCATGGTCTTCTGTAATTTTGGATATCAAGAACAATTGTTCTATGTCAGATATGAACCAAAAAAAGCCAAAAAACTTGTCATACATTTTTGAGCACCCTGCCACAGAGAAAACTAGAATCTTTTTAAAGTAGAAATTATTTTCTATAATCATTTCTTAATTTTTAATATCTTACTGAAATTTTCTTAATTTGTGAATGAATTTATTTTCCCAAAGCATTGACATTTGATCATCCTGCCTTCATTTACTCTTATATGGTATTTTTCTATTCAGTGCTTTAGCAAAGTTGAGTGAAAAAAAGCAGGCCTTTAATGCTTACAAAGTCCAGACAGAGAAAGAAGAAAAAGAAGAAGCAAGATCGAAATACAAAGAAGCTAAGGAATCCTTTCAGCGTTTTCTTGAAAATCATGAGAAAATGACTTCCACAACCAGATACAAGTAAGATTTTTAGAAATGCATAATGTATGTTTACTGCATTGTTACTGTGTCAGATGTTTTGCCAAATGCCGTAACTAATCCCAAGCAGATGCTCATTAAATAAAGCTAAATGACTGAATGTGGCAATTTCATAAGATACAAGATAAATCAGTAATTAAATGTAGAATTTAACTTCATACTGAGTTATTAATTAGGCACTAAAAAGGGGAGGTAGACTGAGTATAATAATTAAAGCTTCACTTCTTTCTACTTATAAAAATTGAGATTTAACATATTTGCAGTAAGTTGTTCAGTTCATTTTCCATATATGCTTCCTTATTTTCCTCTGTCTTCAAGAAAGTTGTTAGTGAGGAACTCTTCATTTTTTTAAATAGTCCTCTATCTCATGTATTAACCAAACTTCTGGCAACTCTTTGATGTCTATAATTTAGTTCCATGGACAGTTAGTGTCCATGTAGCCACCCTAAGCTACCCATGTAGCTACCCTAAGAAATACAGTTTTGACTACAAAACATGGCTCAGTTAGAATTATCCACTTCATTTCTAGGGAGGAATGGAGGCCTCTTTTGTTTTTTTTTTGTTAATTATCCAGAAGCTTTCCTGTGTATAATATACTCATGAAGTTAGAGTGGAAAAGAATGCTCATCGGGTGGTTTTAAACTTACCATAAAATTGGCCTCAAATTAATTTTTATTGAGCAATATAGAGTAACATCTATTTTTTTTTTTTTTTTTTTTTTTTTTACTAGAAAAGCAGAGCAAATGTTTGGAGAGATGGAAGTCTGGAATGCAATATCAGAACGTGATCGTCTTGAAATCTATGAAGATGTTTTATTCTTTCTTTCAAAAAAAGAAAAGGTATTATTCACTCCTTGCTATTCATATTTCTAGATAAAACAAGTTGTTTCTTCGTTCTGATTAGGAGTTACTTTATAACCTGTCCATTTTTTTGTTTATTCAATTTATGTGGTGTTGCAGATCTCTTTATTAGAAGTTAGGTTTAAAAATGGAGAGCTCCTGGGATGCCTGGGTGCTCATTTGGTTGGGCATCCGACTCTTGATTTTGGTTCAGGTCATGATCTCACAGTTCATGGGATTAAGCCTTGAGTCAGGCTCTGTGCTGACAGCTCGGCTCAGTTAGAGCTCTCTGCCCCTACCCCACTCATGCGCACGCTCGTGCTCTTTCAAAAATAAATAAGCTTTAAAAAAAAAAATAGTTCCTATAATGGTAGTTACTGATGTGGACATAGTAGGTACAGGTTTATCCAACTATTACTTGAACTATTATGAATTGGCTGTCTTATGCCCACTTTGAAAGATACCTTTTTTTTAAAATTCATTAAGTTTTTAAAATACTCAGTAATTTTGTTTATAATCTATATGTTTCTTTTATAGGAACAGCAGTGATATATAATTGTTACCACTAAAATGTGCTTATAGGATAGTGTTTTAAAGCACTTCGTATCTGTTTTATTACGCATTGTTGTATATTATTCACTCTTAAGAAATTTATAGAAATGTGTTAACAAGAATTTGAACATAACTGAAGGTAAAGACTGTAATATTTACCTACTGTGTGTCTTGTCTATAGTAACTTTAGTTTTAGACTTTGTCTATAATGCATAGTTATAGGAAGAGAGATTTATAGAGTTGTTGGGGAGATACAGTTTCCAGATTCCAGCTTCTTAGAAGAGAGGCAAAAAAAAAACCCAAAAAACAAATAGAAGGCAAGCAATTACCAAGCTAAGCATTTTGACAAGGGCACTTGAAAGGTAGTGTTGATATTTAAAATAAATGGGTAACATGAAATTGGGACATCAGATTGTAATAAACAAGCCCTCAATGATTGTACTTCAGATACCATACTTTGTTTGAACCTCAAAATATGTATTCATACTTTTGATTTAGGAGCAAGCAAAGCAGTTACGAAAGAGAAATTGGGAAGCCTTAAAAAACATACTTGACAACATGGCTAATGTAACATACTCTACTACGTGGTCTGAAGCACAGCAGTATCTGATGGATAATCCAACCTTTGCAGAAGATGAGGAATTGCAGAGTAAGAATAATGACGGGAGAAAGTTTTTTAAAAGTCCCAACAGCAAAGAATTCTCACTTTTATTAGAGATCACTAACTGAACAGATGTTTGTCCATTCCTGATACAGTGTTTGTTGGTTTCCAAATAGAATCTAGTTGAGTTTCATTATTTAGGAAGAAAATATTAGCTTTATTAGATAATCCTTGAAATATATATGTGCTAGATCAAACCTGAAATATTTTTTACCTTTTCTATGTGACTTAGTAAGAACCAGATTAATTACCGCAATTTCACTCACACTGTCTCCTTGAGGTAATGGCTTTAGAGATTTGCAAACAGCAAAAAATGTGTTAGCAATATCCTATACTAAGCTTCCCCACATTCTATCTTTTTGTGACTACATAGTTGCTTTTTAAATTACATCTTTCTGGATTACCCTTCGAATAACCTGCTTCAGTAGGTTTGGGGTAAGGCCTAAAAGCTCTTTGGGTAATTCTAATGTTGCTGACAAATTTTACAGTAACCATTTTATTTTCCTTAATTATGTCATGTGCATGGTCTTCATTTCACCCTCAACTTCAAGGTATCTTTTAATGAGGGTGTTTAGGAATTTTTTCTAAACATTTCCTATTTAGATGACAAGTCATATTCAAGTTTTAAGTACAGTGTTTTGGAAAGGCGAATTTGGGATTTGTAAGAAGTTAATGTAAATTGTGTATCTTACTGATATTGGACATTTTAATTTCTTTTTAACTCAAAAAACTCTAGACATGGATAAAGAAGATGCATTAATTTGCTTTGAAGAACACATCCGAGCTTTAGAAAAGGAAGAAGAAGAAGAAAAACAAAAGAGTTTGCTAAGGGAAAGGAGACGACAGCGTAAAAATAGAGAATCTTTTCAGGTAATTTACAAAATTCTCTTTTCTAGCTTAATTTCATAATATGGTTAGTGAGCTTGAACAATGATAGAAACAAATTTGAGACCTCCTGATCCCAGATCATTAACTTAGGCTTTTGACTTAGGCTTTGTTGAGAATTGGTACACATTTATCTCAGGTGCTACAATTAGTTTTGAATCCACCTAAGGAAAGCAGCCATTTTAGGACAGGGGAACATAAAAGCCTGTAGCAGATTTGTTGTTTAAGGTGAGCACTGATAAACTGATTAAGATTTCACTTGGGAAAGAGGAGTAGCATGAGAGAAGACTGAAAACAAAATAGGTGTGATGACTCATTAGTGTTAGTTGATTTTTAGTGTCTAGAGAACAGTAGGGAAGGAATGCAGTGGGGTATACAGTTTGAGGATGGGCCATAATTCTGTGCATAGAAACTGAAATTGTATAGCCTTTATATAGACTAGTGGCTCATTTTCACCTCCAAATACCACTTTTATCCTCTCATTAATAGGGAATAAGATGGAGTAATGAGTTTTTGCGTTCCATATTTCACCAGATTACCTATTTCAATAATTATCTTTAAAAAAATTTTTTTAATGTTTATTTTTGAGAGAGAGACACAAGCGGAGGAGGGGTGGGGCAGAGAGAGAGGGAGATGCAGAATCCAAAGCAGGCTCCAGGCTCTGAGCCAACAGCACCAGAGCCTGATGCAGGGCTCAAACTCGTGAACCTCAAGATCATGACCTGAGCTGAAGTTGGACGCTTAACCGATTGAGCCACTGAGGCGCTCCTCAGTAATTGTCTTAATAGCAGTTAGCATTAATTGATTGCTTACTGATATGCCTTTTAAATTGATAATCACTTAAATTTCTTAAAATTTTTTGTAGTGTTTATTTTTGAGAGAGCATGAGCCGGGGAGGGGCAGAGAGAGAGGGAGACATAGAATCCGAAGCAGGCTCTAGGCTCTGAGCTGCGTGTCTTGAACCCATGAACCATGGATCATGACCTGAGCTGAAGGCAGATGCTCAACTGGCTGAACCACCCAGAAACCCCAGTCACTTAAATTTTTATAACAGTCTTATAAGAGTAGGTACTGTTTTTGTTATGTCCATTTATATAGTTAGGGAAATGAATTCATAGAGGTGAAGGAACTTACCCAAATTCGACAACTGAACAATGGAGCCAGAATTTGAATCTTTGCAGTCTTAACTATAGGATCTCTTCTATTAAATGCTGTATTAAGATAATGCTAAGTTACAGTGGCTTAAATAAGTGTATTTCTTCTTTAATGATAATAGTGTGGTGTAGCACAGGGTACATTGCTGTTCCCTAAAGCAGTAGTTCTAACAACTTAGTGTGCGTCTGAATCACCCAAAGGCCTTTTTTTTTTTTTTTTTTTTTTAAGTAATCTCTGTGCTCAGTGTGGGGCTCCATCTCAAAACCACAAGATTAAGAATCACATGCTCTACTGAGACAGCCAGGCACCCCACCTAGAGGGCTTTTAAATAAACTCTTACTGTCATGCCAAAGCTCATCAGCCATCTTAAATGCCATGGCCAATAGCATTATTTTAGTCCTCATTCCATAAAAACTTAACATTTATTCCTCTTAGTGGGTTCCTTTATTGTAGTGGTTTCCTATAGGACTCTTAAAACCACAGATTTGTTGAGCCTCACCCCTGGAATTTGAGTCAGTAGGCCTTGGGTGGATTCTGAGGATTTACAGTTCTAACAGGTTTCCACGTGATAGCCCCATGCTTTGAGAATTGCTCTAGCCCATTAGCCTTATTTGCATGATTAGGACTATATTGTCCAGTTTATCACATTTCAGCTTGGAAGAAGTTGCAAGGGCAATTGTTTTTTGGGTTTTGTGTGTGTTTTTTGTTTGTTGTAGTTGTTTTTTTAAAGCCGATGATGTAGAAGTTCTACTCTTCTTCATATTCAGCTTCTAAGAATTTAGTCACATGGCTGCAACTAGATACAAATAATACTGGAAAACCTGCATTTTCAGTGAGCAGCCTTGTGTCTGGGAAGAAGGGAAGAACATATTTTTAAGTCTTTTAATATTCTTCTGCAACCATTGAACTTTTAATGCCTCTTATGAAGGGTTTGCAGTAGTTTAAAAAAAGAGACCTGTATGATAAAATAATAATACAATAAAAATAAGGAAATCTAGGTCATAGAAAATAGAATGTACTATGTCAGTACTAGGACTGGAGAATATAAAAGGGAAATCCTGATGTAAAGTCCAGGTGGGTCTTTTAGTCAAGCCTAAAATATGGCTATGGTTTCTGATTACTGTTTCTATAACTGGTGTCAGCATGTTACATTGGTTTTGCATCCATTCCTGTTTGATGAAAAATGTAATTGATGAGGTGTCTGGTTTTCCTCAGGGCATTGGTGGCCAGTAAAAATTTATATGCCTCATATATGATTTTTGTATTATTTTTTAATTTCAGTAATCTTTAATATATCCAAAATATTAGCATGGGATCAGTATTTTTAAAAATTGATATTTTTTGGTAATCTTCAAAATCGTTGTCAGTTATGTACTGATGGCATATCTCTATTGAGAGTAGCCATATCTCAAGTATTTAGAAGCTACATTTGACCTGGGTCTACTGTATTGAACAGTGTAGGTGTAGGAATTTCAGGAGCAGAATTTTGGACCATAGTTGTTTTTTTATTTGTTTTGTAGGGGGGTGGGGCATAGTTCTTTGGAGACATTGTTTATAAACTCCATATGGATTTGGGGAATCAGGAAATGTGGAAATTGCTGAGTACAAAATTTTCAATATGTTGCCCTGAAAATCAAAAAAAAAAAAAAATAATAATGAACAAATTGGAATAAGCATATATTTAATTTTGAGATATAAAATTGACATGGAAGAGAAGAAATAGGTTTTGAAATCAAATATGGGATATGGGGTTGAATTTTGGTTCTTCAGACTACTGTATGTATCACTTTAGTAATACACATCCTTTTAGAGGCAGGCCCACATTTGTTAATTAAAAAAACAAAACACCTAGGATACACTGGGCACTGTGTCTAAAAACAAAAAGTGTATTTTACAGGCAACATGCATACACATTCTTTAGCCACATCATTAGATACAAATAATAATGTTTCAAGTTAACTTTTATATATATATTTTAAACTGAAATGTCCATCTTAAAGGACAATAAACTGAACCTTGGAAAAATAATGTAGCCTTTCAAAGACCCTTTTCTTTGAAGTGCGAAAGAGTTTTTTGCCTAAAAGCAGATTTTACTTCCATGAGAGAGCAAGTATTCTTTGTACCTAAACATATTTGGGATACATTGGTACAAGAGTTTCAAATATTGTTTTTAAAGTGTTTTCGGGGCACCTGGATGGCTCAATCAGTTAAGTGTCTACTTCTACTCAAGTCATGATCTCACAGTCTATGAGTTCGAGCCCCACATCGGGCTCTGCTGGCAGCTCGGAGCCTGAAGCCTGCTTCACATTCTGGGTCTTCCTCTCTCTCTGCCCTACCCTCGCTCGTTCTCTCTCTCAAAAATAAATAAACATTAAAAAAATTTTTTTTTAATAAAAGTGTTTTCATGTTACAGTAATATTTCTAAGGTCCTTGAAGATGATTTTTCAGTATAATGGGTTTTTGTTGTTGGGTTTTCCCTCCCCAGATATTTTTAGATGAACTGCACGAACATGGACAACTGCATTCTATGTCATCTTGGATGGAATTGTATCCAACAATTAGTTCCGACATCAGATTCACTAATATGCTTGGTCAGCCGGGTGAGATTGTTTTCTTTCCCTATTTATGGTTATGACAGTAGTTGGAATGGGCCAGAGAAGCAAGTGGTTGTGTTGGGGAATGGAGGGGTGCTTTATTTTGTTTTATAAACAAAAAAGTAATTGCAGCTCTTTGGTTAGAGCTAGCTTTTGACTTCTTTAGTTTTTTCATTAGGATCAACTGCACTTGACCTTTTCAAGTTTTATGTTGAGGATCTTAAAGCACGTTATCATGATGAGAAGAAGATCATAAAAGACATCTTAAAGGTAAACAGTACACTTACTATTTATTGTCAATATGCAGTATATTTTAAAAATTGATACTGTGTTCCTTTGATTTATATGTATTATTAGTGTTAACAAGATTTCTCTTTCTTAGGATAAAGGATTTGTAGTTGAAGTGAATACTACTTTTGAAGACTTCGTGGCCATAATCAGTTCAACTAAAAGATCAACCACATTAGATGCCGGAAATATTAAGTTGGCTTTCAATAGTGTAAGTTTTCAACTTTTCTATGAAAAACAACTAGCTTTACTTGTGTTCTAAACCATTACTTCAGTACAGTTTTTAATATATTCAGCCAGAAGTATTTAAGCTGTAGGCTACTGAAATAAGGGAGCATGAGTAGGATTTCACTGAGTAGTAGTCTTTCAGAGTAAAGTAAAAGAAAATAGATAAGGATGAAGTTTCCTTTGCTCAAATTAATCGGTATTATAAATTGGCCTGTAACTTATATATAATGGGAGAATGCTTAAATTAATAATGAATTATTTCAGTTGTACTATTGTAACTGATTAAATATGATTTTCTAAAAGTTACTAGAAAAAGCAGAAGCCCGTGAACGTGAACGAGAAAAAGAGGAGGCTCGGAAGATGAAACGAAAAGAATCTGCGTTTAAGAGTATGTTGAAACAAGCTACTCCTCCAATAGAATTGGATGCTGTCTGGGAAGATGTATGTATAATTGTAAAATTTTTCTCATGATTCATTTCCTTTACAATTGAAGATAAAAATATTTTTAATTCCCTTCTCATTTTATAGCCACAAAAAAGTTATTTATAGTATATAAATTAAATATATTCAGAATGTTTTCAAAGTATAAAGTCAGCTCAGACCCTGCGTTTAGGAATATTTATTAAAAATGGCTTGGACTTCAGAAGAAAAGAAATCTAATAGATTTTGAGGGGATGAGGCTGTCACAGTTACCACTTGATGTGATTCTTTTTCGTCTTGTTGGTATACTTTTCTTGTTATTTATGTATTCATTTTATATCTGAATTTTTCAGATCCGGGAGAGATTTGTAAAAGAGCCAGCATTTGAGGATATAACTCTAGAGTCTGAAAGAAAACGAATATTTAAAGATTTTATGCATGTGCTTGAGGTAATTTTAGTATTCTCATAATTGAATCAATTATTACAAAATACATAAAACTATAAACAAAAAGATTAAAGTATGTTTCTTAAATTATACTGCGTCTATATAAATGTTAGGTAATGCTAAGATGGTTAAGGATTGATTTTTCCATAGAAACTGCCTTTAAGCCAAAGGAACTAAGCTTTCATGTCATAAAGATTTGTTTTAGAGACAGTTTATATTTGTTTCATATTTTCTGTGTGGCAACAATTTAGCAGCCTCCTAGAATGAGCGGTAAACCTAAAGAAAACTTAAACAGCTTTTTAAGCACACATTTCAATATTACACTATGTTAGATGTGTTGAATGTTCAGGGAAGTCTGGAAAATTATGGAATAAGTAGTAAGTTACTCCATTAGCTGAATAAGAGTATTTTGATGAAGATTTCAGGTAGGTATGTATATATAGTAAATATGTAAATTGGCCAGTAATGCTGAATAATCATATTTGGTGCCTATGTGGGTCCAGGCATTGTTCTAATGGTTTTGCAAATACTACATACATGACCTTAGTCCTCACAACAACCCTTTGAAGTTATAGATGAGCAAACTGAGGTAAAGAGAAGTAATTTGCAGGGAACGGATTCTAGCCCAGACTGTTTGACTCTAGGGTCAGTGCTTTTAACAGCCCTATCCTGGCAGTTATGTAAAGTGATTCTTTATAACATGCTGAAAGCTGGAATTTATTTAACATTAGAGTGTTGAATGGTGTGGTCGTTGGGTACTGCAGGTCACTTAATTGTTCACTGTTTCTTTGGATTTCTTGTTCTTGATGAATTTCAATGTTGACAGCGGTGCACCCTTCTTATTTCTCACCTGCCTTTCGATCTAGTCCTAGAGGCCTCTAGATCTTTTCTGTTCAAAGTGTGTTTCAGAGCAGCAGTATCTGCATTACCTGGGAGCTTGTAAGAAATTCAGAATGTCAGAATTTCTGGCATCGGAGTCATTCAAACAAGATTCTCAAGTGCTACAATAGAATTGGTTGTGAGAAGTTCTACTGTAGCTAGTGTCTTAGCATTGTCCCCCAGTTCCTAATCATGAACAGGATTCTTTGGTGATGTATGCTGGTAGTAAAGTGGTGAGCTCTCAAATGGAGCTGAAGATGATTGCATAGGGAGGAGCCAGTCACTTTGGAATAAGTTTTGGGACCCCAGTAATCTGAGCCTTTGAGTTGCAAAAGGAGGAAGAATTAGCATTCAGTGACCAAAGTAAAAGGAGCTTCCCTTTTGAGCTAAATTTTTTATTTTACTTACTTGTAAACTGAAGCATAATTATTTTCAAAGCCATAGGTAAGTTTGGAGGCAAGGAGCTTTTACTGCAGCATTAATAAGTGAGTTAAAATCCACAAAGACAAGATTTCCTTTTCTGATTTCATGTGGTGTTTGAGTTAGATTGCCTTTGGAGGTCTTGAGTTTGACTAGAAGGGAATGCTCTTTGGGTGCAGAGAAAAAGGAATAGATTTTGCTTTATTCTGAGACTAACCTCGTTCATGTTAGGTCAAGGATGGCTCTGAGGTAGTTCTTTTTCATGGTGCCAAGCCTAGCTTGCTGAACAAAGCCAGATTCATCAGAAAAACTATCTAAATGCTGTTTTATTTCATCCTTGTTGAAAGCAGGTGGACTGCTCTGCAGATTATTTTATTTTTAAATTTTTTTTAATGTTTATTATTGAGAGAGAGATAGAGCATGAGCATGGGAGGGGCAGAGAGAGGGGGAGACACAGAATCTGAAGCAGGCTCCAGGCTCTGAGCTGTCAGCACAGAACCCGACGCAGGGCTTGAACTCATGAACTGTGAGATCATGACCTGAGCCAAAGTCGGTCAGTCGCTTAACCAATTGAGCCACCCAGGCGCCCCAAGGACACTTTCTTTATTAATACTTTGCCGTGTTTAGATGGTGAAACGAGTGGGCACAGGAAGGATGATTGAGATCAAATAGAACATTGCTAATTCTTCACAGTTGCAAGGAAGTATGTCCTAAATTTGTTCAAAACAAATGAGGTTTTTACTCTAATAATTACTTGTATAGCATTTCAAAATTCTTTATGATCTGCTGTCTAAAGTAAATGTAAACTTTTGAAATTCTTCCTGTGCTTGTAGCATGAATGTCAACATCATCATTCAAAGAACAAGAAACATTCTAAAAAATCTAAAAAACATCACAGGAAACGTTCCCGCTCTAGATCGGTAAGGAAGTTAATATTATGGCACCCTAAGTGTATTGAACTTTTTGTTAGCAACATTATGAATGAAATTATGTGTATTAATTATGTAGGGGTCAGATTCAGATGATGATGACAGCCACTCAAAGAAAAAAAGACAGCGATCAGAGTCTCGGTCTGCTTCAGAACATTCTTCTAGTGCTGAATCTGGTAAGTGTATCTTTTAACTTGATTAGAATCATTGGCACTGGGATGTATGTCCTCATATTCTGACATTTTTTTTTCTTTTCATGTTGCTTAGAGAGAAGTTATAAGAAGTCAAAAAAACATAAGAAGAAAAGCAAGAAGAGGAGACATAAATCTGTAAGCAAGTTTTTAATTTTTTATACTACACCTAGGCATTAGCCCTTAACTTGTTCAGTGGCGACAGAACTCTTCTGTCTGGTCCTGTGCAGTCCAGCACAGTTCAGGTGGACACCTGACTCAGGAATTTTATAGTTTGTCTTCACCTTAATCTTTATCTTAGAAATCTTCTAGCAATCTTTAAACACACATACACACACAACAGTGTTAAGATTCCCACTCTGGCTTTTTAAAGTAATCTTAGAGAAAGTCCCAAGTGTGTATGTATGTGATGCAGCTATGGTGAGAATCACAGATTTAAATGTTTGGCTGCTTCCTCTACTCCTCATTCTTAATTTTACATATGCATCAAGATATACCTAAGGAGCTATTTTTGTTCATGCTGCTCACTTAAATTTGCACGTATTTAATTAAGGACCACTTATTTAGGTGGTGACGGTATACTTTAAATACTACTTGTCAGTTGCAGTTTTGAGGAGAGAATTTTATATTACAGTCATCCTAATAGATGATTAAACTAATCACAGCATCTTGTGTACATATCTGAACATTTTACTGGATTGGTAAAAAATGTCATGTTTGTCTGCATTTATATAATAATAGATAAAATCCCATTTTGTGTGCCTTCTGTTCTGATTTAGTAAAACTCTTTCATGATGTTACTTTATTAGAATGTCATCCTTCCCAAAGAAAAGGCCCTCCAAATTTCACCATAGTAAGAACACATGCCCTATAATACATGGATGTTCTTATATGTTACCTATATGGGGGATATTTTAAAAATGATTGGTATCTTCATCAAAATGTTAACTTTATTTTTCATTTACACAGGACTCTCCAGAGTCTGATGCTGAGCGAGACAAGGATAAAAAAGAAAAAGACCGAGAAAGTGAAAAAGACAGAACTAGACAAAGATCAGAATCAAAACACAAATCACCTAAGAAAAAGACTGGAAAGGATTCTGTAAGCATTCAGAATTATTTCATACTTGTGTTTTCAAAATATAAAAATGGATATTCCTAAGAAAATCTTCTATGATTATTATTTTAACACACTAAGAAAGGATACGGTCTTCTTTGTAATTCTAAGAAGTACCACTGTACATTTTCTGTCAGATTTTTTAAGGAATATATGAGACTCAGTTCTGGGGTTCTCCCTCCAGGTGTGCACAGTTGTTACTGTCAAATCCAGTTTCAAAAGGTAGTATTCCAGTAACTTTTAGGAGTAATCATTGTGAGGGAAGAGGTGAGGGCAAAGGGATAGGAGATAACTACAAGGCTAACTTAACATTTTAATATCAAATTACATAAATAGTTGCTCAGTTTCCCATATATATGTGTGTGCGTATACATATATGACAGCACAATAACATAAGCCTTCTTAGCCTTGCCATTCTTTCCACAAATACTATGGACTCAGCAGGAATAATGTCTCTGAATCCACCTGTGGAGAATTTAAACTGTGTAGATAAATACCCTGCTCCTCCCTCTGGATATTCTGATTCAGTTGATAACAGAAGTTCTTTTTAAAAGCTGCCCTGGTGGGGCATCTGGATGGCTCAGTCAGTTAAGTGTCTAACTTTGGCTCAGGTCATGATCTCATGGCTCGTGGGTTTGAGTCACATTGGGCTCTCTGCTGTCTGCACAAAGCCCATTTTAGATCCTTTGTCCCCCCTCGCTCTGCCCTTCCCTCACTTGCATGCTGTCTCAAAAATAAACATTAAAAAATTTTAAAAAGCTGCCCTGGTGAGTCTAATGCACATCCTTGGTGAAGCAGCTCAATAGTTTCTTCTTTGTAGTAAGTTCAATGAAATCTCTGAAGGGAAGGAGAATAGGTAAATTATCCACTTTCTAAAGGTTTTCACAAATACTAATTTTTAGTCTTTTTAACCTAGTGTTGTCCTGTTCATAAATCTTAAATGTTTATCTGAGGATAGTATCCTGAAAGCATAATACTTTTCTGTAATATAAAACACCTTATAAGGCGACCTAGAATCTGCAAAATTAGCAAGGAATATAGTGCCTTAGGTAATGAACCCCCCCCCTCCTCCCATTAAATGGAAACAAGATGTTTCATATTCAGTGGTGTAACAGGAAGGAAAAGTAACCAGTGTTAAAAGTTTGTTCTGTCTCCCCTAATAAACCAAGGAGTAGTGAGCAGCTCATTGGTAGACTTTTGGGAAAAGAGGTCAGTCCTTAAACTGGTGTGATGGGTTTGTTGCTATGGAAAAGAATCCGTATAAATTTTGGATTTTTGTTTTAAAAGGTTTAATACTACTTAATATTTTGAGCACTGGCATTAAATGTAATTGTATACAATGTCTTTCAGGGGAATTGGGATACTTCTGGCAGTGAGCTGAGTGAAGGGGAATTGGAAAAGCGCAGAAGGACCCTTCTGGAGCAACTGGATGATGATCAATAAATTATACCAAATATATGTTTACAGTATGATTTAAAGTCTAATTCAGACCAGGGACTCTATTTTAAAGTTCAATTGAAATAACACTGGGTTTTAATTATATCACAGGAAAAAAAAAAGTGCATTTAAGTATTGTTATTGTGGACTTTATAAAAGCAAAGGAAATTGAAAATAACTTTTGATTCTGTATCAAGAATCATATTTTCATACGGTCATAACTGTCTTTCTGAGACCCTTTCATAGGGCACTGCAGGATGGATTAAAGGTGGCAATTTACTGATAACTGCAGATGTCTCTACTTTGTTCTGAAGTCTAAGTCATGAGGCGATTTGATTTACTTTATAGAAGTTGGATTTTGAAGATATAACGAAAAATTTTTTGATATTTAGTAGTACAAAAAAAGCACCAGCAACTGACAAAACTGCTTTTTTGTGCACTACCCAACTGGTTAAAGCTGATACGATCTTTTGTGGTGAACTCAGAAATAGGTGTTCATAATGGAAACCTGGTAGACCCTTAACTATAGTGGTGCTAATGAGCACCTACTATAATAAAGCCACCATTATTTTTTATGAAACATCGGAGTACATTTTAAAAAGGCTGTCGTGAGGGCATTATTTTGAGGTGATGTTTAAAAAGATAACATCAAATCAAATTGTAAATTAGTTTAAATATATTTGCCTTAAGGACCTACTAAAGAATGTGCCACCAAACTTTAAGTGATAGTTGCAATATCCTTGTCTGAAACAAAAATCAATGTTGACTTAAACATTTTCTTTAACAGTTGTCTTTTTTTTTTTTTAAATCCAATCTTTTCTCTTGCTTTTTTTCATTGAGGAAGTCTTTTATCTTCCCTACTCACTGAGAAGTATTGACTTCGTGGTACACATTCTAAAGCATTTCTGATTTGAATATTTTTGTACATTTTTATCAATTATTAAACCTTCTCTTCTAGCGTGTACTAGTATTTATTTCTACTTAAACTACTCAGCTCTAAGAAAATTGTATTATCATTTCAAGATACTAAATCCTTGAAATTTTGCTTCATCTTACCCATATAGCTAGGTTACTTTACCTTTTTAATATTTAAGAATATTATAAATCCGTACATTTGAAGCCCCTATAATTTGTTTTTGATCTACAAATTTCCTATAGAAAACTTTAGAGAGGCAGTGGTTTGAAGCTAGAATACTCTTTACATGCTAACTTTTGCAAGTTGGTAATGTAATTTATACTATTTTCCTTCAGTGCAGGAGATTTTTTTAATAAGTAAATATTAGCACATAGTCTTTGGCATTATGTATTTTTTTATTTTGGACACTTGGAGCAATCCTATTTCAATTGGCATTTAGAAGAACAAAAAGTTCATCTTATTTTTCCTTCACCATTCTAATGAAATGACCAGGACTACTCTCCCATCCCTGCCCACTATTTCAAGCCTCAAGAAAAAGGGGGTGGGAAAGTTGTTTCTACTCTGCCAAGTCATTTTTCTGCTGTGAAAACTGACAGGACTGTGGAAAATGAGAACATCCTTAGAATATGTGAAGTAATGAAGTTGCTTACTTGAGGGTTGGTCTCTTATTGTATATTAGAACCAAAACATATAACAACCTTGGCAGTAGGGAGTTGCCTAGATTTAATTTTCAAATGTCTCATAATGATAGTTAATATCACTAATCATGTCAAACACTTGACATGGAAGTCAGTGGTAAAATCTTTAAAGTGCATATCATATTGGCAGAAGTACTAGTGGTGTTTCACAAGAGAATTTAGAATCTGTAAAATTTTAATTCCATGAATGATGGTTTTTTTTAAGTTTTAATTTTTCTATTTAAATAAAAACCTGTTGATATGTTTTAGCATGTCCTCAAAATAGATTTCTGTATTTCTTAGAGGTACTATCTTATCACCTCACATTCCTTTAATACAAATTCAAGTTTCTCTGTAGTTCATCCATGAAAATTATTTGACCTAAAAACAAAACTACTGAAATTGCAATTCAAAATAGAATATCCTTATTATTAAGAGATATAACTGAAGTGACTATAATCCTTGCTTACTTTAACAAACCCATCAAATGGAATTTAGTTACCAAAAAGATACTGTATAACCCTGAAGGCACAGGTGATGGAAACTTTTGTTATAGCAAGAGTTCTTTGTGAATATTTTTAATTTACTAGATTAGGTTTCTAAATTTTCAGTCTGCTACAACCTGAAATGTCTTAGAATATTGGTTCTGTTAAACAGATTTGTTCAAACTCCTTATGGAACGTGTGTTCAAACATGGAAGTATGTTTATTTGCAGATGAGGGGAATTTATACTTTTCAGTTAAGCATCAGACTCTTAGGTAAAGGAGGGTTTTTCTTCCCTCTGTAACATCAATATTAATGAATTATTGGATTAAATTTACTAATATATTTAATAACATAATAGTCTAAGAATCTCAAATATTTGATGTTTCCTATATGGGAAAATTGAATTTGTATGAAGTGAATTTAGTCAGTATGATGAATTCTTTACACTTTCCCAAATTTATTTAAATAATGCTTTTAAATAAAAGCAATGGTCCTTTTTTTTGTTTAACACAGCAAGAGTATTTCATTAATACCCATATGAGCTTCAGCATATAGATCAGTCATGTTTTTCAACAATAAAAACTTCACTTTTTATGCCTCCCAGTAAATTCGAAAATGATCAAAATGTCACAGCTTGACTTTTGCTAATTGGGCCTCAATTCATACAACTATAAAATAAAAATGGCCTAGAGTAAGGCCTAAATTCATTGGTAAAGAAAATGTAAAAGCTGAAATGTCTCTACGTTTATCTGGAAACACGGTCCATAATTATCATTTTTCAAAGGGCCTTTGTCCTGTGTTACCAAGCATTTGTCTAGATGATCCTGGTTTTCTCCCAGTGTTAATGGTCAACTCAGTGCTGACTAGGCAGCCACTTTTCTCTGCATCCAGAAAGGGGTAGCCTTATAAAGATTTTTCTTTTTTTATAGTTTAGATGCTATTTGAGAGAGAGAACGGTTTCTAATCAAATAGTGCCCAGGGAGGAGTGACGAATGCTTTATAGAATATTTAAGAGTATTATGTAATTTAAATGTAAAGTACAAAACTAAGGAACCAAATAAACATTTCTAAAAGCAACATAAGGCAAAGCACATTAATTCCTTGTATCTTAAATCAGGCTGCTGCTTTTCCCCTTGGGGATGTATCTCAGTACCAGGTACAATTTTAATTCTTTCATATTTTCTAGGAAAAACTGTACTCTACATAAAGGAAAAGCAAAATGTCATGAGTAGTTTTTCACAGAACTGTGTTCTAAATAGGCTTAATAGCATATTTCAGTCTAATAATTCTTATCTTTATTAAATCTTACCTTGGTCTTAAGTTTTTCAATTGTTTGGACTTAAATGATAGGTTCCTTGGAGACAGGGATTTGTGTTTCATTAACTGCTATATCCTGTGGATTAAGACAGTGCCTGGCACACAGTAGGCATACATTGAATGGATGTAAAATTTTAGTTGATTTACCCAATATCCATGTACCCAGCCTCTGCATTATAGGAGATGCTTGAAAAAGCATCATGCAATAATCTAAACCACAACTACAGCCACATACATAATCGAAATGCACTGAGGACAAGTTCTAGTGATTGTACCTTGTCACTTTTACTACAGAAATTTCCAAAAGCTTGTTAGAACATGTTACTTCCATGTGGTTTTGAGTAGGAAAGGAAATCCCTTGTGATTTAAAACATAGTTTTCATATTCATAAGTTATAGTAGTTCAAAAGTAGTAATTTAGCTAGATCAGAATTAGTCTTTAAAGGCCATGCTGGAAACAACAAAATTACTAAATTCTAAACTGAGAACTAATTATTTCAGGCTGTTTCCAACAAAGCGTGAGGTATGGGAAGTGAAAAAATGGGGCTCCAATTACACACTCCATTCTCCATTTTATTTAGCTTGTCTCCTTGGCCTAAGTTCCTTAAGTTTAAGTAGATTTTCTGTGCTTTTCAGCCTTGCTACATAAAAACTGCTTTTGTGACTCCATAGGATCTATGCTTCAAGGCCATCTTGTTATTGTTAATGACTGGTAATTGCCCCAGGTATAATGGCCTATTGCGGTTTGCAATTTAGGGGAACAACTCCCCACCCCAGTTTTCATTGATAGTCTGAAACAGAGTGGCTGCCTAATCAGAATCCAAAAGCCATTTCTTAATGCCCTTTTATGCTGTTCCTTGGGGTATCGAAAATGTGCTATTTATAAATATTCTTTTATTTTGACCCTGCCTGAAACTTTGGTAGGTTTGGTCTCTTGCCTACCTCTCTACAACTAAACTGAAGATTTGTTCTGAAAGGTGAGTAAAAATAGGGGGAACAGGTTTCTATTTTCTGTGTTTGTAATTACCAGATTTTCTCTTCTGTTTATATATTGTTCTGATGTAAAGAACCTTAATAGTTATATAAAATTAGACTTTTGTAAATAAATATAATTTATTAGAAAAAATGACATCTTTTTACTAAGTAAATTGGATTTGTGTCAACTTTTCATTTAAGCACCCCTCATATGCAGCAGTTTTGTGCTGTGAGAGGCTAGATGCCCACATTGTTTCCTCAGTGTCATACTTGATTTTCTCTATAAAAATTAGACCAAAGAAAGTCTGTCAACAACTTGATGCACTTTTTCAAGTTTCAGATTTTTTCTTGAAAATAGAGCAGGTATTAGTTTTAAGAGAAAAATTAATCCTTTCATATACCGGCCCAATCGTTTTTGCAGACACTTCTGATAAAATTTTTTAAAATATCTTAGGGCTAAGAGCAGTTTTATCACATTAATTGGTATGTGAATTGTGAAGCTATTATAAAAGCATATCTTCCAATGTAAAAGATAATTTCACAAAATCCAGTATGTTGAACCACAGTGATGTATCAAGTCCCGTTCTGGGCTGAGCATTGTTGAGTCAGCAGGGCCCTTTGGACATTCATTGCAGTGAATTTTAGTGGATTAGAATTTAGACTTTTAGAGGACTGGGAGTGGGGAATCAGGAGACTAAATTCTGAGTCATGGGCAAGCATCTTTAAATGTGGTTAGGGGCACCTGGGTGGCTCAGTCTGTTGAGCAACCGACTTCGGCTCGGGTCGTGATCTCACAGCTCATGAGTTCGAGCCCTGAGTCTGTGCTGCGAGCCTGGAGCCTGCTGGGATTCTGTGTCGCCCTCTCTCTCTCTGCCCCTCCCCCACTTGTGCTCCCTCTCAAAGATGAATAAACATTAAAACTTAAGTGTTACTAATGGTATATAATGGCCTACACCTAACCATATCTACCTCATTTGAACTCACTGCTGTGGTTTGGGTTTGAAAATGTTCTAAATTTGTATAATATTAAAAATCTTATTTCTGGGGCACCTGGGTGGCTCAGTGGGTTAAGTATCCAACTCTTGATCTCAGCTCAGGTCCTGATCTCAGGGTCATGAATTCAAGCCTCACACTGGGCTCCATGCTGGGCGTGAAGCCTACTTTACAAAAAAGATCTTGGGGTACATGGGTGGCTCAGTCGGTTGAGCATCCAACTTCAGCTCAGGTCATAATCTCAGAGTTTGTGGGTTCGCACCCCGCGTTGGGCTGTACGCTGACAGCTCAGGGCCTGGAGCCTGCTTCAGATTCTGTCTCCCTCTCTGTCCCTCCCTGGCTCACTCTCTCAAATAAACATTAAAAAAAATTTTTTTTAATGAAAAAATCTTATTTCTAATACCATGAAGGCACAAACTAGAGAATTTTACTAAGTGAAATTTAACTTTTTCTTCTCTATAAAAATAAAGCTTCAACTACATTGTATAACTGTGGTGCAGTGAGAAGACCACTGAGTTGATAACAAAAACCTAATACAACTAAATAACTCATGCCCCTGTAAGAAAATTGTTTTAAAGCCTCTCGGACAGTTTTCTAAAATATCAAATTTCAGGGGCGCCTGGCTTGCTCAGTCAGTTGAGCATCCGACTTCAGCTCAGGTCATGATCTCGAAGTTTGTGAGTTCGGCCCGTGTCAGGCTGTGTGCTCAGAGCCAGGAACCTGCTTCAGATTCTCTTTCTCTCTGCCCCTCCCCCACTCACACTCACTCTCAAACATTAAAAAATATATATCAAATTTCCTTGCTTCCCTAAAAAGTTATACTGAATGTTGCACGTAAGTTTTTGTGAGGACTTGGAATTATCACTACAAATAACAGTATGTTTGGGCAATGGAGGCCAAAAGGCTTGTACATACCTGGCCAAACCATTTGATGTGGTTGTCAGTTGCAAGGTTACCTGGTTACCTCTGTAGTCCACACATAACCTGTCTGTATACACACAACATCCTCATTGAACAAATCTGGGGGAGGCAATATCTTCACCAAACAAAAGTGCTTCTCTGGAAGCAACAGAATCATTAATGGTTGGGAGATGTATCCCTCACTATGAAAATGTGGTTCCTGTGTTCCATATAGCAAGTGATCAAGAGTTTGTATCTTGAGTTTGAGCCATGGAACTAGTAACCCCCCTGCCAAAGTATGCCCCTGAAAGATCACAACATATTACAGGATAGTAGTGTAAATAGTTTATTTGCTCATATGCCATGAAAAGACCAGAAAAGTAACATGAACTGCTTTTTTATAAAACATTTCTAATATTGCTAAGAAGCAGGCCCATTAATAAACAAAAGAACATGCCAACATTATTGTCTATCTGTAGATTAATAAATAGGTAATTATTTTAATATATGCTCATTAGCACTGAGCTTTGGAAAACAGCTGCTTGTGATATAGGGCCGACTACTTGTGTTGTAGCTCATGGTCAAATTGCTTTTTTCACCAAAATGAATGTTGAGTCAACAGACAAAATCTCAGCATGTTCTTTTTAAAGTACACATTTATGAAAATGTGCTAGCAGGTGGCAGTTTTAAAAGTAATTTTTTGTAAATAGGTATGCTAAAGTGAAATGTGGTAACTGATCCCTAAACTGTCCTTGTAGTTAAATATATATATTAAAAAAAAAAAAAACCTATAAGTTAAAATAACATTCAGATTGTATAGCACAGGCTGATGCATTTTTAAACAATATTTACAATATTACCCAGAGGCTTAGGTGGGAATTAAAGTGTAAAAACCATAAAAAACTGCACCAATTTTATAGCAAAATATCTGTACATTTAAAAAGAGATCATATAACTACACATTATCCAAGGAAAATGGGACCTTCACCAAGGAGCTCACATAAGCACAACATAAAATAAGATTCAGTGGTTAAATACTATACAATAAACTTTACAATTAATATATTGATGTAATGTACCAAGAAGGTAAGCCAGAAGCAGAATGTATATTAGGGAAAGTACAAATTAGCTTTAGTCCAGTTTCTGACTTTGGAATGGATCAAGTGCCCTGCCAGAGAGGAAGGAAAAGTAACAGTGGCTTAGTTGGCCATTGATTTAGTCCCATTACCTATCATGTAAGCTTAATCCCAATGTGAATATTTCAAGCAATTTAATTGCAATTTCCCATAAAGTAATGTGGGAAATACAAGAATTTAGCTTTGATATGTAATGCAAAATATATCCAATTTATAAAAGGAAGAAGAAGGGGGAAAAAAACTTGCGATTGTCAGAATAAGGCTGGGTTAACTAACACTACTAGCTAGCAGAAGTAATCTTGAATGCTTGTTGATAAAGCTAGTGAGCTTCTCCCTGGCTAGCAAGGCACCAATTTCTATTCTCAGGATTGGCCCATAATAGTCCTCAGAAATCCTAATACTGATTACTGAGATGTTAATTTTAGTGCTAATTAATAAATACATTTGCATTATTTTTTTTAAAAGCTGCCTCTAGCTGAAGAACACAGTACTGCAAATAAATCTTACACAAATCTGTATGCCACTATATCCTTGCATTCATACCGGTGAACTTTTCTCACAGGGCATCATAACCCTAGCACAGAAGTAGAATGTGTAACGAGATAAGAGTTGAGGGACTTATCCTGTGCCACTGCAATACATCCTGTTTGTACTTCGCTGGGGCTTGCTTATGGACAGCAGTCTGTCATGTGACCTTTTCCTTCTTCCATGTTGCAAGCCCTTTAAAATACAAAGTTGATGGGTATGGCTAAAACACAAAATTCCTTAAGACATCTCAGCAAAGGAAACCCAGAGCAGATTACATCCACGTTATTTACAACTTATCAGGAAACCAGGGTGTGCCATCATGGGACAATCACAATGGCAGATAATGAATGTAATACGAAATTTACATTTTGGTTAAAAAACTGGATAATATACTGGTGTAAAAAGATACCTAATCAAATCAAACCCTATTGCTTTGATTAATCTGAGCAGGTACTTCCACTTTTAGGCACTTGTTAACAAAGGTTGAAAGGAGAGCCCGTCATTTTTAAATTCCTATGTGTTTGCTAAATCTGAGCCCTTAGAATATTTTATCAATGTTCAAGGTTGCAGTTAAAGGGTAGCGCATAAAGTTCATGTGGAGAGTTTCATTCACGCACTCTCTACTCATACAGGCAGGTCTCAGGTTCACATGGTTATTTCGGCACCATTAACAGAACGCAAGTTCTGATCATCAAAGCGCCGCCTGACACTTCTCCTCACCGCATCGGCTCGTCTGTAGGGTTGGTTTCTAAGATCTGTAAAGAGAAGATTACCAATAAGAGAACTGCAACCTTTAGTATCACGTGTCTAAGCAAGACAAAAGTCAGCTGGCAGCCAATCAAAGCAGCTTGTGTAGAAGAGTCAGCTAATAGGCCCTTCAAAATTCATTGAGTATTTGAGCCAAGGACATGTACTTTGCCCTCAATATTTAAACAAAGCAGGATGTAATACTGGTGTGATTCTGGAACTTTTAGAAAAATACAGAGGAGAGGCAACTGCTCCTGTCACTGGCCAGAGAGTCTAGCTGGAGTCTTATTTTGAAGTGTTTCTTCAATTGGAAAAAGCTGTGGCTTAGTTTTCTTTGTTTTTGTTTTTGTTTTTTCTGGAAACTGAGTATCAACAATAATTAAAATGAATCTTAAACTGCAAAACTAATAAGCCCTGTCCTATCTTACCTGAAATTTTAATCCAGGAAGGACACTATGCTTATTTTGCAGAGGTACCATAATTTTTATTCAATATTAGCTGAAGTCCATTTTTTATTTCGTGAATTAGACACATAATGCCCAATTAACCACTAAAGAAAGATAATCACTAAATCAAAATAATTCTCTATTTCTGTATGTTCTGTCCTGCCATAGGTAGTTCCTGTTTTTCATTGGAGGGAAGAAGTTGAACGGGCCCTCCTCAATTTTCCAGTTTGTTTAAAATGTTTAAAGAGAATGTTTAAAATGCCTAACATTAAAAGAACAACAACAACAAAGCTTTGTTGAATAAGTGAACCAATCACTGCATATTGGCTCAAGAAGCCATTGTTCTAATGGGATAAAGTGGCATGAACAAGGGATTTTATTCTATGTAAGTATTCTTTAATATGAAAACATGCTTTGCCTAGCACGCAGGTAAGCTGCTTTTGATAGGGCAGGGCAGGCTTTGTACTTTTTCCCACTGTTTCATTTAATTAGTATATATTTCCCTTTCATTAACTTAATATTATTGACTTCTGTTAGGAAACATTCTATATCTTGAAGGGGAAACATAAACAACAGAATTAAAGCAGATCAAATCTTTGTTTATCCCTTTACCTACTAAGTAGCTTGAAAATGGAGCCAGTGGGCCATATCTGGCCTACAGAATGTTTGGCCTCCAACTTGTATTTTTAAATACAGTTTCCTGATCTTTAAATAATTAATATAAAAAACAAGGTTTCTGATTTCCCTTGGAAAACTGGAGGGCCTGGCAACACTGAGCCCAAATTTTCACATGGCAAAAACAAACTGGAGCTGAGTCAGTGCTGAGACCTAAGCTCCTGACTCCTTGGAATTTGGTACCCTGCCCTTCTAAATTCAAGGGAAGAATAGTTTTGTATGCCTTAATCCACTCAAGTTTCTGCTTCTTGGCCCAGAGTGGTAAGGGAAGTTCAGAATTCCACTTCTGGCTAGATGACTTGTAGCTCTGTGATGCCTGAGTCTTCTGAACAACTGGCTCTAAAGATCATCATCTTCAAAGGCCATAAAGATCATGTTCCCCGGCCAGGAAGTGCTCTCAACTTCTTCAGATCAAAAGAGGTTAACTGCTTAACTCGAAGGCCAAGAAAAGGGTCGGAGAAGGACAGCCTAGCACCCAAAGCAGGTACAATCATCAGCAAATACCCTTGCCCAAGCCATCACACTTAACAACATGGAAGCAGGCCAGAAAGAGTCCAACAGAGAGGCTCTGCCTCACATCACTGAAATGCGAGGTTACAAAGACTTCTCCCTGGTCAGACTCTCACCAGTATCACCCTCAGCCATAGACTGAAACCACTGATCTGCATACAGAGAGAGGAGGAAGCTAAGTAAAAAGTGATGCTTGCCAGCTCTGTGTATCCTCCACCACCGGTGTGCTAGAAGAAATCCTTACCCTCGAGTGAACATTTGGAAATTTAGTGATATTATTCTTCTTTAAGGCTAAACAGAAAAAAAAACAAAAACACAAAATGATGGTTAAGTAAAAATGGGATGAAAATGGAAAGCAATTCAACTTAGTGCTTAACATACCCGGCATGTTAGCCAACAGAGGAAGAGAGTGGGAGGCCATTAATACAAGAGGTGTTAGATAAAACAAGGGAAAGAGAGGATCTTCCCACCCATCCCCTCTGACCACCCAAATCCAAGCTGCTTTGAAATATGGCTCCAGAATGATAGTCCAGCAGCAAAGCTGACAGGAACATTAGCTGAGTAGATGACAGTGTCTAGCCTTGTTAATAAGCACTGGCGGGTAAGTACACTGCAGGGTGGGCAACCACACACCACATCCTTTGAGATCCTCAGTGACAGAGGCACATACATAACAAGCGCAATTCACAGACAAGCTAATGCCACAATCAAAACAGGTACCCCGTTCCATGTCAATCTCAGCACAGGAAGCTAATGCTCATTTCCAATTAGAATATGTGCTTCTCTTATCCATTTTCTAATCAACTGGGCCCTGCAGAGAAGTTTGTCTCTTATCTAGCCATCAGGAACTGAGGGCAGGCTGTTACTTCTTGAAAATCTGGGGTTTTGTTTTGTTTTGATTCTAAGAACAGTGGCATTCTCCGAGAATAGGTTTTTGCTATTAGTGTTTCTAGTTGCCACCATCCTGACCAAAGATGCAGGTCCAGATATGATCTCATCACAAGAGAAATGCCCTGGATTTGACACGGAACCGAGCGACAGTGAGGAAGCACAAATGAGGAAAGACTATGGAGAGCTCCTAAAGCCTTTGTTTTCACTTTCTGCCTCACAGCCTTGTTCCAACGTGATATCTGAATGTGGGCATGACACTCAGGAGAAGACGTGGAATATACAGCTATGGACTGCCTATATCAACTTATACAGATTTCTAGGTCCAAAGGGCTACTTGCTTATACCATGAGCTCCATCATGCTGTGGGTGATGGCTACAGATGGTATAAGAGAGTTAAGAAAGACCCAATTTACAACTGTGTGTAGTTCACACTTTTTTCTGCAAATCATTTTTCAACTTTAGAGCACTCTGCATTCCTGAGCACTTGCACACAGCTCATTTCATCAAAGCATGTTAAGCGAGTACAGAAAAGAGGCTGGTTTAATATCTGTACATTCATGACAAAATAGCAAGTGCTCAATAAATGTTAGGTATGGTACTGTTATTAATGACTATCATTTTGTGTTCAAAGACACTAGCCCAAAAGACTTGTAACAGCCTACTTGGTCCGAATACTAATTCTCAAAGTAGTGCTCTATTTATAGTGTTTTTCTAAAAATTTCTGCAAGCAATTCTATTAATCCAAATCCCTCAGACTCAGACCACCATAGCCGTGTGGATTCCTAGACATACTGAAAGCGGCAGTGAGTAAGCAGTAATGACTGAAATGCAAAACCATGCAGTGTGAAGGCAACATAAAATATAACATGGTGGAGACAGCAATTCCATGCTGGTATATTGGGTGGCCCTAACAGACAGACAGAGGGGCATAAGAGGTCAAAAAATCTGTAGCAACCTTTTAAGAGCATCAGGTGAGAAAGAGTAATAGTTTAGTAATGGTATTCCTCAGTGAGAACAGGTTCGCAGAAAAATCGAGAGCCACGCTTGGCGGTGCGAGCAGTAAAGGGCACAGTCTTCAGCACTGCATTGAAAATGATAGCCAAATAAGACAAACAGCAGAGAGTAAGAGCCAAGATCTATCATATTAGTACATGGTTAGTGCTTTGTTAATCATACCTGGGGAAGGCGAGGGGGGGAAGGGGGGAGGTGGCCAGGGAAGGAGGGAAAGGCAATATATACCCAAGTGAGTTCATAAACTCTAACAGAGTTAGTCAGTCTGGGGCTTGGTGGGTGGAAAGTATTTTAATGAGAATAAAACCTGCTCTGTAAGCCGATACTCATTCACCTCCAATTGGCGGCTGAACGATTAGGTCAGGCAAATAGAAACTGGACATTTCACTCAGTTTACAAGCCAGGTGTCACTGACATGGAGAACAGACTGATGGAAAAGGAACTCTAAGTTCTTAATATGCGAGGCTCGATGCTCGTCTCCCTGCAGTTAATCTTATTACGGCACAGAGGCTAGCAGGTGCTTACCCAAAAAGATCTGTTCCTGGTCTTGCTCAGAGCAGAGCTTCTCCCTCAGTGTGGGGGAAACAACAGGGGGGCTAAACAATGGGGACTCTCCCTAGGGGCCATCTGCAAGTCACTGCAGAGTGAACAATGAGACACTGGCAGACATGCGTGTCCAGATTACGTGTGCGCCATACCGAGGCACTTCACCGGCCACTTACCTATCCACTGACGACTGAGACGGCTTTACTCTTGGCCAGACACTCTTTATTGACTTCCTGTTAGTGATTTATTTACCTATTTTATTTCCTTGGGTTTGAGCTTGTGGGAAAAAAAATTGTGATTTTGGTGGTTTGGGATCGATCCCTATTTACGATGCTGACTGAGCTATTAACAAAAAATGAGAAGTCAAAAATCTGAAAGTTACATTTCTTAAAAATTAGGACAATGGAGAAAATGTGACTAATGACTGCACATTTGATATTAAAAAGTTGTTAGTTTTGGAGGTGTGTGATAATGGTACTATGGCTGTATTTGTTTGCTTCATTTACTAGTCCTTATCTTTTGAAGACGCCAACAGAAATATAACCAGATGAAACTGTATGTCTTAGATTTGCTTCAAAATAATCGTACAGGTTGGTAAATGGGGAGCAGGCAGAAGCAGACAAGTAACAAGACTGGCCATGAGTTGAAAATTATTAATAGGTGATGAGCATATGGGAACTCATCATACTATTCTCTACAGTTTTGCATGGCATATTTTCTAAATTTCCTACAGCAAAAAAAAAAGTTTGAAGTCTCTTGGAAGCTAATAAACAGTATTCATATGCAACAGACAAGAAAGGAAAGTCACTAGTAGCCACAGTCATAAGGTAGTGGCTCAAATTACTTTCCCGATCTGTAAGAGAATGCAGTATCTCTACAGAACGGATTCAAGCAGCATTAGGCTACAACTTAATCAGACAAGGACCAGGCTGGGTTAGGCACCACTCACTGAAAACCGTGGGCTAGCAGCCTGCTGGCCCATTAGAATGAAAGCACCGGCTCCTTATTTCCTACTGTCCTCAGTTACGTTGAAGGAGTAAAAAAGCTTGCTGGAACAATGTGCATTGACTCCGGTTAGTACACAACCCTGCATGGGCTTTATCCATAGTATTTATTTTAACCAGGCACTTGGGTAGGAGTGGCCACATAGAAAATGGAGCAGGCTAACAAATCAAAGACAATGGAAAACCATCAGAAGGCGGGGCCTGGTGAAATCTGCAACATTCCAATGATAATGAGAAACAGATTTTTCAGAGAGTGCTGGGTCTCCTTGACGGGCAGTATACAGCCACTATAAATATGCTTCTAACACTGGCATGGAGTTCCCCTTTATTCTGGACCTGAATAAAGTCACCTGAAGAACTTGTAAACCCTGGATAAAAGCAGCAGCACAATGGGCGAGTAGCTCACTAGGGGTAAGATCAGTGGGGTCTCTATGGGCCACAACGAGAAAATATCTTTTACCTGTGATAATGTCTTCAATGGCGCCATCTTTCCCTTCATATACATGTCTGTTATCTTTAACTTGTCGCCTTCTTAATTCTGCAATTAATTCTTGCTGCTGCCTCTTTGATTTGTGGGAAGGAGACTGAGCAGAAAAAAAAATGGCAGAGATCAGTGGGACCAGCACCACTGGTCCAAATGGGCGTGATCATTGAATAAGCAGCCTCAGACAAAAACACAAATGGCACCATTCCAACATTCTGCCCACAGAAAAACTCAGAAAGCTTCTGGGACGAAAACAAACTTTCTCTGAAGCGCACACAAAACTCCAGCTGGCAGCAGTGGGAAGGCTGGATCCTGCAGCCACAAGAGACAGCTGGTATTAACCATGGACTTCTTAAACTTTGGTGCAGAGGACCATGATGAAGAACACTCTGATTTGCCAGCCTTTGTGGTCTTTACCTAGGCTGCTTCCCTCCAGGGAATGCTCCTCCCCATGCCTTGTAGCGAAGCCCTCCAGCTCTCATGGCCAGCACCAACGGCAACCCCATGAAGCCTTCCCTGGACACTAAGCAGTTACTCATCAGTTATCTGGTGTGACCTCACTGTATATCCACCTGAGATTTAAGTGCCTGATCTGCATAAACTTGGAAATGCTACACAAACATGCTCTTCACCTCATTCCACTGTATGCTGAACAAAGTAGCGAGTAACAAATCCATGTGCCACGTCTGCAAGCCCTAGAAGGAAGCTGTAAGGCTCCTGTGCAAATCCGGCTTTTTGCCCCTCTTTCCTGCTGGCTTCGAGGAACCACGAGGGCCTCCCCTCCCAGGAGGACAGTCTCAGGGGTCAGGCACTTCTCACCTTTGGGTCCTGCTGCTCCATCAGGGCTTCTTGCTCCAGGAGTTTTTCCATGAGTGCTTGTTCCTGCTTTTTCCTCAGCTCATTTTCCTCTTCGGCTTGCTGGGTCAAATCAAAAGAACCCAAAGATTACGTCAGTGGGAATGATGGCAATCAAGATTCTTTTAAAGTCACTCTTAGACAATCTTGATAAGCGAGGAATCAGAGTGAACAGAAAGCTTACAAGATCTACCACTTAAGTCTATGCAGGGCTCTGATCCGGGCTTTCACTGTTGGTCTACAGGACATCTCCTAGCAATTCCAATTCTGGTCCAGAAATCCCTTCCTGATGACCCCCTTCTCCACTCACAATGCTCCTCAGTCTCAGTCCCACAGATGTGGGACTTCTGGCAGCTCTGCTCCGTGATTGTCACATAAGTTTATTTTGCTTCCAGAATCTGTCCACCTACCTACAGTTTCTCTGAAAGCAGGAGTTCAGATTCCTCTCCTTGTGCCCACGGTTAGGGGGAAATCTCCATTCATTCGCCTCTTATTTCCTTCAAGGGTCTCACCTGACTGACACTCTCAGGTCTCTCCCCACAGCTCACTCCTCCCCAAGGGCGGCAGAGTGACTAGTCTGATAAATTTGGGACATGCAATCAAACAGGCTCAGCTCAGCTCAGCCCTCTTGGGCATTCTCTCTTTTGAAGCCAGCCTCCCTTAAATGTGGTCCCAGCACATCACAAGAATCACTTTGAGTGATCTCTGCAGCACACTAGCATCACCAGCCCAGTGAACCCAGGGTACCACAGTCAGCAGCAGCTGGTGACCGGTGACATTCTCACCTCTCACAGCTCCCAGTGATTTTTTGCCGTGTTTGGGTTCATCCCCACTTTTCCTTTTGCCAACAGCTTGTGATTATCACGGCTACACAAAGCCATGCTGAGAGAAGATGGCTAAATAACGTAACCTTCTGAATTTCAGTAAAAGGCTAAAGGATAGTTCTGGAGCTAGAGAAGTGACCCACTATATCCGACAGGATGTTTCTCAAAAATGATGACCCTGCCACCTTCTTCCTCCTCCTCCGATCATACTCTTCCTTCTTCCACCAAGGTTATAGGGTAGACAACCCTGGAGTGTAATGTCTGCAATATCTCCTAAGTATAAGAACATCCCTTAACGCCCCCCCTCAACCCCGCCTTCCCCCCACCCCACCTCCCGGTCCTTCTTTCTCAGGAACAAATTCTTCCAACACATACCTCTTTGGGTCACATGATTTTTCAAAACCATAGCCCTGGATTGGGTCAAATATCCTATTTAAAGGAAGGGCCATGGGACGCCTGGGTGGCACAGTCGGTTGAGCGTCCGACTTCAGCCAGGTCACGATCTCGAGGTCCGTGAGTTCAAGCCCCACGTCAGGCTCTGGGCTGATGGCTCAGAGCCTGGAGCCTGTTTCCGATTCTGTGTCTCCCTCTCTCTCTGCCCCTCCCCCGTTCATGCTCTGTGTCTCTCTGTCCCAAAAATAAATAAACGTTGGAAAAAAAAATAAAGGAAGGGCCACTGAGCACCTGGGTAGCTCAGTCAGTTCAGCACCCGATTCTTGATTTTGGCTCAGGTCATGATTTCACAGTTTGTGAGTTTGAGCCCTGCATCAGGCTCTGCGCTGATAGTGTGGAGCCTGCTTGGGATTCTCTCTCTCTCTCCCCCCCTCGCTCTCTGCCCCTAACCCATACCCCCTCATGCTCTCTCTCTTGAAAGAAACAAACTTTAAAAAAATAAATAAATAAAGGAAGGGCTATTATTGGTCCAGATGGGGAAACAGACAGTAACTATCCTTCCTGGTGCCATCTTTCAGTCCACACTAGAGAAAGGTCTGGATGACCTAAAGGCCTGGGCAGGACACACCCAAACAGGCTGTCTCTGACCTCAGCTACAGAGCCCTTGCCGGAGGCCTGAGTCCGCTCCCTTGACTTGTCCCACAACTGCACGGGAGGCCTGGAGTTTCTAAGTCCTTCACTCTGCCCACAGGAGTGAACGGTCAGGAAGGAAGTGATGGTCCTGGAGTGTCTCACTTGCCCCAAAGGGCAGCCAAGAGCTTTTGCCTTCAGGCTGAGCCCCAGTCCTGGCTGGGTAGGGAAAGGAAGCCTCATGGGTGAGGACCTCCACAGAACTGGAGACCGCGGCCTCACGCTGACCTCCCAGATCAGCTGCCTAAAGGACAGGGAAGGCCTCTGCACAGCCGCAGAGACTCTGGCACAGCTCTGGGGGGACACCCATTTGAGAAATAATGCCAAGGAAGACTTTAAAGGACCCCATGCTCCTATTTACCTTATAGGCTTTCACAAACCGGACAAAGACGGGAAAGAAGACAGAGGGTGGCGTCGTCTTGGGGTTTTCTCCAAAATACTTCACCACATCATCAAAAGCATCCTGTAAAGAAACAAACTTCTCTTGAGTTTCGTAAAGTCGAGCATCTGAACTTGACTCTGTGGGGGAAGAGCAGCAGCAAAGCAGCAGGGAGGATCCAGCCGCCACCACAGCTCGTCTGTCCCTCTCATTTCCCCACGACTCTCTAGGGACTCCTGTTTCCTCCGAAAGCCCAGGCAAAGGTGACCAGAAGAAGGTGATAGTGCCACACAGGAATTCATCTCTGGGACCCCCTGCACTTGTGCACACCTTCATACAAACAAGAAGCTACCCCTTTTGAGAGCTTCCTGAGGCCAATGGTTTAGAAGGGATCTTAGCAGTCACTCAGACTCCAATCCCACCTCGCGGCTTCAATGCTCCTTATGGTGTTCCCACCTTAGGGATGCTCCAGTCTCCACTTAAACTGTTTCCCGGCACAAGACAGCCTCGTTTGGGAGCCACTGCACCACGTCTGCTTTCTGAGTTCCCACAAAGCTCCGCCTTCCCTTCTATGATGGCATGCACAGTCCGTTTTGGCTGTTTTTCAAATGTATACACTTAACCCCCAGTGTAGTATAAGATTTCAAGGTCAAGGCCTACAGAAACCCAACACCCTAGGCAGGAACAGGGTTTTGCTAAGCACAGGAATGACACATGTTGGCTAAAATGAATACAGGACTCACACAGAGGGAGCCTCGGAGTGGCAGGGGAGGGCAAGGGGAGAGGGATGGGCCTCTAGAGAAGAGGTGAAGACTACAAATTAGAAGAGGACAATGAGCAGAACAGGGCACTTCCAGGTCCAATAGTCATCGGTTCCGTAAGAAAATCTACCCTCGGTAGACAGAGGGCAATCTTCCCCCAAAGCCAGGACTGGCACCCAGGTGGGCTTAAGGGACCCAGTCACTTCCTCATGAGTGTCCAGGGAACAAGTACTTACCTGTGCAATCTTGGCATCATCCTGCAGCTTCTTCAGCTTCCCCTCATTGCTGAGGATGAACTCCTTCAGCAGCGTGTTGTGGTCGTGCATGGTGTACTCCCTCTTGGTTAAGTCCATGCCTCTCTGGAGCTCTTTGACGTCCAGCAAAACATTCTCGAGGGAGACTGAAGCAGAGACAGCAGGGTCCCCATGAATGTCAAAACCACAGTGTGTGTGGCTGGTAAGCCCAGTTTTCAGTGGATTCCTAGGGTTACTCAAGGGCCGTAGCTCTGATTTCCAGCTTTCAGAGCAGAGATCTTACAATATGAATAATTTACTAGTGCTCACTTCCGGGCACTGCATTAATTTCTATATATGCACTAATTCATTTGCACTATTAGCCCAATTTGCCAGCAACAAAAAAGGCAGCATAAATATGGCCCTAGATTGTGCAGCTAGGAGGTGGCAGAGGTGGGGCTCAGATAACCATGGACCCCAAATCCTGGGATTATACCCAACTATTCCATTTCTCCTATAGGTGATGATAAGCTGTTGGTTGGTCTGTAGACTCAGAGGTTCCGTAACTGTGCCAGGCCCAAGATTTGGACCTCTTTTACATTTCTGTGGCTCTCCAGCAGGGGGTAGCATTTAAATGCTGAACTTTAGTTATGACTGACCCCTAGAAACCAAGCAACCTTGGACAGCTTCTTCTGGTCCATCAACCCTACTCTGTTCCTGAAGGGTTCATGTTCATGTAATGAACCTTTCTTCCATCTGCAGTGTGGCCACGCTCCCAGAGCAGGTACATTCCTGCAGCCTCCTGCAGAAGACCAGGCCCCACCTCTGGCTCCCTACTGCCCGATTCCGCTCTGCACATGGATGAATTACAGAACAGGCCAGTTATGTTTTTCCCTTGCTAGACTCGCACGGTCTTATTCAACTTTGACTCCTCAATGCTTAGGCCAGGGCCACGTCCACAGCAGGGACTCAAAGGTTCACTGGATAAGCAAAGGAGCAAAGGTATAAAGAATCTCTGTCAGCTCACCTGGCCACCAGAGAGAGGACACAGAAAACAATCCAGCCAGAGATCCTCAATCTCTCCACTTTCTGACTTTTTTTCAAATGACACTTTTGGGGAATCTCACTTGAGCCAAACAAATCGGCCAAAACAAAAATTTTTATAAAACGTTTTTCTTAGTTACAATTGTGATGCTAAACAATCCCTAATTTAGGCGGAGAAACCTGAAAAAAGGAAAATCACTCCACCAGAAGAGAAGTCTCAGTAACTGCGTAAGTGAGCCCTGTGCCCTCAGTGGGTCTGCTATGGCTCACATTGCACAGCCCTTCACAAAGGACCATTCCCACCTGCATTTCAGTCTCCACTAGGGCGTCCTCGGTACCTACCCCAGCTAACAGTACATCATCTCATTCATTCATTCGCTCATTTACTTACTCCCCCCATCAATGTGCTAGCGGCTAAGGGAATTACAAAGATACATAAAAATAAAGATATTACCCATAAGTCCACAGGTTGAAACAGACATGTAAATTGTCATAGTAAAATCTGACCCATCGTGTATGAAATAGTATGGAATGCTCTATTGTAAGAACACAAAAGGAGCAGCCATTTTACTTTGAGGAAGTCAAAAAAAATCTTGCCCTTAAAGATTCGATTCACCAAGTCTGAAGCAGACCTCAGGAATATGAATTTATAAAAAACACCTTGGCTGCTCAGGGTTCAAGATCCTACAATGAGAATCAGAGTATGTAACCAACACTGAGGTTAATCTGCATCTTGTTCCTTTTTCTAGCGTAACAGCCTTTGGAGAAGACATTGCACATTAGACAGTACACTATATAAGACACAGGTTCTAGTCCTGTCTCGCTCATGTTCTACCCAGGTGACCTTGGGCAAGACAGTTAACCTCTAAAATGTCAGTTTTCTCATGTATACATGGGGGATACCATTACATACCTATCATAGCCTGGCTGGCTCAGAATCACTGATGATTTAAATGAGAAAAATGCATAAACTGCCATAGCAAAATAACAGCCAAAAGTACTGATAATTTAGCTCCCACTCAGGCTAACGGCACAATGCTTGAGCTACCACACCTGAGCAACTGGGACAGCGCAAAATCAAACTGGCAGAGGCGGGGGGTGATTTCTTGATTTTCGTTCTCATATTTCAAGTGACAACAAGAGACTAAGAAGGACAACGAATGGAAGACAGAAGCTGCCCAGGGTCCAGAGACCGGACTCTTAGGACACAGAAGGGTCTCCCTTATGTCCCTGTTCATTATGGCTCCCAGGAGCGGGAAACACCCTGGCCCAGGTACCCCAGCAAAGAGCTTCTGATGTTTTCATCACCTTGCCTTTCCAGAGGAGTTCCGAAGAGTGGTTTAGCAGGGAATGGTTCCCCCATGATCCATGATTAAAGGCATTCGATACCCAAGAGTACCATGAATAGCTGAAATCAAGTACCTGCAGCAGCTTTCTCCACATAATGAAGCTCATTATAAAACAGGGACACTTGGTGATATTTTTCTTTTACAACATTTGAAATATAGTGCAACAGTGTTTGCTTTCGGTCTGTTGACTTTGTATCTAAGAGCTGAAAACAAAAGGAACAGGGGTTAGGGTAGAAGAGGATGAGAAACTTGTCCATCAGGTGAAGTCCTCCCACTCAGAGTAATGGAGGACGGTACCCCAAAGTGAACCACAGGAGGGTCAAACCTGGACGTGTTCTCCCCTAAACCAATTGACTTGTAAGTGACCGCAGGACTTCTCCGCCAGGGGGTATGCTCAATGCCAGCAGGACTCCAACACCAAAAACTGTTCACACATCTCTACCCACACAAAACCGTCCCACCCCACATCTGCCATACGACTTTCCCTTACTTAAAAGTGGGAAGCCCCCATTCCGAGTGCTTTCCAAAGAGAAGGGGCAGAGAAGTGAGTGTGGTGCTGGTGGTACACAGGTACTCCCTATGTGGCAGGACTCCCACAATGCAGTCTACCCATTTTCAGTTCAGCTCTCTCATTCCCCAGCCTCCGTGACCCGAAACAGCTGGGCTTGCCACACATGACCGTCTTGGGGCCAGGAGTGGGACCAACTAGACACTCGCTACCAAACAGCCATGTCTCCCCAGGGCTCAGGACTCTGCCTGAGCAGAGCTCAACCTTCTCATGTGGAAGCCACATTAGCCCCAGCCGTGGGGGAGAAGGTTATCACTGCCCACATATGTTAGATAACTCTGAAAAACAGCATACTCTTTTCCATCCAGAGGGGAATTTTTTTTTAATGTTTATTTATTTTTGAGAAAGAGAGAGAAAGAGAGACAAAGCATGAGTGAGGGAGGGGCAAAGAGACACAGAATCTGAAGCAGGGCTCCAAGCGCCGAGCTGTCAGCCCGATGCAGGGCCCGAACCCATGAACCACGAGATCATGACCTGAATGGAAGTTGGATGCTCAACTGACTGAGACACCCAGAAGCCGCCCCCCCCCCCCGCTTCTTTTTTTATTTAGAAAACACAGAAAAGTAAAAAGAAGCACTTTGAAACAAAAACCCTAATTCTATCCAACCTCTGTTGATATCTTTACCTACTTCCATTCAGTTTTTTTCCTGCATTTTTTGCGTGGGTGAAATCAAACTGTACATGAAATTTATACCCTCCTTTCTTTTCTAGACACATTTTTTTAAAACAATTTTTAATGTTTACTTTTTTATGTTTATTTTCATTTTTGAGAGAGAGAGACAGAGCGAGCGAGAGCACGCACAAATGGGGGAAGGGCAGAAAGAGAGAGAGACACACACAGAATGTGAAGCAGGCTCCAGGCTCTGAGCTGTCAGCACAGAGGCTGACATGGGGCGTGAACTCACAGACCATGAGATCATGACCTGAGTGAAAGTTGGATGTTTAACCGACTAAGCCACCCGGGCACCCCTACTGATTTTTGAGAGAGACAGACAGACAGAGAGATAGAGAGAACACAAGTTGGGGAGGGGCAGAGAGAGAGGAAGACCCAGAATCTGAAGCAGGCTCCAGACTCTGAGCTGTCAGCACAAAGCCGGACACAGGGCTCAAACTCACAAGCCTCGAGATCAAGACCTGGGCTGAAGTCGGACACTTAACCAAGTCACCCAGGCACCCCACAAAATTATTTCTTTGAAAATTCTTCACAAACATTCTAAGAGTTAAAGAAGAGTTCATCATATTAACTACTGTTATATTTAATAATTTTCCAAAATGATGGATCTTTACATTGTTGCTAATTATTTGCAATTATAAACTAAATATAGCATCCATAATTCAGATTCTTGAGGAAAGAGTCCCAGAAATGGAAACACTGGGTCATAGGGCTTGAGTATTTTTAAAGTTCTAAGCGCCTGCTGCCCAGTGACGTGCCAGAAAATGTGTACCCATTCATCCTCCACTTATAGCAATCTTCATCAAAACATCCTACCCCACTTCCAAGAGCAGACTCCACTCTGGGACTTAATCTCTGCCGGTTGTTTTGTCCCTTATATAGCTCTTATAGTTCTTTCAGTCCACTCACCAGATCTAAACTCTGAAGTTTAAATCCATAAACTGCTCCTCGCTTACTGCTATTCATATAGTTTCCAAGGGCCAAGATAATCTGCAAAAGAAAAAAAAAGAGACAGAGAGAGAGAGAGAGAGAGAGAGAGAGAGAGAGAGAGAGAGAGAAAAGAGAAGCCCATCAGAACAGCATCCCAGGTATTCCCAGGCCAACGAATGTGGCTGGAGTCAGCTCTTCCCTACGTGTATACAAGGAAAACTTTACTTGCCTCCAGAATTTTCTTGAGTTTTTGGGATGATTTTATAGAGACAGATGCTGCTATAATTGAGTGCAGTTGCTAGATTCCATTCAAAGGAAGCAAGGGGGTGAAAAAGAGAGACATGTTAAAAATAAGAAACTCTAATTGGAAACTAAAAATTTAACACAGAAGAAAACAGACCTGCATTTAGACCTTAAATATGCTGAGATTCTATTTTTCTTCAACATAACAAATTTAACTTGTCCTGCTAGGTCTTAGGTAACCATATCATTACATGCAAGCTCTCTCTAAGTATATGAAATAAGAAGAAATGTCAGAACTTATCACAAAATCTGTAACCAATGGGACTCAGAGCACAGAATCCACAGCATCTTCTAGTAGAACTCAATTCCCTGCCCACCTCCTCACATCATGTAAGACAATATGTTTTTAAATGAATGGAGCTGTCCAAGAATGAAAACAAAACACCAAAGGAATATAATCAACCTCCAGAAGTTCTCAGAACATGTGTTGAACAGACATGCTACTATAGTCGGTAATTAACAAGTTTATTTAGAAACAGAACTGGGAAAGAACTATTTATGATATTTATGTTTATAATATTAATAAGTCTCTACCAGATTAACACAAAGGGACAAGAGATGGTTGGCTCTTATTTCTGCATCACCACAGTGTACTATAACAAATCTCCAAGGAAAAAGACTCCTGTGGTAAATTTACAATGCTTCCAATTAAAGCTATGTACTGAGGTGGAAACCCAGAGGACATCCGTAGACACAGAAAATGGCATTCTATGGAGGAGAATAGCAATACGGAATATGGAAATCCACTATTTTCACATTACTTGGCATAAACAATGTGAAAAAAAAAATTGCCAAAATAAAAGTGCAATCTAGAAAGTTCTGGGAAGGAGTCTTTAGAGCCCATGACGCTATGTGCAAATTCTGGAAGAGACTTAAAAGAAAAAAAATGATTCTATATCTCTCTGGACCCTCTCCCCTGCCAGAGTTGGTCCACTCACAGGAGTCAGCATCTGAATGCTTTCCGCAAAGTTCCCAATGAAGGCCATGATGGTCATCTTCTGCATGAGTCTCTCAATTTTACTGAACTGCATCATGAACCGGTCTTCATCTGACAAGTTCTCCAGGGGCTTCCTTTCCCGCTCATAGAGCCGGAACACTTTCACCTCATTCTCAGTTGGCAAGAACCTCATCAAACATTCTACAAAGTCTACAGGCAATGTCTTCAAGTCAAATCTGAAGACAGATGTGGACATGTCAGTGTTAGAGTGAACACCTCCTACCCTTTCAACCACACCACCATTTAGTCCTATCCATAAACCACCAATGCACTGAGTTGACGATGCCTATAGCTGAACTGTGAAGATGTCAATCGGTGCTGGCTCCTGACTGCCCAACAAATAGCTGCTTTCTGAGAACCCACACCTTATCACAATAGTCATGCTCAGTTTTTAGCCTACTACTATAGCTTTAAGTCTCTAGAAATCAACAGTAAATGACAGCAGGAAGAGCAAGAAGGCAGGCTAAAACATCTGATGGTTAAGTGGTTCAAGGACACGTAAGTGGTTTTTAAGGCATATGAAGTATTGCTAATTAGGGAAATTAATATTACACAATTACAAAATATCGGGTAAACTCTAATATATTTCAATTAAACCAACAGTCTGGGGTATTTTTTTCTTCTTTAGAAAAAAATGTATCCAAATGCCTGTACAAAATGGATGATGTGGCTTAAATGCATACATCCCTTGAAGGTAAACCAGATCTTTTTAGATGTATGCTCAATTTGAACAAACCAAGTACTTGCTACAACCTCTAATTTCTTCCCTGGACAATCTTTGTCTGGCAAAATAATATGATTACATCTAACTATCATGACAAATAAGGTATATGCAGGTTAAAAACCAGAATGCGTATGACGTTTCAACATCAAAAATCAGAACAGAGTATAAGATACACTAGATTACTGGATTACAATCCAGACTGAGGACATGAAATTGGAACAAATGATTTCTGAGGGTCACATACTCCTCCATGAATCTCTCACCGAAATTTATGAAATACAAATTTACGGGGTGCCTGGGTGGCTCAGTCGGTTAAGCGGCCGACTTCGGCTCAGGTCGTGATCTCACAGTCCGTGAGTTCGAGACTCGCATCGGGCTCTGTGCTGACCGCTCAGAGCCTGGAGCCTGTTTCAGATTCTGTGTCTCCCTCTCTCTCTGACCCTCCCCTGTTCATGCTCTGTCTCTCTCTGTCTCAAAAATAAACATTAAAAAAAATTAAAAAAAAAAATACAAATTTACAATGAACTCATTCCTAACACATCTAAAACATTTGTTCTTTATCATAGTTGAACATCCTCATGACCACAAGAAGGGCCGAAAGATTCCTCTAATAGAAAGCAAATAAAACGAATGCCTTCTCTGCAGTTCAAGGATAAAAAAAAAGAACTGAACTTTGTTTAAAATTTCCTGAAAGTTGCTAAAAGAAACAGGAATCACATTCCTATTGTTATGAATTAAAAGATGCATCTGTATCCCATTTGCATTTGGCACTGAACTGTATCATTCCACAAATGCCATCAAATTTGTATTCAACACATCTAGAGAGAATTCAGATGCTCCAGAGAAGAGTGACAGTCTCTCCCTTTCCTTAGCTAGGGTAATTCTCCATCCTTTGTATGTAAGCGTTGCTCTAGGCATATAGGATACCAGACCAAGTAGATGAGTGATGCCACAATCCACTTGTCATTCTTCTCAAATAAATTTCACTCTAAGATGGCACTCCCAAAGAGTATTTCTGGCCCACCCCTTTGGTGGCAGCATTTCATTCAACACTGATGTCACACGTACGTAACAAAGGGAATCTCTGGTGTGTGGATATCAAGAACTGCCCCACCTTTTATCTTTGATCTTGCCCTGCTACTGAAATATTTGTTACCTACCAATTCATCACTTGCTTATTTTCAGTTTTATCCTATAAATTTATCAGAATCTAACTTTCCAGAATGCCCTGAACTTACACATGGATAGCTTTACATATCTCGTCAGCAGTCTTTCCAGCTTTCCTCAAAGTTATGGCTAGATTTTTGGCCCTATTTGCTTCCAGTAACGTCACTTTGTTTGATCCCTTCTGTGTTATCTTCTGTTTGCTTGAAGAAAGATCAATGGCAGGACCTTGAGCTTTTGTCTTAAATATTTCCTCAAATTCATCCACATTTAAATCCTGGAGTAAAAAGGGATGAAACAGGCAAATTGGATTATACTTAAAAATTAACTCAGGTAACCATTTTGACAGTTTCTTAAGCATCAAAGAACTTACTTTTTCTACTCAGTATTTGCCTTTGATCAAGGCTTGGTCTATCTTCCTGTTTGTGCTATGGCATGACTTAGGCCACACAGACAGCCATGAAGGTCTAAAGAAGAGAGCTGATTCCATCTGGCCAATTCAGCTGCCTTTCACTAATTACCTTGCAGAGCTGGCCACCACAGACTAAAGGATCCATCAAACAGCTAGTGAGTGTAATTATTGAGTTCTTATTCACTTGTAGTTCAATAAAGGGTTTTTATGCCCTTTTATAAATTAAGGGCAGGGTTTGTGTCAGATACATATTTTGTGGTGTCTACTGAAGATCATCAAAACCACTCCACAGTAACATAACTTTTAAACACAGTTTTGAAACAATCTTGCAAAATACTGTCCTATTCTCTAATATTAGAGAATTTTCTTTTCTTCTTTCCATCAAGGCATTTAAAATACTAGCATTTTATTGCTGAAACTTCCAGGTTAGCAGAGCACCCATTTGAACTTTGCCACACAGAGAGCCAGCCCCTAGTTTCTAACCAACAAGAAAAATACCTCCAGAATCCGTTCATCATCAATTTCATTGAAGACTGTGCCATTGATCTGATTTGGCTTCAGGGCAACCCAGTTAAAAACTGGCATTCTGAATTTCGTCTTGATTGGCTTCTTAATCTTCACAGCTACAGAAGTCAGAGAGGATCAAATTAAGATTCCACCCAAACCCCATGACTCTCAAGAACAATCAGAGTAGTCCTTGCAGATGCCACTTAAACACTGCAGGAACACTGGCAAGAGGTGCCCAAGTGTTTTTAAACACAGAAAACATCACACATGGCTTTGGCAAGAGTAATCTGAGGTTTATCATTTGGTTGACTGATGCAACACTGTAGGAAAGTTTTCTAAGAGCCAGGGTTTTGTTTTTTTTTTTTGTTTTTAATGCAGGCAAATGGATTGCTGCATTACAATCACAATGTTAGGACAATGTGTAGGACAAAGTACCGGGGAGCAAAAATTATTAATGATGTTAGTAGACAGCAGAGAGGACAAATACTCAGTGACACTGGTGAATGTGAGTCAAATTTTGAAATCTTAAATTCTCAGTTCTAGAACATACATTTCCAAACCAATCTTAAAAGATGATCAGGGACTGCAGGGAGTGGCTGTCTATACCACCAGGAATGTGACATCAAGAAGACTGACTTTCTGTAACATCAAGCAGCAACACATTCTTGTGAACAATTTTGACAATGGGGATTATATTCAGGCTGAGTTATTCCAACCACACCAAGAGCCATGAACAGCCCCAAACAGAAAATATTTAAGATGATAGAAGGGATGCTTAGAAATTAGGATTAGTACTGCTTTTTGAGACTGTCCACAGTCCCTTCCCCCTTTTTTAAGGAGCAAGTGCTCCCCAGGAGTCAGCTAGATGCAGCTAGAAGGTATCAATGAACCCATTAAAAAACACAGAAAACCTCTTAATAGAGAGGAACGGATCTATCTTCTAGGAGTCAGGTAAGGAACTGCCGACTCCTCTCACTGTGGGGAAATGAGCTAAAAAAAGGAAACCCATTAAAAACTCCATTAATTAAGGACACATCATAAAGCAGTCTTCCAGACCCATCTAGCTAGACGCATGTACCCTCTTAAGTCTATCCCGGGACGCCCACCACACTATTTGGGAGCTTCACTATCTGCCATCATCAGCACGGGAGAGAACTGCAGTGCACAACAAAATAAACTCAACGTACACTGGGCTTTAACCTGGCTGCCTGCCATTCCTCCAGAGTTACGAAAGCCATATAAACAGCAGGAATGTCATCTGATAAATCCACAGAAAAGCATGCAGGAATACAGAAACACTGCCTTTGTAAACCAGGCCTTTCTACCACGACATGACACCTTAGTCCCCACCCCCAGAAGTGTTGGATTGCTCACTGCCCTTCATTTAGGTCTACACTGCCCAGGAAAACCCATGTCCTCCACAGGACAAAGAAAGAGACCTTCCTCTAATCTGGCCTTTGAACAATATGGAGGGAGAAAAAGCAAGAGTAGAGGAAAAGCTGTACAGGGATCTTTCCACAGTCTGAGCTGGCGGGTTGGTGCCATTTGACTCTACCATCCATCCACGGATACCGCAGGCCTCAGGACACTGGCTACAAGTCATTCCATCTGTAGCCACGCTACTTCTAACTCCTCAGCAAGATTAAAAATAAGCCTGAGATCAGAACACGGGCAAAAATAGGTTATCTTCAGAAAGGTGATCCTAACTCCCAATCAGGAATGGGGGGGTGGATTGTAGAAGGAGAGGCCTACAGGTGACCATGACAGACACAGTGCTCGCAGGGTTCAGGCTGAAGGCAGTGGCTCCACGTGGTGGTAGGTGTTCCATGGAGAGAGCTGGAGACCAGTGGGAAAGGCCTGGAAACACAGCACCTAGCAGCCTGTCCTTGTCCTGTGGAGCAACTACCCTTTCTCCCCCAGAATAAATCTAAAATCCTCCTAGAATTGATGCCTTGGATCCAACTATGACAATTAAACTAAAAGGGAAAAACAAAACAGAACAAAACAACAACAACAACAAAAAAACCACTCCTTTTCTCTTAGGGGGAAAGGAATATGGCATATAAAATCCAGGCTGTCTGCTCGCCGAGCCACCATCTATTCTACTAAAATGCACGAGCAAACCTGGAACAACAGTCAGCCAACAGCGAGACTTCCCACAGACACAGGGTCAAAATGCAATGGTTCAGTGTAAGATGGAGTGAAAACATGTCAAAGCACAGTGTGACCAACAGGAACACATGGCAAACACTCAAAACACTCAGTGAGGAGCAACCTACAGAAAAGCTTGATTGGCCCATCTTTTGTGGAAGCAGAGAGAACAAAGAAAATATAAAAAAAAAAAAAATTAGATATGGTTAGAGTCAAGCCACTCAGCAATTCACGCACTTTTAGCAGAGAATTTCATGCTTCTTGGACACATTTCACAAGGCAGCACAGAGCCAAAAATTCATTTCCATTCGGACCTGCCTTGAAGACTCCCTTATTATTTTGTTTTAAAAAGTAATCCTTTTTAGAAAAGGGGAAAAAATGATTTCATTATAGTGGTCCCAAACAGCCATACTGAATTGTGCTAGGTCTTGCAGAAGAAATGAGAAATGTTTTAATGAAAAATAATCAGCCAAGTATAAATTCTCATCGTGAACTTCCAAAGCACATTCTCCCAAAGAGACAGCACAGCAGTCTGTTACAGATGACCGAAGCAGGAAATGGGAGCCAGACTGCTCCGTCAAAGATTTGAGGAAGAAGCCTTACCCTTCAAATATACATTCCACACTATGTTTTCTCTCTAAAATGCAAAGAAAACTAGATAAAATTAGAGGACCTCGTTCAGGTCCCATCTTAGCCACCAAGCACACACCTGATCATTGCCTTGTTGAAGAGATAGGCCATCCTGTTGCCCATGGATCCCAGGGCCTAGCAATGTCACAGGCTTCTGGGTTCCGGGAGCCCTTGGTATATCATCCCAGCTGTGTCTCTTGGCCCTACTGGGACATCCTGACTCTGTCTGGCCTCTTGATTCCAGGGAGAAAGTTACCCAACACACTGGCAACACCCCTCACAAAATGTGCTCCATAATGATCTCATAATCCTTAAATCTTATAAAACAGAACATCTTGTAGTCCATCAATGGACACTTACGGCACTTAGAGAAGTTTCGTAAATCCCACACACGGTCCTCTAAAAATGGTGTAAGACACATAAGGGACAACGTCCAACTGCAGAACCCTGAAGGTAGCAGTGGTCATCAGGTGAACAGAGAGTTCCACACTCTAAAGCTGAGGCAATTGAGAGAGCCTGCAAATTTTTAAAGTTAAGTAGCGAGAAGAACCCAGGCAAAAAAATTAACCAGAGAGGACAAGCGTTCTACCGGAGGGAGCCCTGGACCTGTGCATTGTAGCCTCATGGCTCTTTCGCTTCGCCAAAGCAGTTGTGAGTTCTAGAGGAGAGCTCGAGCGAATGGGAGTGGAGGCTCTGCCACACGGAGTTTTTGCCAAGGACAAAGGAAGTAGTAGCAAAGGAGACACCCCATAGCAGCCGTGTCTCCGGGCACTACAAGGAAAGCCTCATCAGTGAGCCAGGTGCACATGCCAGTTCCAGGTTTTCACACTCAGTCACTGAGAGCAGCCTGTTGATGGAATGGATTCCTGGGGCTTCTCAAGAGGTTTTGGTTTGCTTACATTCCAAAACCCAACAGTTCCATGAAGATACACCTTCAACTTTTGTCCTTCAGAAGCAATAGAAGTTCTAGAAGAAAGTACTAAATAGGGGAGACCTTGAAAGGTAGAACTAAATCACTGGATTACTGTGAACATTACTTTCAACAAGCATCTTATTTCTTTCTCTGACAATTTTGTGGAGGTTGGGGTGGAAGTAAACACCACAGCTTCGATGTGAATTAAGGAGGTTGCTCTGGGTCACTCAGATGAATGTGCCCTAATGGCTAGCCAGTACAGCTGCTGCTGGGACACTCTTGAGGGATGGAGTGGGCAGCCTGGAAATCTCTTACAGCTAAGATGGTCATGTAGACATTGGACAAAATGCTCTGGGAACTACCACTCGTGTAAGAGTGGTAGTTCTGCATCAGAAATAAGAGACCTCACCAAGAGACAGACGTAGAGGACGAAGCAGAATTATCTGATGTCACGCAGACACGACATGGCAAAGTTCAGAGCAATTCAAAATGCCAGGGAAATGCTCCATGACTGATAAAATCGCTGTGGTATTTTAGAAAATAGTAAAAAGTCACTTCCAACAGACAGAAATCAGAACTTCTATTTCAAGGCATTAGAACGACTCTCTTCTTCTCGCCCCCCACACACCCTATTTCTGGTGAGGGGTGCCGCATTCTACCCTGGCTAGCAGGAGGGCAGCATGTGCTATGCGGAAGCATTTCAAGGCACACAGATACTGCTTTTGGCAACATCTTCCCTTGAAGCTTCAGCTCCACTATAGTGAATTCTATCTTCAAATGCACAGGAGAAATGCCTGGAAACCTACATCAGGCAATCACACAGAAAGGCATTTTCTCCTTTTGTAAACAACATTGCAAATACCTTCCAAAAACAGAGCTCTGACTACTACAGATGTCCACAGGTGTTTGATGAACCCATGAAAATGCACTTATCCCTAAGAAGGTAACTAGTTTTCCTTCCCTTTCCTAGTGGGGAGAGTGGAAGGAGGGAAGACTGGAAAATCAGAACTCCCTGCTAGAGAGAGCATAACAACAGCTACTCAGAGAAAAATGCCTCCTGTGAAGAACTTCCCCTTTACTGGCTCCATTAGCAGGAATGATATTAAGAGGAGATACATGGGACTGCACGAGACTTGGACTTCCAAAGAACAGCTTTAAGGCCTCCAGGGATAACACAAATGAGTATTTCTTGCACAAGTACCCGGGACTCCATTCCAAGCTCTTACCTGCTAGTCCTGAGTTGAAAACCACTGTGGGTGAGGACGTCCCAGGCAGCGGGGGTGCAGAGGGAGGAGGTGGGGGAGGTAAAGGAGGAGCTGGCACAGTCTCAGCTGCAGGACCTGGGAGAGGAGGGGGAGGAGGAGGGGGTGGAGGCGGTGGGGGAGGGGGAGGGGGTGGTGGCGGTGGTGGCATAGGTGGCGTTACTGGGCCATTTTGCACTAGCAAAAAAAAGAAGACATAAATTGCCTTTGAAAATAGGAGAATGGTTTCACCTGCTGGATGTCACATGCACATAAAAGAATCCAAAATCAAAATCATGAAAAGGACACAGGATTTTTTTCAGTGACTCTAAAATCTACTCAGTGAGAAATAAAGAATATACTGAAGCATATGTAAAATGAAGTTTTATAACCTAAATCTCAAAATGTAAAAAGTTTTTAAAATCAGTGAGTAAAAGAAAATGCCAAGAAAAGCAAAGTGCACAAATGGACAGCGGATAAAAGAAGAAATACAAATATCCCAAATACTACCCTCAATTCTCCTACCAGGCTCCTCACCTGCTTCAGGTGTGTCTGACGATGGAGGTAGTGGTGGGGGAGGAGGGGGCAGGGCGCCCGAGGAGGCAACCCCCATTGCTGGTCCCACAAAGTTACCCATTGCCACCTCTGACCCTGTGGACAATGTGCCAGAAGCCACAACTGGCAGAATGGCAATGTCCCCATCCCCTTTCTTCTGAATTTTAATGGTCCCTTGTTTCTCCAGTTCATGAATCTTTTTTTCCAGGGTAGACTGTCTTTGAATGGCTTCTTCTTTTTCTTTGACCATTTTCCTTAATGTGTGAACCTGGGTATTTGCATCTTTGTAGATTTCCTGCAAAAGAGTTCGCAGTCACCAGTCTATCTTCATGCAACATCCATACCTCTTACCATCAGATTGGCAAATTGAGGATCAAAAAAATAACCAAACAAGGGGCATCTGGGTGGCTCAGTTGGTTGAGCATCCAACTTTGGCTCAGGTCATGATCTCACAGTTCGAGAGTTCGAGCCCCACACTGGGTTCTGCGCCTACAGCTCGAAGCTCAGAGGCTGAAGCCTGCTTCTGGTTCTGTGTCTCCCTCTCTCTCTGCCCCTCCCCTGCTCACACTCTATCTTTTCCTCAAAATTAAACAAACATTAAAAAAAATTTTAAGAAAATAACCAAAAAAATTAAAAAGAAGGATAATGATATACACATAAGAATTCTATAGAACTCAGCCTCCTATAAAAGTCCTATACATTCTCAATTGTTCACTGGTAATGCATGCAATATACTCTAGCAATTGTTATCACCAATATAGTTCTTTCCATTAATAAGTACAGCTAACTCAATTTTCCCTGCAGGTGGAGACAAGCAAGGCAGAGATGACCCAAAAATAATTTTATAGCTGACTTTGGAATATCCCGAGGATATTCTGGTGGGGCAGAATGTTTTCCTTTTTACTTGTTTTAAAATTCATTTGTAACTCCTAGACACGTATCGGCTAACAGTAGACAAAAGTCCCTAAGTCAGATTTGGATAGAAGTCAGATTGGGATTAAAAATCTGCAAAGCATAGAAGAATCTACTCATGAATGCCCAGGGGCTGACTGTTCTTGAATGGGTTTCTCTGGCCTTCACAATGCCCTCCTACAAGCTTAGGACAGCAATCACTGTAACCTTTTCCTTTTGGTTTGCAGTTAACAGAACAGGCCAATGCTTCTCTCTACTAATTACTTTTTTCTGTCTAGGTTTTTAGCAGAAAACAAAAAAGTTACAATTTTCAACTTAAAGGCTGTCCTCGTTCCTTTCATAAGGGGCTCACGCAGGTTCCAGGGAAAGGATTTTCTGGAACTTACTTGCTGGGTCTTGCACATGTGATCTCTCACCACAAACCTCCAGCAGGCAGGGAAACATTCTTCACACCCTGTCTATTATTAATAATCTGAGAGTCTGACTTGAATTGAGTCCATATGCTACAACTCTGTCTCGATGGCGTGCCAAAAAATAAATTTCCTAGAGTTAACTGTAGGACATGTCAAAATATCAAGCAACACACACAGACATGATAAGCATCGCGTAAAATGTGCCATTTCATCAACGATGGTGTAGAGGCAAGCCATTTGCCTGAAAGCCCTCCAGGCATTTTGGTGACTTTATGTTCTGCACAATTCCAAACACACGGATGGCACTCCATAAAAACCTGACATGTAAGGTAAAACAATGCTAAGGCCAAATAAAATAGCTGGGATCATCTGATAATAAAATGGATTGGTTTTGCTTTGCCTTTTCTCTTTTTTTTTTTTTTTAATTCTTTTGGTGAATGACATTAGATCTTGCCTGTGTTGTGATTTCACCGTTTCCATGGCAACCACCAAATCTGGTTCCAAGTAGAAGCAAAGCAAAAAAATACAAAGAAGTCCAAGTCCTAGTAAAAATAAATAAGTGGCATGAATTAAATCCGTGCTGTGTTTTTATTTCCAAGCAAATGGGTGATCCACTGAATCAAGTCAGACTTGTCCAGATGGGAAAATATTGTTGCTCTCGAAAACTGTGATAAGGAAGTACTGAACCCCCAACATTTGATTGCAAACACATGTGTATCCATCCCTAACTATGTGTACTTTTCATCTGAGTATCGCCTCTGAAATGATTCCAATAAATACGTTGCATCAATGCATTCCTCTGACATGAATGTAGTCCACATTCTACTAAAGCTGGGGCACCTTCCCTGCAATGCCCATCTGGGGCAGCTGCCGTCAGCACACTCACTCGAACAACATCTAGCTCCTTGTTCCTCTGCATCAGCTGCTTTTCCAGTTCCACGATCTTGGACATGGCTTCATTCTCTGTGTCTTGCAGCTTTTCAGACAACTATAAAGGTATAAAAGAGAAGCTGTGTCACAACACACGACCATTCTCATCAGGTTCTTGGTTCTCAGAAAGTAGAGCTCTATTGGGGCCCAGAGTCCTGCATGTGTTCTACAAGCTGTTTTTCTGGAAACATTAATATTTATAATACAATTCTGAATACCTATTTGTTTCTAATAGGAATTAATAATTTATACATGATCCTTAATAAAACCCATATGTCAGTTCCTTAGTGTTTCAACATACACAGTGTACCTCCCTCAATTTCCTCAGGGGCTGGCAAGAAGGGGCTCACCAACGTGAGCCTGCAAGGGTGGGAAACAGGAGGTGAGGCAAGAGGGGAAGTTCACCTTTCCTTCACTAAGAAAAGGCCATTAGGCACAAGCTTTTGAAATTTATCAGTCCAGAAAACTTGGTTCTGTTATTACAGAACACCAGCTTAAAAAATAGTACTGCTTGTTTTGACCCAAACTAACCCAAGTAATAAAAGTTATTTGGAGGGACAGTTCAAATAAACAGGCAGCCTACTTCAAAAGTGGGTTATGTGAGGCTCAGTCGGTTAAGTGTCCGCCTTCGGCTCAGGTCATGATCTCATGGTTTGTGGGTTCGAGCCCCCACCCTGTCAGGCTCTGTGCTGACAGCTCGGAGCCTGGAGCCTGCTTCGGATTCTGTGTCTCCCTCTCTCTCTGCCCCTCCCCTGCTCATGCTCTGTCTCTGTCTCAAAAATAAATAAAACATTAAAAAAAAAAAAGTGGGTTATGTGAGTATGGTTATGGACAGCTGGCTGAGGCTTCAAGAGGAAGACAGTGTGAGCCACGTGTTAACTAATTACTTTTCCCACAAGCCTCTGAAAGTGAGCTACTTCTGATTTCCCACATCTCACTGAAAACAATCACACGTAAAGAACACCAGAGAGGCAAGGTGAGGAGGAAGGGTGGAGGTTAAAATGCTGATCAGTTTCAGAATAGGATACGAATCTTTCAGGGCAAGGCCGATAAATGCCCTTCCTAAGCAGGTGCCAAGCAGGTCACTACAACACTTAACAAAGAGGGGGGGGGGGGAGCGGAGGGAATGGCTGGCTCACCAACTTGGATTAACCACAGCCATGAAGATGCCCATTTTCAGAGTGAGGGACAAAGGTGAAGGACGTCACACACATACAATACTCTCAACTAAGAAAGTGTAGAGGGAAATAATCGGACCATTCAAATGGGAAAATAATATTGCTCTAAAAAGAGACAATTCAATTACAGCCAAGGACACTGTCAAGCAGAATTTAACAAACAAATCTGGTTCTCACAATGCTTAGGTCTTCAAGAAGCACCATTTTTCTGTTCATTCTCACAATATTCAAATATTTGCTTAATGGATGAATAAATGGACAACCTCTGAAGGCCTTTAGACTTATATTCAACTTAGTCTGTGGTGAAATAAATCCCTCAAATCAAAATAAGTCCCTGCCCTGAGACAGAGTTAATGTAACACTGATAGGACACTCCTCAAAGAAGAAGATTTAAGGGAACGCTCACTAATTTCCTTGAAAATCCTTGTAGCTGAAATGAATTTTTACTGCACGTGAGTAACCATAAGGCAGGACTAGAAGACTGGCCATCAAGAAGAAACAAGACCATCCTGTCCACGGGCCTGTATGGACACATTCAGCAGAACCTGACTTATATTCAGAAGACCAGGAGTGAAATAGAACTTACTGATACGTCACACCAAACTTCCAGGGGCACCTGGGTGGCTCAGTCAGTTAAGCGTCTGACTTCACCTCAGGTCATGATCTCACGTTTCATGAGTTCAAGCCCCACGTCGGGCTCTGTACTGTCAGTGCAGAGCCTGCTTTGGATCCTCTGTCTCCCCTCTGTCTCTGCTCCTTTCTACTTGTTTTTTTCCTCTCTCTTTCTAAACAAACAAACAAACTTTAAAGAAAAAATAAATCCAAACTTCCAAAGAGACTGAAATGTGTAGCCATGGCAGTTCCATTGAGGGACTGGGTTGGGTGGGAGGTGAGGAAGACACTGATAATGGTCTATTCGCTCTAGGGCTTATTTTAGCACAAAGCGCTAGAACCCATCCTCCATGGGCCCGTGTGAATGCATGTGGTAGAAGATGACTTGTATTCAGAGAATAGGAGTAGAAAGGTCTTCACATCAGCCCAAATTCACGTATTCAAGTTTCATTTCCCCTCTACATGGCGCCAATCACCTCACCCTCTGGGGTAAGTAAGATGGCCAGGAAATCTGGGCTCAGCAGAAACTGAGCAGGTGAGCTAAGGCAAGGCAATGGATTCCCTTTAGTTTTAAGTAACAAACATGCCTTCTTTGAAAGAACCCCGGGTGGCTTTTGACAGCTCTCGATCTCAAGCTGCAGTTCATCCCTATACTCCAAATCCTTTCATTTTCTGCGGTAACAGCCAACACTCATTCTGCTTGGCACCCAGTTACACAAAGACAGTTTTTCCTTTCCCAAGATGTAGTTACATGAGAAATGTTCTCCTCCAGCTCTTCCACCCTCTCCAAGGCTGCATTCTTGGTTTCAGCATCTTCCAGCAGAGCTCCCACGTCAAATACGTTGTCCAGGTAAGCCTGAATCTGCACCTGCAGCTTATCACTCTCAGTGTGCTTCAGTTTCTAAAAATCAAAACACAAGAGAAGGCGGTGTCAGCACAGCTGTGGACACAGAGCATAATGATACAACAGACTATGTGGTTTTTGTTTGTTCCAAACAGTCCAATCTGTGCCAAGAGAGGGTTTGATGTAGCATCCTCCTCACGACAATTATGGAGTGTTCTTCTAAGAAGGTATAATCATATTACTTTCCGATGAACACCCCCTTCCAAATATATACAAGTTTCCTTCCTAATCCTTCCCAAAGATATAGTCCCCATGTAGGCATATTCCAAACCAATACATCTTGACACAGGTGAAATCGGACTACAGAAAAATTAAGAGCAGCTGCAGAAGGAGCAACAGTCCCACGTAACAAATTTGAGAGGCATCTGTGTGTAAGAGGTGGTTACAGTAGCAGCAGTAATTTGCCTGGGCAGAGATGGTAATTCCAATGAGGATTAGGTTGGATGGGAGGTGGAGAAGACATGGGTAGAGAGTGAAGTAGCCAGGGGGCTTATTTCAGCATAAGTTGCTAGAATCTGCCTTCCATCATAACTTCCTTAAGATACTGCCCCAGCATAAGGAGTTCTGGGCTTCCCAAAGCACAGATCAGGAAGCCACTCATTGCATTACAGACCCAGGCATCCAAAGGAAGTCAACCAGCTTTAAGGTGAAATTAGAGGTCAAGGTAACCTATGAATCTTCCTTACAAGTAACACAAGTCCTGACTTCCCCTGGGGGAACAGATGAGTGGCTAGGATAATACTGGCATACAGATGACACCAATAAATATTTACTGAACAAATCAATGGCCACTAACAAGGCTGGGTTTCTGTAAACGAATGAAGTATTTATTATGTGCTTATAATATTAATCTTCTAACCACCTCTATGAGGGTCCAGAACCAACACACCACAAAAATTAAAGAAATACAGAGTTTGGGGAAAATCTTCAACTTTTCAGAGGACTTAGGCTCGACATAAATTCTAAGAGGGATTTGCTCCTAGGTCTAATCTGGAATTCTTCAACTTAGTGTGCCCTAAAGAGAGTATGTTCCACCTTAGTTTAAGAGTATAAACTGAAAAAGACATCTCAATAAGGACGAAGCCTAGAAAGGGAAATGAGGAAGCAGCTCAGAAGGTTTTTTCACAAAGTACACAATGAGTAACAGGCACTGCCTAATGTGTTACGATTCGCCATCGCAGCCTTGACCTGAAGGAGCTCAGCACGACCATCACAAAATGGAACCCAGAATGCCATTAGCAACCTATACACCCCATTTTTGCTCAAATACTGCCACTCCCAGGGTATGTAGGGAAAGAGGATAGAGAAACCTTGACCTCAGAGCAGGAAAAACCTCTCAATACCATATTCTGTCAAAGATATTAGTGATTACTTAGATAAGAAAACAATTCAAACCACTCTTTGATGAAAATCCATCAGACTCTCCCTGAGTACAGTCCTTAGACAACGTTAGGCCAGTATACCCTAGGGCAGCCTGGCTGGTCTGATAAGCCAGCTGATGAGCTCAGAGAGTAACCAATGCTATGATTCTGCCTCACAGTAAACTGTAATTCCCTGGCTTCAGTCCTGACGAAGATGGGCAGCTGAAATCCAGAGATGTCCAAGGGAAGTGCTTATATCTCTTCTTCAGGGCTAGAAACAGATTTGAAATTGAGCTCAACAATTCTTGCCCTCTCACTAGTAGCCTTTCAAGTTCAAGGGGACCACTGGTGTACAGAAGGGAAAACAGAACTGCTCAAGAGTGAAAGGACATGAGGGCATCCTGTGCACACACAGCTATTCAAGTCCATTTATGATTTTCACATAAACTTGCTGTTTCTTAGGTGAAGGAAGAACTATAGGGAACTGGCTGAGCACTTCCACAGGGGAGGCAGAGAAAGAGAAACTTTAGATCTCTTCACGAACCGAGAACTTAAAAGTGGAACTTCTAAAGCCACAAATGCATTAAACAGAATTTAACAGCTACAGGAGGAAGTCTCTAGTGTCCATTTCCTCATGACTTTTTTATACTCTAAGCATTTATTCATCACTCTTTAACAGTCTTGGTTTGACCTCCCCTGCCCAGATAGGGTCCCCAGAGTAACCAAGAACGTGGATTGCCCAATAGCCCAGATGAAGGGTGCAATGAGACTTGGTCCGGACAGAGTTCAAGAGCAGAGGTGAGCTACAGTGAGAGGCTACAAGAGGTTGTCTGACTCCAACACTAAAAGGCTGCTGGCAGAAGACAGACTGAGCTCCCAGGAGGTCTTCAAGAATCCAGTTTCCCTGGTAAATTGCATCACTCAGGTTCCCTTTAACTAGTGCTACGATACTTGACTGTACAGAGCTTGAAGTGTTCTTTAGTCACGGCGGAAGTGTATCTTGAAGGTAGGCAATAAATCAAGTCTTACATTGGAGCCAAAGGTCACAGTTATACTTACATCCAAGTATTCATCCAGGCCTAACTTGGTAAATTCATACTGGAGGTGAACTCTGAAATTCATGTCTTCTACTGAATGGACTACAATATTAATAAACTGCATAGAGGCCACCTGCAATGAAATTGCCAGTGGGTTAGATGGCTGAAAACTTGTTTTCTCAGTTTAAACATAGGCATATGCTTTCAATTACACAAATCTAAACTCACTCACCGACCTCCTTTTCCTTCGTTTCATTGGGTCTTTAAAAATATTTTGTAATTTTTCAAATTCAAAAGTCATAGAGATACCACAGTAAAATACCCCTCATCATCCACTAGGGTGACCATGATCAAAATGGAAAACCATACCGAGAGCTGCAAGGAGGTGGAAAAAGTGGAACCCTCATCCACTGCTGCCAGAGATGTAGACCAGTGCAGCCACTTTGAAAAGTTTGACCATTCCACAAAATATTAATGACAGAGTTACCATAGGATCCAGCAACCCTGTCCTGGGTATATACCCACAAGAAATGAAAATACATGTCCATCAAGAAACTTATACACAAATGTTCATAATGGCATTATTCACTATTATTTATATTAGTATAACCAATATATATTCTATATATCATATCATTTTATATTATTCATTATTTCCCAGAAAGTGGTGGTGGGGGGGGGGGGGAGAGAACACAATGTCCATCAAGTGATGGGTTAAAAAATATAACCTATCAACACAATGGAATATTAGGTGACAATAAAAAGGCAATGAAGTACTGATGCATCTTACAATGTGGATGAACTTGAAAACATTACGCTAAATGAAACCAGTCTGTCATAAAAGACCATATAAGTTATGATTCCATCCATATGAAGTATCCAGAACAGGCAAGTCTGTGGAGATAGAAAGTAGATTAGCAGCTGCCTAGGTCTGGGGATAGGAAATGGGCAGTAACTACTGACGGGGTCTTTCTGGGATGACAATGTGTTCTAAATTAGACTGCAGTGACGGCCACACAACCCTGCAAGTATGCAAAAGATGTGTTGAATTGTCCACTTTCAATGGGTAGGTTAGATGTTATGTTAACCACCTGTCAGTAAAACTTTTTAAAAAGTCTTATGGGTGGGTATATAGAACAAACTGTGTAAGTTATTACAGGCATGTTATAGAAAATGTGAAAATTATTATAAAAAAGAACATTTTAAAAAATCACCTATAATCGTACCACAGGATAATCACTTCTAAAATTTCACTATGGGCCTGACCATACCAACAAGATCGTAATAGGATCTTTGACCCATCTGTTTCCAACAATCAACCGGCTTCCATTCCATAAAACCCCTCGATTTACTAGCTCCCCACAACTGCATCAATGGCCCTGAGACCTGCCACAGAGAAAATCAGTCCCTGGTTTGGTAAAGAACAAAACAAAGTTGAACAGATCTATTCTTTTTTCCTTTTTTTTACGGTTTTATTTTTAAGTAATCTCTGTCCCCAAAGTAGGGCTCAAACTTACAACCCAAAGATCAACAGTCACATGCTCTACCAACTGAGCCAACCAAGAGTCCCTATCTTGCTTTTAATGCTGACAGTTTAGGGCCACCTGGGTGGCTCAATCAGTTAAGCATCTGACTCTAGATTTTGGCTCAGGTCATGCTCTCATGGTTCATGAGCCTGAGTCCCACATCGGGCCCCAAGTTGACAACATGAAGCCTATTTGGGCTATTCTCTGTGTGTGTGTGTCTCTCTCTCTCTGGCCCTTCCCTGCTCTCTCCCTCTCTCACAGTAAATATATAAAACTTTAAAAAAAAAATAGTGACAGTTTATTTATGGTAAAAATATCTTACTAATCCTTTCCCTCTTGGGTAAACACAGCCTGCGCAAAAAAGGTAAAGTGAGTGAGGGATCCAGATTCACATTTACTCTGAAAACTGCCTTCTTCCTCAGAAGAAGACCTCAGAAGAAACCCAGTTTCTTTTATCTTTTTTCAAATTGTTTCTATCGAGTTAGACTCTTCTTTGAGTATATGTTATACACTGGCTATCTTTGGAAGATATGTCAACTCTCTTGGTTCAAGGAGATTCTTTTGCAATTTAACTGAAAAAATGACTTCAAGTTCTATGGTTAAATGAGCTAAAGAAAGATTGTCAGGGTTTTTTTCCTTCTTCCTTCTGCTGCATTAGAAAAATTTATATTGTATTTTATGAGGAATATGTTGTTAAGGAGGCTGTGCAACTTAACTGCATTCCCAAGGACAGTTTAAGAAAAGCCTCATTTTCTGGAGGAAAATATGGTTGGATTTTTCCATTTCTCTTCTGAATAGTTGTTGAGTTTTATGATATGCCTGAGAAGCAACTATTTTGCTAGGTGACAGATGAATTGATCATTGTACCTGTATATTAGCAGTTTCTAAATTAGGTTCCTTGATGCATGTACATATAAGTAAATGACAAGAAATATATTCTCATTTCTAAGAAGTGCAGGCATTTTAAAGGGCTTAATTATATATAATTTCAGCACAAACTCAAATGGCAGAGGGATACACAAGGTATGATAATGAGTGAAATATACCACGTGTAATACAGTAAGAAATGGTGTGGACCACGGCAAACTAGAAGGAGGATCTTTAGACTTAAAAATGGGCGGGGTGGGGGGGGAAGCAGCGCTTGGGCAGCTCAGTGGGTTAAGCATCCGACTTCGGCTCAGGTCATGATCTCAGGGATGGTGAGTTCAAGCCCTGCATCGGGCTCTGTGCTGACAGCTCAGAACCTGGAGCCTGCTTTTGATTCTATGTCTCCCTCTCTTTCTGCCCCTCCCCCGCTCCACCTCCCTCTCTCTCTCCCCCCCAAATAAGGAAACACTGAAGAAAGAAAGAAAGAAAGAAAGAAAGAAAGAAAGAAAGAAAGAAAGAAAGACAGACAGACTACTTCGCTCCAGCACTTGATACTCTGCAAAAACGGGGCCTAGTGTTGGCAGAAATTTTTAACTGAAAAAATTAGAAATCTATATTTGTATGCACAACTTTCAAATTTTTAATGGAAGGACATCACTGTCAGACTAAACTCACAAGCCTATAGGCTGGCTCAGCCTGGGAGCCTCCAGTTTGCAACCTCAGCTTTCAGGAACAAATAAGTTGCCCGTATGAAGGCAGAGGAAAGAAACTGCTACAGTGAGCCAGGGCACGACTTCTTCACATATTTATCACTAGTGCAAACATGGGCCTTAAACACTCCCCAAAATCCTAACAGCAAAATTAAAAAGCCAATGTATAAGGTGCCTGGGTGGCTCGGTCAGTCATGATCTCACAGTTTGTGGGTTCGAGCCTGCATCAGGCTCTGTGCTGACTACTCAGAGCCCGGAGCCTGCTTCGGATTCTCTGCCTCCCCCTCTCACTGCCCCTTCCCTGTTTGAACTTTGCCTCTCTCTCTCTGAAAAATAAATTAAAAAAAATTTTTTTTTAAATTAAAAAGCCAGTGTAACAGCACTCCTTGTCTCAGATTTTTTGCCTTTTTAAACAGCAAATAACATGCTTTATGGAACAGCAAGACTTCTCTATAAACAATTTCATCATTCTCACTACTTTCAGAAGGGCCTGAGGGCTAGGATGCATATAAAATGTAAAGACCCAGAAAAAAAATTCACATAAAAGGGTTAGAAATCTCCAAAATTATGTTTCATGTTTTACAGCCACTAAGGCAATTCAAATGAAAAGTGTGCCTGGCACCCTAAGCATAAGTTTTAGAAGACTCACAATGTTAAAGACTGACTGGTATACCTGCTCCGAGCTAGAAGTGCCCTGAGGTACAAAGCCCAGGTGAGACCTCCCCAGAGCAGGAGCTGTGTACGTCAACTGGATTAGGTCAAAGAAAGCCTGCAAATCTGGATCCACCCACGGGAAGTCTGTCTCAAAAACTGTCTATCTTCAGTCCAAGATTAAGGTTTAAGTGTATGAATTTGGAAGTTCTCAAACTCCTACTGCTGTTCAAACCTGAAGAGGATAGTCCTACTGCTGAACCACACGTCCTTACATGTGAACTATCCCACTAAGGAGAACCGCAGTCTAACTCTGCCCTCACAGAGTTACCAGGGCAGGAATCACCCCTGTAGAGTAATTTGGGGGATATGTACAGTCAATTCTACAAACCAAAGCACTCTAGTCTTTGAGAATATAGTCTGGAGAAAGGCACTGGCTGAGGTATACAAAAAGCAAAATGGGCAAGATTCTTGTTTTCTGGTTTTTTTTTTGTTGGTTTGTTTTTCCCCCATGTTCATTTTGAGAGAGAGAGACGGGGGGGGGGGGGGAGGAAGGGGGAGGGAGGGAGGGAGGGAGAGAGAGAGAGAGAGAGAGAGAGAAAGAGAGAGAGAGAGAGAGAGAGTGTGGGTGTGTAAGACAGAGACGGGAGAGGGCCAGAGAGAGAGAGAGAGAGAGAGAGAGAGAATCCCAAGCAGGCTCCATGCTGTCAGCGCAGAGCCTGACACGGGACTCGATCCCATGAACCATGAGATCATGACCTGAGCAGAAACGAAGAGTTGGATGCTTAACTGACTGAGCCACCCAAGCATCCCAGATTCTTGACTTCTATCTTCAGGATCCTGATGCAGCTTTACTGACAGCTAAAGCTGGCAACCGCAGGTATATGTCCCAGCAGTTAACATCCTTTTCCCAAATGCATGCTTTCATCCTTTATTTGCTATAAATAATTAGTACTTTGGGTCTTTAGTACAGTATGTGCACGAGGAATAAAAATGGAAATAAACACTGTAAGGGAAAAATACAGATTGTGAGGAACACTCTAGATCGAATCTATAGCAGATTACACTCAATTTTCTGTCCTTTGTAACATTTATATGCGCATACACACACATATGTATCATATATAAACATAAATGGGTTTAGGAAAAAAGTGCAGAAACTGAGCTTGCCTTATTGATTGTAATGTGGTCCTGGAATAACTCACCATAAAATCTATGTTATTGTCTTCATTCCTGAAATGTTCCATCAACTTCTCAAAGCGCTGTTTTTCTCCACAAACCTGAAATACACATTTTCATCATGCATATGAAATTCCAAACATAAGCATTCTAAAATTAGAGGCAGGAATTTTAGCATTAATAATTATTTCCAGAATATCTTTTTATTGCCTCTCTCACACACTGTTTCCTTCTCTTCTAAGCTGGTTAACTCACAAACAGCAACATGAGCCAGGCCCTAAAGCTAAGCCTCAGTTTCTTTTAAATGTTCCCCAATATATTGAAATCTATGTCAAATGTGTTTTCCTTTCATTGGTTATTTTTGCAGTCCAACAATTTTTTAGCCTGCATGCAGAATCCCAAAATGTTATGGTTTAAAAGAGGAAAACTGTAACGACGCCTGCGCCCCCCCCCCATTTTCCTTTTTACAAAAGCACTTTTAAAACAGGTACACTTGGGGCGCCTGGGTGGCGCAGTCGGTTAAGCGTCCGACTTCAGCCAGGTCACGATCTCGCGGTCCGTGAGTCGAAGCCCCGCGTCGGGCTCTGTGCTGACTGCTCAGAGCCTGGAACCTGTTTCCAATTCTGTGTCTTCCTCTCTCTCTGCCCCTCCCCCGTTCATGCTCTGTCTCTCTCTGTCCCAAAAATAAATAAACGTTGAAAAAAAAAATTTTTTTTTAAATAAAAAAAAATAAAATAAATAAAACAGGTACACTAAAAGATTTGGACAATTCAGTATTTAAGTTCCTTGAAAAGCAGATTGACAATGCTCCTATTACATCTAAATCAAGTGATTTTAACATAAACTACAACACAGAAGTAGACACCACAGCAGTAAAGTATCTAGTACTACAGTAGACACTTGGGAAGTTCTACTAACCCATTTAAGGCAAGTACAGAAATTTGCAGGAACTTATAAATTAGCAGCCCAGAGGCCTGAAACATTCAGCTCAAATTAATGTTTTCACCGAACAGGTAAAAGGGCAAGATAAATTACTACAAACTCAAGTGCTCCAAAGGATCTGGGTCTACATTGAGTCAAAAATACAGAGTCAAGGAAAGATTTGTAACAAGTAAGAACTTTCTGGAGACTTATTCCCAAAATTAAAGGATAAACTTCAATTCTGCCAGTGGCCTTAGCAACCTTTATTTGGAGCCAAATGGCTTATTCTTTCTGCCTTCAGAAAGTATGCACCTGAACACCCTTGAGCTACATGTAGTGTTAGTAAGACAGTCCCTAGTCTTAACATTTTGAATTTAATCCGGGTTTCACATGCTTAGCTCAGTTTTTTGGTTCTATTTGTGGTCTTAGAAATATATGTAGGATGATCCTGAAAAATTCCCCCAAAATGGTGTTTCATAATGTTATAATGCAGCCACTTAATTCCGTCATGTTAAATCCCACATAAATATTTATTTCAGTGAAGAGGAAGATTTAAGAAGACAGCAGTTTTGTCTGTTCGGTTCACTACACTACCTTCAGCATCTAAAACAATGCTTACCATGTTGGAAGCTCTCAATAATATTTGTTGAATTACACTGAAAAAAGGACAAATGACTAATTATGTTAAGATACACTTAATGAAAGGATGATCACGTTGATGAAAAAAGAACCATCAGCCCACAGTAGACAGGTGCTACGGGTAAATCTTTAGTGGTAATTCATGTCCAAACCATGTGATGGGAACATTAAGCCTTCAGCCTCTGAGGGCCTTCTAAGTCTCAAGGCAACTTAATTTTCTCAATAGATGCACACCACACTTTACCGTATTCAGACAACAACTCTCCACGTATTTATACCTGCCTTAACAAAAAATAATTACAGAAGAAACAGTGCATGAACCCAGTCCGGAGGAAGACAACAAGGCTCCAGAGGGAGCACTGGAAGTCAAGCCTTTAAAAGCACGAATCCAATCCCACCGACAGAGCCTGATTCAATAGGACCGGGGGGTGCTGGGTGACACGCACGTGCACAATTTTAAAAACACTATAGATCATTTTGATGCAACTCCACAAAGGCAGAGACATTTAAAGGGATACTTTGTTCTGCCACTCATCTCAGCCAGCCCCTCTGGAGAATATGAAGCAAATTCCTGGAAGCAAAAGGTTTGTTAAGAGGCGGGGGATTGAGGCATTACAAGCATAGCTCCCTAGACTATGACATCAGCCACATCTTGTGCCCAAAGGGACAAAACTCCCTAGCCTGCAAAAAGGACCCAGTGGGTGAAAACTGCCAAGGCTGGATATGGAAAGGATCAGAATTACAACCTGAATTTTCTTTAAGACAAACCCCAACATAAGAACTTGTTTCCCAGGGGAATGGTTTACTTCTATCTGTTTTGGAGAGGTTGGTAGTGGCAGGAGAAAGGAAGAGAAGTTGTCTTGAATCTGCGAACAGCTACCAGCTACCAGAAGCTGTGACTAATGGTCTGTTGAGCAGCTAGCACTCAATAAACTAGAAGAAGCAACAGCTAACAATGAACAGTGATGATGAATACAATTCCTTCCACGCAAAACCATTCAAATCAAAGAATGTCAGGAATCTGGAAAGTACCTGGTGCCCTCTATTTATGAATGAGACTGATACCTAGACAGATCATACATCTATAATTTGATGAAAAGTCAATGCAGAAGCTAGAACCAGGTCCCCAAGCGCCAGCCTGACTGATGTTCTTTCTCCAACACAGCCTAGAATGTGCAGATAAACATATATTACTTAATCCTGGAATGTTTTAAACTATCTTCATATCTGAGACAACAACAGATGAAAAATGTTCTTGTTAGAAAACCACAATCATGACACTGGGCATATACTTGATGTGCCTGCACCACAGTCTTCCATGGAACTTCTAAAAATGGTGGATTCCTGGATCTAAATCAAGACCTACTGAATGAAAATCTCCACAATGGAACTAGGAATCTGTGCTTTTAACAACTATCCGTGGCTATTGAACCAGTAGCTTATATAATATAGACCAGCAGATTAAAGCCTGACTACCAATTGTAAACCAGGTAACTAGATCATTAATTCTCCAACTCATTCAATCTCTGACTTAACAATAAGGAGATACAGTTACCATAACTGGGTATCATGGGAATGAAGCAGGAATTTACCCACTGCCCCTGCATAGGTACAATGAATAATAAGGTAACTCCCAAATCAGAGACTGTGTGCAAGGCATTAGAAAAAAGGGATTTTATATGGCTGAGGAAAGCACATATGGGCAGCAAGAAAATGATTCACAGCCTGTTAACAAAAAAAATTTTTTTAAAGGCATTGAAACTAGGACAAGCAATATTAGATTAATTTCGTGCTGGGTAAAGATCCCAAAAACCATGTAGTACCCTGGTAGACAGGACTGAAACAGACATTAAGAGCTTTGAATAGGGGCGCCTGGGTGGCTCAGTCAGTAGAGCGTCCGACTTCGGCTCAGGTCATGATCTCATGGTTTGTGGGTTTGAGCCCCGTGTTGGGCTCTGTGCTGACAAGCTCAGAGCCTGGAGCCTGCTTTGGATTCTGTGTCTCCCTCTTTCTCTGTCCCTCCCCTGCTCATGCTCTGTCTCTGTCTCAAAAATAAATAAAAAAAAATTTTTTTTAAAAAAGAGCTTTGAATATAAGCATTTCTTTAGAGAGCATCCTGTCAACAGATAAATCCATGCTAAGAACATATGTGTTAGGAAACAGAAATACCTTTGTCAAAAACAACCGACTTAATATCTTCCAATTTATAGCTGTTGTAAGCTTGGTGAAAAGAATCCCAATGCACAAAAATGACATATGGCCAGCAGAGATGCCAGCTTCAGGGAACTTTGGAAGAATGATCTGATGGACCACTCTCCTCACTCACTGGGAGACCCAGAAGGGCCTCTCCTGTCAGCTTCACCAAGCCCCTCTCTGGAGAGGTTTAGGTAGACAGTTCTGCTGCCAATCTCGACTAATGAATTCAGGGTGGTATTTTCTGACACTGTTCCATAGGAACAGCAGGGATTCCAGAGGCCCCCTTTATTTCTACTGAAGGAAAGGAAGCATGCAAACCAGATTCACATTTGTTCCTACAATACTTCAGCAATCATTAAACAAGTGTATACCGTAATCCCACAGGAAATGGGAAGATATGTTTGGGGGAGGTTGGTAAAGCTGTGTTCGGCATCAAAGGAAAGCCATCCCAGCTCATACCGCTCACATCTGGACCACCCCCACACACTTGGTTCAAATGGGACAACCATGGCTGAACGTGTCTCTTCTTTCCTTTGACACTGACCTGGTTTTAGAAAACGGAGAGGATAAAAGAAACAAGATGCCAATTCTCAGTTGCATTCAGAATCCACACATCGATTGGCCTTCATGGGGATGCACGCAAGGACTTCACCAAAGTGTACATAAGAGCCAGGAACGTATCCGCACGTATGTATTACTGAACGTTATATATTGCTGCAGAGATCTGCCATGTGCCAACAAAGGCCAGACAACGTATGATCTGAGAACTTTCAAGTAAAAAAAACTGTTCTGTGGCAACTGAGATCTGTCATTTCTTGACTTTCATATAATCAAAGGTATTTCTCATTCCCCCGCTAGCTTTAACACCAACTTACTGTGTCGGTGATAAGAAGCCACTGAAGTAGGTGGGGGGATGAGCAAATTGAAGAAATTGCAGCCACAGATAGGCCCCGAAGAGGAGACTGCAGAGAATACTCCATCGGGAATTAGGCTTCCACTACTAGCAGCCAGAGCTACCAAAAATTAAGTCCGACAGCAGGAAGATAAAAGTATATGCCCTGGAAAAACATTACTCTGCTGTAAACTGAACAGGCACCTTCATTTATAAATCAGTCTCATGTGAATCAATACCCTGGCCCTGATTAACACCACAGAAAGCAAAAACCCTCAGGCTCAGGTCGTGGACCACAGACTTCAGTTTACTAAACATCCACCCATCCCTGAGGTCCTGCCTAACATCCACTCCTCTTTGCACCTTGAAGCTCTAACACTGATGGGGTCAGGGGATATGAGGGCAGATATAGGACTAAGCAGGGGACCCTAAAACCTGGGTCATAAGTCACAGCTCTGCCACCACTCTGCTGTGAGCTTGGACAACTTGGTGAACCTCTCTAGACTTCCATTTTCACATTCATTAATTCAAGAGCCTTAGGTTATATTTCTTGTTTTCAAGGCTGCTTTTAGAAAGCCTTAAGGGTGACAGAGGAATACTTGGGGAGCTCCCAAAGGGGGAGCTTGGCAGGCAAAGGAAAAACACAAGTAAGAAAGGTTCTTGGGACTGCCGTCCTGGTTTATCCAGCTCTGCTTTATTGCACTGAGTTGCCTGATAAGATTTCATTGAAAAAAGTTTCATTGAAGGTTTTCATTGCTAATAAAAGTTTGAAGGAAAAAAAAAAAACCCAAAAACCTCACTTGCTATCTTGAAGCTCTAAAATTCTAATCTAGGCATGGCCATATAACACGATATTCCCAAACTGACCAGCCTGGAAGCTCTACACAAACCAAATTCAGAGGGAGGCACTCAGCTACACAGGTCCTGTGTACCATACATAAGGGCCAGGGCACTATCTCACAGCATCTCGCTCACTGGTTCGTGTAAAGCAGATAAATCCTGCCCTGCCCAGATAAAATGGGCCACACCCAGGACAAACAACATATATTTTCACTTCAAGGAGAACTGAAGCAAAAGCACAACTCGTGCCAAAAAACGACTCAACTCTGCTCTCCATCTGTGAAAGACATTTCTGAACACTGTCCCAAACCATTTGGATAAATCTGGGGCTCTGGATGCAAAAGAGGCAGTGCTTTAAAGCGTCTCTAAGGGTGAACAGGGGTTAGGGGAGGATTTCCCTTAAGGCTAATAGCGAAGAAAAGATGGTTTTACAAAAGCCTGTAATAAAGAGTATTCTCGCCAGCCAGATGCTGAAATGAACAACAGACTGCCGGCCTTCAGCCACCTCTCCGTCCCCCTTCAAGGTCAATGACTGTCTTTGGCTTCCCCAGCAACAGCTCCCAGGGCACCACACAAAGTCTGCAGCCAGACTGAGGCCTGACTCTTATGAGGTGGTTATAAAACATGCTTCTGGGTTAGTTACATAAAAATTAAAGGCCCCTTGCTTAAGCGTTTCCTTCTTGCCCTGCTTGCCTGGTGCCTGCTTCAATACTTTCTTTTTCTCCCTCACAATAGGCCCCTGTGATCCACACGGCTCCCCGCAGGAAGGCACCTCTTAGGAGGCACGGTCTATTATGACTGATTACGCTACCCTTCTCGGGGCCTGCCCAGGAACAAAAGTTCCGTTTTCTTCTCAGGGCCGCATGAAGTCAACAGTCGTTTCACAGTTTGCCCTAGGTGAAGAGCATCTTTTACCTTCCACTGAGAGTGCCCCCGGTCTGAGGATTACTTGAGCCCATGACGGCCTGACAGAAGACCACTCTGCTGGGGTGTTCTGTGCTTGCAGGGGTCTACAACCTCTCTCCCCTCAGGTACCTGGACGTTTCACACACTGACACCACCCGGCTGCTGGGTCAGAAGCACACCACTTGGACCTACTGCTGGCTCTCATGTCTCCCGGGACTTAAAGGCAGAAATATTCATCAGATTGAAACATTCTGCAACTAAAACACCTTATTTCACTCCCCAGAAAACTATGGAAAGCTGCACAACGGAATGCACTCTACAGTCTATTCAACCCTCCTCCCCCATAAATTAATACAACATTTCTGTCAATGTTGAACCGGTAAATATCTGATTAGGAGCCAGAGGTTTCATCCACGTAATGCTAATCACCCTCCTGGAAACTTCAGCCACTTTTCCAGATGTTTCAAACATCCAGATGTTTTGGCATGAGCCACACAAAACATCCAGATGACCCTCTACTTTTCATATATGTGTTTTGCTGTACCGAAAGAGTCCTGACACAGATGGAAGGGCTAGTAAAGTCCCCAAAGAATAACTCGTTGAAACACCACATCTTAAATGAGAAATGCCTTTTTACCACTTCCCTGAACAAAAATGACCTTCACTACATTCTAGAGAGTAAGGCTGCACAATACAGTTCTTCATAAATGACATCTTCCAGAAATATTCCTAATGTCTGACTTGACTCTTTCTGGCTTCAATATAAGACATATCTCTTGGTCATCAGTAAGAACATATGGAGATTCTTTCAAGGCTTCTATTCCTACAGGAAGACCAGAATACACTGCAGCTCAAAACAGACTGGTATTTAACTAGCTACCTGAGGACTAAATGACAAGCAAAGGCCTTCGGTCTTCTCTGGGATGACTGATCCATCAGACTCCTCTAAAGTAGGAGAAGGCGTAACACTATCCTTTTTTTTTTTTTTTCCATTCATTTCTCCTCACAGATTCCTCCTTTGAGCATACCCAATTTGGCCCAGCAAGGCAAGGGAGAGGACACAATGACACTTTCTAGCGGTCATCGAATGTTCACTGAATTGTACCAACAGCACAGGAGAGGAGTTGTTTAAATCCTGTGGCATTGTCACCACATATCTCGGGGCCTGCTTGGGAGGCAGATGTCAACCCATGCTCTCTTCACTTCGAATCACAAGTCGAACTAAATCTAACAAAGATGTGCGATGACTTCAGAGCCCTTAAAGACAAGGACTCTTTGTTTGCTAGATCAAAGACCTCGGTGCACAAACAGGCAAATGCCTGAGGTTTGTCCACTGCTCCCTCCTCTCATTCCACATCTCCTCCAGTTTCTTCTGTGCTCTGCCCTAATCCTGGATGTCTATCAGGAGGACCCTACTCTCATTTAAATGGAATCACTTCCACCTGGCCCAACAAGAGAGCAGACAGTGTACTTGGGAAACAGTTCTTAAAGTAATGGTTCTGGGTCCAAGCATTTCTGAGGCCCTTTCACAGAGTCTGTGAGGTCAGAACTATTATTACAATGACACTAAGGTGTTAGTGCCTTTTTCACAGAGTAGGCAGAAGTGGTGCAGAAGCAATTGGTGGGTGAATAAAACCACTGCTGCCTGGGCACAACTCAAGGCATTGGCACTAAGTATTACAGTAATCATTGCATTCATCAGTGTCCATTTAAAACAGGGTCACTTAAGAATACCCTTAAAAGCCAGGGTCACTTAAGAATACCCTTGATAAAAGGACATATCTGATAAAGGGTTAATATTCAAAACACCTAAAGCACTGATACAATTCAACACTCAAAAAAACAAAAAAACTGAATTAAAGATGGGCAGAAGACACGAACAGATATTCCTCCAAAGAAGACCTACAGATGACCAACAGACACAGGAAAAGATGATCATCATTTACCATCAGGGAAATACAAATCAAAACCGCAATGATACACCACCTCACTCCTGTCAGAATGGCTAAAATCAACAATACAAGAAACAACAAGTGTTGGCGAGGATGTGGAGAAAAAGGAACCCTCTTACACTGCGGGTGGCAATACAAAGTGGTGCAGCCACTGTGGAAAACAGTATGGCAGTTCCTCAAAAAGTTAAAAATGGAATTAACACATGATCCAGTAATCGCACTACTTGGTATTTACCCAAAGAATACAAAAACATTAATTCAAAGGGATACACGCACCCCGGTGTTCATCGCAGCATCATTTACAATTGCCAAATTGTGGAAGCAGCCCAAGTGTCTATCAATAGATGAATGGATAAAGAAGATGTGGGGCGTGTGTGTGTATGTGTAATGGAGTATTATTCAGCCATAACAAGAACGAAATCTTGTCATTTGCAACAACATGGATGGAGCTAAAAACTATAATGCTAAGCAAAGTAAGTCAGAGAAATGTTTTCACTCATAATGTGGAATTTAAGAACAAAACAAACAAAGGAAAAAACCAGAGAAACCAAGAAGCAGATTCTTAACTACAGAGAATAAACAAATGGCTACCAGAGGGGAGGTGGGTGGGGGGAGGGGTGAAATAGGTGAAGGGGATTAAGAGTACATTTATCATAGAGAGCACTGAATAATGTATAGAACTGCTGAATCAATATATTGTACACCTGAAACTATTCTAACGCTGTATGTTAACTATCCTGGAATTAAAATTAAAAGCTTAAATAAAAAATACCCTTGATGATGCAATAAAAAATATTAATTTTATTCCATCTTGACCAGTGAATATATACCTGTTTAGTATTCTATAGGACAAAATGGGAAGCCTGCCTAAAGCACTTCTGCTATTTACTAAAATACGGGTGTCTTGAGTAAAAGGGCTTCTGTGATTATTCTAGTTGCAAGACGATCTAGCCATCTTTTCATTATTTAAAAGAATAACTAACACACTACAGTTATTCAGACTTAAAAATGTGGCAGGAAATTTTCTTGAAAATGGATGAAGGAAACGGACAATATTTCTTCCCAGTGACAAAAATTGAGCTTTCAAGCAAAACTGAGAATTGTGGAGAACTTCTATTCCTCGTAAGTTTGGCAGCTTTTCCAATATTTACAGATTTTTCTGATGAATTTGGTGGTGATAATAATGTGATTTCTTTTAAATATTGCATGATGAAATCTGTCAGTATTTAGAAGATGTGAATAATTCAGTGAATTGGTATTTCCCAACTAACTACTGCATATTGTTTCAAAACTACAGTCATTCAAGGTACAAGACAAGCAAATAAATTTTAAAGTTAACAAGAGTACAAGAATTTCATTAATACAGTTTCAGATTCTACTTTAAGAAGCTACTACCTGTCCAGTGTTTGTATAGTATAGCTTCAAAACATAAATATCCACTGTTAACTATAAATTCTATTAAAATACTTCCTTTTCAATCTGTACATTTGTGTGAGGCTGAATTTTCTTCAACTACTTCCACCAAAACAACACAACTGAATGCAGGGGCAGACGGGGCATGAATATTAAGCTAGACTTTAGAAGATGTATAAAAATACAGGGGCGCCTGGGTGGCTCAGTCAGTTGAGCATCCGACTTCAGCTCAGGTCATGATCTCACAATCTGTGGGTTTGAGCCCTGGATTGGGCTCTGGGCTGACAGTTCAGATCCTGGAGCTGCTTTGGATTCTGTGTCTCCCTCTGTCTCTACCCCTTCCCCTGCTCGCTCACTCTCTCTCTCAAAAATAAACATTTAAAAAAAATTTTTTTAAAAAGATGTATAAAAATTTAAAGTAATGGCACTATTATGGACTGGACTGTGCTAAACTGTGTCTCCACAAAAGTCATATATCAAAGTCCTACCCTCAATTCAACTGTATTTGGAAATAGGGCTTATAGCAGGTAAGGTTAAATGAGGTCATAAGGGTGAGTCCCTAATCCAATGACATTGATGGCCTTAGGAGAAAAGAAAGAGACCTGTGTACACACACACACACACACACACACACACACACACACACACACACACCTAGGGAAGACCATATGAGGATACAGCAAGAAAGCAGCCATCTGTAAGCCAGACAAGGACCCCCCAGAATCCAACCATGTTGGCATGAGGACTTTCAATCTCCCTAACTGTGAGGAAATGCATTTCTGTTGTTTAAGTCATTCAGTGTATGATATTTTGTTATGGGAGCCCAAGATGACTAAAACAGCCACTACTGACATGGATTTAAAAAAAAATTTTTTTTAATGTAGACACAGAGACAGAGCAGAAGTTAGGGAGGGGCAGAGAGCAAGGGAGACACAGAATCCGAAGCAGGCTCCAGGCAACGAGCTGTCAGCACGCAGTCCAACGCAGGGCTCGAAATCACAAACTGCAAGATCATGACCTGAGCCTTTAACTGATTGAGCCACCCAGGTGCCCCTGTCATTGATATTTTTTTTTTTAATTTTGAAAAACAGATTTTTTTAATAACATTAACATGTAATAAGTCTATTATGTTATTTTTTCTTGTTTTTATTTATTTATTTGGAGAGATAGAGATAGATAGAGAGGGAGAGAGAGAGAGCATGAGCAGGGAAAGGGCAAAGGGAGGGAGAGACAGAGAATCCCAAACAGGTACCACTCTGTCAGTACAGAGCCCCATGTGGGGCTCAAACTTACAAACTGAGATCATGATCTGAGCAAAAATCAAGAGTCAGATGCTTAATCAACTGAGCCACCCAGGCGCCCCTCTATCATGTCCTTTTTAATGAATAAGTATCAAAATTTTTCTTTCCTTTCTAATGGGGTAAATACCAATACATAACCTGCATAAAGAAAAAATTGGGGGATCCTTCATAATTTTTAAGAATGTTGGGATGCCTAGCTGGTTCAGTTAGAAGAGCATGTGACTCTTGATCCCAGAATTGTGAGTTCAAGCCCCACATTGAACTGAATATAGAGATTGCTCAAACTTTAAAAAAAAACTTTGGAAGGGGTGGGCGCCTGGGTGGCTCAGTTGGTTAAGTGTCCGACTTCGGCTCAGGTCATGATCTCACAGTTCATGGGTTCGAGCCCCATGTTAGGCTCTGTGCTGACTGCTCAGAGCCTGGAGCCTGCTTTGGATTCTGTGTCTCCCTCTCTCTCCGCCCTTCCCTGCTTGCTTTCTCTCTCTCAAAAATTAAAAAAAAAAACATAAAAAAAATTTTAATGTAAAAAGAGGTTGTGAGGCCAAAAGTTTAAGAACTACTAAATTATACTACTAGAGAATAGCTTCTTTATATCTACAAAGATGATGAATTCTCAAAACCCAAAACCTGCAGAAGCAAATGAATGGGTTTCTAATAGTAAAATGTCTTACAAGATTGTCGGGGAGTCCATCACACCATACAAAGGACTAGGACATCTGCCATGTCTCCACAAAGATGAAGTCACATCTTTCAGACAGGGCAGATTTCCCTAGACAGAAAGAAACCTTCCACCAGTTTACAAGGTAGAAAAAGATCAAAAAAAAGAAGAAGTCTTTAGTTCTTATGTTACACAAGGACAAGTACAATCCCTGGCATTAGACAAGTTAGAGAGCAGTGGATCCCGACCATTCTCCGTTGTCTCTGGGATGTGCCTACCTCTGTAGCATGGAGGCTCATTACAAAGCTAGATATTCTTCTCCCAAAGCCAAGTGAGTGCTGAATTCTGAGCAAGAATATGAGAGAGATGAAACCGTTCTCTCCCACATGGTCTGTAGGGCATGCATTCCCCAAAGTTCTGGGACAATCAAACTCAGTGAATCTACCCAAGTAAACAGATTTGCCCTAGAACGCATGATACACTAAAATATCAAACAATAAAGGACAAATACGCAAGCAACAAAAAGATGATTATCTTTTAACAATGCACTAAACATGCCCTTGGTAACTACTGCACAGAAAACACTACTTCCTAGTTTTACACCTAATTCCTGGAAAATACTTCAAAATGGCAAATTCGGTGCTGTTCTTAGCGGTATACCAGTAAACCCGGGATACCACACGTGTTGCTGGTACACTTGTGGAGAAGGAGCTCTCATTTTCCACGGCCAAAACCATACTGCTGAAACAAAACAGGGCCATAGCTCATGTTACTGTAATTGGCCATTTCCACTCTCCAGTGACGCAGAGCTGGGGGGAAAATTCCGTCAGAGAGCTCAACTTCATGATGAAGGGTGACTGACAGTGATTGCTGGACCACAGTCAGGAACCACGGAGCCATTTTCTTCTGAGTTGCGTTTGAGACAATTGTTGTGAATGAAAACTAAGCAGGACTATACATCCTTGGCAGATTGATACAAAGAATGAAAGAACTAGGCAGGAGCCACATGTGCCACTAAGGTGGAGGAATGGCTGCAGGACTACAGTGAGCAGAACAGAGTCTGGGTGTGAGGGAGGAGCCAGTAAATGAAAAGTCTGAATCATGGCTCAAAAGCTCAGTCTTCCAAACACTGCCCAAGAAAGCGATGCTTTCACAGACAGGCCCTTATGAGTGGCAGGTACCATGTACCTCTAGTACATCCAGTTCACTTTCTGGATAGGGAAGCAGCAAGTTTCTTTGACACACTGCAGATTTTTTTTAATGACACTTGGGTGTAGAAACCGATGCAGCCATTTCCGGCCATTTCCAAGGGACTAACAATCCAATATAGTCTAAAATCACTGTGCTCTATTTTTATTTTAAGCTTATTTCAGTCCTACCAACCGCCCTTAGACCTGTTACATCTGTTCTTGCTTGTAAATTTTTGTACCAAACATTTCATTATCTGGGTACTTTGTTTTCATATCTGTAATACAAGAAGCACTTAACCTTTCTCAGATGGAACCATTTGAACATATATGCATAATACATACTACACACATAGGCATGTGCAAACCACATTTTATATAGAAATATGAAACTGCAGAATTGGAAGGGACATAGAGACCATGTGACTAACCTGTCATCTGAAGCAGGAACTTGCACCACAAGATACCAGACCCACCAGGTATATTGTAACTCTCCTGACTGTCTTTTGTGCCCTGTGCCAGTCTCTTCTGAGCATCCTTCCAGTCCATTCTAGCCTGGCCTCCTTACTCCTCTAGGTTGAGGCCCCAGGGAATTCATCTCCTTAGTTACAATCCTTGTCTCTATTTAGATTACACACACACACACACACACACACACACACACACACAATCCCCAATATCTCTGTTTAAACCTGTTCTCTCACTCCTCATCTTTAGTTCATAACCAAGAATCTGACATTGGACATTTTACCATCACTAAGAGAATGAATTTAATAAAAAACAAAGCCTATTCTCTTCTCTGGAAAAAAAAAAAAATCCCAGATATCTGTTTATTGTGGCTGTGCTACTTTGTTCTTAATTAAATGTATATAATTTGAATAGATGTTTATTCTCCTCTTATGTCTGTCCCCAAATTCAATGGATTATCCTGTCCTGATTTTGTGGCTTCATATCCATTGTCATGGCCAGAAACTTGATCCAGGGCCCAGTCCCTTAATACCTGAACTACTTACCTTCCAAACTCCAGCCTCTCCCCTCTCACACACTTCATACAGAGCATCAGTACTCTAAGATTTATCAGAATTACCTAAAATGCCCTTCTCAGATTTCCACAGAATCAAGGAGAACAGATATAAAGACACTATAAACAGTAAAGTGCTTTATAACTATTAGTTGCTTCTCTTTCCCTTTTTCTATTCCTTCCTACTTTATCTTCCAGTTGAGATTCTATCACAGGTTTCAAATCTCTCTGCTCTTCCCTCCTCAGAAGCTGAATCACGGCTGCGTCCTGCCACGATTTATTCTGTATCATGGACCCTGGTCAGACGTGGTTCCTTGTCATGCAGCACAGTTATCCTGACCTACCCCACTCCAGGACAGACCGAAGCTGTTTTCCCCTTCTGTTACCAGAATTCCCTCCACCCACCAAACACATCTCTTCCTTCCTTTATAATGCTGCTCAAGACCAATCCTCTCTTTTCGGGCCCTATACAGATAGCCCAGTTAGTTCTGAATTTTACTAATAACTAAAAACCCTCCAATAAGCTGCTCAATCTATAACTGTTCCAGTTAGGTTTGTTTTGTAGTAGAAAATTGAGGGTGTTGTATAAACATGTGTATGGTAGATGAAAACATGTTATGTAAGATTGACTGTGCCTTGTAGGTCAATGGATCTGATAAAAACCCCAAAGTTGCCATTACTAAAGTGTATCAGTAGGTCTATTTACTCTAAACCTCTTGTTCTTTATTCCTACTTCATAGGGTGAACCCTATTAAAGTAATATATCGTAGCCTGTTGGTATTCAGCAAACAATAAATAGGAGTCTTCCTATTTCTATATGTGTATATGCCTTTTTTGTACACCTGACAATCTTTTGGCTAATGTTTACAACATGGAATAAAATGGAATTGATTCACGAACTCTGCTTGTGTTTTCTTTCTGAAGATGACTGTTGATTAGTTTAAAAGAAACCAACCAAATAAAACCCTTATGTATCAACTATGGAGCGCAAATAAATTTAAAAAGGTGCTCAAGTTTTACAAGTATTTAAATTTCAAATGAAATCTGAGCTTGACTCACACAGGAAGTCAAGCTCAATAAGCATACTCATGGCAGTAACTTACAACTAGTTTAAATTATAATAGGGAAAAAAACTGTATGCACAATTCAGAACTTTAAGAATTTTAGAAAATTAAAGAAACATTACTAGAAGGAAAAATCTACCGTACACAATAGGGACATTTAGCCACATGAGGCAGGTTACTTCCCAAATACTACAAGCAACAGGACACACACACACACACACACACACACACACACACACAGAAAATCAAGGCTACTCCAAACCCCTTCATTTGTTTCCCTTTAGGACCTGTTACTTTACATAAATACATCTTTATGCTGTTACTCATAATACACACATGCATATTATATACGCACATATATACATACTTAAGACATATATATATGATTTATCCTTTTCCTGGTTGGCATATCTAGCATAGCACTTTCATAATTATTTTAACAGTTCTATGTAAACCTAGCAGCCTAGTTAATAAGAAGGTTAATATAGCCCTGGGTCGAAGGCTTAGCCACTGCTTAGCACTGAACTTAATGACCGCTAAAAATAACCTATAATCCAGATTTGACATTTTAAAACAATTCTATTTTCACTTAATATAAACGTGCTTTTAAAAGCACCTAGGACAAATAGAGAGTATGCAAGCATACTTAAAGACCAAGATAAAGACAAAAAAACTCCTTTTTATACAAGTCAGGGTGGAGTGAAGGAGAAAAAGAATAGGGAGGTGTTCTTTCACACAGGAAAAAGCAACCAAGGGGTCCCTAAAATAGACTCAAACATTATTCTGCAGAAGTAAATACCAGAATGGCAACCAAATCCTGACCGGGAACTAAAAGCTCCCCATTCTAATGGTTTGAGGAGTTGCGGATGATGCTGTCAAAGCTGTAAGACTTCTCATTCCAACTCTCTCATCAACTCGCAGCAGAGTACTTCTTATCATCCATACCTGCCTTACAACCATAACAACCTTGAAATGTCAAAGAAACACTTCTCAAGTGAAAGTGCTGTGTTTAGGGACCTGTGCCAGCCCCTGGTGCAGATTCTATGAGGTCTTAAAGTAACACGCAGCTCTCACTGGCTTTTTCCTGAGGTCTTTCATTGTTATCTTCCCAGAATATCCAAGGGGACATATAGGCCTACAATTTTACAGCTGGCAAAGGGCCCAGATTTTGGAAACGGCATTTTTACATGAATAAAGACAAAAAGGAGGCAATATCGTGTTTTTGTTTTGTTTTGTTTTGTTTTTTAAGGTGGCTGCAATGAATGAAATAGAACATGAGGCTCCCTATTGGGTACATTGCACTGAGCTTGTGGAGAGAAGGGAGGGTCTAATTAAAAAAGTTGAAAAGCAAAGCATTTCTACAAATGCTCCCAGATACTACGATAATCTCTCTGTCCCCAGGTGCCACTACCTTCTTGTACTTTTGTTCTTTTGTTCCCGGCCCACACCAAAGGAAAGTCTTGTAGATATTAGGAGTAAATGAATACAACAGAGATCCAAGGAATGAGAAATAGGAATGGCAAAATCTCTAAAACCAATTTCAAACCCTAACCACACCCTGCTCTGTCAAAGTGACCTCATGCTAAGCCCACTGCCAATGGACTCGTGCAGCAAAGAATAACTTTTTTTTTTTTTTTTTTACTGAAAGAGTAGATCTAAACAGCAAATATTTGGAGAACACATTTCCTACCACTGTTTCTTGCTTCCTTAGGCTACAGGGCAATATGAAGGCTCTGGAATAAGCAATGGGGTCTTTCCTGATCTGCTCTTAACTTCATATCCCACCTTTTGTCTTCCCCACACCCTGCTCCTTTTAAGAATGGAAAGTACAGCAAACTACAGCAACTATAGTCTTTGAAGCTTTGTTAGGATGCTACCTTCTCTGTATAAAAGGACAACTTTACCTGGCATGGTAGGCTGAATAATGTCCTCCACAAAGATGTCCATGTCCTAATCCCTGGTACTTGTAAATATTTACCTTACATATACAAGGGACTCTGCAGGTATGATTAAGATAAGGATCTTGAGATGGAGAGATTATCCTGGATTATCTGAGTGGACCCAATATAATCACAATGGTCACTAAAGGAAGGAGGCCAGAGGATCAGAGTCAGAAAAGGCCACAAGGCAAGGAACATATGCAGCTTCTAGAAACGCAAAGGGTAAGGAAATGGATTACCCAAAAGAACCTCACTCTATAGACTCGTTTTACACATCTGACCAACCGAACTGTAGGATAATATGCATTGTTATAAGCCACTATGTTTGTGGCAATTTATTACAGCAGTGATAAGAAACTAATATACCTAGTTCACTCTTATCCTAAATTCAGCTTAGGGACCCTTTCCAATAGGAAGCCTCCTCTGGGAATTCCCACCTCATCTGCCGTCCTTCCTTCACCTCCTCTTGGTTAGCTGTTATTCCTCTTACAAAGCATCTGACATTCACCTTCATAAAGTCTAGTAGTTTAACTGTCAAAAATATTTATTCTGTTTTGTTAACTGGACTGGGATGCTTCCCCTCAACGCCTTAAGTGTAGGGCCCATGTCTTACTCATTTTCTTATTGCCAGTGTTTATCAATGTATCTGACATAAAGGGGCACTCAAATATTCATGAAAAAATTTTCCAGTAAGTTAGCATGACTCATCCCTTAATGATCAACAGGAGACCAGCCTTCACTTCCTTAGGAGATGATAAAGACATAGATGATAAAGAAATAACTAGTTCATTACCAGGGACTCAGAAATCCTCTGTAAATGGCTCCTTTCTCCTCTAGAAAGGTTCTCAAAATATGATTTGCCCATAGTAAACTTGCTTGAAAGAAGCAATAACCACCCTTTCTAACTCCAGTGAAAAAGTTTATAAAGCTTTTTCGGTCTTGAGGAGAAACCGAGTATTGGGTTGAGAGGAGGAGAAAGAAAAAACACAAGAACAACTATAGATATGTTGGTAATTCTTAAGAAGTTACTGAGGTGAACTGTATTTTCCAAAGATGACCACAGCAGGCTCTCCCACCCCACATGTTCTCCCGCACTGTGACCCTCACAATCCACCATCAAGAGGTAAAATCATTGATTCCCCTTTGCATTTGCGTTGGCCTTAGTGACTCACTTATCGTCAACAGAATGCAGCGGAAACGACACTGATGGCTCTGACACTAGCTCAGAAGACATATTGCAACTTCTATCTCTTTGAATACCTGATTTCTAGATGTTCCTTCCTGGACAGTTCCTCTTGGAAGCCAGCTCTCATGCTCTAAGAACCTCCAGCCACATGGAGTTCTACATGGAGAACTCATGACAGGCTCTACTGAGTTCAGTCTTTGAGTCATCAGAGCCCAGAAGCTAGATACTTGATGAAGAAGCCTCCAAATGAATTCCTACCCCTAGTCATTGGGATCTTCCCTGATGAGGCCCTGGGCATGATGGAGCTGGGACAATCATCCCTGCCTGGCTTCCTGATCCACAGAATCCATGAACATAATAAGACTATGTTTGGGGTAATTTATTATACACAAGCAATAACTGTAACAGTTAATAAATAGTTCAAAAGAATAATTGCTGTGACTCTGCTTCCTGATCCCTGGAAGATGGACCGGCCAGAGAAGACTTTCAGTAAATCAGATTAGTGTAATTCTTGTCTCATACAGTGAAATACATGCATGCTTTAGAAATGTAGCTCCCCGTTTGAGATCTGAGAAAATACATTGCTTATAGTTCACTGAGAGAAAGAACAAAGTACCCTTCCCTCCGAGTTGAAAATTTTTACCAGTGAAGGAATTATCCGGATGGTCTTGTGCTGAATTTATAATCCTATACCCTCAAATGTTCAAGAGGTTAGATTAGACGGGATTAAACTCAGAAGGATGCTGGAAGCACACCAAAATGTCTGCTCTCCTTCCTGCCCAATTTGGCCCATTGTAAATAAAACTTGACAGGCTTTCTTAAATCAACTTAATAATGTGTAGCATGAGTGCTTTCCAGTGCCCGGTAGCTAAACCACATCAGCTTTCTTAAGAAGCCTTCTAGAAAAAGGCCAAAAAAATAATGGCTACTGCCAAGAGTGTTGTGCACTGGAGCACTGGTGGCCTTGAGTGACTCATTTCACAAGGCTCCACCTCTCTATACTAGAAGGGCAGAAGTGGGAAGGAGTTAGGCCTTTAATAACCTAACTCAGGCCTCAGGCTTATTTGTTAAAGCCAGATGCTGTCATTTTGGAAGCAGATGAGAACACAGTTATAATCATTCTGGAATCCTGATGAATTCCAGGTGCACCTCCCAGCAGCCTGGGGGAGCTGGTAGCTCAAAACCCTCCAAGAGTTTTATTACTAGTATCATAGCAAGCTATTCCATTACAGAATCTGTGGGCCTTAGCATCTTTCCCTCTAATTTCAAACGGGAGCATTTTTGCCAGACTTTTGGAGATACTTTCTTAAAAGCAGTTTGTCAAACTTATCAAAGAATAGAATGCAAAAAAGTAGGAAGACTAAGAAAAGTTGGAAAGAGTAAGGTCTAGGTAGAAGACTTCAAGGTTCCTAAGGGAAACTGGATTAAATAGTGCTTATAACTCTAAAGTTGGGGCTAGTTCACGTCCTGCCCATAAGTGTACTTTTATGGCCTAGTGGATCACTAGCTATGGTCCATGGTATTTGGGAGAGAAGAAAAAGCATGATGAGAAACTCAAGAAGTGTTTATGGTGGCTAGGCTTCAAGGGCACACAGCCTGGGTCTAGCCACATTTTAGAAACGCTTGCCCATTTTCCAGGGCTGTTTCTCTAGGCTCCTTGTCAACCCTGTGCCTTTCTCAACATCCTTCCAATCAACCCTTTCTTCTGTACATTAGAGTCAGTTTCTGGTTCACGCAAACAAGACTCTGCACTAATGCAAATACCAACAGAACGACCTTTGCTTCGAAACGTTTTATTTTTTCTCCCTGTCGGGTAGGCCAACTGTTCAAAAACATACATTGCAATGCAACTAAGAAAGTATCGATTCAGACAAGATGGTAATACATCCCTCCACATGGCTAAATTAGTCAGTAAGTGAAAAAGAGATGACTCCTTGTTCTCACCCTGGTCTTCAATTCAGGACCATAAATTTTCATGAGGAGATGTTTCAACACCAAAACCAGATGTATTAATTCCTTTTATTTAGGGGAAAATTTTTTAAGAGAAAAGAATTCAAGGAGTACATGGTTGACTGAATGGTTTAGTCTTTACGTACACCTTACACTCACATTTTCAGGGATGTCATAAACCAGGCTTCGAGTAAGAATTCATTTATCATCAAATACATTGAGGTGATATATGTGCTTACTCATGGGACCTGCACTCCCATGAAAAGCAAGGCCTTGGGTTAATATTCTTCCTGCCATCAGCAATCATTAAATTGGAAGCACCTCCTCTTTTCCTAAAGTACATACTTCAGACATGTGGCAAAACTCTTGGCAAAAACACAGAAAAACAAACTTGTTGAGATTGTGAATTTCAATTGAAATGTGAGAAATTTAAGGAATCACACATAAAAGTCGATCAAAAGCTAAAAGATACCTTCCTTTAATTTACATTTGAATTAATTTGTGGTGGTCAAATAAGACAGAATGGATTTGTTGGCTCAAGAAGTAGAGAGGGAAAACATCCTGCTACATTCTTAAGACACATGGTCTTTAAATTTCCCTTTAGAATCTGGTACCATATTGCAGCAGTATGCTTGGCTGTGCCTTAACAATGATCAAAGCCCAAAGGGACTGGCTTTTCTATTGCACATTACTTTATCTGCAAAACAAGATACTGATGTCTGATGTGGAACCCCACGACTACTTTCCATCAGTCCTCCTGGTGAAAACAGGGAAAATCCCTTCATTTTTCTTTAGGAAGTGAATGGAATCCCAACTTACTAAAAGAGATAAAAAAGCTTTAAAAACAATCTTCTTGAAGGTAAAGACTTTTTGTTGGCCCTACTCCCTAGTATCCTACCTAGTACCTGCTATGGTACTCTCTCTCTGCCATGATCAGCTCAATACAGATTACTGTCACCCAAACCCTATCTGCACAAGCATCTGAAATCCTAAGTACAACTTTTCCTGATCAGGAACAGCTGCCTCCCACATCTCCCTAAACCCAGAAGATTCCACTGACATTTTTGCCAAAATGATTAAAGAATACACTATTAACTGTGATGTATGAGAAAATAAATTCCCTCACATAAAATAGGAGAAAAGAGAAAAGGAAGAAATTTAAAAGACTCTGGGCTGACAATGGCATTACATTAAAAACAAACAAACAAAAAAGGATCAATACAAATATGCTTTTCACCCTAAGACTGAACAGATAAATGGGTTGATGCTCTTTTGACATGGACACCTCCTTAAGGTTAATGCATGCCAAGAGGACACAGAGAACATGGCTCTTGTCCCTTTTCTTCCCTCATGGCATTGTTTCTCTAACATGCAAATGCCTGTCCAAGAAGAATCAATCTTAAACACCATCACTTATATAAGTAATTACAGAAATGAGGCAGATTCTGGTCAAAGCTTTTAAAATTCTAAGTCAAAACAGGGGTGCCTGGGTGGCTCAGTCGGTTAAGCGTCCAACTTTGGCTCAGGTCATGATCTCGCGGTCCCTGAGTTTGAGCCCCGCATCAGGCTCTGTGCTGACAGCTCAGAGCCTGGAGCCTGTTACGGATTCTGTGTCTCCCTCTCTCTCTGACCCTCCCCTGTTCATGCTCTGTCTCTCTCTGTCTCAAAAATAAATAAACGTTAAAAAAAAAAATTAAAATTAAAAAAATAAAATAAAAAATAAAATAAAATAAAATAAAATAAAATAAAATAAAATAAAATAAAATAAAATAAAATAAAATAAAATAAAATAAAAGTTCAGAATCAGGAGCACCAAATCATGGTCCTGGCTCTGCCACTCAACTAGCTATGTGACCACGGATAAACAAAATGTATTTAGAATTTCAGTTTAGTCTTCTAGAACATGTAGACATTAATACTTGTCTCATATATTCTCACAGAACCACGTGATTACATGTGTGCACCTAGGCATAGCACCTGCCATAGAGTAGGTCTTCAATAAATATTAGCAGGGTTTTATTCCAGAGGCTCCCAGGAAAAGATGAGCAAGAGTCTATAAGTCCCTCTTAAATCTGATTCTAATCCAGGAACATCTGGAATCAAATGGGACTGCCAGGATAAGCCACAATTTGGCTGACAGTCTTACTGAAGCCTGAGCTCCAAGTGCCTTTACTTATTTTTGTAATATCCCACCTCAAAGTAGCCTCAGATGTTAAGCACATACAAGGGGAGCCAACAGGCACTCTTTGGGGCCATGTAACCCCGCACTCTACCACCCAGTGATTATTTCAGTCATGATGTCTTGATACCGTGGGCCACAATCCTTGGTATCATATTATCTGTGTGCAACTGTTTCTTCTGTAGCCCTTTTAGTTTCCATTTTCAACCATGCAAGTCCCAGGGTTTACCATTTGCCTAGCAAAGGATCACCTGGTTAAGATTACAAACTGCTAAAATCAGTGTGTGTATTTATTTGAGAGGTTTCTGGTGGCATTCAGCATGGCAATGATAATGTATGTGATTTGGGGAAAATAGCTACGATTGAAGAGTTCATAAAATGTACACGGTGGGTGCTCAAGTATCAACCATAATGAAAACCACAGACGTTTAACAAAACATGTTTGCAAACTGTTTGCAAACTGGCAATTCCATGTTCTCCAAATGGAAATAGATCCTGCAAATAGTTTTTAACTTTTCTTGGAAATGAGACATCAAAGAAAGTTTAATGCATCCATTTAAGATATTTAGACTAAGTTCACTACTTCTCCCTCAGTGACGTCTTAGAAAATTAACTAGTCTACCCCGTAGGCCCCAAAATAAATAAAAAGGTAAACCATGGTGATCACCACTTATTGTGGTGATCATTTCACAACAGATACAAATATTGTACACCTGAAACTAATATATGCAATTATATCTCATAATAAAACATACACACAGAAAATGTAAATCATTCTGTTCAAAGATGTCCAAATATGTTTGTGTGAGCGAACTCCAAAGTATCCTACCTCCTTGAAGTTGTCAAATGCTGATAAAATGATTTCATGCCCGCCTCTGACAAGACAAACAGCTGCCAACAGTTCTAAGACAAGGGCTTTTGTTCTGTTGAAACAAGAAGAAACAAGCAAAAAAATAAAAAATAAAAAAATCAGTGAAGTAACATGATGAATCAACTCTCCTTTCCTTCCAAAATGGCTATGATAATAAAATAATTTGTTCATGTATGTTTCTTAAACTTTTACTAAGGTATATTTATATTAAAGTACATTTTTAAACTTTTACTAACTTCTATGTATGTGATTTATCTGAGGTACCAAAGTTGGAAGGAATGTTTCCCACTCCCAACATTTGAATTAAAATGACTCAATAATGAAAATTAATTCTGGGAAGATTAGCCTTTCACTTCTATCAGTGGGTGACTCAGTATGATATGTTTGAAAAAGTTTTATTGATAAGCTAAAGACAATTGGGAACTTGAGAATATTCAGAAAAACAACCATTGATTAAATACCTTCTTTGGTTTTAGAGTCAGAGAAGTAACATTTGCCTCCCAAATTCAAAATCTACTGAAATTAATGTCCTATTATTTCAAATCTGCTAATTGACAGATGGCGCCATAAAGATCCCCTGTGACAATGCAAGTTTTTGTCACCACTTCTTTATATGTAGGAGATCTGAAAGGAGCTGGATTACAGCGGTGCTAATACAAGAATATTTTCTCTGACTAAAGAAAAAAAATAAAATGCCATCTGAAGTATTTTTAGAAAGAAACCCTTGGCAATACAGTCTAAGTTGTCAAATACAACATCAAGAAGAGCATTGTTTTTTTCATAAGATCACTTCTGTATTTTTTTTTTTTTCCTGGAAAAAAGCTATTGCCAACCACTAAATAAAGACCGGCCTGATACCCACAATGTCAATTAGTTTAAGAAAAATGAATAACAGCTTCCCTGTAATAGTTGGCAGGGACAAAGAAGCAAGAAAACCCAGATTTCCTAATAAACTTAGGAAGCAATTGTAAATTTGCAAAAACTATTAATTAGGGGAAGTTTGAAATAATATTCAACATTTAAATAGGACTTTACAGTTTGCAATTCATTCCATGTCAGAAAGGATCTCATTTGAAATCAGAATTTTTGGTGGCATTAACCAGTGTTTCGATATATGGTCCATGCAGAGGTATCTGGTGAAGGGAGTAAGACTTGTGAAATGCGGAATCCCTCACCAAAATGTAAAACACATTATAGTAACTAAAATAAACTGATGAAAACAGGCTTCTAGGGATAATATGGGATGTGAATAATATGGCACTGGCTTTTAGAGGCAAGGGAGTAGAAGAAGCAATCCACGTGCACAGTTATTTTTGTTTTGTGTTTCTTTTTTTGTCTGGTAATAAAAACTACATACGTAAAGGCTGCCAAGTAAAGTGTAGACAAGGAAGAGTGGTTGCAGTTAGCTTTCAGCAGTAAGTGGTGTAGCTAAGTCTGTATGGAGGCTCTCCTGGCCCTAGTTCTAACAACCAGGCAAACTCATGCTCTCTACCAGATCTGGCGAAATTTTCAAGGATGCTAAAAACCAGGCCTAGAAAGAAGTGAAAGCTTGAAGAGAACAGTGAAGGGGTAATGTCTCCAGGTGCTCAACTCCACCACATGTACAACTGTAACTTCGCTGAGAAGAAAATTCTACACAGCCAAGGAGTGTACTGGCAATCTTAATCCAAAGAGGTACATTTGAAAGTTTCCAAACTCTAACCTGGCTAGATGTTGACCAGCCCTCTGCTTACGTTAGGTAGATTTATACTTGAACAATTACAAAGTAAGCTTACCTTGGATTCTTGTTGTTCAAGCTCAGTGCGATCTCATTGACAGCATGTGGATGAGACATGACCATGTTGAAACCATACTGAAATTAATGTGACATAGAGCATTAGAGAGAGTCAGCTTAGGGGGGACTGTCCATAGTGATTTTAAAAAAATAAGGAGAACTTGAAAATTCTACCTAAGGTAATTTATAGCATCACAAATCCATTTATGTTTCTAGCACAACAGTGCCTGAATGTATTTCTCTATGAAAAATTTTAGGAATCATGCTATTATCAAGAGACCATATTCTCATTCTTTATGACTGAACTATGTGTTTCCCTTTATTAAAATGCTGAAAAGGCTCCAGTCCAGTGATTCTCAATCTGGCTGCTCATCAAGATCATGTGGAAGAGGAAGAGTAAAAAAACAAAACAAAACAAAACAAAGCAAAAAAAACATAACACTGATTTTCCAGGATACACCTCAGGTCAATATACTTTGGCAGGCGAGAATTTTACCACTGAAACACCAATGCAATATACTTTGAATCTCAAGGATCTGAACATTTTTTAAGCTGACTTCTCTATGCAGTCAGGATTGACAACCACTGCTTCTCATCCCTTCTCTGGGCAATGGCCATCAGGACCAAAGCCTAGGAAGACCTGTCTTATCCTGAGGCATGTTAATTAAAGGAAGTAACAAGTTCAACAACAGGCTCCAGAATCACTCTTGGTTCTGATTTGAGGAATCATTCCTTCTCCTCCAAGCTCACTCTTAGTTCATGACTTTATTTCTCATTACCCAGAGAAAATATAAGGCATCAGAAAAAAAAAAAAAATCTTCTAAAAGCTCCCAACCCAATATCCATCCACCCACAGATCCACCACTTGCCTCCTCACCTTTTCCTGAAGAGGAACCCTCCCGGGCTCCAATCCAAGGCCACTCCCTCCAGGTAAGTCTTTGATACCCTTCCCAAGAAGAGCCTAGGCTCCAGCAATTCTCTCAGCCCTCATCATTATTTCTCCCTGATTCCTTAGCATAAAAACTCAACTTAAATGGTAACAACAACAGCAAAATCCCTCTTGACCCTACAACCTGTGTCTACCTGCTACCTTGTTTCTCTGCTAACATGGACAGCATAACTCCAAGCACTCATGGTCTCCTCCTACTGACGTCTCTTGCAATCACCTTAAGTTTTTATGTATTTATTTTGAGAGAGAGAGAGAGTGGGAGGGGCAGAGAGAGAGGGAGGGAGGGAGAATCCCAAGCAAGCTCCGCACTGCCAGCGTGGAGCTCGATGTGGGGTTGGAACCCACAAATCGCAAGATCATGACCTAAACCTAAGTCGGACACTTACCAACTGAGGCACCCAGGCACCCTGCGATCACTTTAATCAGGCATATCATTCCCACCTCTCCAATGAAACTGTTCATCCCAGAAATGCCAATGACCCACACTTTGCCAAGCCCATGGCCAATTCTCAGGGCTCATCTTGACACAGCAGCAGCATTGGTCACAGCTGAGCACTCTTTTCTCCTTCAAACTTCCTCTACTTGGCTCTTACCTCCCTGTCTACTCCTCAGTCTCTCTAGTTTTTCCTCATGTCTCTGACATTTAAACAGAATGCCTCAGGGTTCATATTTTGGATCTCTTTGCTTCTCTGTCTACCCCTGTTGATCTCATGCACTCCCCTGGCTTTAAACACCATCAATTAAATCCCAAATTTTTAACTCCAGCTCAGACTTCTGCCTTGAATTCCAGATTGACATAACCAACCACTTACTTAAGATCTCTATGTGGATGACTACACACATTTTTATTATTATTCTTTATTTACTTTTGAGAGATAGCGAGACAGAGCATGAGTTGGGGAGGAACAGAGAGAGAGGGAGACACAGAATCTGAAGTGGGATCCAGGCTCTGAGCTGTCAGCACAGAGCCTGACAAGAGGCTTGAACTCAAGAACCACAAGATCATGACCTGAGCCAAAGTTGGACACTTAACCGACTGAGCCACCCAAGTGCCCCGACTGCAGACATCTTAAAGGTAACATCCCTGAAACTTCGTTCTTAATCTAGTCTCCCAAATCCTGTAGCCTCCCCCATCTTAGTAAGGGTCCAAGACAAACACTTCAAGGCCACCCTCCACTCCTTACCACATATCCAAGTTGCCTTTACCATGAAAAGAAAACCAGAATCCGGCCACCTGTCATCATCTTTGCTCCCATAATCCTGGCCCATACCACCATCAACACTCACCTAAAACTAATGCAGCAACCTTCTAAATGGTCTACCTCCTTTCGTCTTTGGCCCCCAAGGTCAATCCTAAACACAGAAGCTAGAATGTCATGCTAAAATCAAGTATCAGATCATGTCACATTTTCCCTCAGAACTGTTCAATAGCTTTCCACTCACAGTAAAGACTGTATCCTTTCACTGGTTTATAAAGCCCTCCACAGTCAGGACCCCATGTTAACTTCAGATTTCATCTACCTCTCTTCTCCTTCTAACTTATTCTGATGCAACCAACCTGGCCTCCTTCTTGGGCTTTGATATTCGGATGCAGCCAACCTGGCCTCCTTCTTGGGCTTCGAGCACATCAGGCTTATTCCTGCCCCATGGCCTTTGCAGTCATCCTTTTTGCTACCTAGAATCTTCTTTCCCTAAAATCTCTCACCTTGTTTCCTTCTCCAAACTGCTACTGTGAAAAACTGCTACTTCTCCAGGACACTTTCCCAGTTGGCCTCATTAAAACTGAACACACACTGTCATCACTTCCCATTCTTATTTCCTGACTAGTTTTTTCACAGTATTAGTAACATTGCTCTGGAGCCCGTCTCCCTGGATTTAAATCTGATTCTACCACTTGCTGGCTAATTAAGTAAAACTTAATTTCTCTGTGTCTCAGTTTCCTTATCAGTAAAATGGGGATAGTAGTATTACTACTGTCATAGGACTGTTATAAGCTTTAAATTAAGTACCAGGCTTAAAAGCACTGGTCCTCTTAGGAAACATTCTAAGTGTGAGCTTTCGTTTCATCTCATCATCATTACTATTATTTCCAAAACTACGTGTTTTACCAATTTATTTATCACCTGTCACCCCTTTCATTAGAAAGTAAGTTCCCTGGAGCATTTATTCCCTCTGCCAAGAAGACGGTCTCTCTGGCAATGCTCAAAAAATATTGACTGACAGAAAAAATAAAATGTACGTTCTCCCTCTTCAATTCAGCACCCTTATGTTGGGCTTGAATTCTAATACCTTCTACCTACATGTTTACCTTCCTCTTCTGCTTAGACCCACCTTTAGCATCCCTACCCATGGATATCAAATCCTATTTTTATATTTGAATTACGTTTCTCTGATTCTTACTCCTGGTTCCACTTACCTAACTTAAACCCTATCGGGCACCAACTTCCACTTTGTTGTTAAAGTTAATCCAATTCACACGTTAAGCTGTCTCTCTCCCTGTTATGTTGGGGATAACCTGCATCACCATCACCTGGAGGAGGATCTACCCTTTCAACAAGAATCCTCCAGGCACTTCTTCTAAAGATTAAGAACCACTAAGCCCAACAGACAGTAACTGCAACTTCTCACCGTTTTACCATATAACCCTTTGAGGACCACTGACCAATGTTAAGAGTCTATTCACTCCTAATGTTTTTTTTTTAATTTTTTGTTTATTTATTTATTTGGAGAGAAAGAGACAGAGAGAGAGTACATGCACACACAAGCAGAGGAAGGGAAGAGGGAGAGGGAGAGAGAACCCCAAGCAGGCTCCACACTGTCAGCGCAGAGCCTTATGTGGGGCTCAAACCCACAAACCATGATTTCGTGACTTGAGCCGAAATCAAGAGTTGGATGCTCAACTGACTGAGCCACCCAGGCATCCCTCACTCCTAACATTCTAAAGTTGGTCCATTATAGCCCACAATCAGCGGCTTATTCTGTCATAAGTGGTCACAAACATTCACCAACTCATCTAAACAAGTTTATGACCGTAGGAGGAAAACATCTTCCCTCCAAGTACATCATAAAGGATGAATGCTAACTAAAATATAAAGGCAGTGAGTTAAATCTTGAGCATTAAAATGAACCAGACCCTTTTTCAGTTGAATTGCATTAAATCCTGACATTTATTTCAAAGAGAAATACAAAGAAACCAGAGAGGACAAGATCTGAATCTGACAGATTTTTCAGATTTTTTAAAGAATCAGAACACAAACATACCTGGTAATTCATGATGGCACGTAAACACATGATACAGACATGCACGTCGTCTTTCTTACTCACTAATCTTGAATTTTTCAGGGTTCTTCTGCTTGGCAAAGTATTATATCTACAAATAAAAAGGGAAACTTCCATGAAACTACAGGTTACCTTCTTAGCACAGACACAGCCACTTAAAAAATGGAAAGTGTTCCCTATCTTTATCTGCACCTAAGTGAGGATTACAGGCTGAAACCACCACCACAAATCCATCACCACAAAGCTATTTCCGGGGACTGCAAAACCTACATGATTCTGTGTACTGGTCACCATCGCATCAAGCCAGATACCATGGACAATGAAACTCAACTTCACTCACAGCATATAGCACATCAGATTGCACAGGAGATCCGCCAACAACCCCAGGCTCCCAATCAGGAAGCCAAGCTAGATTCGCAGAGGTGATCTCAAACAGCATGCATGCAGACTGCATTTGCAAACAAGCGAAGGGGTGAAGCCTTAGCTTATACCACCTAGACTGCCAGTCATCTGCCCCCAGTTTAACTGCACCTTCCCATTACTGCTCTCAGGAGTCCCTGTTACAGGAGTTTAAGGCTAGGCAAGGTCACACATTACCAGCTTTGATATCAGCTTGTGATGTTAGACTTTAACTGTACCCAAGACCTTAACAGTATACAAATGCCTCGACAGCCTGATCCCTCACCCAAAGCCCGGTATGGAAGCTGAAGCTTACATGGAAATGTGTTGGCATGTCACACGGTGAAGAGGTTTCAATGTTAAAACTCATTCTAGAGATCCTACATTGCTAAGCCTCAGTTCCCCTGTCTAGAGATTCAGCAGAGGCTGCAGGTAGTAAAGAAGCGGCAAGGTAAACACAGTGCTAGCGGACAAGTTAACAACGCCAAGAGCGTCAATGTGAGCTTTTAGTCAGTGCCCCCAAATACAGCTTTCTCTGCAACTCCAAGACCAACATAAAAGCCAATTTCAAAAATTGTCAACTACTCTCCCATAGAGTCAATGACAGAAATGATCTATAAAACATCAGCCCGAGGCCTGCCTTCTTCCTGAACTAATTAAAAAATTTAGAGGAAGTTATGATTAACGTTAACTGCTTTCAAAAGTCCCACAGGTGCAGGCTATGAATTGAACACTGAACCCGCAGGTCTGTCTGAAGCTATCCAGCTGAGCAGCCCTTTTAAGTCACTTTCTATTCAGAAACTATCAAACAGAGGACGATTTTTTTTTTCACATAAGCCTACTAATGAGCCAAATAAATTGGTGAAAAGCACTTCAATACGTCAACTTGCCTCCGTATACCTGAATGGATAAAATAGTTTGCTGATGGAAGTCTTAAGAAGAATGCTTTACTCAAGGGCTTTCCTGCTTTATTCACACTTAGAAATAAAAATGCAGCATGGAAGTTGGCCTAACAATTCACTTCTAGATGCAAAAACAAAGCTAAGGAAACAAATTCAGACTCGCGTGATAGTAAGGACACTTTCAACCTCTAAAATACACTTGCAAAATGTGTCCCTTCACCATAGCCCCAGCCTGAGCATGTCTGCTAACACACTTTATGGAGGTCTCACAGACATTGGTGTCTCTTTAAATAACAGCCATGCAGCCAACCTGACCCAAATGTCTGTGGTCTTCCTGGTCTCTTTCAGAAATTCTTTCCCCTCCTCTTTCTGAATTTATTTTAACCTGTTTTGCATTTCTTTATCGGCGTCACCTGTCAAGTATATCATAGCTGATGAGAGAGACGGTTGGCATTTTTAATTGAATGCAGTGGCTACCAGAGCACAATGAAGTTATCTGTGATTAAGTTGGAAAAAGAAAAAAGGTGACTTTCAAGGGAATCAAACATCCTTTACTAAATTATATTTACGTGCAGCCACGACTGCAGGAGATTCACTGACCAAAGCAAGGGACTCTTTAAGGATGATGGACAGGTCAGTGTGTGTTTCTGTATTACTTCCATATACATTTTAATGGTTCTGCCAAGTAGACCAAACATACACCTATAATGGTGTTTCCTAAGAGATGTAAAGCAACATAGCAAGTTCCTTCCTTTTACTTATTGATCCAGTTCTTCACCTTCAGGATTGTAATAGAACTCTAACGATTGAATATGTCTTTGTCATTACTTGTATTGGTAGAAACTAGCAAAAACAGATTAATTATAATATTCTGATTACAAAGTTAACACAAAGGCTTCTATTCACTGTAGTAGGTAGGTAATCTCAAATACACATTCTGGATCAATATTTAAAACGTATTTAATGTAAACAGTACATAAATACTCATCAATACTTAAGGAGCTTAAAAATATGTCAATAAGTAAAAACGTGTATCTGATTTGTTGATATTCTGTGTTTAAAAAATAGAGATTAGCTCTTTTCTAAAATATATGGCACTTGATCTACAATTTAGTTTTCTCCCATTTTGGGTTTATAGAAAACTAAAGAATTAAAGGCAACATTTGAACCTGTTGTGTTTAAAATCACTGCATCACTGTGTTTTTTAAAAATCACCAGTACAACCACTAACCAAAACAATCAGCACTGAAAGCTGAGAGAGATCCGTGCTATCATTTATTCCAATCTTCCCTGATACAGCTAAGAAAACTCAAGCCCAAAGAAACTACAACCACACAGCAAGTAAAAATCAAGAGACGAGACTTTAAGTGTCCTCACAGAGATGCAGGGCAGTGTCATTTTACAAGTTACAACTCATGGACAATCTGTCGGGTTATCATATGAAAAAGCTACTGCCTACAGCCATCTGTGCTGGCAAGTTCTTTGTCAAACGTTCGTATCAGTCATCCTGACAGCACTGGGTCCATACAGGCATTATCTACCCCACTCCCGGTAATTATTTCTCCAGGCAGGACTAAGGTTCAGTTTGCAAGGAACAGCAGCATCTAGGCATCTTTTTCAGAACACACGGGTCCACGCACTTGCTAAGCGGTTTTCTTTTTAAATCTTTATCCTCTATCACATATCAGAAAAGTGAAGATTTGTTTTAATAGGAAATCTTGCTCTATTTATTTTGGAATTGTTATTCTGAAAAAATTTTCTCCCATTAAGTAAATGCACCCCGATAAACGTCACAACTCTTTACCTCTGTAAATACAAAATATTCGTAAATAATTTAGGATCACATTGAATCTCTAAGGCTTGGTGTTAGGGGCTGTGCCATGGGTTCGCATGTACGTTAATCTACTCTCCAACATGCACTTTTTGTGGTATTTGACTACCTATTTAGGTAGATATTTGGTTCATTTGCCTTAAATATCAACTGAGTTACTTTTTTCTTTTTGGACAGTCTGAAATTCAGCTCCAATGTACAATATTGATAGAATACCCAAAAAAAACTGTCCCTGTGCAGCTGGTTTTAACAGATCTGTTTAACCGGTTGATGCTAAAATACCAAAAGAGTTAAGAATAACAATTTCTTGGATCCACTTAACCACAACAAGGACACTGGGACAAGGTAAGCAATCTGAAAGTACTGGCCTTGGGGTACTTGGGTGGTTCAGTCAGTTAAGCATCTGACTCTTGATTTCAGCACAGGTCATGATCTCACGGTTTGTGGGTTTGAGCCCCTCTGCACTGACAGTGCAAAGCCTGCTTGAGATTCTCTCCCTCTCTCTCTGCCCTTCCCCCACTTAGTCTGTCTCTCTCTCTCTCTCTCTCTCTCTCTCTTTCAAAACAAACACTTTTTGGGGCGCCTGGGTGGCTCAGTCGGTTGGGCATCCGACTTCGGCTCAGGTCATGATCTCGCGGTCCGTGAGTTCGAGCCCCGCATCAGGCTCTGTGCTGACAGCTCAGAGCCTGGAGCCTGCTTCACATTCTGTGTCTCCCTCTCTCTCTGACCCTCCCCCATTCATGCTGTCTCTCCCTGTCTCAAAAATAAATAAACGTTAAAAAAATTTAAAAAAAAAAAAAAACACTTTTTAAAAATTTATGAAAGTACTGGGGTGTCTGGATGGCTCAGTTGGTTGAGTGTCTGACTTTGGCTCAGGTCATGATCTCACGGTTTGTGGGTTCAGGCCCACATCGGACTCTGTGCTGACAACTTAGAGCCTGGAGCCTGTTTCCAGTTCTGTGTCTCCCTCTGTCTCTCCCCCGCTCACACTCTGTGTCTCTCTCGCTCAAAAATAAACATTAATTTTTTTTTTCATTTATAAAAGTACTGGGGTGCCTGCATGGCTCAGTCAGTTGAGTGTCCAACTTTGGGTCGGGTCATGATCTCATGGTTCACGGGTTCAGGCCCCGCATCGGGCTCTGTGCTAACAACTCAGAGCCTAGAGCCTGCTCCTGATTCTATGTCTCCCTCTGCCTCTCCCCCGCTCACACTCTGGTGCGCGCTCTCTCTCTCCCTCCCTCTCTCTCTCTCAAACATAAACATTAAAAAATTTGTTTTTAAAATTTATAAAAGTACTGGCCTCGATGAAGTAGTACATTTGTTGTGATGAGCACTGGGTATTGTATAGAAATGGTGAATCAAGATATTGTACACCTGAAACTAACATTACACTGTATGTTAACTAACTGAAATTTAAACAAAAACTTACAAATAAAATAAGAGTACTGGCCTCTGATGTTCTCCACCAGCCACAGGAAACCAAACCACATCTCTTGTTTGAGCTCCAAAGCTGGTTTTATTAAGCATCTCCTGTTTATGCTAAACTCTACTAAGTGTTAAGGAAAAATGAAAGACAATGAAAGATGCTGCTTTTGCCTTTAGGGCTCATCACTTAGTTTAGGATGCAACAGATGAGTATATTGACAGCCCCTGTATGAAGTGCTCCACCCCCAGCCCACCATTCTGTCACATGCACATCACAATGCACAAAATAGACTCAGCAGTACACACACCTGCGCAGCCCAAGATGGTAGAGTGACGACAGTCCCATCATAAAGGAGAACATTTTTTTCTGCAAAGTATCATACTTAAAATCCCCACAGAGTCAACCTTTCCTCAATCAAGCCCAATTTGACTGAGTTAATACAGACCTATTCCTGGTAACAGTCTTTAGGCAGATCAGAGGTTTTTTTCAACAGGGCTCTAATTCAAGAAGTAAATCTAAAAGGAATGGACAAATTGTAGGGAAAGCCTCATAAAGGTGACATGACAGTGAACCCAACTGAACAAGAACTATTAACAGTGCAGATGTAAAACATACCCACCTTGTGATCCTTGGATTCATTATTTTTGTTCATATTTTAAGGCTGCGTGTTACTTTCCATATAAAGAAGGGGGGGAGGGGGAAGCTGCACAAAAGCAAGTACTTATGGATGGTCTAGGTTTAGATCCCCATAAACACAGAGGGCTAACTAAGGATGTGATCATAATGCCTCTTCCACTTCAATCACCCTACAGAATGTTTCCCAAAAGGTCTCTTAGGTGGAGAGCTGGTCCTGCTCTACCCTCAAAAAGCAAAGTGTAACATTTCTGTGAGAAGCCCAAATTCCGCCACAACACATGTAACAAAACAAGTACCATCAGGGGTGCCTGGGTGGCTCAGTTGGTTAAGCGTCCGACTTCAGCTCACGTCATGATCTCATGGTCCATGGGTTTGAGCCATGTGCTTACAGCTTGGAGCCTGGAGCCTGCTTTGGATTCTATGTCTCCCTCTCTCTCTGCCCCTTCCCCACTCATCCTCTGTCTCTCTTTCTCTCTCAAAAATAAACATAAAAAAATTTTTTAATAAAAAAAAAAGTATCATCAGAAAAACTGGGCTTTGAAAAAAATCTTGTTCCCTCGTGCCAAATGTCCACCTGGATGCCAATAAGGCTGAATACAATGATTAACAGTTTCCACAGAAAAAAGGATGAAGGGAACTGATTAGTGCCATGCAAAACTCCACCAAATGTATGAGTTACACCGATTCCCTTAGGCTGAGTTGGAAAATCCCAGCAATAATCAGTTACCAATTAAAAACTCAGGCAGCTTGAAACTAGTCACCACAACCAAACGTTGTATGCACAGGTGCTGGTGCACAATCACGTTGACACACGTCAATAAGATTCCATATACCACAGTTGAAAGAACAGCAGATAAGGGAGCCTGCATCCGGTTCATGCTGCGGGCCTTCAGGCTAAGCCATGTGCACCTTACACAAGCACTGATCACATCTTAGTTTAGCTCTTTGAAAAAACTTTCCACAAAGACCTGAGCTTTACAAGGATTAAATGGGTGAGTCAGCAGGAGATGTGGGTGCTTCTGTGGTAATCTAATAGACTTGGTACATGTACCATTATAGAATTCTACACAGTGAAACCAATTACTACAATATTTCCTTCCTCAAGTTATTACGAAACTTCATATAAAACAGACTCAACAGAGCCAACCGAAGACTATCCCTCTGGTTCACTGTGGTTATATTTAAAAGGCCCCAGTGAGAGGCAGCACTAGTTTTCTCCTGGTTTCCTCCTATGAGCCTTACTCCTGTCTCTAATGATCCCAAATTCTGTCAAGAACGAATGGTACAAGTTCCCTTAACAGAGGCTTAAAATCAGCATCTTCCCTAGTTCTCAAATCTCACAGTAAATACATCAGAGCTTAATCTAGGAAAAGGAGGAAGAGGCTTGGAAGGAAGTTCATTTCCATTCTTCCCCCCTGCTGGCTGCCAGGCTGATGGTTTTCCCTGTGATTATGGAGCTCCTGGTTTTCAAGGCTACTGTGGAACTGGGGAGGGGGCCGGGGGGCTTGGTCAGGGTAAGTGAAATGCCACAAAGCCAGCTGTTCCTACCAAGATTGAGTCATTTTTCCTAAATACATGCTCCCCAGATTGCTGCAGGACTAGCTAATTCCTGGAATTCTGGGGGAAAAAAATGGTTTCTGGCATATTTAGCCAGTTTCCTCATTGTTTTTATGGATGACTGCATTGAAAGAGTCCTGACTCCCTCATTTTCACTGACATCCATATCAGACATTTAGAGATCATTTTCTGCCCAATGAAGTCATTCTGAGCATGTGTCACTATTCCTTCAAGTTAATGGGAGCAGGTCTAATGAAGTCCTAAAACAATCAGGTCTCCAGGTCTCTCTGGTGACTCTGGACAGCTTCCCGGAGACATAAGGGTTGGAGAGAACTCCTTCAGATTCCAGAGGAAAAAACAAGAGAATAAACTATTTAATGGAGGGACTGTGAACCAATGCCTGCACCACTGGAGCGCAGTACCTAAATGTAGGCTGTCCTGAGAACCTTTCTTCCCCACTTCAGGCAAGCAGTGCTCTGGGGCTCTGGATGCCTGGATACAAAAGATGATTTCCCAGAGGCAGAAAACAGCTCCCCGTCCAATTTTTGGAGTTCCTACCATTTATAGAACAAAGAAATGGGAGATGAATATTTAGACATTTTTTTTTCGAGGTCTCAAGAATTTTAAGGAAATCCTGTCTTCTGAGAAGTCATTTTGACCAAAACCTTGTAGCAAACTAACACCACCAAATTTCTCAGACCCTTTTCATCAGCTTTGAGAACTGTCTGCTATTCTGTCAAGCACTGAACTCAAACCTAAATGTTACCCTAGCATTTGAAGAAGACACACTGTCTTGGAAAAACTGCCAATTGGAATTCACAAAATTCTGTGAATATGGACAGAAACAGATTACAAAACCGACTTAAGACCAAAACCCAAGAGAACTGACTCTAACCATTTATATTAATTATATGCACCAGTAGTTATATATATGTATACAAAATAAGAAGGTACAAGTCAAAGTTAGTATGAGTAATAAGCATTTAAAAACCAAGCAATTTCTAGATATGTTTTAAGAAACCTATACAAACATTTCCTGTTTAATACTACGGTGACAACTGCCATCTGAACCACCTACTTCATGTGCAGCAATGAATGTGCTGAGAGGCAGGTGGTGAGCATGTCAACCTGCAGAGCAGTGACAGCAGGTCCCATGGGGAAAGAGGGTATTTGGTTCATTCTATTTATTTTTAAGAAACAGATTTTTTTTTTTTAAGTTTGTATTTGAGAGACAGTGTGCATGCACAAGTAGGGTAGGAGCAAAAAGACAGAATCCCAAGCAGGCTCCACATGGTCAACACAGAGCCCCGTGTGAGGCTCAAATTTGTGAACCACGAGATCATGACCTGAGCCAAAACCAAGAGTTGGACACTTAACCTACTGAACCACCCAGGCACGCCTCTGTGGGGCACGTGACTCTTGATCTCAAGGACTTGAGGTCAAGCCCCACCAACTGAGCCATGCAGGTACCCCAAGAAAGTATTTACTTCAAAAGCTCTTCAGAATGACTGATGAGTGAGCTCCAATCCATTGACTGATACTGTTAAGAAATGACCAGGCAAGTAAAACCTGAATTTTTGACTCCAAAAAAGAATGACAAGGCCAGCAAAGAAAACCTAGGAAAGTAAGGATCTTGGAATCTGCGTGGCTACAAGTTAGACACACAGGAATTTTTCTTGCCAGACACATGTTAGTAGCCTGAATTACATGTTAATGCTTCTTAGACTTCTGGTTGGAGTCATGTTTTGCCACCCTTAAACGACGACTCATTGTAAGAGTTTAAAAAGGAAGCTATATTAAGTGTGAACTAGTGTCTCATGTTTAAGAATCTAACAAACAAGTTGGACTACATCAAACTAAAAAGCTTCTGCACAGAAAGGAAACAGAGTTAAAAGGTAACCTACAAAATGGAAGAAAATAGTTACAAACCATTAATGCCTAAAACATACAAAGAACTCCACTACTCAATAGGAAAAAAACAAAAACAAAAACAAAAAAACCCAAAAAACCAATAACCCAATTAAAGAATGGGCAAAGGACTTGAATAGACATTTCTCCAAAGAAGACATACACATGACTGACAGTATCTAAAAAGATCCTCAACATCACCAGTCATCAGGAAAATACAAATCGAAACTACAATGAGATCTCAGCTAACCTCTGTCAGGATAGCTACTATCAAAAAACAAACAAACAAACAAACAAAACAAGAGATAACATGTGCTGGCAGTGATGTGGAGAAATTAAAGTCCTTATTCATTGTTTGTGGGAATATAAATTATACAGACACCAAGAAGAACAGTATGGAGTTCTCAAAAAGTTAAAAATAGAACTACCGTAAGATCCAGCAACCTCACTTCTGGGTATTTATCCAAGAGAATGGAAATCAAAATCTGCAAGAGATATCTGCACACCTGTATTCATTGTAGCATTATTTATAATAGCCAAGATGTAAAAACAATCTAAATGTCCATCAACAGATGAATACATGAAGAAAAGAAATAGGAATTATGTGACATGATAGAGGTGTTAGCAAATGCTACTATGGCAACCATATTGCAATATACAAATTTTTCAAATAGTGTTGTACATTTGAAACTTACACATTATAAAATTTTATCTCAATAAAAAATTATTTCTCTCTCTCTCTCTCTCACACACACACACACAATATTAAGCCGTGACACAGAAAGGATGAGGAACTGTTCCAAGTTCAAGGACACTACACAGACACAACTACTAAGCACAATAAATGATCCTTACATTGGATCCTGGACAGGGTTTGGGGAAAAAAAAAATGTTATGAAAGACAGTAGGGTAATAGATGAAACTAACAGATTGGACTAAGAAACAGTGTCCATATTAAAACATTCTTATTTTGAGAATTGTACCATGGTTATGTAAGAGAATCCTTGTCTTAGGAAATCTACACTAAAATATTTAGGTGTAAAAGGGCACAATTCTGTAACATGCTTTCAAGTGGTTAAAGGTGTGTATGTTTACAAAACAAGTGTGCAAGGAATAAATGGATAAATGTTAATTCTTGAATCCGTATAAAGAGCATAAGACAGATCACTGTACTATTATTACATTTTTTAAACTATATCAAAATAAAAAGTAAAAAAGAAATGTAAGATGTAAGCACATACAATGGAATATTATTTAGTCTTTAAAAAAAAAGGGAAATCCTGCAATGGGCAACAATATGGATGAACCTTGAGGATATCCTGCTAAGTGAAATAAGCCAGTCCCATTAGGAAAGACGCTGTATGAGCCTATTTAAATAAGGTATCTAAGACAGTCATGCTCTTAGAAGCAGAGAACAGAATGGTGGCTGCCCGGGGTTGGGTGGAGGGGTGTACTGGGAATTGTTAATCAATGATAATGAAGTTTCAGTTACACAAGATAAATAAGTTCTAGAGAGCTACTATACATTGTGCCCATAGTTAACAATACTGCATTGTACACTTAAAAATGTTAAGGGGATAAGGTCTCATGTTAAGTGTTCTTAACAAAATAAAAAAAAATAATAAAAGTGGTATGTTAAAAAAAAAGAGGTGATAAGCTTAAGAATGAAGGACACACAGCATGTCTGATAATTCTGGAAGTACAGGGGAAAGAACACTACTTCTGGACAAAAGCTGGATGTGATCAATGCTAGATATGTTCAGAGATCTATCTGCAAAGCACCAAGTACTCAGTCAAGACAAGCTGCTGCTCACCCAGTGATACCTTGAAATAAGTCGGATCAGAATTTACTGTTTTAACATATACTTACTTCTAGACATGGAGACATATTCTTGTATGTGGGTTGGTGTACACGTCTGTCTCTCCCTGTGACCTTGTATTATCCACAGACAATATATTACTGTGGAACCTTGAATGAGTGTTTCCTGAACTGACCTAAACCAGACTTTCCCAGAGTCTGGCAAAAAAATGTTTTTCAAAAGTCTGTAGACCTTTCTTGCCAACATGTGTGAAGTCTGTAATATCGAAGTCCTAATGGCAACAGGAAAAAGAAAGGGTATATTCTCTCACAAAAAGTATTTTCACACAGTCTAACTATTCAGATACCAAACTAATATCTACCTATAAATAAAGAACAGTAATTAGAACTTCCTTGGAAGCTAAGGTAAGGTTTCAACCCAATAGGGCTGCAATGCCAACTGGGTATGTCACACGATTTGACCTAATTTTACTAGTCTTTTATGGTTCCAAGGTCTGGGCTTAATATAACTTTACCAAGATTTGGGGTTTTAGGTTTCCTCACTTACTCTTCAGACATGACATCACTTGGGCATATTTCTTCTATCAATTAACCTCATAAAATATATGATGCTGAAAAAAGTGAAACAAGCACTTTCTGACGGTCTCCACAGCCAAAAGAAACAGAGTGCAAACAGTTGAATCCAGATAGTTCAGAGTGGAGGTGAAGAGAGAAGAGGAAACAGAGGGGAGGGCAGAGGGAGTCAGAAATACCCAAATCTCCTAATGGACCTTTTTAATTACTTTTTGAAATTTTCTGTTTGCCTAGACTTCCTACAGGACCAGCTGACAAGACAGAACCTATGAATCAAAAGATCTCCATACATGCTTTCCGAACAGAGTAAGTGGGCAAACAGCCTGCCAACCCACTATATGAATGGAGAGCCTTATTTGTCTGAATCTTCTAAGCTTTCATTACATTCCCTCTGACAAAGGTATTTGCCATTGAGTTACTAATTAATTCATCTATATCCCTATGTGAAAAGTGTTCAAGGAAACCATCTATCTCCTGTGACCTTTAAATAGAAATATTTCTATGTTTGTTCCAAATCACCCCTGCTTTTCATAAACCTTCAATAGATCATTGCCAATGAGCTAAAATGATAATTCCATACCCTGGCCTTCAAAATATTACATAAACTGCTTCTAAACTGCTTCCAGCCAGACTCATCTATTCATTGTTTCCTAAACAAACCATGTGGTCTTACCACTGAACCACTGCCCATACCACTCTCCCTCCTTCTCCCCTTTCAGAGTCCCTCCTCCAAGTCTTACTCACTGCTCTTTCACATCCAGACCACATCATGAATCTTTCCTAGGTTTTACTGTTCACTCTGGCCTCCATACACTGGTGTTGGTTATACTCATATGACACTTAACATAGGTCAGTGTGCAGGAGCACACACATACACATGTTTTCTCAATCAAATCATAAAGACATCTGACACAGAAGTCAGAAGACTGATTATAAACCCTGGCTCTGTCACTTACTAGGTATGGATAACTTCTCTGAGTCCCAGCTTCCTCATCTGTAAAATCAGGCTAATAGTCCTTGAATACCCGCCCCCCAAAATTCATGAAGATTTAATGATGTAAGCATGAAAATGTCCTTTAGTAACCATGAATCTTATACAAATAGTTTATGTATCTTTCTGTATCCTCAGCACTTTGGCAAAGCACCATTCACCTGTTAAGTATGTGGTTAAGTCTTGCTGATGAAGGTCCTGGACCACAGCTGTAGGAAGTTCCTGCGTCATCTTCAAATTTTCCCCTCAACCCTATATGGTTAACATGGACTGTCCGCTCACTATGGAGCCAAGTTCTTTACTATCATAACATGTGAGGGAGGTCCCAGACCCTATCATATGTAACAGAGTACCTGTGAGACAGATCCCCAACAATGCATTGGTCAGATGACTTCCAGATCATAACCTCTTTCAATTGGTCTTCCATTGGAGAAAAGACCCAATGAAGAGGTGGAACAAGTGAGATAAATGTTTCTCATAGTGGAAAACACTTGACAAATCTGCTTGTATGGTGCACCACAAGCTATAGAGCTATCATCAATTTCACTAGCAGGGCCATTAATATCAGCTCCTAGCTGAAAAGCTGAAATGTACATTCTTAATCCAAGTACGTTTTTCTTTATTTACAACTTCAAATAAACAAAGCAATACAAAAACCTGAAACACAGTAACCCAACACCTTCACTTGTTTCTCTTACAAATTGTGCTGAAAAGTAAAATTGGAAGTCTGTAGTTGCAGATTATTTTTATAAAGTCTGCAAATTTAGAAAGTATTTTACAGATAGTTATATAGATACTGCATTCTGGAACCTTAGATCTTCAGAACAAAAGTCTATCAGGTTAAGGAGTATCTTGAACATTTCTCTTCCCTCAGAAATAACATTCGAGTATTGCCTTTAACAAACATCTCATTTTTTTTCTCCTCCTCCTTTACTCTTTCTTTTTTGCCTTTTTTATCTTACCTTTTTACTTTTATTCTTTACTTTCCTCTCTTTCTCTCCTTCTAAATTCAGTGTTAATGAAATTTTCAAACAGTATCCACTATCTGATGAACAGAGAGAACTCTCAGGCTTTGAGAACATTTTTTTTAACCTATTTTTATTTGTAATTTTCCCCCCTTTAAGTTGGACTCTATGGAAATAGATTAGATTTTCCAGTATCTTTCCATATGGAAAGTTTTAATACATGCAGTCAAGGAGAAGAACTACTTCTAGAACAAAATACAGATTACAACTCTCAATAATGAAGACTATAAAATACTATAAAAAAACCTGAGTTGATTTTGTGTAACTTGAGGGCAGAAGAGGAAAGAGAAAAGAGAATAACGATCATTTTAGAAATTACATCCCTAATTTATATAAACTAGAAAATGAACAGAACACTGTTCTTCTTGTTCTGAATCAAGGTAAAAACTGCTTTAGCTTCTAATTATACAATTAAGAGATCTTTTTTTTTTAATCTAATACTATAATGGTTTAAGAGGTTACATGATTTTCTTCCCCCAACAATTAAAATTGAAGGTAAAGCTCTACTATTGAAATAAAAGAACTTGTAAGAGCTTCAAAGCTTCTTCCAGAATACCTCCTACTTTTCACGCAAACTGGTACAGAGTTGGTGTTCCCATATATTTAAATAACATCAGGAATACTGCTGTGGACACAAGTATTTACTGCAACAAAGCCAAATCAACTACATGGGCCATTGGTCCATGCGTGGAAATAGGTCTGCAGGAACTAGGTAACTCCTTGAACAATAAGGTCTTAGCTCAGTGCCTCATCAACAAAAAGTGTTCAAATAACCACATATGAGATCTCTTCCAGATTCCAACTTTGCTGTTTCTACTAATGATTCTATTTCTCTTCTAATCAATCATACACAAAATTTTCTCTTTACCACTTTGACCACCAAGTCAATTCTGGAACATCTTCATACTTGGCCTTTGCTCTATGTTCTAAGTTCTCAGGTACCTCCTTTAGAGGTCCAAGCATCAGCTATCTGTTCCTCCAATCAACACCCAGTGCATTCACTAGACCCTACGCGCTCAAAAAGTTCAACTACCTCATGTGTTTTCCCATTCTGCTGCCTACCAGATAAAACCCAAACTCCAAAATTCAAGGTTCTTTGTTAGGTGGCGTCTGATTCATAGGTATATACTACATGTATTTTACATCAGTTCTAAAACATCGTACCAACAAAAATCTGAAAAAAGCTTACTCATAATCTCGCCTTTGGTGAAAAACAGTCACTATTTTCATTTGATAAACTCTTTTTCAATGCCTTCCCATCTGCACGTAGGCGAAAATGAAATCATATAAATGCAGAACTTTTTGTCTGACTCTTGTCCTTTGTTTAGAAGTTACTTTTTCATGTTTCTATGTAACTTGTTTGTAATAGCTAAGCTATACTGATCATTTATGTTGACAGCATATTGATGAGGGTCTCCAGTAGCTCCTCTGGCATCTTTGCATGAAGTAGAAAAAGGCACATTTTCTGAGAAGGATCAGCAAAAGCCCTTCCTGCAGGGTACAACTGACATAAAGACAGGTGGACACCCTGATATAACAGAGACTATTTACTGAGGGAGAAAAAAATCATCCTGTGAATAAATAGGCAGGATAACATGGTTTAAAAGTTGGAGTCAGGCCAGCTCACTTCACATCCCGCCTCCTATACTCACTGTTTGATCTCAGGAAAGTTGCTTAACCACTAGAGACCTCAGCTTCTTTGCAGGGATAAGAGTCATCACTATCCCATAAAGCCATGGTGAACAGTAAATCACTGAAGGGCCTTAGAACAGTGCCTGGCACACGGTAGACACTCAATATGTTTTCCCCCCCAATAAAAATCCTATCAATGTCATCTATTACCTTTGTGCCTATTGTTAAATATTTTTAAAAATTACTGACATGGAAAACACTGCCAGGAATGGGGTAACTGTGCTAAAGTGTTTATCAACAACGATCTAAATTTGAACTCTTCGGCTCTTCATGTAAATCCACTAAGGATAATAGATGGTAAATACTCAGTTGATGACTACTCAGGAAATGTCATTCCTTTTGATAATAATCTCAGGAAAAAATGTGAAATTTGTTCTGGGGGATCTTAGGAAGAAATACTTATGGAAGTTAACATCTTAGAGGAAATGTGGATCTTGGTTCCCTTACCAAAATGGGAAGGGTCAGTCGGGGTTACCTACAAGGCAGTTGCTAACAAACCCTTTCCAGCTTTGTTTGTCTATGACCCAATGTCTCCATTAAATAGCCCTCTACCTCCATCACAAAGGACAGGTTCTTCCCTCTTTCCCAAACATGCCGGATCTCAGATATACACTTTTGCTCATCTCATGCCTCTTCACTTTACTTCTACCTGAAGCACTCTCCTCACCCTGAAGATCAACTCTGGCCATCACCCAAAGTCCCAGTTAAAATCTGGCCCCTTCTTCCAAGCTCTTAGAATTCTACCCATTTTGGGGCGCCTGGGTGGCGCAGTCGGTTAAGCGTCCGACTTCAGCCAGGTCACGATCTCGCAGTCCGGGAGTTCGAGCCCCGCGTCAGGCTCTGGGCTGATGGCTCAGAGCCTGGAGCCTGTTTCTGATTCTGTGTCTCCCTCTCTCTCTGCCCCTCCCCCGTTCATGCTCTGTCTCTCTCTGTCCCAAAAATAAATAAACGTTGAAAAAAAAAAATTTAAAAAAAAAAAAAAGAATTCTACCCATTTCTTTTAAAACTCAAAACAGAGGGGTGCCTGGGTGGCTCAGTCAGTTAAGTGTCTAACTTTGGCTCAAAGTCATGATCTCACAGTTTGTGAGTTTGAGCCCCACGTCAGGCTCTGGGCTGACAGCTCAGAGCCTGGAGCCTGCTTGCGATTCTGTTTCTCCCTCTCTCTCTCTGCCCTTTCCCTGCTCATGCTGTCTGTCTCTCTCAAAAATAAACATTAAAAAAGTAATCCAAACAGCTATTTACTATGTCACTGCTTAGTCTAATGACACTAAGTAACTGTTCTTAAAAATTAAAAATGACTTTCTCTTACATCTGAATTAATACAACCTTTGTCTTCAAAAATCAAACATGTACTCATGTGCATATATAGCATCATTTAATTTAGCCAGACCTATGGCCACATTAACAGAAATCTTAACTGAAGGAAAACTAGGCCCTAAGCTTACAATCCCAGGTCTCCACCACATCAATATCAATGTTTTTACCACTGGCCACGTTGACAAATTGATAAGATAAAACCTAACAGTTAATATAACTCAAGGTGAATGTCATATCCTAAAATTTTTAATCTTCCATTTTAAATAGTTAAAAACTGAATACAAAGAGGAGAGTGTCCATCAACATTAAAATTTTGTGTAAAAACAGTGTTTTTCCTTTTTTCTTTCATCAAGCCCCATTTATAAAATGTTGTCAATTTTGTGAAATCCCCTTTCTTCTTCCAAGTTGAACCCCTTTCGCCAAGTGATATAGGGTCAGATTTCTATTCAATCAATGTTCTTATCTGGAGATTAAGATGAGGGAACTAAAATCTGCATTTGGATACAGAAGACACTCTTATCAAACAAAGCTACCAGAATAAGCTACAGTACATGAACTCATATCCTTCTACTCTTTTCAAAAAACCTGTAACATTAACACAATATACCTTAAAGGGTCAGATTCTTAAATTGAGGAATCATAATATGCTAACAGAGTGCACCAAAGTTTAAAAAGCAGTGGACTTTGTTCCAGCACAGGGTGATGGTAGTAAGCCATGAGGTTATCATATTATAACCTGGGGATCGGTCGCAATACCCTGCCACCATGCGCTACGAGCTCTCATGGGTGTCGTGTCCACCCGTGACTTACGAGATTTTCCGGTTTGAAGCCTCATCATCAGTGTGTAAACTGAAGCTGCTCCAGAGGCAACAGGGAGAGGAGCAGCTCTGGTGGCATTTGAACTGAAGATACTCAGGCAGAGAAACCAATCTGGTGGTGGTGTAAGACATGAATGGAACCGGAGGGAGAGGAGACAGGAGGATGAGAAAGGACAAAGCAGAGGACGAGAAGACAATCAGAAATGAGATGGAAGAATGAAAAAGAAGGGCAACGAAAAGAAAGCCAAAAAGTGAAGGAAGTGTGGGGAGCAGAGAAAGAAAGGGGAGAGAAGAAGGAGGAGGAAAAGAAAAAAAATGTAAACAATCTTTGGGTATATGAAAAGCAACATGTACCATATGCCTGTACTTCTGATTGCTGTTTTGTTTTGTTTTGTTTTTTAAGTCACAGATGCTATCAAATGACCAAATACAGAATTAGAATCCAGGCACAAATCCATGAACCACAAGAGTATCATTAATATACATTGTTCAAAAACAAAAGTCTAAAATAAAAATAAACGTTAAAAAAAAAAAGTCTACGCTTCAGGTCAATAAGCAGCATAAAAGTTACTGCCACCTTGATTTTCTGGAGTTACTAGAACCCACGAAGGAAGAGTCAAAGGAAATTCAAATGTTCCATTCCTCAGTTTAAAACTGTTCAAACACAAGACAGAAGAATGTGATATTGGTTTCTTAACTGGTCATCTTCTAGCACATCTGCCAACCATCCATGTCATATACTTGCTGACTTTCCCAGAACAGCATTTCCATCATGTCTATCTATACTTTTGGTCCACTTTTTTCCAATTTAAAATTAATTCTAACAGGATCTACCTTGAGCCAACTGTCAAACAATGCCTTCCAGGGTCCAGGACTACCATTCTCCTTATACCTAAAATATTCCCATATTTTCCTGATTCTTCCACTCTTCTAGAAACAATGTGTTCTCAATGAACAGTCTTTACTAATTCAAAATTAGGCATAATGAATTATTAATCAGAAAAATGAATCCTGTGAAGGTGGTACCTGGCCAATATATGATACATTCCAAGTAGGAAATGATAAAAAAGTGAATTAAAATGTACTTTTGTCAATTAAATTCCTTACATATAATTGTATCTACACTAATGGTAAGAATTTCCATTCCTGTACCAAGGTCATTAGGGAATTCCTCAGGCATGACTGGCCTTTCTTCAACTTCCAAATCAGCCTTGTCCACATGTAAAGTTGACGTAGACTAGCAAGTTATATAGCTCTTGGCCTATTGCAAATACCACGAGACGAACTGAAACACTGCTCTTCATTATTATTGAACCATTCAAAACCCATTATTATTTTTGGCATCTTCAAACGTGGAAAATCTGAATGGTTGATTGGAAGCATCTCATTCAAATGTCAAATCCTTCAGCAAAACTGAACTTTATTATTGAGATATTAACTTTCTATGACCAAAACCTAAGTCAAAGGGACAAAAGGTAAATAAAAGGCTACCAGCTACGAAAAGTCTGAAAGCCACATTTTCACTGATTTACAACTTGACACATGGGACCCCACCACCAATGACCCAATATCCGTGGGGATCTTAAACATGGACAGGAAAAACATCCACTTGCCAGATCAAGTCTGAAATAAGTGACATAAATTTTTCAAGCTGCAAAGAATAAGCAACATTTGGGAATGAGGCATTTATTAATAAAAATTTTTATTAAACTTCTGCAAAACAGCAACCTTTAAGAACTTGCACTAGATGTCATCTCCATCTTGACAGACAGGGTTCTGATTTATCCATCCGTGTACCTTAACTCTAACTACAGTGCCTGGCAAATTATAGAAGCTCAAAAATATTTTTCAGTGAATGAATGTGGAAATGAGTGAATAATCAATCGCAGTGACATTCCAGCCGTTAGCAGTAGAGATGATCAGCACCCATCCTTCCTTAGCATGGTGGTATTTCAACCATGAAAGACTAGAGAACAAATTCTTAGGAGGAAACAGAAGGTTGGCAACTGAGCACACCTAACCAAAGAAGCACTGCTTAAAGGCATTTCATTAATAAAAAGGATCACTACAGCATTGTGCACCTAGGACTAAGAACACGTCCCACAGAGCACACACCTGAGCTACCAATGGAAGAAGGGAGGGGAGAAGAGTATGAAGAGCCAACAAGGAATTCTTGAGAACCCCAAATCTCAAGAGGTGCTGCCTCTACCAGAACACACAGCCTAAATCACAAAGTCAGCATCTCCCTGGTTTTGAAAACTTAAGCTGCCGATGGAGTCTACTGCATTCCATCATTTGGCAGAACTTTCTGTGCTGAGTGCAGGTGTGGTGTTCCCAGAAATCTATTTAAAGCTACAGAATACTGTCCCACTGATGCTCCTATAAACTCCTGAAGAAACTTTCCTTTGCATCAATAGAAATCCAAGGGTTGCGTGAGAAGTTACAGCAATCTGTAGCCCAGGATCATCACCAGAAGCCAGGAACTCTGCTGTCCCCGCATATCCTATCACAATGCCTCCCTCCTGATTAAAGGAACTCACCGCAGTGCAGAATGCCTTCCAGAGCGGGATACACTGTTGCCCACCGGGGAGGGCAGGTTGCTTCCTCTGTGTAGATCCTCAATGGACCTACTCCAGGGCTTTGATTTGTCCACCGAGCTCTCCACAGTGCTTTCCACGCTTTCAAAATCAAAACTAAAACAAAAGAGAAATGCCACTGAAGCCTTAAAAGTTCACAGTCACACAAATGCAGGGATGTGCATAACATGCTCCTTCCTAGTATACATTTGCACCTTACAATGGGTAGTCTTTGCAAACAAAGAAAACTGAAAAAGAAACATAAAAGAATTTTCACGGACTCAGTGTTCACTTGCAGAATACAAAATGACAAATACTGGGCAAGGCAAAAAAAATAGTTGAACAACAGCGCAGAAATAAATAGTAATGTGTTATCTGTATTTTACTACAAGGCTTACTAATTTACCAACTGCTAACACTGCTATGGGGGAAGGGGAAGGAAAGATCTTACAGCTGTCTTCATTTTGCTTTAACAAGTCAATATGTAGGCTTAGACTAATTTATTCCTACCCATCAATTTTCACTGAGCATTTTCTCCTAGTGTGTTGGCAAGTGTACTTTTCCAACCATATGTGATACATTACTCGCAAAGTTATGGATTTGCTTTGATTTTGGAATCTCTTCCCAATGTGGTGCTCTTTAAAGTAGGACTGTTGTTTCTCTCTGACATTTTTTGAGGTTATTACTCATGTTAACCATGTTAGAATAAATGGAGAGTTAAGTTGCTCATTTTTGCATAATTTTAGGAACAAAATTTTTAAACAGCCAGGCCTTTGTGTTGTATGCATTTTCTCCTCCCAAAGTTAGTAGCTCTCCTTTCTCAACAAAATACTTCATCAAGTGTTTCTACCCATAGTTCCACCCGGCAACACCTGATCAGAGAATAAACAGAAGGCAGCTACACTTAATATCACACGGAAGATTCGAGAGGCTATTGCAGAAGAGACAGTAACAATACATATTGGAAAAAACCAGTAGGACTTTTTGTCAAAAAGTTTGACTTTTTATAAAAGTACGATGGCCAAAATAAAGTTATTCTGTTAGAATTCCGTCAGAATTGTCATCTGCAAACTCGGATGAGCCACTGATGTATCATTAGTGAATGGATCTGGCCATTTTGTCATGCTTTTGGATGCACGAAGCAGAGCTGAACAGAAAAGAGGTGGGATTGAGTAATCAAATCCTTAAGAACTAAAAACAGAAGTCTACAACTGATACTGGAGAAGGTAAGCTGAGGGGGGCACCCCAAGATCACCCGTGTCACTGTTACTCTCGCCAAGTCACTCTACAACCCCCAAGTCACTGGTCAGCTGTTCCATAGCTTCCCACTCCTCTCAGCTCACCCTTCCCACCCCCCTTACAGAGCAGAATTAGGAAACACACACCTTAGTTAAGCATCCTACTTAGGGATGGAACATGAACCTGTTGGTTCACATTACCTGGGCTAGGAAACTGTCACAAGCCAAGGAACAGTAAGGAACTTTTCAGCCCGTTAGTTTCAAGAAAGAACATAAGTTATGTATCTATATAAAACTTATCTAAACAAGGCAAAAGCAAACCAAACCTAGCAAGCAGAGAATGTAAAGGCAACGCCAAAAAAATGAGACTAGGAAACCACAGCTCTGAGTTCTGATCTTTTGCTGGGTTTGATCTTATGCCACAACTAGGATCCCCTCGTGGTAGCACCTCCTTTTCCTGCTGGTCCTAAGTGAGGGTACATTTGGGAAAACTGGTTCACAGGCTCTATCGTGATACAGGTAAAGGGTTAATCACAGCAAACATTTCATACATAGCGTGCCATCCTTTTCCATTGAAATTTCCACTGAAATGTCTTAGCTTTTCCTCGATTACATAACCATTCCTTCAGATTTTAAACAATGCAGCAGGGTAGTATTATCGTGTTTGTCACAGAATATAAAGTGAAAAAGAGGTTAGCAGTTTTTGACATGATGGACATAGACAAGAAACCCCCTTTGGAAGAATAGCCTATAAAAAGTGGGGTTATACCTCAGAGGACAACTTCTTAAAAAGCTAAGAACTTGTCCATCGGTGTCTCTTACTCTACTTCACATCATACACCAGAATTATCAAACCTGAAACTGATTAAGCTAGTCTCAGTTAATACTGTCATTTCTGCATCCGTTAGGTAGGAGTAATTACAGCTTTCTCCTCAAGCATTCTCAAGGAAGTGCTGAGGGTTCTAAGATAACAGCTGGTTCAGTCTTAGGACTTCTTTGGAATGATGCGATATAAAAAAACAAGTTACTGCTTTTAAAGGCAGCATGGAGAGAGGGGAAAACACTATCACCCAAGTCAAAATGTCTTCCAAACAAATTGTAAATACAATTATTAAGTATTACTTCCTCAATCTGTGTGTGTGAGAGAGTCTATCGGTGGATACTGCAATCTTTTTGCTTTTTTTTGACTAAAGGAAGGAATGTGGAGAAGAAAATGTGTCATCCAAATGTACATTTCTCATTCCTGTTGTAAATCCTTCCAGAAGCCTCGCAAATGGGAAAATTTTATGAATTAACAAAAAACAAGGTTAAATAAGTTAATTTTTTTTTCCTGCTCTGCCCCAATTTTCTCCTCCCTCACCTTACGAAGGCTAAGTCAAAACAACACAAATACCCATCAAGTAAAAAAGCAAAGCCTCTGTTTACTCCTCCCCTCAGTCCCACTAGATTTGGTATCCCCATCTGCAATTATTTTCTCTGCATTTGCTAGCACGTACAAATGTATATATTTTTGTTTTGTTTTCTAATAAAAAGTCACTCTTCTGTGTCATGTGTTATTCACTCAACAGTATATCACGTACCTCTTTCAGTATCTTCTAGGGTATTCTACCATATGGACGTAATGTAACTTGAGCACTGAAGAAAGTTACCTCTTTTAAAAATAAGGACTCCTCCAAGGGTGATTTTTATTCCCCCGTTTTACTTCTGCCTTGAAAGCATTTCTAATAACAATTACGTGATTTGCTTTTAGCTACTTGAGTAGAAACAAACCTCCTTAAACCTTACCACATCTGCTGCTGGGTTTCTCCCCCTCAATGCGGTATGTAATTTTACCACTCTCTTGCATCTTCTGTGACCACACGAAATTCAAAAGCCAAAAGCCAAGTTTTACTTACGTGACCGCGTACTGCGCAAATGATAGATATTCCACTAGAACATCAAGACCCCTGTTTTCTTCATTCAGAAACTCTCTGACCCATCTGTTAAAAATAAAAACAATTATCACAGAGGTTCATCACATGCTCTGCCATGAGAAAGCCCAGTGAACACAGTTACTGTTCCACCAGAAACTTTCACTTCGAGGAAATAACGGAGGCAGACCTAGACTCCATCACACGAAGTAGGTACTTTTCAATATGGTAACCATAAAAACCACAGCATTTCAACGTGCAAGAAAAGGGGGCAAAAGGTATACATGTGCCTCCCTTGCATTTTACTGCTTAGGAGACTTGAGGTGACCTGTAGGAAGTGTTCTAAAAAAGGAACCTGCTAAGTGTATTTTTTTCCACCACAACTGACCCACAGCCTGCTTGTTAAAGGAGCCAAGACTACACAGGGAACGCGGCAAGCTAGGAACGTGACGACATAAGCAGTGAAGTTCAGGCATGATTCCAAATCCACATTCAAGTCCTTCTTGGCACACTAGGCCACAGAAAACACTGAACTAGCCAATGAGAAACCAGCATTTAGGGGCTTCTGGGAATTCAATAGGGTTAATGATTTGCTTAATTTTTTCCATGAATGTTAAAATGTCTTAAAAACTTGCAGGCGCCGCATACCATCATCAAAGCCAAGACATGACAGATCATGTTTTTCTTTAATTCATTTTAAATAGTATCACCTTGCATTTAAATGGTGGGTTTGAATGCAGTTCATAGAGAATTTTTACTGATTTTTATTTGCACTTCGCCATAACTCCTAGAGATGAAGCAGAGTGGTCAAACAGAACCTTCAGGCACTGAGGATAAACACTTGCTACCACGGATTTCCTCCAGGGCATTCATCTTCAAAGAATGCATGATACCTGATTAATAAGCCTTCACTAGGTACTGACAAGTAAGTAAAAAAGTCTGCTACTATCACAGAAATGGGACTTGAGGTACATCACCCACATGCCTTCCAAAACTGGTTTCCTTCCTCCAAAACACCAAGCAAAAAACAGGCCCACCAGCTCTGGACACGATTGCTACTCTAGAAGCTAGTTTCGAAAGCTGTTATAACAACAGGACGACAATCGTACGTGTATTGTTAAGGATGAAAAATCCCTTAAAATCTTCATCTTGACTGAAGAAAAAAAAAAATCTGATGGACTCAGGATGCCTGTTTTTAAATTCTGTTTGGGGCCTTTTTCCTTTATCCTCAAGCTCATTCTTTGTGCTCATCTCCGTGATGCAAACTCAGGTCTACAGGTAGCCCCCGGAGGCAGCAAGGTAGGAAAAGCAGGCAGCTTATCTCGTATTTTCTCCCAAGTGTCTCAGGCAGGCTATCACAAAATGTATGCACCTAACACAGCCACATATAAGCAAATAATATCAAAAAGATACCTAGAGAGGAAAGCAAAAGAACACCACCCGTTGGGTCTCTTAAGAGCTGACAAGGGGCACCTGGGTGGCTCAGTCGGTTAAGCATCCGACTTCGGCTCAGGTCACGATCTCGAGGTCTGTGAGTTTGAGCCCCGCATTGGGCTCTGGGCTGATGGCTCAGAGCCTGGAGCCTGCTTCCGATTCTGTGTCTCCCTCTCTCTCTGCCCCTCCCCCGTTCATGCTCTGTCTCTCTCTGTCTCAAAAATAAATAAACGTTTAAAAAAAAAAAAAGAGCTGACAAAAACTAAAAGAGCTGGCCACCCGTCAGGCTTCAAAACCACCACATACAGCGTCTCCTGGCTTCTGCCTCTGGATACTTTCAGTTGATTTATTTTAATTATTCTCCCTTTACAGCTAGATCTCAGGAGGCACTGTACATTTTTAAGTGCAAATAATTAGAAGCCTAGAAATAGTAAATAAATTTTCTTTTTATAAATGGTAGGACACTAAAGCAAGGCTGGCAGTCACTATGGAAATCCGCTGACTAGCTGCTCTGGAAACTCAAGCCTCTTAGCTTCTCCGAGGCCTCTCCAGTGGCCTGGCCTGTGAGGTCTGGCTGGGTGATTGAAACTGGCCCTCAATGGCAGGCATGCAGCAGGAATCCCGGGGGCTGGGCACGGAGGTCTTCATTTTAGAATGAAGAGTCACCATACACTCCAGATGATACAGAGCAATCTCAATTCTACACTTTCTATCTCAGTGGCCCATAAAAACACTCCAGTGTAGGAGCTGAGAACAACAACTATTGTAGTTCCTTCTGGTTGATTTTCTAGACATAGCCTCTAAAGAGTAGAGATGGTCCAGGACACCCTGTGAACCTATCACTGCCTTAACCACCAGCACTTCCAACTCAGGGATTTTAGCCACAAACTAAATGGGAGGCAAATGACTCACAGATAAGAAAATGTTTAAATAAAATAGAGGGAGGGAGGGAAGGGAGGGAAGGAGGGAAGGAGCCACGCATGGCAGGAGCCACAATTCTCTTGACTCAAAGTACTAATATGAACACATTTCCATGCAGGGATAAAGACTATTTAGCTAGCTTCTCTTTCTTGAATCCAGTGCTATTATGGATGCCTCCAGCCCCAGTTGCTGATTTTGAGCATAAGTGCCTTAAAAACAATTTTCACAGTGAAAGGCAGGAACAAACTGCACAGTTCCTAACAAGTCGGCTAGAGTGTAACAATTCCTGCCTCTGAGAGGTTTAATTTCATAAGGTTAATCTCTTTTTCTAAACCCTGAGATCTTCCCTGGGTCTTTGATCTGGCCCAGACAACCCTAGGTGATTTAGGGAAGAGTAAGATAAAAATCTACCACAGTGGGGGGGCCTGGGTGGCACAGTTGGTTAAGCATCCGACTCGATCTTGGCTCAGGTCATGATCCCACAGTTCATGAGTTCAAGCCCTGCATCAGGCTCTGCGATGATGATGTGGAACCTGCTTGGGATTCTGTCTCTCCTTGTCTCTGCCCCTCCCCCTGCTTGTACGTACACACACACACGTTCTCTCTCAAAATAAATAAACTTAATAATAATTAAAAAAAGAACTTTTTAAATCCACCATGGTTGACCTCCTTATCCTCTTTGCCAAACGATCCAAGGTTAGCCAAGTCATTTCAGCAAAAAGGCTATGCGTTTACAGGGGAAAAAAAAACAAAACAGTCTTCACTTTTTCCCCTCTCTTATCAATTCCTAGCCCCTCTACATTTGGGATACACTGTGGAGGAGAGAACAGAGGTGAGAGTGAACTTCTGAGAGGAAACAGTATACAAACAAAATGGGTAAAGATGAAAACTGGGCAAATTTCAAAGCAGTATCTTTAACCTAAAGGCATAAAAAAAATGGAAGCCCTATTGTGCAGATTCATGTACATGATCCTGCAATGGCATATCATAAATTTAGGGTTCCTGTAGAAAATTATTTCCATTTTTCACTTCTGTGCATATTATATACAGTTTTTTTGTTTTGTTTTACATATTGCCAACATGCACACCATTTCAAATTGGATGATTATAGGTTCTGGAAACAAGAATTATTTCTGACTCTGATAGCATGCATCACTGAGTACCCCCCACAGATTCAGTGTAATTACCGTATGTTGTAAATTTGAATTAGGCAAATTCCAAATCAGCTGCTCAGGAGCTGGAAGAGACCATGATAAGGAAAAAGAGCTCTGAAAAAAACTCTTACTCAAGGAAGGAATCTATGTGCAGATGTCAAAAGTTACTGTTTTATCATAGACAGGTTCAAGTTGTTTCAGAGTTGCTCGTTTCTCTCTGCTTCCACTCTCCTCACCCCACCCCTGAACCCGGCCAACTTTAGAAACTCATTGTTCTGATCTAGAAAGTGAAGTCTCAAGGGACCTTTTTGGCTCCAAATTTCTAAGATTAAACAAAGCAGACCCAAGATCACAAGATAAGGGACAGTGGTGAATTCCCTTTGCCAGTCTCCTTTTGGAGGTGCTCCTAATACATGGCGGAAACTGCAGTTGAGGAAAAATCATGCAAAAAAATCACAAGCAGCAAGAGAAAGAAGGTAAGCATCACTCAGATAAACCATCAGCTGCCAAATCTATTCTTCAAGACAGTGTCACAAACGGTTCTTAGTGCAGCCCACACATCACTAGGGGTCCCTGAGACCCTCTGAGGGGTTTGGGAAGTTAAAACTGTTTTCACAAAAATATTAAGATAGTAATTGCTTGCCACAGTGCTGACACCCACACTGATGGTACAAAATAAATGGTGGAGAAAACTGCAACTGGCAGAAAATACACCTATTTAGTGTTCTTCACCCAGAGCACTTGGGAGAGAAAAAAAGTCAGCTTCACTTTAAACTGTCCTTAAGGAAGCAATAAAAAAAAAATACTGATTTTAGTAAAGCTTGTGCCATGAGTCTGTATCTTTTTAATTTTCTATCTAACAAAATGGAAAGCCCACATAAACCTCTCTCCCCTACTTTCCCCAAGTGCCACGGCTGACTCCAGGAAAAGCACTTGTGCACTTTTTTGAGACACCAACTGAACAAGTTGCTGTTGGGTTTTTTTGTTGTTCTTTATTTTTTACTTTTTTTTTTTTTTTTTTTACATGAAACATAAAATGACTAACAAATACAGTTATTCTGTCTTGGGTATTTGGCAGACATTTTCTCAAAAGTGAATGAAGTGAGCGTATCGTTTCAAGGAAAACAACTGAGAGGATTTGTTGTCCATTATAAAATATGAGGTTTCAAACAAAAAACTAAAAATTCTGGAACACTTGTATTCCCCACCACGAACTTGACAACTCCCCAATCCTTAAAGTATATTCAGATTACACTGATAATTATTAATGAATGTGAATGTTTTCATATTGTAGAATAAAATGTCTCGATCTTTGAGAGATCAGAAAAACTCAGTGAAACCATATTTTCCAAATAACCAATTCATGATGTTACCCAAATTATGCCTGGGTGGAACGACCCATTCAATTTTCAAGATAGAACAGTGGGGTCACCTGGGTGGCTGAGTCGGTTGACGGTCTGACTTTGGCTCTGGTCATGATCTCACAGTTCCTGAGTTCAAGACCCACATCAGGCTCACTGCTGTCAGTGCAAAGCCCACTTCAGATCCTTCTCCCTCTCTCTCCACCCCTCCCCAGCTCGTGCTATCTCTTTCAAAATAAACATTAAAAAAAAAAAAAAAACCCACAGTGAATTTTAGTTTAACCAAGTACAAAAGCCCATTGATATTCTTTCAGATTCTACAAAGAAATTACCACTCATTGAAGGATGGTGTACTATGAAAGAAGAATATCCACAATTATCTGCAGGTTATTTAAAACTCCTTTTTTCAAGTGCATATGTGTGTGTAAGGCCGGTTTTTCTTCATGTACATCTTCACATACATATACAACATATTACCACAAATCAAATGCAGACAAAGAAGTCAGAATCCAGCTGCCTTCTATTAATCAGACATTAAAGAAATTTATAAAAATGTAAATCAATGCCATTCCTGTTACTATTTTTTTCTTGTTGCTTTGGAAAATAGATATTTCTCACAAAATATCTTGTTTGTGCTATGTTTATTATTTTGTATTTACAACTTTGTATTTATTAAATATTTACTTTAAAATAAAAATTAAATTTTATTAAATAAGCAAAGTGAAAATTCATCAGTTAAATTTCCAATATGGTAAACATTAAGAGATAAAACCCACACAAACAAAAGCATATTAAGGTTCAAAATAATTTAAGAGTAAAGGAATCCTGAAATCAAAAAAATTTAAAAACTGCTGGTTCAGATAATGGACTTTATGTTTGGACATATCAAGGTTCAAATCTCAGTGCTTCTCAATTGTGTGGACTGAAGCAAGATAATTAGTAACTGACTCTAACTTTCCTCATCTACAAACAGGGGCTCAGAGGTAAAGGGCAATAATAAAAAGATTTTTGTAAGAAATAACACAATGATGGGGTGCCTGGGTAGCTCAGTCGGTTAAGCATCCAACTTCGGCTTAGGTCATGATCTCACAGTTCATGGGTTCAAGCCCCGCATCAGGCTCTGGGCTGACAACTCAGAGCCTGAAGCCTGCCTCAGATTCTGTGTCTCCTTCTCTCTCTGCCCCTCCCCCGCTTGTGCTCTGCCACTCTCTCTCAAAAATAAACATACACACACAAAAAAAAAAAAGAAAGAAAAGAAATAACACAATGAACATATTTAATAAATGACAAGATCATAATCTTTAGGATTTCTAAGAATCAACACTTAAGAATGAATTAATCATAGCACAGTTTGATATATACATACACCCCAAATCAGCTGTACACCTGTTAAAAGCCTTAGTTATTCTTCTCTCTCTTTTCACTGGCCTGGCCCAGCCAGACCCTGTTCACCAAGATTCTGGGAATTGCAGGAGAAAAGACCTTCACTGAGCAGTTTCTGGGCTCCTTCCCCTTTCCACAAATCTTCTCCCTGCCAACTGACACATTCCTCCCACGACCGCATGCCCATTCTTGCAGCTCCAATGAGATAAAGTGAAATGAGCATCTTTCAGAACATCTATGTTCTTGCACTCAGGATGAAAAGTAATTTTCTCTCTTAATGGAGAGTTTTGTTACAATAAAGTACCTGCAAAGAGACAGAACCTATACCTCAGTGCCAGGAATAAAGCCCATAAACCTACCCAGCTCACCACCACCACCACCACCTGAATCTTATCGCCCTGACATCCAAAATACCACCACAGATATCTCTGCCTACTCACACTGCATAGCCAAAGTGTTCTCACAGTACTTGGCTCCTTTCAAGGGTATTTCAAGTCATTTCAAGGGCTTGGATAAGTCATAATCCAATTCTTCTCTATTATTATAGTTCCTAAGAGTAAGTGAATAAGATTACTTCTAGTCCAATTCTTACTTCAATTTGGCTCAAAGAAAATTAATTTTCTTTCTCAGAAGATTGCTTCCATTTATACAGTTTTAGGCTTATATCACAACTCAGAACAAACCCTTTGCTGGACAAAGCTGTACCTTGGAATGTTATCTCAGCAAAGTCTCAGACTTTAGGCTTAAAATACAAGCATGTGCCAAGAATAACCTTTACAAGACAAGTAGATTTTAAATGTAATTCTTCCTTTTAATTTCTGGGAATCACAATTTCCTAGGTGTCAGGGTCATTTTAGACAGAGAAAGTAACAATCTCTGCATGGAATTCCTTAAGAGGTAAAATAATATTATTGAATTATTATTAAACATTATTTTCAATAAGCCTAACAATAATAGTTATCATATTTTGAGTAACTATTATGTATTAGAGCCTATATTAGGTCTTTCATAAGTTATCTCATTTAACCTTACAACATTCATATTGGTAAATAATATCCTCATTTTATACATAAGAAGTTAACTTAGGTCACAGAGTAAGTACAAAGAGCTTATGCAACTTATCTAAATAACTTATTTAATAACTAATCAAGAGCACAGCAAAAATCTGAACCAAGATCTCTTTTTCCATAAGACAATGGACACCCAATTATTCTTCTATTATGGTACCTCAATAAAGGGCAATAAAATCTATGAATACCTTATATAGCACATTGCATTCCAAGAATTCCTCACTGTAATAATTGGTGATTTTCACATTACTGAGTAATTCTTCAAAAGACTTTCCAATCAAATGAGGTCAAGCCAGTTAGTTTCCATAATGAAGAGTCCAGTTCAAGTTTGGGTTTTCAGGACAGTCAAGATAGGTCAAAGCCCTGGTGCGTGGCTTCATTCCATATAAGAAGAAGCCAAAAAATGGTTGTATGCAACCAGAAAATGAGCCGCCATGAATTTTTCTGCTGCTCGAGCCAAAGCTTTCACAAAGTCTCACACAATAGGTGGTAGACAAAGGGAAACTTCAGATGCTAAAGATGAAAGAAATGTAAGAATCTTTCAACATGCCTATAGTATCCTAAACAGCAAACTACTCGGATTGCTTGCAGATTTGCACTGGCTCCAGCCCAACCCAGGCTCTTCTCTTCAGCCAACTTTGTATCAGAAAGGATTGTCTTGCTTTGGTATTTGATGGTCAATTTCACATTATTTCAGCAATGCTCTTTGACAATTTGTAGAAAGCCTGGCTGCAGCTCATTCTACCATTGTCAGTCAAGAGGAAGTGCCAACAGTCCAGGGTTGGACCTTACCAAATGGAATCTAGTTCCTGATCTGTAAATATTGGAAAGTATTTGAGTTTCCTAAGCTTGGATGCCCAACTGTATTAAATCACCACCACTTTCACTCCCAAAAGACAAGCCTCATTGCTTTGATCCCAGGGCCCTGATTACCTTACTTCCTTTCAGGGAAAGAGCTGTCAGATTAGACTATGTAAGAAAAAGAACATGGCATTTTGAACCACAGCACCTGGCTGTACAGCCATAGACTTTATAGGAGTTACTCACCTGCTCTGGTCTTGAATGTTTTTCATCTGTAAATGAAGAACTAGGTAATCCTTAACTTCTCTTCCAGTTCTAATACCATGATTCTATGACCCACTGCTTGACAGTCCATTTTCTTGGACAAAGTGATTATCAACTTTAGAAATCAGTTCATTTTCCAAATACTTCATTCTCAAGGTGACAAATGTGCAGTTATCCTTTAGGAAATGAACATTCTCACCCAAGCTTCATCACCTATAAATCAACCTTGCATTATCTGCAATTTAAAAAAGCTTATTCTGGGGCGCCTGGGTGGCTCAGTCAGTTAAGTATCTGACTTCGGCTCAGGTCATGATCTCGCAGTACGTGAGTTTGAGCCCTGTGCCCGGCTCTGTGCTGACAGCTCAGAGCCTGGTGCCTGCTTTGGATTCTGAGTTTCCCTCTCTCTCTGCCCCTCCCCCTCTCACGCTGTATCTCAAACATAAATAAAAACATAAAAAAAAATTTTTTTAAAAAGCTTATTCTGAAATAACTGTGGAAATGAACCATTTGAATGGCTTATACCAAAGCACAGCCTGAAGTAGAAGTAAACTATTATTGCTGGAGTGTATTTATTTTACATAATAATCTGCAAAACGGTAATGAAACATACATACAAAACTTCATTTCCAATAGACTTGCAAGGAATGTCGCAGGAAAAAATTCTGAAAGATCTAAAGTCTATAATCTTCTCTCTGTTAAATTTAAAGAATCAAAACACAGAGGGGCTAAATAACTGGCTGGGTGTTAAACAGGTATGTCCGAAGAACTAAAGCTGCAAAAGAGCATATCTGATATCATTCTGCCTTGGAGATGAATCCTCTTATTCTAAGGTACTGTACAATTATGCCATTCTAGGAGTAAGGGAGAATGCAATACAGTTGTACTCGCTAAAGGCAAGTCGCATGCAAAACTCCCAGAAATGCTTAGCATTGAGATTCTCCCAACTTTATTTTCCGGAGTGGATTTACACTCCTGGTCCTGAAGTCTAGGGATGCAGGACAGAAATACTCAGAACACCTAAGTGCAATGAGGGGCGTCAGGTGACATCATTCCAGTTTTTTGTCCCTTCTGGAGCTGAAGAAAGCACAATGAAGCAGCTTCAACTAACCAGGTGCAAGACTTCCCTGAGAGATCCTCCAGGATCCCAGGATACATTACTTGTTTGCAAGTTCCTGATTTGCCAGGAATTGTTACACACACAGGAGACCAAGCACTATCACTGCACCCAAGCAAAGAATTTTAGGATTGTTATTAATATCCGAATCAAAGACCGTCTGTCCTGCTTCTACTGATAGCAGCTCAAGTACTAACAACGGCTCCGCCCATCTAAACCTCAGTCTCTTAATCTGTAATGATCAACAAGGAAACTGAATTCTTTGGATATGATTCAGTCTTTTGGTAAAGTGTCCAAAAGCCTTCAAGCTAAAATGTTAAATGGGCTCACTTACCCAATATGGTTGGTTCTTAAAGAAATTTCCAGTTCTCTTAGCACTTGTGTGGATTCTTGAACACGCCGCCTGAATTTCTGTAATTCAAGAACACATAATCTCACAAAAAAGATTTCATCAACTGCTATAACTGCCGCTTGTTTAACACAAAATGAAAACATCTCTGCTCTTAAAGTGGGCTTCTCTTGCATTTCCTTTTGCAAAGCACACAAATTATTCTCATCATGAAAATTAGCTTGTGCAAAAGGACTGAAAAATTACTTACATCATATATACTAGGTGTCTTTGAGTAAGTACATTATTTTTCCCTACCCTACAATATTCACCAAAATACCTAAGTGTTGGGGTTCCCTTACCCACCCACCCCCAGTTTCAATGATTTCCTAAGACTCCCTCCTAGAACTCAGCATACAGTTGTCCTTATGGCTAAGATTTATTGCACACTAAGCAAAGGGAAAGGTGCACGGGGTCAAGTCCAGAAGAAAACAGATACAAGCTTCCAACAGTCTTCTCCCAGAGGAGTCACAAATGATAGTATTTGTGAAATGCCGTCCACCAGAAAAGCTGTCCGCCAGCGTTTTTATTGAGAGCTGGTCACTTAGGCATTCTCTGCCTAGCACATACCACAAGTCCAGACTCCCAGGAAGAAAAAAGAAGGCAGTCAGCATAAGCTGTATTGTTGGCATGAACAGTTTAGGCACAGCGAATCTTTCTTATCAGGGAAAGTTATGAACTCTCCTGAAATGCAAGTTCCCAAGTGCCAACTAAGAGCCACCCTTGCAAGGTGGTCTTTCTAAGGCAGCTATCTCAGGACTGTTAGGTTATTTTCTATAGAGCGTAACATTTCCCAAAAGTCAGCATTCAGAGTTACCTCTACCTATGAGCCCTCATTTGGAAGGTCCCTCCTACTTTTGGAATGTCCTTCCTCATTCCCTGGCCAATAAAAACCCTACCAATCCTTCTAGAACCCCCTCAGGTCTTTCTTTCTTCAATGAATCACCCTCTGCTAGTAAACATATGCTTCTTTATCCTCTGAACTCTAAATAATCCCCATGTATCACTGAGTTGCAATGCACATCCGTTGTCAGGAACACGATTTCCTACTGAAACATTTATTTAGAGTAACCAAAGTCTTAGGCCACTCTGGAAGTAGGACATTTGATACACCATGCCTTTTAAGAAGAGTTCTATGCTCTCTGTGCTACAAATCCAAACCACCTGCATGGTACACAGTTTTCAAGAAAAGGCTGTGAGAATTCTAGCTCAGGATATTAGGGACCCTTCTCCTCTGTTACCACAACTGTGGTGGAAACAGGCTCATCCAGTTCCAAAGATGAAGGCATCCAAGGACAGGAAGGAATGGAGGAAGGCTGGAAAGGGAGGATGTGCGGTGGACAGATCCAAGCCCTGCCATACCACAGGAAGGACCTGGTATCCCGGTGAAGACTGGGAGCCTGCTCACCAAGGGTGGACTTCTGTTACCTTCTCCTTTCCCCCACCTGCTTCTCACCAGGGCCCCAAGGAAGCCAACAATCTGACGGTTTCCTCTGACTGCCATTCTTAAAGAACTCCAAAGACCTTCTTGGTTTTTAGAATCTGGGTATATTGAGATAGATGAAATTAAAACATCCCCAAAACAATGAAAAAAGAGCCACTCCCCTCTTTTGTCAAGAAAGGCCTAAGAAATGACAGAAGAGTTATGTATCAGTTGGAGGGACATCCAAACCTGGTGTCTCCTGAAGAGCTTTCCAGCAATGAGGACCGCTGATGAGGCAGAGTCTACAGCCACACAGCTGAGGAACCCATTCCCAGGCCTGCTGGCTGCTCTGGAGAGGCCATTCCCATGTCAGAGTCACAAGTCTCAGACTATCTGCATATGTGGCCTTTTAGAAAGCAACTCAGCGTTCCCTTTGCTTTGTGCACAGCTTTGCTTTGTGCACAGTTCTGACTCGTTCCCCGTGGCCTTTGCTGGTCCTCAAGGAAAGCTCATCATCAGCCACAAGGGCACCCTGTATAGCACCGAGGACACAATAGGGTATAAAGAGGATCTGCTGAAGGGCTAAGAGGCATACATCAAAACAGAGCAACTCCATCAAAACACCAGGAGATACCAGGAACGACAACAGTAGCAGATAACATTTCTCAGGCATTTACTATGGCAGGCACTACAGTTTTACAACTGCATGGTAACAGAGAAAACCAAACTGACTTTGTCCCTGTATTATATTCTCTCGAGGGCTGTGTAACTGTCAGCGGGACTCGGGACCATGGAGAAACCTTGACATCCACCTCTCTAACACATAGGAAATGACTGTTAGCACTCTGCGCCACGACAATGTATTGAGAATGCTTCAAAACACCACACACAAAAACCATGTGCTTGTGGGGAGCAGCAACAAGGAGCCAGGTACCATCAGTGAGTAGTGTGGAACATTCCCCCTAGCCCTCTCCCTTATAGGCAGGTCCAGGGATGAGTGCACAGAGGAGCCCTGGAAATCCACGCAACAGGTCTCCTTTCACAACTGCACACCCTGCAGAGAACCACACCCCTTTCTTCATGGTCTTTTCCCATGCGACGTATGAATGCACCTCCCCAAATCACACACCAGCACCGCCTGGTATTCAATGAGGAGGCTATTTTGCAGAGTCCTGGTCACAGAGATATAGAATTTAGGCTCTTCCTCCCCTGCCCTCCAGGATTTCCCTTAAAACTATTTAGCAGAAAATCTAAACAGAATATGCTTAAGAAATGTTCTTACAAGACAGCAAATGAAGTATCTTCTATTCAATGTGAACAAAAGATAAATGAGTTAAAGTATTTAAGCTCTCCAGACACAGGTTAGGGAAGACAACTCAGTCTAGACTGTTTGGCTAAAATTGAAAATCCCGATTTGAAATCTTCCCTTTTCCTCACTGTAGTACAGCTGATAATCTCAAACCTGTTCTAACTGCAAGCCGTGCCTTATTCCAAGCAAAATTTCCTCTTTCCAGGCTTTAAGCATGAGCATTAAGTTGAGTGGAAAAGATCATTTCCTACTGCCAGCTCCTGACAGAAAGTGCAAGGGTGGTTGATTCAATATCCATTTTATCTTTTTCTCAGCAGAATGACTGATCTTGAAAGGCAAGGCACAGACCAAAGCAGGCCACTCAGGTGAACACATGGTCCAGTATCTGGTCAGGAGTGAAGGTCAGCCCACACAGATACCTCATCTTTGTCCTTTATGAAGTTATTTGCAATGGAGCAAAACACTCTCTAAACAGCTTATTTGTTTTACATTCCTCGCTTAGCTCAGGAATAATGGTTCCAGAAGAGAACTGAGCCTTTTCCAGGAGAAAGCCACCTTTTCTCTCCAAGCATCTCCTTCTTACAGAACTTGAGGATGGACTCAGAGAAGCATTCTCGAGGAGTGTTCTTATCCTCTCCTTTTTCCTAAGAATCTGAGAAATGTTGAGGTAATTGGGAATGGAACTTGCTGTAAATGAGAGGAGCACTCAGTCTACACATAAACACCAACGTTTCTGCCTCACTTAGCAACATGAGGGTTCCTAATCCTAGGGTCTGAGCCACCGCCTGAAGGTTTATAAATTAGGGAATTTCTTTTTTTTTTTTTTTAATTTGTTTTAACATTTAATTTTTGAGAGACAGAGACAGAGTGTAAGTGGGGGAGAGGCAGAGAGGGAGACACAGAATCCAAAGCAGGCTCCAGGCTCCAAACTGTCAGCACAGAGCTCGAGGCGGGGCTCGAACTCACGAACCATGAGGTCATGACCTGAGCCAAAGTCAGACGCTTAACTGACTGAGCCACCCAGGCATCCCGAAGTTGGGGAATTTCTGAAATTATTTCTAAAACAGAATCTTAGGGCACCTCAGTGGCTAAGTCAGTTGAGTGTCTGACTCATGATTTCGGTTCACATCATGATCCCAGGGTCGTGACATCGAGCCCTGTGTTGGGCTCTGCACTAGGCATGGAGCCTGCTTGAGACTCTCTCCCTCCCTCTCTCTCTGCCCCTCCGCCACTAGCATGGGCACACACACTCTCTAAAAAATAAAAATAAATAAAATTAAAAATTAATATGGAAACACAATCTTGCTGCCCCTATAAAAAGAAACAGCCAAAAAATTCTCCTGGTTTTTTTTGGGTCGTGTTGGGGAAGAGGGGTGGTGCCTTCATCTAACCCTCTGTAATCTGATGAAATTGAAGGCTGCTATATCCTTGGAAAAGGAGACAAGAAAGAGGGGACAGACTCATTCAGGGGGACTGACAGAGGCTCTTTTAAGAAAAGAACCATGCATGAGCCATATTCGTGGGGTGGGGATATTATGATACTTTGACAGGTACATTCTTAGAAGAGGAGTCTGCACCACAGTCAAGTCACATATGGCATCTAGCTGACAGTAAAGGTCTACAGTCCATCACCCCTAGATTGTATTTCTTCTGCTTGTCTCATATTAACCACAGGACAAAAGGTCAGGAAACTTCCAAAAGGAAGTAAAAGCTGTTCTCATTTGCTCGATTTTCTTGGATGGGGGTGGTGGAGATGTTTAGAGTGGAAGCAGAAGATAAAAAGATTTGAAAAGAATTACAAGAGCCCTAGAAACAGTGGGCAACTAGGAAAAGTGTGCCTTTCTTCTCTCATGAGTCACACACTGAAACAGAGGGAATTCAGCTCAAGTTATTGCTGCTGCAGCCTTGAAAGCAGGAGTTGTGGAAGGTCAACCAAAAAACCAGTGCTATCTGGTGAAGAGTGCCTGTACCCATCTTGAGCGAGGACAGCTCTGCCCTGAGACATCCCAGGACCGATCCCAGCCCGCGGGGCTGTGCCAGGCTACATGCTTTACCACAAGGCATCAGTTTAAACCAATTGTGTGGCTGCACAAAGCACAGCTTGTTTGTAAAAGGAGAGAGTCAGCAGAGAACGGAATCAGCTATTCTCTCTCTACCTTCTTGGGGCCAGGGGCAGGGTTAGGCCCGGGGGAAGCTGCTAATAGCATCAACACAGGATATGAGCACACAGCTGGGATGACAAAGCCACAGTGATTTTTCAAGGCCTCTGGAAATGCACCAAAGCATGAAAGACAAGTATTCCCTTTGCTAAGCCTGCTTTCTGAGGGGCCCTAACACCTCTGGACTCGACTCGCAGCCCTGTGTGATTGGAAATGGCAGTGACTCAATAACCATCCGAAGTACATGACTCCCACCTCAGGAAAGCCCTTTTTAACACCTCCTTACATGAGAAGGATGGCTTTCTTCTTTGTTTCCTCATGGTGGCTGTCTTGCTGGAGGCTCAAGCAGAGGCTATAATGCAGAGGAAGGAAAGTCCCCTCCAGTGCAGGAGGTGCCCGCTCACCAATGAGGAAGGGACAGCAAAGAGTGCAAACAAATCCATCTTACCTTCCTGGTTACAGCTGGATCCAGATAGCCTTTGAGCTTTTGAATGTATGTATGGGGAGGATTCTTCACCTGGAATCGTTCCTGCAGGAAGCACGAAAGTAAAAAGCATGAGGGCTACGAAGGTGTGACCACCCACCCCACTCAGATTAATACTGCTGATCCACGGCTGACATGCGTTCACAGTTACTAGTGTGACCCTGCAGATGATCTTGATGTACTGATGGTTTTGAATCTTTAGAGTAAATGTTATTATCCTCCCTTTGCAAAGAAGAAAACCGAAGCTTAGAGAAACTCAGTCGACACAACTAGTCAGTGTTAGCAGTGGATTTGAGCCCACGTCTGCCCTATTGTGGAGTCAGTCCACTATGTCTTCAGTGCTCCGCTGCTCTCATTCTAGAATGATGCTTCACGCAACGTGTATTCACGTCCTCTTTGGGCAGGTCTTCCGTCTACTGCATATTTTTTGGACTATCTTCAATGTTGGCAAATAGTTCTTTTGAACGTTATTTTTCAAAAATACCAAAAACTTGACTCAAACTGGATGAAACTAATTTGTTTCAAAAATGAGGAATGGGTCAATTGCTAAGAGACTCAATGAGTGTATCTCTGTATGAGTACATAGGCATGTATATAATCATTAATGGGTTCCCGAAGCAGTTCCAAATTAGAAAACCTGGAAATATTTGTAGTAAAAGCACGGTCACTAAGATAAGCATATAATATATATAATATATATTCCAAGGGAGGATTTGAATGCAGATCTGGGATGGGTCCTGAGAATCTGCATTACTAACAAATGGTATACAGATGCTATGGATGGAAGCACACTTTGAGAAACTCATGCCCATGTGTTATCAGGTACTACAGACCGTAAATGTCCAAAGCAGAATAAGCAGCAGTAAAAGACTGGGTAAAACCCAAATGCCCACAAACTATAAAATGGATGAATGCTTGTATTATGTTCATATAATCGTACATTATATTCCAATGAAAATGAACAAACTGTACCATATTCTCCTATATGGATGGATCTTATAAACCTGATGTTGAGCCAAAAAGAATGTGACTTCACTTCTATGGATTTACACAACAGGCAAAATTAAATTTTAACAGGGACATATACATAGGTGATTTTATTTATTGATACATACCTATACATCTAGGGAATGGAGGAAGAGATGATTAGCATAAAAATGACAGGGGATCAAAGTGGGGGAAGGGAAATTCCAAGTGACCGAAGAGGCCACAAGGTTCTCTCTCTTGACCCAAGTAGTAGTCATACAGGTGCTGACATTATCCTACTTAGGATATTCTTGTGTTGTTGAATATTGTGTTGTTCTTAGGTTTCACAACTTTCTCTGGACGTATGCTACCCTTCCCACACAAAAAAGTTTAAATGAATCAGCACTAAAAGGAAAAACTAAGATTTATCATGAAATCAAAACAATTCTTATCAGGGCCTCCTCCAACGACAACCTGAAAAGATGCTTTTCTAGTAATCCTTTTTAACCTGATTATTGCTTATGCCACAATGGAGTTTTAGTATTTCACAACACTGACAACTGGCCAGCATGTTCAAGCATGTGTATTTCCAACACAGGGAACCACAACATCCTTCCTGGTCCACTCAAGTCTTCTTGCTTATAGATATAGAAAAGCTTTTCTAAAGATCATCTCATTATTATCAAAAAGATCATCTCATTAGTGAAAACATACATTTTATTGTTATTTTAAATGCTTTAAAATAGATGGAAGGGACTTGTAGTGAGACAACTGTCCATATTTCCCATTTAAAAATGATCAGGGGGCACACCTTAGTGGCTCAGTCAATTAAGCATCCAACTCTTGATTTTGGCTCAGGTCATCATCTCATGGTTCATGAGATCAAGCCCCACTTCAGGCTCCTGGGATTATCTTTCTCAACATAAATAAACATTTAAGAAGATGATCAGGAGACGTTTTAGAGTAGATGAACTGATTCTCAACATAGCTGTTAACAAAAAAGATCAGCATAATGTTTGTAATTATTGCCCCCCCCCCATTTTCCAATCTGCGAGCAACTTCTAAATAACAATTCACAGGTATTTGACATCTCTAGTGTCAATAGTCTATGTATAAAGTCCTTTTTCTTTTTCTGTTTTTTTGTTTGTTTGTTTGTTTTTAAATCACCATCACTTCGCTAAGGGGCCAGATAGGATCCAACTGCCACAGGGCTTTAACAATAGCCCAGCTGAAGACTAAAATAATCACAAAAAAACTCCAAAAAATGAACTGATAAACCATCTAGAAGCCAGTTACTATATCCAACCTTATGTATAACAATAGATAATACCAGAGATATATCAGGATATCAGAAAAACTTACTCTTTTTAATAATACAATCCAATTATCCAAATTTAAAATTCCTATGGCCAGTAACAACTCAAACTGTGTTCCGTTGTGCTATAGCAAATACCTCCTACCTCTAAATATAAGGTCCCGAATACAGGAAACTCAACATTAAGTTTACTCTGACCAATGTGGTATTTACCTGAGGACCGACATTTAAATCTATGGACAGTTGCTGAGAGATGTCTAATGATTGTTCTTGTACATAATATCTTCGCAACAGAAGAGCTGTATTTTTTCCTTTAAAACAACAAGATCTGGTTGACTAGCACATGTAACATATTGTCATCCACTCAATTAGTGAATCCCATTTTTGACAATCAATAAATGCACCTTTCTCCATTTTCTGCTCAAGACTGTCATGATCCAGAGGGGCTTTATCAAATATGCATTTATTGATCCTGTAAGTATTTCCTTTTAATTATTCCCCTAAAATTACAGAAGTCTGTAATTAATACATACTTTTTCCAATGCGCTTACAAAAATTTGCTGTTGTTACACAGTTTTCATTTGTTTGAATAATTTACTAATCTATTTCCAAAACAAAACAAAACAAGAAAACCACAACAGAACATAAAGAAGCCTGACGCTTCACAACATAGGAGGTCTACATTGTATCTACTACTCAGAAAATTCAAGCCTCCATCCAGGGATTTAAATAAAACTGGTATGGAGAAAGAATACAAAGAAAGCCCCAGTCATTTTCCTAAAACCTGGAGTTGTCTGTCTAATCTCAAAAGGGGCTACTATTTGATTTACACATCCAGCATCTGGCTCACCAAACCTCTTCCCCCTGCCCCCGCCTGCCCCGTGTCTTCAATATGGCCGTTTGCACAATAAAAACATTTGGGTAACTACTCTGGAGAATATCAGCACCTCGCCAAAACACATTTACTTTGAAGGACATTGGAAGGATTACTGGCATTGTATTTATTTAAATTAACAGTTTTTTCCTCTATATATTAGAATTTGGGGTTTTGCACTGAAAGCCAAAAACGCCTTGGCTGGCAATTTTCCATCATCCTCACCTCCAGGTCTGCTTATCCCATGAGTGATTTTCAAAAACTAGTTACGTCCTTGCCCAACATCACACTGACACGAGTAGCTTAATAACTTGAGTCCCATTATACAGAAATATTATTCTTGGGGATAAAAGTATTCTTTAATCATGGTGATTTGTCAATATGAACTGATGTCATTTGGAAGAGCTTTTAAAATACTAATTTCGGGGGTGCCTGGGTGGCTCAATCAGTTGAGCATCTCACTCTTGACTTCAGCCCAAGTCATGATCTGAGGGTCATAGGATCAAGCCCCGCAGTGATCTGCACGGAGCATGGAGCCTGCTTAAGAGTCTCTTCTCTCTTTCTCCCAGTGCCCCTCTCCCCTACTCATGCTAAAACAAAAAATATATATAATAAAAAAATAAAATCCAAATTTCCTTCAAAATGTGCAATTATATAACATGACCACCATCTTGACCTCCTGCCATTTATCTCTTTGTGTGATCAAACTTTCTTCATGGAACGTTTCTACATGGGAAATAACAATTGCTCTGGGGCTTTTTAATCATTCCCCAGAAGCATTCAAAGCAAAGAGTGCACAGTTACCTCTTAACATTCAGGACACCAGGCCACAAAATGCACTGGGAGGGAACAAACCTTAGGACCAGAGAATCTTTTTCCCCCAAGGAAAGGCAGACTGCCATGTGCAGTGCCTCATTTGGATGTGTCTGGAGTCTTGCAAGCTTGACACCCTACGTTCTACTCCAAATGGACTTTGAGAGCTTGTTTGGAGGCTGTAGCAAGGGAATGCAGCCACTTATACACTTCTGACTGAAGAAAGGCACTCCTCTATCAAGGATGGTGCTCTTCTTAGACCAAGAGCACAACTTAGGGAGGGACACACAAGGAGTGGTGAAGGATTAATGGGATGACAGATGTCACAGCCAGGTCATCTTCACATCCAAGAATCACAGAATCCTCATTAAGCTGCTATGTCAATTGCAAGTATTTTAATAAATTAGAGACCTAGGAGTTAAATTTCTCCAGTAATGATCTCAAAATTTCTTCTCCCTGCTATAAACGACTTTATTAATGCAAACCCAAGAAGACAATTACCTTTCCATCTGGGGCAGTGCTTTTTGTTTCTAAAAGATTGTTGACTTATCTTTCAGTAACACTTTACAGTTTATCATATTCTTTAAACCTCTTATCGCACTCAAGCCTCCCTATGTGGTAAGTAGATATTAACTCCATTTCATAGATGGGGGAAGTGAAGTTCAGAGATAAATTATCTGCCTTAAATCAGACACACACACACACACACACACACACACACACACACACACACACATCAGATCAGATCAAAGATTCAAACTCAAGCTTTCTGACTCTCTGATCCTTGCTCTACTATACCACAGTAAATGTGCTCATCTAGCTTTTGATAGAATAAAAGCTTTTAAAAGAGTAGAAACATGTTCTATTTGAGTTCCAGTACAAAGAAGAATACTTGGCACATAGACTTAATAATGTTCAAAAAATTAAACTTCTTCTAAAAATCCTATACAAGTCACGTCTCTCATAAATTAGGGGTAAGTTTTTAAAGTTTAAAAGCATGTAAACAGATTGTCAACACTCTGTACAGGGCACATACCCAGTGGGTTCTGTGCTAGATATAAATTAGCTCAAACTAATGTCACAGCTAAAGGACATTTGTGGATAAACCTCTATGGTATCTCTCCTGGTATATCTCCTAATGACTTCCCTAATTACACATTTCTCACTAATTCAATCTACTAATGCTTATGCTAGCTAGCCTCCTGCCTCCCCTCACTGGCCACCAGGAAGGTTACCTTGCCTATGCAGAGGCCTGCTCTGCAGAAAAGGAAAAGGCAAAGCATTTATTGGATTCCACTTAATAACTAAGGTTCAAGACTAAGGCAACCCAAATCAGAAAACCAGGCCATTCTTAAAGGAACTCAGTGAAGGGGCTGGGTAGGGATATACATACTGGGTTAATTAAGGAAGTCACAGTCAACGGAACTCATCAGCTAGGCTACAACATGGCCTTTTCTCATTAGACACAGATAGGCAGCCTTAGGTTCTAACCAGCTGAACTGTTTCTTTGGAACCTTCCTCCATGCCCTCCTTTCTCCATCTAAACCTAATAAAGTTTGTCATTGAAAGCCTTTCTACCTAAGAGTCTGGAATTGGGCACTCCACTCATCTAGCAAAACATTTCTGGTCCTTTGCATCCTCTCTATCCATGTGTATAATTACATGAGAAATTACTTAATTGAGGTTAATTTGGTGTCAGCTGGACTTACAACAAGCATGTCAGAAGCATTTCCACTCCACAAATTGGATAAGCAGCTCCAAAATCAAACAGAATTTCATTCAAGTTTATCTTACACCTTAATATTCTGAAGTTAAAGGAAAGACATTATAGCAAGACATCTGAAACTCGAGGCAATCTCTGGGAAATGAATGGCTCATGGGGGGACACACTTACTGCCGAGTTTGTCCCCACGTCTGGGACCGTCACAGGGTCATTGGCTCTATTTCGGTAGTCTATTAGCAGAGCTACATAAACTGCTTAAACACCCTTAGGGATGAATCAGAGGTCATCATCATTATGCCATTATTAATGTTTTATTATTCTGCTCCTACAGTAATTTTTAGATAGTGAAAATTTAAAGGACTTTGCTTTTATGCACATAAGCTCACTACGCTTGAATGATTTTTCTTCCTAGAAGCTGAAAATAGTTGGGCTCCCTTTCCCAAGGCTGAGTCAGCAAAATGTGGTCTCTAAATGAGCCATAATTACAATCACTATCATTGCCATTAGTGTGTACTAATTTGCAGCATTTAGCTTGGTGCTAAGTGCTCTTCAGAGCTCTGTTGACAGGAATAATCCAAGTCCTCAAGGGGTTTACCCTCTAAAAGGGATAATGCTAACGTGAGTACACAGGGAGAAAAAAAGACCATAATAAAATACCATATTCATATTGTATATAGGGGCATCTGGATAGCTTGGGCAGTTAAGTGTCCGACTTCGGCTCAGGTTATGATCTCATGGTTTGTGAGTTCAAGTCCTATGCCGGGCTCTGTGCTGACAGCTCAGAGCCTGGAGTCTGCTTCGAATTTTGTGTCTCCCTCTCTCTCTGCCTATTCCCCTGCTCACACTGTCTCTCTCGGTCTCTCAAGAATAAACAAACATTTAAAAAATATTTTTTTAATATTGTTTATAGACAGAAATGAGTTACAAAGTACAGCAGAGGCCAAGAAATAGCACACGTATGTATGTGTGTGTGATGGCGTGGGTGTGGGGGGTTGCAGAGGGGTGCCAAGATCTGAATCAAGGCTCCTAAGCAGGAAGGACTAAGGTAACTCATAACACCTCAGCTCTCACAGGGCCAACCATTTATACGACTAAAAACAACGTCTACACAAAGAGATCTAGCGTCCCCCAAGAAATCAAGAGTACCAGAGTCCCCAAGGAAACGCATATTCCATTTTCCCCCAAAAAGACAGAAACAAATTCTGGAACTTCAGACAGGCTATCAGACTCTCGCACCTACAGAAAGTACGGGTATGAAGAAAGAGGAGAATTTAGAGAAAATAAGGAAAAACTATTAAGACTCTAGCTACTCACAATTATAGACGATTAAGAAGGCAAGTTGAGACTCTAATTTTGTGTAACCACTACCAGAGGCAATGAGTGTCAGCTGCACTCCTACTTAGAAGGGTCCCTGTGGTTATCACTGGAAGAAAACTTTTTGCTAAGGAAGCCCCTGCCTCTGAACACCTTAAATCTTGCCATCACAAGCAGGTCTCTCTTTCCTGACACTAACATGAAAAATACCAAGTTTAAAAAATTTTTGATCCTTTTATTATTTCATTCATCCAAAACACATTATGCAAGACACTGTGTAATAAGCACAAAATGAGGGGCACCTGGGTGGCTTAGTTGGTTAAGCGTCCCTCCTCAGCTCAGGTCATGATCTCATGGTTCACGAGTTCGAGCCCCACGTCGGGCTCTGTGCTGACAGCTCAGATTCTGTGTCTCCTTCTCTCTCTGCCCCTCCCCTGCTCATCCTCTGTCTCTGTCTCTCTTGGTTTCTCTCAAAAATAAACATTTAAAAAAAATTTTTTAAAGCACAAAATGAAACAAATTCCATTCCAAAGCATTAAATCTGATCTGTGAGACACAACAGACATTGCTGTAATACAATCCTGAATATGGTAAGAGCCATATGTGATCCTCTGGAAGTTCAAAGAAAGGTATGGCTTCTTCCAACGGAGAAGATCAAAGGAACTTCGCTGGAAAAAGTGGTTTTTGAATTGAGTTTTAAAGGGCAGGCAGCATATAGATACCCTGGGTCAGTGTGAAAGGCAGGAGACAGAGGAGTTTTCCAGATGGGGGTACAAGGAAACAAAAGTACAGAAGCATGGGAAATGTGCTGGTAACATCATGGGTTTAGCTGGGTTCCAGTAATACAGTTTATGAAAGATAATGGCACAAGAACCTAAATGTAACTTGGAACAGAAAATGGTGGATGTCAAATAATCATCTCATACGAGACAACAAGAGACATGTGAGAGACATATGAGAGACAACAGGAAGTTAATAAGGGGTTTTAAATAGTGTAGCAACATACAGTTAATACTGTACAACTCTTCTTTCTCCATCTGCCAACTTTAAAAGCTGGCCATTTCTGCACTAAACTAAACTTGAAAAATAAGCATGTCAGATTCATTCCACAGCCATAGTTTCTTGGAGAGCCCTGAAGCATTCTTCAGCTCTGAATATGAAATCATTTTCCTGGTCGGAGAGGAGAGGACAACTTTCCAAGTGTTCCATTACAACCCTCAGACTGAAAATAACTTTTAATGAGACTTTTCCAAATAATTTCCTTTATTTAGACTAGCAAAAGTTTCTTCTAGTTCAACAGGTCTTTCCTAAACAAAACATCCTACAATTCATTCCTTCATAGATAATATTAATTGAACTTATTTAATCCTTTTCATAGTTCATCATTTTTTCCCCACTTTAAAAATTGTTTTAATTAAATTTGATAGTCAGGTCATACTTCTAATAAAGTTTATTATCTCATGTTGTCCTAAGCAAAGATTGAACCCTGACTGCGCTGGACATGTAGCGGTGTTAAGTAGTTGTAAGTTGAGGATGTAAGAACTGGACAGAGTGATGGAAGGTTAGATTTATACTGGAAAACCTTAGAAATAATCTTCACATCTTCATTCTCTCCCCTCATGGGCCAAAGCTTTCCCTTCTTTTAGACTGGCATTTCTTAAAATATTTACTACCAAAAACTAGCATTTAAAACAATCGAGGATGCTTGTTAAATTGCAAACATTCTCCTGACACAATCCACCAGATACTCAAAAATCCACAGTCTTAAATTCCCCAAGTGGCTCCTCTGTACAGTAAAGCTTATTAATTGCTTTAGATTGTAGTTCCTCCTTTGGATACTTGAATCCCTCTCTTTACTCGGTCTACAAACAGAATGTGCATATTCCTGTTAGGCAAAGACTCTGGAATGTTTTCAGTTATGTTTAAAGATACAGACTTACATTATAAGACTATAGTTACAACCTATGATTTCACGAAACTTTTACAAAATCCCTGGAGAGTACTCTTCCTCTAAAAACTGCAGGGGAGTATAAACAAGCCTCATTGTTTCTTCATCTGAAAAATGAGAAGAATAAAACCTTTCTCTTCCACATACTACATATTCCAGAAACCTTATTTAAGGATGCCTTCTCAAACAGGATTCACATACTGAAGCGCTTTTAAAAGTGTCCAGGGCTAACCATTTATCATACAAATAAAACATGGGGAGGAAAAGAAAAGTAACAAAGTTTTGGTCCTGAAGAGGGGGGGAGGGGGGAAGCAACAGCAGCCTTTAATTTCTTGCAGAAACGATTAGATAATTAAAGATTTAGATAAAAGTACTAATGTTTCTCAATCACTCAAGAATTTGAAAGAATGGCAAATTATTTTTAATTTTTTTAAGTTTGCTAAGTTTTTATTTAATTTCCACTTAGTTAACATACAGTGTAACGCTAGTTTGGAGAGAATTCAGTGATAGAACTTGCATAGAACACCCAATGCTCATCACAACTGCCCTCCTTAATCCTTGTCACCTATTCCTCCCATCTCCCACCCACCTCTCCTCCAGTTAGTTCTCTATAGTTAAGAGTCTGTTTCTTGGTTTGCCTACCTTCTTTCCCCACCTTTGCTCATCTGTTTTGTTTCTTGAATTCCACGAGTGAAACCACATAGTATTTGTCTTTCTCTGACTTCTTTTGCTCAGCATAACACTCTCTAGCTCTATGAAGGTTATTGTAAATGGCAGGATTTCATTCTTTTTTATGGCTGAATAATATTCCATTGTGTGTGTGTGTGTGTGTGTGTGTGTACACGTACACATCTCACTTCTTTATCCAAGAATGGCAAACTCTTATGTTAAGGATTTCTGCCTACAGTTTATACTAACTGGATTCTCTGAAGTTTCATTTGCCCCAATTTAAAGTGTACAACGACATTGTTACACAGTTACATGGTTCTGAGAATCTCAAGAGGTGTGTGCTGCACTGAGTGAATTGTAATATTTGTAAAGGGTATCATTTATAAAAGGGAACCCTCAGAGTAGATGGCGTGGAAAGACCAGGAGAAGGAAGCTGCCTTCCGCTGAAGTCAACAAGCGTCTGACACATGCAAGGAAAGCATCCTTATGAACAGAACATTAAGGACAGAAAATTGGAAGCCAAGTCATTAGGTCTTAATCATGCCCTTACCACCTGCCTCCATTTACTTTAGGACTAGACTTAAGAACCAAGCTCAGAATAGTAAACTTCAACATTTACCCAAGGCTGCTGTTTACAGTACAGAAGCCGTGAAGATAGTTTTCAAGTACAGGACATCATTTTGAAAATGCAATGACGTACCATAAACCACCTTTCTCTGCATGGGTATCAATGAAGCAGTAAGAGGTTGTTCAAAAATAGTATTTCTCTAAGAAAAAGACTGTTGTAAATTATTTTCTTTAATTTATCACTTACAAGAGCACTAAAAATCATGATATACTTAGGGATAAATATAGCAAAATACATGCAAGACCTGACTTCAAACCATTTCTGTGAGATACTGAAGACTTAAATAAATAGCAATGCCATGTTCATCATTCAGAAGAATCAATACTGTTATGATGTCAGTTCTCTTGAAATTCATCTACAGAGTCAATGCAACCTCAGTCAAAATCCTGGAGGGTTTTTCTTAGAAATGTACAAGCTAATAGTCAACTTTATATAAAAATGCAAAGGAATTAGAATAGCCAAAATAATTCTACAGAAGAGCCAAGTTGGAGAATTCACACTACCTGATTTTAAAGACAGTAATCAAAACTGCCATATTGACAAAGGATAGAAACAAAGATCCGTGGAACAGAACAGAGAGCACAGAAACAGGAACCACAAACTTATGGTCAATTGGTCTTACAAAGATACCACGGTAGTTGATGAAAAAAGAACAGTCTTTTCCACAAATGGTACTTAAACAGCTGGATATACATATGGGGGGACACAAAAAGTGAATCTCCAGCCTTACCTCATCCTATGTACCAAAATTAACTCAAAATCGATCACAAACCCAAACATAAAAACAAAACCTTAAAATTTCTAGAAGAAAACATAGAAGAGATCACCTTTGTGACCTGAGCTTGGGCAAAGATTCCTTAGACAAGCCACAAAATACTTGAACCGCTTAAATGAAAGATAACTAAATTCGGCTTCATCAGAAAACCTTTTAGTCCCTGAAAAACACTTTAGGACTATGAAAATTGGCAAGACATAAACTAGGAGAATATACTTCAAAGATATATGTCCGATAAAGATTTGTATCCAGAACATATATTTTTTTTAAACCTACAGTTCAATAATAAAACAATCCAATATTTAAAAATATGCAAAAGATCTGAACAGATCCTTCAGCAAAGGCACACAAATAACAAACAAGCATGTAAAAAAATGCTCAACATCATCAGGGAAATGCAAATTAAAACCAAAGTGAGGTATCACTAAAACCAAAGTGACGTGTTACTATATATATATATATATATATATACACACCCATAAAAATGAGTGGAATTAATAAGACTGACAACATCCAAGGGTTGGTAAAGGATTTGGAACAACTGGAACTCTATTACAGCGTTGGATGGAATTTAAAATGGTACAGCCACTTTGGAAAACACAACTGGTGAACTTTACTATATGTAAATTATACCTCAGTAAAGATGATCTCTCAGTAAAGATGATCAAAAAACAGTATTTCAAAGTAATTGCTTTAGATTCATTTATTTACTTCATTACCAAGCACAGCTTTCCTTTTAAAAAGTTTTCCTTGGTATTTTGTTTTTTTACTTGCTCCAACTAGAAAGAAAACCACAAGCAAACATGCCATCAACTTCATCAGTTAACACTTTTGCAAGAAATAAAGCACTCTGAGGGGGTCCTATAAACCTCTTAGTTTTTCAAAACATTTACATCATAAATCACTCAAAGAATTTAAAATTCTAGAATTTGTGTCACAGTTTTTTTCACCTAGGTCTCAATTACCTCCACACCTCCAACTATTACTGTATCTTCACTGTCATTTCATGAGATTTAATCCACCATCTCCATCCAACCCTCCCCACCCTCCCCACACCCCCCACATATCCCAGTTTCCTAGATACAGGATTTACCTTCTAAGATAAAAAACAAAAAAACAAAACAAAACAAAACAAACAATGTGTGCTAACAACCTGAAAACTGAATCTTAAAAGTCAAGTTTCCCTTAGATATTTTATGGTTTGTCCTTAGATCTTCCATAACTTCAAATTTAACACTACAAACCCAGCCTCATGTCTCTATAATCAGCCTCAGGTCTTTCTTGGCATCCTCAGATCACAAGATTAAAGCCAACAATAGTTTCAACCTGTGATCACATGGTCAAAATTAATCTTTTTTTTTTTTTTTAGTCATTAGGGCCAAGTTCTCAGACAATGCTTGAACAGCCTGGGCTGAGTGGAAGCTAAAAGCAGTTCCTCTGAAACCGGTCACTGTTGAGGACATTTGCTGAATGTGATAGATACAGAACATAGTCCTCAATCTATTACAAGTGTTCAGTCCACTGGGTTTTAGAGGGGACTTGGAAAGTTATACCTGAAAATATAAGCCAAGTAGTTGTGTCAAGGCTCTTGTGAAGATAACTAGTGGTGGCCTTAAGGGTAACCAGCATCTCCCTAATGATGGTATTTCTAGAACCTGAAGATGCTACTGCAAGGCATCGTCTGGTCCACCAAGTGGACATAGAATATACGCAGTCTCCACCCCCTTAATACAGCTCTCCAATCCTTACAAAACCTGAGCCATATTTCTTTAACATTTATTTATTTTTGAGAGACAGAGACAGAGCACAAGCAGGGGAGGGGCAGAGACAGAGGGAGACACAGAATCTGAAGCAGGCTCCAGACTCGGTCAGCACAGAGCCCGATGCAGGGCTCGAACCCATGAACTGTGAGATCATGACCTGAGCCAAAGTCGGACGCCCAACCGACTGAGCCACCCAGGTACCCCAACCTGAGCCTTATTTCTAATTCACTTTCTTCCTATCTCCCTGCACCCAAGTCTAATTAGAAATCAAAACCAATTTATATTTCTGTATTTCAGTGAAATCATCAATATGCTGTTTTACTACTCTAACAGAGATAAACAACCACAGACACCTCAATTCCCCCATGACTTCAAAAAATAACTTCTTTTAAAACACGTAAGGGGCACCTGGGTGTCTCAGTCGGTTAAGCACCCAACTCTTGATTTTGGCTTGGGTCATGATCTCAGTTCATGAGTTCTAGCCCCACATCAGGCTCTGTGCTGATGGTGTGGAGCCTGCTTGGGATTCTCCGTCTCCCTCTCTCTCTCTGACCCTCCCCCACTATCAAAAATAAACAAATATTGAAAAATAAATAAAACAGTTAAAAGTTCATCAAGATCTGCATGAATGACACACAGGAGTAGGAGAGAGCATATGGGCTGAAAGTTCTGTTACATATCTAGTCATTCCAGAATTTACTTTTAAGATGATATCTTACCTTTTTCAATCCCCTCCCACCACCTTTTTTTTTTTTTTTAAAGATTTAGCACTTAATTTTCTGAAGCACTATGGTCATAGCATCTACCACATCCCTCTTCTCAGTACATACTCAATGAATCTTTTAATTAACAAATGGATTGATAAAAAGAGCCACAATCACACTGTGATCTAGGTCATCCACTGGCACTTAAAAAAAAAAAAACAAAAAAAAAAACTTTTCCAAACCATTATGGTACTTTTTAGCATACAGAAATTTTGGGGGTTTTTTTCTTTTTTTTTTTTTTTTTTTTTTTAGGGTCAGCTCAACTACTTGCTAGGTCACACTTTTCTTTTCTTGTGAAAGTTGAACACACACATATTTCCATAGCAGACATTATGAGTTACCGTTCAGGTGTTAGAACAATGCAGTGTTTACGTTACCTAGTAGAAATTCTTGGCTAATGCACCTTAATTAATAAGTCACTTAAATTATTTTCTAAAAGATGGTGTCAAAGGTCAACCTCAGCCTACCCATATGCGTTATTTAATTGCCTGTATGACTCTTCAGTTCCTAGAATGGCATTTCCAAGTTTACAAAAGATGTTGACACAACAAAGTTCACTTCAAACAACATAAGGGGTTGTCTAAGACAACTCAGGCACCTCAGTCATTTTAAGGGGTGTTGGGAGGAGGATTCACAATTCCTTTTTATTACCAGGCAAGAAGGCAGGTAATATGATGTTCATTCTGAGGCAGAAGATAACCTAAAAGCTTGAAATCAGACGGAACACCCTGGGTTTTTTATTTTGGCTGTTGATGTTGAACAGCACTTCTAACCAAGCATTTATAACAAGCTGCCAAAAAGGATTAGTTTCAAAAGGAGTAACTCACCCCTTCTACCTTCTATTTTCTGCCCCCCTTCTTAATCCCATGAAATAGGCCAGCATCTTTTTTCCCCACTACAAAAAGCCTAGGATAAAGAGAACCTCTGGTAGCAGAAAAGATGTAAACTCCCTTCTAGGTTCAGATTCAATTTTCCACAACTCTGGAGACGCTACATGTGAGGCCGCTCAAGAGAGAACTGGCATCTGCTCCCCTGACTGCTTCACCAGTGGTTTAGAATCAGACACCCGGAGTCGATCTCAATGGAGGAGAAACTTTGCTTTCAGGAAGTAAACCGAAAGAAACTTGCTTTCTGCTTCTTCTTTTTTTAATTGGGGGGGGGGAGGGAGAGGAAGAGGAAGAGGGAGGGAGAGAGGGAAAGAGAGAAACTTAGTTAAGCAAGCTCCATGCTCAGTGCAGAGCCTGCCACAGGGCTGGAGCCTGACAGGAGCTCGATCCCACGACCCTGGAATCACGACCTGAGCCAAAATCAAGAGTCGGGCACTCAACTGACCGAGTCACTCAGGCGTCCTAAAACTTGCATTCTTTTTAACAGTGGCTAACTCAGTACCTTTCTTCAGATTTGGAGACTTCACAATAAGGAACACAGTCCCTTTAAAATCTCAAGCAGAAGACCGCCCGAAGATAAAATTTGTTGGTTAGTTCATTTGTTTGTTTTAAATCTGACAAAAAGACATGTCCCATAGCCAGTTCATGTCCGGCACACTGCTGGAACTCAGAACCAATTTATTTTGATACCAGAAACCATTCGACACAAATGATTTTCCAGACTGAAAGTATTACATGAGGCACCTGTTTTGGGAAAACTCAGATCCATACTCTCGCGGTTTTCTCTCTTCATTCCCTTCTCTTTATCATTAAATACGTATTCAGTGAATAAGTTACTGAATACATCAATAAAAGCAAGTTTTAATACTAAACATAGCCTAAGACAAGTGAAACTATCAGACTATCAAAATTGGTAACCACGGCAGAGACCTGCTTTTACTAAGCATTTTTCTCTTGGTGTGCATATATTTAGCCAGCCTACAGTTCCCATTCTCCTTTGCAGGTCTGGCCAATGAAGTAAAACTGCACATGACCCAGGCTACTTCCAAGCCTGGTTTGGGAAACCTCCCAGGTATGCACCTGCTTGTTTGTTCTTCCTTTGATTGGAGACAACCTCAAGGCAAAGCTGAAGCTCTATGTTGAAAACACCTTCACCTGGGTCCGTGATTAACTGTGTACAATGTAACCCCTGAAGGTCAACAGCACCAACTTGGATTGTTATATGAATGACAAGATTATGCAAATCATCACACATCGTGGTATATGTAGCTGTTTGAATTGTGGCCTGCAGAAAGATAGGTCTAGGCCCTAAGCCCAAACAAGTGAATGCAACTGTATTTGGAAAAAGGGTCTTTGCAGATGTAATAAAGTTAAGGCCCTTGAAATGTGAGCATCCTAGCCTACCCAGGTGGGCCTTCAATCCAATAATAAATGTCCCTCTAAGACACAGAAGAGAAGTAAATAAGGGGAGAAAAGAAGGAAGGCCATGTAAAGATGGAGGCAGAGACTGGAGACATTCAGCCACATGCCAAGGAATGCCTAAGAGCCACTGGAAGCTGGGAGAGGCAAGGAAGGATTCTCCCCTAGAGCTTTGGTGGGAAGATGATCCAGCTGACATCTTGAGTTTGGACTTCTGTCCTCTCTAGAACTGCAACAGAATACTTTTCTGCTTCTTTAAGCCACAAAGTTTGTAGTGATGTGTTATGGCAGCCACAGAAAACTAACACAGCATCTTTTTGTCACTTTAACTGGAAGTTAATAACAGAGAAGGTGTCTCTATCAAGTGACTTAAATCAGAGTACTTCCTGCATCTTTGATAGGATACATTGTAGGGACACAAAACTGCAAAAAAAAAAAAAAAAAAAAAAGTATCCACTCAGTAATTTTAGTAACTAATATTTTGGTTAGTAATGATATTGGTATGTTATTTTAAAACATTTTTTACATTACAGAAAAGACAAATTTATGTTATGATTCCAACAATGCAATATAAAAGTGATAATTATAAAATCAAAGAAATTAAGTAAATTAATATTTCAAATTGACTTGGAAATATCAATATGAACTCATAATTATTACATATATTTTGAAGGTCTAGGCTCTCATGTTTTTCCCTCTAATACCACCCCACACTAAAAAAAATAGGGCTCCTTAGGGAAACATCTTATTCTAGGTCCAGGACAAGGAAGGTACAAGTTAAGCCTAAGAGATGGGTTTTGTACTTGTAAAGTACAAAGCTTGTAAAACAAGCTCTCAAGACTTAACAGAGTCACATCAAAAGGGCACAGGAACCAGCATGAAAGTGTCCTCATACATCAAAGTACTGATAACATGAGCTTCAAAATAATATTGTATTGGCTGAAGTACACGGACTATGAAAATCCGAGTTCACAAGGATACTCTTAACAGAAAGCCAGAGGGAACTCATTTGCCACCTTTTGAGGTATCTTTTAAACTAAATCTTTACTTTGAAAAATGGCAAAGGGAAGGAAAGACTTCTAGGCATAATTATATTCCAGGGTAAACCAAAACCCAGCTGAAGGCTCTAGTTGCTGGCTTACCACAGGAGGGAAATGAAATTATAAAATCATCCTTGTGCAATTCCTCCAGAAAGTGATGCAGCATAAGGTATCAGTTGGTTTTACACCCACCTGGCACAAGGCTGGTAGGTATCCAGACACATATACCGTGTGAAAGCAACATACCACAGATTCCTTTAGGCTCAAGGGAAAAAAGAAAATTATAGGACAGACCAGTACTATCTAATGATGAGACATCATTTGTCTCCTATGATGTTCTAGAAAAAGATGTTCAGCATCAACCTATCATGCCTTTACATCTAACTTCTGGTTAACAGAAAATTCAGGAGTTCAGGCATCTCTAAGAAACAGTTGGGTAAGTGCAGGAAACAAAACACTCTACAAGACAGCTTGCCTCGTTTCTTCACTATAGGGCATCACGTTCTAGATTCAAGGAGATTTCAAGAATAGCCAGATGGAACGTGTGATCGATGCGGAACTAGATCCTCATTTGAACAAACCATATGAAGAGAACATTACAGAAAATTGGGAAATACGAACTGGGCAATACAGAGTCTTAAGGAATTATTCATTTTATTTGTGACGTTATTGGCTATAAGAGAAAATTCTCATTTTTATAAGATGCACACTGTATTTTCTAACAAGATAAAACTACAAAACAAAATACCAAACAAAAATCCACTACTGCAGAGCCAAAACAAAGATCACATCGAGGAGGAAGGCCACATATCAAAATGACAACAGACAACTAAGGGCTTGAAAGAGAATTTTAAAAGGATTGCACAGATTGCAAAAACCTAGTCATGATTTAAAATTAGATAGCATTTCAACATTCCAGTTAGGGAAATATGGTAAAAATTCAAACAATTTTAACGTCAAACAATATTAAATATAGTAAAAACATCAGCTAGGCAGATGACTGAATTAGGAGCAGCGGGTGGAGAAATGGCTGTCTGCTAAACCCAACAGCTGGTAAAGCCACAATGAAGTTAGTGTGGCTAAATGTAGAATCAAAGCCTGGAACTTGGGGATAGGGGCTGAGGGCAGATAAAGTCTGGAGTCTGGGAGCAAGGAGCAGGGACAGTAGAGCAAGAAGGCTACTGCTACATCATTATCTTTCCCTTCCTTTCTCCACGGTCTATACACCATCCATAGGCTTGCTCAAAGGACTACCATGGCAGCCATCAACACTCAAATGGGCTATAACCTGTTCCTACCAATGTTACTATTCATTTATCACCCCTCACTCCAAGGACAAGCCCTTATCACCTAGAATCTGATGGTCCACAGTAATTAACTTATCCATATCTAGTAATATTTGCTTACCTGGCAGACAAGAGCTCTAGCTAGCTTACAACAACATGAACGTTAAAAAAAAAAAAAAATCAGGGGCGCCTGGGTGGCGCAGTCGGTTAAGCGTCCGACTTCAGCCAGGTCACGATCTCGTGGTGTGTGAGTTCGAGCCCCGCGTCAGGCTCTGGGCTGATGGCTCAGAGCCTGGAGCCTGTTTCCGATTCTGTGTCTCCCTCTCTCTCTGCCCCTCCCCTGTTCATGCTCTGTCTCTCTCTATCCCAAAAATAAATAAACGTTGAAAAAAAAAATTAAAAAAAAAAAATCAGCAATATATTGCTCTCTAATTTTTTAGTAAATCATATTCTAGCAGCAAATTTGCTTAACTACCAATACAAGTTATCCAATGAGTAACTTTCTTGTCTTCTGAAAGAAACAGTATTAGGAAATACAAATGGAAGGTTTAAAAACAATTGTATTCTTCATGACTAAATATATTCAAATGACGTGGGTCAGCTGTGCTGAAAAAAGACAAAAAAGCAACTCTTGCTGTAGTGGATATCTCGGTGCCACTGGCCTGACTCCGCTCTGCTCCGGCTGAGTGGCAGCAGGGCTTTCCCCTTTCCTGATCAGGCTGCCTGCCAAGCCCTGAGGGCTGAAATCCAACCTCCCTGAAGTGCTTAACATAGGAAGCTGACTCTAAGTGGGTATAATTTCCTGCCACCTCTTCACTCTCACCTTTGTTTTTGTTGGTTTTAACCTCCTTCTCTCATATCATCCCATACAAGTGAAGGAAGGGGGAGACCCCCATCTCTCACTAAGGCTACCACGCAAAACAAGCGCCAGCCATTAGGGGGCAAGGTCGAGCCATGCCAAACCACCCCCATAACTCAACACATCATGCCACTGACACCGGCAAAGCCACAGGGCAAGTTTCTAACCAAGCCCAGGTGTGGCACAGCTAACATTTCAGGACTGCATTACACATTCATGGAATCTACACCCATCAGCATTAGTCATCTGCAACGTCCTGAATTCTTGACTAACCACTTCCACTTAATCACTAAGCAGAGGCACATTTAGGAACTAAGCCCCACTCCTCCAAGAAAATCCCCTGACAAGTCACAGGAGCTACTTACCTAAGTGCAAGTTTCACTTCCATGAACCGTGTCTGGGTCCCTAGTGTAAAAGGGACTAATTCAAAGGACTCATGGCTGGAGTTTGGAAATCGGTGTTCTCATGTCACTAATGAGCCCAGGGGGGCCTTGGGGTTGGCCTTGTCATTAATGCTGTTAAACCTCAGTTTCATCACTGATTCGAGAACAGGTGGGAAAAGCAAAAGGTCTTTTCACTTTACTTCATATGCTCCAATACAGATACTTTTGTTTGGATAAGTGTATGCTAACTTTTCCAGTAGGAAAAAAAAAAAAAATGGCTTGAAATAAATGCAACCCTTCTACCAACTCTTCCAGACACAATGACCTGAAAGTCTTGGGTTCATCTGAGATCCTAAAGTTCCTGAAATGCAGCCTTTACTCTAAGCTTTGGAAAGTAGCCAGGACCCCAAGTCCCAAACAGTACAGTCAGGGTCTGCATTGAGGGAGCATTGAAAACTGAGGCAGGAGCGAGAGCAAAGGGATTTCTCTCCTCGTAGGTGTAGAGCCCACTGAAAGAGCTCCCTCATTGCTACGCAGCTTCTGGGTTTTCATCTGCAGTTGTCAGAGCAACCTAACATTTCTGGCTTTTTATTCTCACATGGTCACCTCAAGCTATCAAAAACGTGCCTCAGTGTCCTCAAATTGAAGCCCTCATGGGAACCCTGCCCACTTACTCCAACAGAGAAATACGTTCTCTGGAATGCGCTTCACACTACCCAAAATCCAGCAAGGAAGTCTCTCTTCCTTTGGCTTCCATAGCCCCACCGGAACCAGAGTTAGACAGTTCTCTTAAGCTACTTTAACCACTGAGACCCGCTAGAAGTTCAGGTCAACTTTATATTTACGGAGTCACCTAGGAAAGGACTATGGGACACCACCAGAACACTGTTACCACACACAGCTTTTGGGATTTAAAAATGTTTATTTTGAAAAATGTTTATTTTGGTGGCACCTGGGTGGCTCAGTCGGTTAAGCCAACTTCAGCTCACGTCACGATGTCACAGTTCCTGAGTTCGAGCCCTGAGTCAGGCTCTGCATGCTGACAGCATAGAGCCTGCTTTGAATCCTGTCTCCCTGTCTCTCTGCCCCTCCCCTGCTTGTGTACATGCATGAACATTCTCTCTCTCTCTCAAAAATAAACGAATACACATTTTTTTAAATGTTTATTTTGCTCCTAGAATTAGGCAAAGAACTGGACTTGCAGCTGACCATGGGTAGGTGGAGACAGAGTGTCCTTGCAGAAATGCCCATACAGACTCCTTCAGATCTACAGCAGGCACCCTTCCCACTTCTAAGGAGCTCTGAGAATTGGGCAGTGATGTTGAGTTTCATTTATCACAAGCAGATTACACCAACAGGGAGAGGAAGGTGCAAAGGGTAAAAAGAAACAGCAAACCATTACTTCTAGGCCACCTCTCCCACCAACCTTCTCTCTTCCGCCTCCCCTTTCTTCTCCACTGTCTCTCAAACGTATCATTTAGCTATTCTTTCTTTCACTCAGCATACTTTCAGTAAGCAGTGATTATGCTTCAGGCACTAAGCACGGTACTAGAGATACACAAATAAATGATGCAAGGCCCATGCCCTTGAGTAACTCATTCTTGGTTGGGGGCGGGGTGGGGGGGCATATTTCAACACAGAAAACAAAGTGACAGACTAACACAACTAGGAAAGTATAAAAAGGTTGATGAATTATATCCAATTTGATGGTCTTTCCTAGGCCAAATCATGATAAAGTATTTTATCTGGACCCTTCCTATTTGCTTCTTCAGAGAAAAACATTATATTCAATGCACCAATTTGCTCAATGTCCACAGCATGTAGAAACTTTGCAATCAACAGCAATGTAATTTTTGTTCACCAGTAACCATCATATTTTACGTTCATCTTGTTCAAAAAGATAACTTATGAAAGTTTAGGACTCCTTAAAAGGTTGTTTTTAAGGGAAGAGATCAGTGTGGAGGGATAATGTGGCCAGAAAACATTAGATGAAGCCACACATGAGGCTGGTGAACAAAAAGCTTAACACTAAGGTACGTGTACTTGGTAAGGGCAGGACACAAATTTGGCTCTGAGCAATCCAGCAGCAAAGGAAAGAAAAAAAAAAAAGGAGAAACATAACCAGTTCCATGACTCATATTGTCCACGTGACAATTTTTCATGGAACTGAAACGTGAAATAACTTCTCCATTAGCCCTCCAATATTCTTGGTCACATACTTCTTTTGGAATAAAATGTCTGTAATACTCCCATTTCACTTTGTGCCCCCTGCACACTTTGCCTATAACAGGTATCTTACGATAATAACTTATCTGTACTATTTGCTCACAAAGAAATAAAATTCGTATTTGGATTCCATATAGTGTTTGGGGACAAAGTATACGTGCCAGGTATCAATGACAACACACTACAGCCATTGTTTTAAGACTTCACAAATAAGACACAAGGTTTGCCGTGGTATTTTCCTGGACTGAAAATCTATAGCTATGGCTTTTGCTGATAGCACCAAACAACATGCATGCAAACCATCAAGCATATTTAGGTAATATAGGATGATAGATTCGATACAGTAAATTTCCTTGAATCTTTTGAAGACAAGTTGATTACAAAAAATAATAATGGTACCAGTATTTAATATCTGGGCCCCTCAGAAGCAGCAGAAGCAGCAACACCATTTATGAAGCACCTACGGTGTGGCAAATGTTAGCCCATATATGTATGTATTGTACATATATTGCCTCCAATCTTCAAAATAATTTCAAAATATTAGTTGTGGGACTCAATGTGGGGCTTGAACTCAGGACCCTGAAATTGAGAGTCTCATGCTCTTGTTGACTGAGACAGCCAGGTGTCCCCCCCTTTTTTCCCCAATTTTTTTTAAATTTATTTTTACTTTTGAGAGAGAGAGAGGAAGCGCAAGCATGCACATAGGAGAGGGACAGAGGAAGACAATCCCAAGCAGGCTCCACACTCAGCACAGAGCCCAATTCAGGGCTCGATCTCACAACCTGAGCTGAAATCAAGAATCAGATGCCTAACCGAATGAGCTGCCTCCTTTAAAATGTTAGCATTAACTACATTTTACAACTGAGGAAAAAATGAAGATTATGTAAACAAATACTTTACTTTTTAATTTTATGTTGTACATTTTCAAATATACACACAAGTTGAGAGTTTAATATACCCCAACATATCCCAACACCATGACTGAACAATCATCAAGAATTTCCCACATTTCCTTATTTTAATCCTTTTTTGTTTTCCTTTGCTGAAGTATTTTATATCCATATTCCAGTCATATTCCATTCCTACATCAGGACACATTTCTTTAAAAATAAAGATAGATTCTTTATACAACCACAATGCCAAAATCAAACCTAACCAAGTCAACAATTTCTTACAATCATCTGCTAATTTCTTTGGAGAAACTCTCCAATTTTCTTCAAAAAAGTCTTTTTATAGTTAGTTTGTTCTTATCAAGACCCAAAAAGATCCACATGCACATTGTTATTTCTCTTAAATTCTCCTCCCCTCTTTTTAGCCTATCTTTGATTGTTGCAAAAGCAAATATATTTTTATTTGAGATATAACTCATACACCATAAAATGCACACTCTTAAAGAGGTGTACAATTTTACTCTATTTCCAAGGCAATGCAACTATCACCACAATATAATTCCCGCCACCAAGTAACTTGGTGTCATTTCCATCACACCCAAACAAAACAAAAACAGAAAACACAGAAACAATTGCACACCCATGAATAGCCACTCCCTTCTCCCTTCCAGTTCATGGCAATCAGTAGTCTATTTTCTCTATGGATTTTTCTATTCAGGACATTTCATACAAATGGAATTTTTTTTTTTTACATTTTAAGTAATCTCTACACCCAACATGGGACTTGAACTCATAACCCTGAGATCAAGAGTTGCATGCTCTACTGACCAAGCCAGCCTGGCACCCCACCATATAAATGGAATTTTAAAAGCAAATACATTTTGAGAGGCCACGAGGTTAGGTGCCATAGATAGATATAGGTTAGGTACCAATATAAATATCTGACATGGTCCATGTAGATAACAAGACAAACATTCCACCAATAAACATCGATATCTGACATTTACCATATGAATGCTTTAAGCTCATAGTTTTTACCTTTCTCCTCACAAATATAAACAGGAGAAATAATGTTTAGGTGTGTGACACACCAATGGGTTACCCATATGTGACTAAAAGCTTTCTGCTGCTACAATTTTCTAAATTACTGATGGTTAATCTAACGTAGCAGTTCACCATAGTGATAATGTGGGCAGGCAAGGCTTGGTACCTAAGTTACAACCACCTGCCTTCCTTCCTCTCTCTCACTCTCTCTCTCTCTCTCTCTCTCTCACTCTCTCTCTCTCTCTCCACCGCCACCCCCCTCTCTCAGGAAAGCCTATCAAACTGCAAGCCAGAGAAACAGATACCATCTGTAGTTTTTATTTATTGCTCAGTAGCTCATTCATATACTTGAGCACTTTGTGAGGAAGGGAGCAAAGAGCAGTGGGTAAGCATACAAACTCCCTGAATCTGCATGTTTTCCAGAATCAGACCACCTAGGCCATTTTACCATTAAACAGCTAGGTCACCTTCAGCAATGATTTTTTTTTCCTCTGTTTTCCCCATCTGTCAAATAGGGATATGAATGCATACGACTGCTTTGAAAATTAAATACAAAGCTCTTATGAAGAAAATCTACTGGGGCGCCTGAGTGGCTAAGTTGGTTATACATCCGACTTCAGCTCATGTCATCATCTCAAGGTTTGTGAGCTGGAGCCCCGCTTTGGGTGAGCACAAACCCCACTTCCAGCTCTACCCTAACAGAGTGGAGCCTGCATGGGATTCCCTCCCTCTCTCTCTCTCAAAAATAATAAAAATAAATAAGGAAAGGAAAAAGGAAAAAGAAAAAGAGGAAGAGAAAGAAAAAGGAAAAGGAAAAGAAAGGCACCTAGCTTTATCTTTGGTCATAAGAAATATGAAGGCAACGAGTCACAAAACAGAAATCCATGCATATCATAGAAACAGTCTATCGTATTTAGAGAGGAAATTGATTTTTCTTCTTTTATTGTTTCTTGATAAAAGCATCACTGTGTCTTACCTGATCACAAATCAGCTCCCACTTTTTCTCATTATCGTACTGCCGCAGTAACCTGGCTTTGTCAGGGGGTAGGTTCATAGCATTCTGTAAAAAGAAAAGGAAAGAGATAGGTCACATTCCACAGCAGGCTGCTAATGGGTGGCTAACTCACAGGCAGACCAAAGAATACAATAGTGGGTCTTTCAGGACTTCTATACAATTCCTAGCATCTAATTAAACCAAAACACCTACAGAAGTCATTTAAACATCAAATCAGTTTAATGGACTAGAGAATCCCTGAAGTCCTATGCTAGGAGATCTGAGGTGGTCTGCTTTCAACTATCAGACTTGCATTTCACCAAAAATAATACATTATGTCTTCATTTAATAGTATGCTCCCACTCTACTCAGTCATTGAGAACATACGACCCCAATTTCCTTTTAAAGCGCCGCAGCCGCACCCAACACACAACAGAAAACACCAAAAAAAAAAAAAAAAGCAAAAACAAAAAAACCAACTCAATGACCAGAACCATTGACAGACAACACCAATGTTTACTTTCATAGATTATTTTAAGTAAAAGAGCATGGTAAAAAAGAAAAAAAGAAAGAAAGAAAGAAAAAACTGAAACCAGTGCAAGTGGCTTTTGTTACCTCTGGGAGATGAATGTACTCCTTCAGTACGTGTGTTAACATTAGCAACCATGATTCTCGGGTTAGCTATATTGGTTATGAAGCTGGGTTTGCAGTGAGACACTGACCACGAGCTCAAGGAGATGTCTAGACATCGGAACTCATACAGACCTCCTTCTGTCAATACAGCACACCTCTTGCAGTGTTGGTCATGGATTTGCGCCCACATTCACATGTTTTTAGTCCAATATCCCAAATGACCAATTACAAACTTTTTCAAGATACTTGGCTTGGGTATGAGGTGAGATCTTTGGCCACAGAACAGGGCAGAGTGAGAGAGCTCCAGAAGGAATTCATATCCGCTCCTTTGGCCTCCCTAAAGTTTCCACGCTCTAAATTGAGCTAAGTAGTCAATTAATGTTTTACGTCTTAACTGTCTATGTATCCCCTCATAACAATGCTCTAAATCATACGTATCCCTAAATTAACAATGCAGATCCTTGCCTGGGTCAGTATTTGAGTAGACACATCCAAAGGTCTTCAACTTTTAATGCTAGAGCCCCTAGCTCTCTGAAAAATATGGCCTATAGAGAAGCAATTCAACGTGCCACAGTTACTGTCTCATATCATTCAATGGAATACATTTAATAGAGGCAAGGATGGGTGAGTTACTCTGACTTAATGATAGAGAATTAACTTTTATAATTTTGAAGATATAAGTCAAGCATTTTCCTTTAAGCTCAATTTGGCATCCAGAGTGGGATGCCTAAGGAAACGGTAGATGCAGACCACCTACTAATTTGGGTCCAATCCAACAGAATACTACTATTTTCAATTGCCCCTAAAGCTGATAACATATACAGAAGAGTTTTGGACTTCAAAGTTTGCAATGGTATTGCCAAGGCTTCTCCATAGAAATATCTAAAATGGGGAAATGTTTTCCTATCACCTATCTCCATAGAATATCTCCTTGAACCAGAAAGAAAAATAACTACTTGTATTTATGCGTAATTACAGCTTTACTAGGTTAAAGAACCACCCTTGGGACAAGACAAAGAAGAATTCCATGTCTACCTTTCTGAGGGGAACCAATGTTATTGGCCATTAAATAACCAGTCCATCATTGCTTATTTGTACCCTAGAGATGGATTATTTCCCCCTCAACTGATTTTGACCCCCACATTAATACTCTTGGGTGTAATTATGCATTAAATAAAAACAGTAAGATTATGAGGTAAGTTAAATGAGTTTTTCTGAGTCCTTATTAATCTCTTGAGATATAAAGGGGATAAGAAAAAGAAGGCCTGAACTCCTCCAAGGTGTCAGGCACTGTATGAAGCACTTCACATAAGCTCATACAAATCTTTGCAACAAGCTCATGAGATATAAATTTCCCCAATTTGTGTATGGGGAAGTAGACCTCAGAGAACTTGGTTAACTTGCTCCTAGTTGTACAGCTTTACATGAGCACCACAAAACCTAAATTGAGTCTGTCAGGCTCCCAAAAATAAACACTAAAAATGCACCTTTTCTTTTCAGCAAGGCAACACGGTAATAACTGACTTTCTGTTAGTACTCTACCAGACACTCAAGTAGAATCAATTTGCAAACACTGCTACGGGAGTTAGATGGAGTCCCTGTTATTGCCTTTCTATCTAAATCAACTTTTGTTTTAATGGAACAGTCTTTCATTCAACAAATGTTTCTGAAGCATCAGCCTTATTCAAGCTCTGTACTGCATGGTGCACTGGGGAAGCAAACAGATATGGTCCCCACCAAGCATCATAGCATGGTGGGGGAGATACAAATGAAACGAACTCATCTTCTTAAACTCTGTTAAGTCTTGACAGAGATTATCATAGGGCACTTTAGAATGGTCCATCTGAAAAGACCCCTCAGGAAAAAGTAACAATTAATTTAACAAAAAATGAGAAGGACTGAGCCAGGTCAAGAGTGGACAACAGCATACTGGGGAGAGGAAATGGGGAAAAGACACTAAGTCAGGAAGCAGCTTGGCACATCAAAAAGCCAAAAGACAGTCATTGTGAGTGGAGACAGAGTAAGAGAGGGAATGAGGGGAAGATAAAGCTGGAGAGCCAAGTTAAGGGTGTATCATGCCCAGCCACGTAGGCCAGAATAAATACCTTTTATTTTATCGACAGTACAACAGCAAACCATTGAAGACTCATAAGCATAAGACGATATAAGTAAGTTACGTTTCACAGTGACGATCCTATGTGTATGTGGAGAACTGATTAGAAACAGCCAAAGTGGAAGCAGAGGCCAACAGTTCAAAGGTATGATTGTGGCTTGGACAAGGCCAATGACTCAAATGAAGGAAGGTGGATAGATGTCAAAAATATTAACTGCAATTGTTTGATTAGATATAAAGGCTCAGGGAAGATGTCACAAATTAATATTATGCTTCTACCCTGAGTCACCAGATGAATGGTCTGTCCATTTAATGAAAGGAGCATACCATAAAAGGCAGCACAGGTCTAGAGGAAGTGGTGAAGAAGAAGACTTCTAAGTGACCCCTTTTAGGTCTGAGATAGCTCTGACACATCCTGAAGAACAGTCAGGCAACAAGTAAACACATGATTCTGAAGGTCGAGAAAAAGGTCTACATCTTTCTGAATGAGAAGAGTCATGATAAGTGTTTTTGAGCTTGCTGACTAGTTATTATCTGGAAAAGATGCTCAGCGTCAACACATCAAAACCAGTACTGCACTTGGTAATCATTCGCCATGCATCTGAAATAACCTCTTCCATGGGTCAGTCCTCAGAACTGCTGAGGCATACAGTGCACATCTTAATAATTCTACAGGGACCAAGTAGCAGCAGCTCTATTCAAAAGCAGACACTCCACAGAGGCCTGGCTAGAGTCCAAGGATGTTGTGATTAGCTGGTAATAACTGCCCTTAAAACTTTTTTAGAACGATCTCATTACTTTTGCATTGCACAAGGCAGGACTCTATAGTTCAAGCTAAATGTTTGGACAACTCTACCTCATCCATACTTTCTGTTATCTGTGACATAGGACTCTCTTCTCCTTCCTTTCATCCATCTAACCATCCAGTATTTACTGGGCTTTGACCATGGGCCAGAATATTTGCACTCTAGGAATAGAAGAGATTTTAATCATGAAGTTGCTGCACTCAAGTACACGCCAAGCATCCACTGAAGACATATGATATTTGAGTTGAAAAGTTTAGTGGCTGTTAATTATTTCTCAATCATACAAGTTCCTAGCTAAAATAAATTAGAGCATCCAAGAACATTTTTCTGTACGGACATGTAGCTTTCCTTCCTTTCAACCATGCAAACGTTTAAGAATCAGCTCAAATACCATGTATCATCAGAACCTTCCCCCAACAATTCCAAGACGACATACCCTCTTGGGCTCCAACGGCCTGGTACACATGTCTCCATTACAGCAATTCGCACACTATAATAATCTGTTTGCCCACCTCAATTCCCCACTGCACTAAGTGCTTCAAGGACAATTTCTCCCATTAATCCCCAGTGTCTAGCACAAAATATAGCAAATAGTAAGCACTAGGCAGGTTGTTAAATAAATGAAATGCAACCTAACTCAGTAATACCATTCAGTCTGAAAATATCTTCCCTGACTGAGGATTTATGCTTCAGCTATTAAAGTCATACAGTAAAGAGTGCTTCTGTTCATTATAAAACCTCAATGATAATGTCTATTACTCATTAGTAATTATCCTACAAAAAAGAATTCATGGGGAAAAAAATCTTCAAGGTCAACTCTGGTGACAATTCCCTAAAAAGAAAAATCATGTTGTAGGCATTCTTCTGCCACACATAATAAATCATGGGACCGGAACTTCATTTTGTTTTGTTTTTATTGCCAGTAAATTCAGATCAACATCTACTGTAACAATTTATCTACCGCAAGTTGTAGTTACATTTATCGTCTATATTCTGGTTTTCTGCTTAACTCTGCTATTTTATATTATTTTTAAGTGGGCCTTACATCTTAAAACCTTTTGAGAAATCAAACGAAAATAACGATGGAGACATTAATTATGGTTAAAAAGAGTCTATGAGAGTCTATACATCTGAAGTCATACTTACAGACAGAATGAAGGTACCCAAATCATTCTGAACCTAATAAACCCATATCCTAGGAATATAACTTTCTGACATCAGCTCTTATCTTAGGTTCATGGGAACACTGAAAAACTTGCACAACATCCTTCTTTTTCCCTGATATCCTTGAGGCTCATGTTGAGAAACCCACAGTGATATGCAGACACACAGTAATGAAAGTGAGCCCTATCAAATACATCTTATGTAACCATAATACACCTTTGTTCTCATAATCTCTAAATTAAAACTTTCAAGTATTAAGTCACCAGATTCAAAAACAGAAGCTCTTTTATTCCATAGCCACCTGCATAGAGAAAAACAAAGGAACATGGACTTCACAAGCAGTGTCTCCTATGGAAGCAAGGAAAAGCATGTCACAGGAGAAACAGCTCAGGGGTTCTTAAGCAATAAAAGGTACAGAAGTTTCAGGGGAACTGAAAAGAAGAAACAATTATTTTTTTTTAATTTTCAGTAAAAACATGCATACACCTAATATAAAATTTGCCCTTCCAACTACATTCCAACCACAGTTCAGAGGTATGAACTATATTTAGTGCTGATCTCTAGAACTCTTTCATCTTACAAAACTGAAGCTCTATATGCAAATAACTCCTCATTTCCCCCTCCCCAGAACCATTACCTTTTCCTACAAAAAAAACGGGCAGGAATTGGGATGGATTGCCATAAATGACTGGGCAGCACAGGCTGGACTGGGATAGAAGGAGACAGTATGGGGCAGGGATTTATTAGTTGGGCTCTGGAGTTGTACTGGCTCGATTATAACTGTGACTCTACCACTTATTATTGGTGACCATAGGCCACACAATTTGAATCAAAAGCAAATGAAAATGAAAGTCACGAATTGAAGAAGCCAGTAACTGTCATTTAAAATAGGTCAGAATCAAAGCTGAGGGTTAAAAACAACAAGATGTACCATTTACTGATGGTCTCTCAGGCACTCTGGCTCTCTGCGTGCATTAGCCAATTTAATCTGCTTTATAATCCTGACAAGTAGGTATTATCTTCTTCACTTAACACAGAAGAAAACTGAAGGACAAGGAGATTAAGTAACTCTTCCCTGCAGGAGATAGGTGACAAAGCCAGGACTCAGTAGAGTATGTCTGTATGATCACCCCCTTCCCATGACACTGAAGTGTTTCTATATCATGACCTGTCTCGACGAAACAATCCAAGAATTCTACTTGAATACCCAGAGACTTGATCATAAACATATAAAGTTAAGATGAAAATGCACATTATTTAAGCTATTAATATTTTCGAGCATATACTAGGATTTTTTTTAAGTTTATTTATTTTGAGAGAGAGAGTGCAAGTCAGGGAGGGGCAGAGAGAGGGGAGAGATAAGAGAATCCCAAGCAGGCTCCGCACTGTCAGTGCAGAGCCTGATGTGGGGCTTGAACCCACAAACTGTGAGATCACGACCTCAAGTCAGACACTTAACTGAGCCACCCAGACATTCCAAAATATTGGTATTTTAACATGTCTTCAATATCTTTAAAAAATATGAGCTAGAATCCCCCAAAAGGGTTAGTTGGTCAAATCTACAGGTAGCCAGGTACTCTAGCAACTCAGGAAACACTTAATAAGCCCCAATAAAAACCAAACAAAGGTCGAGATACAAATATGAGGCAAACTCGGGCTTCAGAGAAGCACAAGGCAAGATGAGTACACTAATACAAAACAGAACTGGTTACATAATATAATCAAACCTTTTTTATTTGATTTGATACTTTTTGTCATTTTGTTAAAGGAAAATGGGCTTAGATGTGTGAGGAGGGCAGTAAAGAAGGGCATTTTATGGCATAATATGGTTTTTAATATTTGGCCTCTGGAGATGGGCCACCTGGGTCATCATCTTAACTGCACTACTCATTAATACTGTAATCTTGGGTACATTACTTAAACTGAACCTCAATTCCCTGAAGATTAGTGGTGATCACCACGAGAAGCCATTGTGACAACGGTAATAATGAACTACCTGCCTCATAGAGTCTGAGAAAAATTAAGTTGGATAACACATATAGCACAAAGTTTCCATGGAAGACACTAAATAGGTTAGATCTTATTATTCTCACTACTTTAGGTGAAGGGAGAGAGTGAACAGACATACGAATGTAGGAAAAGGCAGAGGACTGTGCACTATACAGAATAAACCAGAGGGTAAGGAGGGGATAGTGTGAATTAGAAAGGCCAGGTCCTCGACATGAGAGCATAGAATTTCAACTTTACTTGACAGGCAGTGAGAATCCATCAGCCCAAGAAATATCTAGGAAAAGCAAGCCTTTGGGGGTCCTCAAGATAAAGGGTTTCTCTGTGCATCACTAAGTAATGTACCAATTCTCCCATGAGTTCACTTTAAAACTGCAACATCTTAGGGCAGCAGAGGGAGGCTGCAAATTCAATACATGGCCGGCACCTCTATTCAGCCAACCTCCAAACCATTTCCTTCCAGTTCCAAGCAACTACCTGACACCGTAAATTTCAGCATCCTCCTAGCCTAGAGGATGTTGCTAAAATACATTCAGCATCTTTCCTGGCACAGGACTCAGGCAGTCAGCCCAACAGTCTCCACAAGGAATCATCAGTCAGACATCTTTCACTGTCACTTTATTTGTATTTAATCACTGAGGGTATTAATATCATTTGCTGCAGCCAGAAAAGCCTACAACAGGAGAAATCAGCCTGCTCCCTCATCTAGTTTCATCTTCAAAATAAAATGTGACTAGAAAGCAGTCCTTTCTGGGGAACTGGGACAATGAGACCTACCTCTAACCTCCCATTCATGATTTTAGTTACACCTGTTTTCTTGGAAGGCTTTCTTCTAAGGACTGAACTAAATACAAATAACTCTTCCACAGCATTTTTATAATAAGTATGGGTCTAGAAGGTAAGCTCGTAGTATTTTAGTCCTATTCTGTCTCTTATAGGTAACCACACACTCTCAAAAAACTAAAGGCAAGGTCCACATTCATGAAAGTGGTTATTATCAGTATTAGAACCTGGAATCCAGGCCAATAGGACTATTACTGTTTTTTAATTTTAGAGAGAGTGAGAGTGTGTGTGTACATGTGGGAGAGGGGCAGAGGGAGAGACAGAATCTCAAGCAGGCTCCATACTCATCACAGAGCCCAACTGGAGGCTCGATCCCATGACTACGCAATCATGACCTGAGCTAAAATCAAGACTCGGATGCTTGACCTACTGAGCCACCTCCCAGGTGCTCTGTGACTGCTTCTCTTTTTCCATTATCATGAAAGGAGGCCCACTTACATCTACTGTGTGTGTGTGTGTGTGTGTGTGTGTGTGTGTGTGTACACACATACGTGTATATTCTAGAAAAGTAAATCACATAATGCAGGTCAAGTATTTAGCAAAAAATCCTGTACATGCTAAGTACTCAATATATATTAGACAGTGTTACTCTTATTATCATCAGCAGTTTAAGGAATATGACTACAATGCTTGAATAACTATTCTGCTTTAGTAAGCCTCTGTCATATCCCAACTACACAGGTTTTCTTCTATCATAATAAGTACCAGCACTTGCCATTGTCTCCATCATTCCTCCTTGACTCAGGGCTTTGTATTCATAGAACAACTCATTTTATTTGCAAAATTACAAATCTCTAGAAAATTATGTTTTTACCAGTAAACACTAACACAAAAAACTTACCAAATCCTCATGTAAATTGTCTACTACTTTAAATTAGTCACACTTTCACTGCCCTTTGCAAATGGGAATAAACAAGTATTGCTATACACACACACACATACATACACGTATATATATTTATAGTGTTTCTATTTAATTGCAAGGCCATTATCATCAACATGGGTAAAGCTAGGTGGGAAAGCCCATCAGAATAGAAAGGCAGAACTATAGTAGTCTAAGCCAAGTTTTCCTATAGGCCACCTATCTACTACTACTTTGCAGCTTAAGTGATTCAATACCCAACAGATACCAACAAAATCACACATCCCTCCTCTCTGGCCTTCATGCCAACTCCTGAAATACAGATTCTAGTCATATTCAAATTTGAAGGGAATAATGGAAAGCAATACTCAACTTCTTTCACACATCATATCTGTCATTAGAAGCCTGAGGCCTGATAGGTCCCAGACATATTTTCGAATTCAAACAGTTCTTTACCAATTGTCCACCAACTACTGTGCCAAGAGCTATGTCTACCTGCACAAACTTGCATACTGGGATGGGGGAGTCACACAAGAGGCCACACTTAAGATGCTAAAAAATTACTTCATGGGCAACAACATAAGGGCAAATGTATTCAAGTGCTGGGATTTCTGGCACAGACCAAAGTGGATCAAAATCCAGAGAAAGGGTTCATATTCCACTGATATGTTGTTAACTTTCTATGACATATGATTCTTCAGAGTAAAAACATTTTGAGAATTACAGACACCAAGCTCTAATTATAACACATTAGATAGCCAGATTCCACTACAATCAAGCCCTAAGAATGTGATCTCTATCACCTACTGACATGAAACAAGCTTATTTTTTCATCCTGTCCAATTCCTCTGATGCCTTGGCCTCATTCTCTCCCAACACTTTCCCAGCAACATGCCTTAATTTCCCTTCATAGATCATTAGGGTCATTGTTAGTCTCCTTCTCCCCTTCCCAATTACTCTGGAAAAGACTACTGAACCTGGTTCCATATTCATGGTTAGCCCAACTTACTGGCTCAAATTCTTCAATCTTAGGATGAGTATCATCAAAGGAAGAAAATAATTCAAGTTTACGTTCCACTAACATCACACCTTCTGAGACAGCATGTGAAAAATTATGCTGTTGACTTAAAAATGAAGATTTCTACCACAACCAGGACCAAAAACTACAGCCTGAAATCTATAGCTCCTCATTTGTACACAGCTGTGACTTCTAGGACAGACTTGCTGTCATAGGCAGAATAATGGCTCCCAAAGATGTCCTCAAGCTAATCCCAAGAACCTATGAATGTTTCCTTACACATTAAGAGGTTACCTTAGACATGACTAAGTTAAGAATGTTGAGATGGGGCGGGGCGGGGGGGTGAGGGCACCTGGGTGGCTCAGTTAGTGAAGCGTCTGAGTTAAGCTCAGGTCACAATCTCACAGGTTGTGAGTTCAGGTCCTGCATCGGGCTCTGTGCTGACAGCTCAGAGCCTAGAGCTAGCTTCTGATTCTGTGTCTTCCTCTCTCTCCCTCTGCCCCTCCACTGCTCATGCTCTGTCTCTCTCTCTCTCTCTCTCTCTCTCAAAAATAAACATTTTTAAAAAAATTTTTTTTTAAATGTTGAGATGGGCGGGGCAACGCCTGATGGCTCAGTTTGTTCAGCGACCGACTCTTGACTTTAGCTCAGGTCATGATCTCACAATTTGTGAGCTTAATCCCTACATCAGGCTCCATGGTGCCAGTGCAGAGCCTGCTTGGGATTCTTGCTCTCTGCCCTTCCCCCACTTGCGTGCACACACACTCTCTCAAAAAATAGATAAACTTAAAGAAAAAAAAAAAAGGATGTTGAGATTGGGAGATTATCCTATACCACCTAAATCAACCAATGTAATCGCAAGTCTTTACAGTAGAAAAAGAATTTTTAAAATGGAAAATATTTGTTGATGATGTAGAGAAATTTGAATCTTTGTACATCGCTGTTGGAAATGTAAAATAGTGCAGCCACCATGGAAACATTGTGGTAATTCTCAAAAAATTTGAACAGAATTAATGGCTGATCCCACAATTTCACTCCTAGTTATATACTCAAAAGAATCAAAAACAGACTAACCAGATACCTGTACACCAGGATTTATGACAGCGTAATTTACAAAAGCCAAAATTAGAGACAATGCAAATGTCCATCAAAATGTGAATGGATAAACGATATTTGTTATATACATACAACAATACTATTCAGCCATAAAAACAAATGAAGTTCTGATACACACTATAACATGGTTGAACCTTGAAAACATGCTTGGGTGAAAGAGGCCAGTCACTTAAGGGCAAATATTATCTGACTCTACCCATATGAAATATCTAGAAAAGGCTAAACCATAAAGACAAAAAATAGATTAGAAGTTACATGGCTGGGGAAAATGCAGAATGGGGAATATTGCCTAATAGGCACAGATACATGAGGTGATAAAGAATTTTGGAAAAAGGTAGTGGTGATCATATGACATTGTGAATTTCTACTGGAATTATACATTTAAAAATGGTTAAAATGAGGGGCATGTGCGTGGCTCGGTCGGTTAAACATCCGACTCTTGGTTTTGGCTCAGGTGATGATCTCATGGTTCGTGGGATCAATCCCCATGTCAGGCCTCGTGCTGATAGTGCAGAGCCTGCTTGGGATTCTCTCCCTCTCCCTCTCTCTCTGCCCCTTCCCTGCTCTCTCTGTCCCTCTACGTAAATGAATAAATATTTTTAAAAATGATTAAAATGATAAGCTTCATGTTATGGATATTTTAGCACAATAAGAAAAAATAGTTTAAAGAAAAAAAAAAACAGATGAATAAGGCAAGAGAGAGTCAGAGGGAAGAAATCAGAGTGACAATGTGAGAAGAATTTCACCAGCCAAGGTTGGCTTTGAAGATGGAAGAAAGAGGCCACAAACCAAGGAGAGCAGGCAGCCTCTAGAAACTGATAGAGGCAAAGAAATGGATTCTCCCCTAGACCTTCTAGAAGTGGAACCCTGCTGAAGGACTAGGTTTTCACTAACACCCTTGTCAGACTTCTAACCCTCACAACCATAATATAAACTGAGTTGTTTTAAGTGACTAAATTCATAGTAATTTGTTACAGAAACAACAGAAAACTAATACTTTGGCTGACAATGCTTTCGCTCCCCCAATGTATGGCTTCCCTCTTTCCACAACAAATTCCAAAATTTTCATATCTGCTTCCCACTGCCAATGGTCAGGAAGGGCATGATTTCCATTTCATATGCTGTGTTTCAAATTGATAAAAGCCAGAACTTAATTATAGTAGAAAATGGAAAACCTTGGGGAACGAGGCAATATCCTAAGATTAAATTACTGAAAAATCTAAAAATAAACCTACTAGTTCATATGAAGACACGGTATGAAATAAAACTCTACACTACCCATACTAACACACTGACAATGGCAAACCCTAGCTTTCACTGCACATACGCTTATTGATCTTGATGGACTTTGTTCCAGGAGACCCACAGCATCTACAGACAGGCCCAGCCAAGCCAGGCAGGAAGACAGAGTCCTTGGATGGCAGCCTTCTGACACACAACATGTCCTCATGGTTCTGCTCCTGGTTTTCTCTCCAATTAGTCTATTACTTAGCCTTTTGTCTACACAGTTGTGGGGAAAAAACATCAAGTCAACTTCTGTCTCTATGTATATAACATCCTGGTATAAAAAAGCACCAAATGAGGTACCTCTTACTATCAGTTAGTTTTAAAAACCTGTAAAAAACAAAACAAAGCAAAACAACAAAAACAAACCTATTAAGTTGAAAAAGAACATAAAACCTTGAAGACTTTAATACATAATTAAAATAATATGTGTGCAAAAATACTTTATTTTATTGTTTTGCATTATTATTTGAATGCCCTTATTGCTAAAATATTTTTCTGATTTTAAATTAAGAAAAAAATGCTATTTTGAGCCTCTGGTATTTTTGTGGTAACAAACAACCTCAAGTTAGTTCACACATGGGGTTTAATGTGACACTTTTATATTTAATTTTTTTAAAGCACTTAACTGCTTAAGATGTCACAAAAACAGAAAAATTCCCAAAATAACTGACATTGAGAATAAAATTATTCAACAACCAAAAAAAAGAATTATTGAACAACCTCAAACTCTTGAGGGACCACTGGTCTTATTCTCTTTTACTGATTTATCTTTCTGTCCTTACCACACTACAGAGTCCCCAGAGGGAAGTCCTCTTTATAGCCCCTCGTAAGGTGCCCAACATTCAGGTGGTGCACAATAATTATGTGCTGAATCAGCTCAGCCACACAAGCTATATTTTGGTAAAGATATACCCCCCACTATGTCTTTTGTATTCTTTTTTATTAGTTTGCTGTTTTTCCTTTTTTTTATTTAAATTTTAGTTAACATACAGTGCGATCCTGGTTTCAGGAATAGAATTCAGTGATTCATTGTGTATATACATCAACCAATGCTCATCAAAATAAGCGCCCTCCTTAGTATCCATCACTCATCTAGCCCATCTCTCACCCACCTCCCTCCGTGGTTTGTTCTCTATCATTAAGGGTCTCTTGTGGTTTGTTACCATCTCTTCTCCTGTCCCCTCCCCACTTTCCCTTTCTTTCTCCGATTGATTTATTTCACTTAGCATAATAAAGTCTAGTTTCATCCATGTCATTGCAAATGGCAAGATTTCATTCTTTTTGATGGCTGAGTAATATTACCTTTTACACACACACACACACACACACACACACACACACATACCCCACATCTTCTTTATCCATTCATCAGTCAATGGACATTTGGGCTCTCTCCATAGTTTGGCTATTGTTGGTAATGCTGCCATAAACATTGGGGTGCAAGTACCCCTGCGAATCCGTATTTTTATTTCCTTTGGGTAAATACCTAATAGTGCAATTGCTGGATCTGTATTCTTTTAAACAAATTATTAGGGTCACAAGAGCCCTAATATAGCCAACATATATTTTCAGGTAGTTATTAAATATTATTAACAATGCCTATTTCAATCATCTAAAATTCAAAAAAAGCATTTAGGGGTGCCTGGGTGGCTCAGTCAGTTAGGCATCTGACTTTGGCTCAGGTCATGATCTCATGGTCCGTGGGTTCGAGCCCCGCATCAGGCTCTGTGCTGACAGCTCACAGCCTAGAGCCTGCTTCAGATTCCGTGTCTTCCCTCTCTCTTTGCCCCTCCCCTGCTCATGCTCTGTTTTGCACTGTCTCTCAAAAATAAATAAATGTTAAAAAAATTTTTAATAAATAATTAGGTACATTTAAAAGGTTCAGAATGACATTCCCTCATCCTCCAGCTCATACCATATTTGCCCCTCCTACTATCCCCCTCCATCTTTCTCCACCAAAATCTACAACTCCATCTAGAGCCTGGGCCTTCCATATATGATGCTTAGAGTTGCCTTTGTTATAAATCATCTCCCAAAGCACTTGTGTTGGGGACCAAACGATCATGTGTGTTGCCCCACCATTTTACATGTGTAGGCTGTTTCGCTCATGTGAGGGAAAGCTCCCTGACATACTTTGATCTCTTCCACAATATTTACAACATGTACAGACAGGTAAGACACTTAATACACATTCCTGGTTTAAGTAAATACCAATACAATACCAGCAAAATGAAACCTTCTGGTGTTTGATATGTGGTAACTAAGATTTTTTTTTTACATGCAATACAAAACAATGACATTAAATAACATGATTTACTAAACAACTGAACTAAATCGTGTAGTAGAAACACGAACCCTCAGACACCTTGGTAAGAGATATCCCTTTTTCAGGGCAGAGGTTTTTGATCTTTGTTGTTTCTCTCTAGGAGAATATTAAGGTTCATATTCCACGTCATGTGAATTATTCCTGGTTTTACAGTCTCACACGACAGCGATGTGTTCTAGGTATAAGGTGTCCCCTAAGCATACGATCTGGTCTCAGTCTAAAATGAGGATGAATGGTCTGCAAATATACCAAGCAAAGCAAAAACAACAAAGCACCTTGAAGGGAAAGCAAACACCTCCATTTACAGACAACAAATTTCTGGGAAGCAGGCCCCAGGGTGTGCACTACATTCAATCTTAAGTGTTAGACATAGCTGTATACAGGAAAAAGGAGCAACAAAGCAGGCAAACAAGAGCAAGATGGACAAATGGCTGGGAGAAGGGGATATGGAATCTAACTATATGGATTCCCTGTGCTTCCCAGCTGACTAAACCACAACAGTAGGCCTGAGGGACATGACCCTGGGCTGCTGAACTCAGTACACCCACTCAGTATGTTCTGGATGTAAACACTTTTCTGTTTCCTACAAAGCAGTGTTATGCTTCTCCAAGAGAGCTCTAAGTGTTGGGGAAAACGCCAAAACACAAAAAGTGTCCATTTAATCTCTGTATCCTTAAACAACTCCACTCTCCTCACTCAAGAAATACACCAAACCCAACTCACATGAATCCATTTATCCTACTGCATATGAAACCTCAAGTTCAAGTCCTAAGGACCTGAGGGATTACGCAATACAATTTATCCAGTAACCTCCATCCAAAGAGTTTGCCAGCTTCAAGTGTGCCCCTGATTTGGAACCGTCTTGTTCTAGAGAGTAATTCAATTCCACATATAAATGAACCACTGTTGGATATTAAAGTTTTCTCCTTAAACTACCTAGTACTTACTATCTAGTACTTACTCTACTTCTTTTTTATTTTTTAATTTTTTTTTAACGTTTATTTATTTTTGAGACAGAGAGAGACAGAGCATGAATGGGGGAGGGTCAGAGAGAGGGAGACACAGAATCCGAAACAGGCTCCAGGCTCCGAGCTATCAGCACAGAGCTGGACGCGGGGCTCAAACTCACGGACGGCGAGATCATGACCTGAGCCGAAGTCGGCTGCTCAACCGACTGAGCCACCCAGGCGCCCCAGTATTTACTCTACTTCTTAAATGAATCTTTAAAACCTGATCCTGAAATCCAGTCCCCCACACTTCCCTATCTCGGGGGTCTTGGCTTAGAACTGCGGCAATGTTCCATGTGTGGCAGCTGGTCCGCTGACAAACAGGCCCATTCATTCCCCCCTTCTCTCTTCTATACATATATTTATAAATGGTAAGCACAATATATTCTCTGTTATTACACATGATTGGGCAATGGAGACACTGTTTAATAAAGAGGTGCCACACATACCATGCATGATTTTCAAATGAATGGGATTTATCAAAATACATTAACACAAAAGCTATATTATCATAACAATCTTTTTTACATGACTCTCAAAGAACGCCAGGATTCTACAAGGTCTTCTGGTCATCCCTATAAACTACAATGATAAGCTCTGTGGTTGGAATCACCGAGGCCTGGGCTCAAATTCCAGTTACTAGCCGTTCATTTTGGCAAGTTAACTAAATTTCTCTGAGTCTCATTACCTTCACCTGAAAATGAGGACAAAAGGAACCTCCTTGAAAGGTAAAGTAGGGTCACCGTGAAACACGTACCTCTTTTACGGGAGACACAAAGATGGTGGTGTGGGGTCTCCAAAAAAGTCGGTGGCTGGGGACCAAAATTCTAGTCTTCAGAGTAGAAACAACAAGTTGAGTTTATATCACAGAACTACAACTACTTGCTGTATGTAGGTTCACTAGCAAGTCACTTAACTTTTTGAACTTCATTTTCCTCACCTAAAAGGAGGCCACAAGCTACTCCAGGAGGATTTCCAGACGAGCCTGATAAAAGAGGCTTTATACAGTAAGGCCACTAAAAATAAGGGAGTGAACACTGCAATGTCCTGCATTGAGCTCGTGACATAATAAGGCTTCAATAAACTTTAGCTACTGAGTACCAGAATCCAATACAACCACCTCAAGAAGGGGAAGGGGTGAAAGAAGCATCTCAACTTCTACAACATAGTTCCTTTGAGACTCTCAAACACATAGTTACCTAAGATTTTCTGTCCTATAAATACAACGCATATTTAGCAATAGGCCAAAGGATGAACTTAACAAACATCTACGTTTGTGGTTCCCAAACAGAGTGCCAAGGCATCCCAACACACTACAGTGAACTCACAGGTAAAGTGTAGAATTACTTTACATTTCTGAAGGAAACAACAGAAACTCTAAGTCTACTGATACCACCCAAACCCCTACCCTGAAGGACTTCACTGTTTTTACACTAAGTCACATTACATTCCTTTCCAGGAAAGCTTACTTTTGCAAAGGTGATTTTTCAGCAGTTGCTACGGTAGTGTAAGAGGAGAAAATGAAAATCAAACAGGAAATGAGGCTGGTGGTATTCCATCTGAATGCAAAGTCTGAGAATGCATGCAGTGCCCAACAGGTGCACACATATTTACATATAATTGTAATTTCCTTTAAAGAATACAATGGAAGTATTGTTCTTTCAATTTACATATAGTGTTTTTCTCAAATAGCCACCAAGTTATTAGGATGTAAATACTTAAGTTGTTTGCACATGAAAATTTAACTAGAGCAGTTAGATATTCCTTTTGGCTTCAGGCCACCATGTAAAACTACTGAGATTCTAAGGGCACTACCAACGGAGAAAAGTATGGAAACCTCTCAGCTAGATTATATGTGCACCTTGCCCACCCATCACCCCTGATCCTACTGGTTTCTGGACGTGTTCTAAAACAAAAGGACCTTTACAAACCATTTTAACCTTTCATCTTCAGCCATATATGAGTAATTAAAGAATTAGAGGAGGCTGTTTGAGAAAAACAGGTGTATTTTTCAAGTAGACAAATGAAATTTTATCCTTAAAAAAAAAAGAAACAGGAAAGATTTCCCTGGAGGTTCCATGTATAAACCAAGTGTCACATAATGGCTAGCATCCTAGCCACCTTGATGAATAAACTTCAGTCTAAATAAATCTTTTGCCTTGTAATTTCTAAAGAAAGCTTTCAGGCTAACTACAGAGCTTCAAAACCATTGGACAGACCTTGGTGATTTAGGATAGAGTTATTATTCTAAATGCCTGATGTCCTGGCATCATTATGAAAAGCATCTTCTTTCATTCTCAAAAGTACTCCAATTAGGATAATTATACAGCCACCCTCACTTAAAGGGCAACTACATGCCGAACAAATTAAGGTTTGAATGTCTATTTGGAGCTAAGCAAGAAATAAAAATTTTAATACTTGATTTCTGTTTTTGAAAACCTTAATAGCAGGGGCGCCTGGGTGGCGCAGTCGGTTAAGCGTCCGACTTCAGCCAGGTCACGATCTCGCGGTCCGTGAGTTCGAGCCCCGCGTCGGGCTCTGGGCTGATGGCTCAGAGCCTGGAGCCTGTTTCCGACTCTGTGACTCCCTCTCTCTCTGCCCCTCCCCCGTTCATGCTCTGTCTCTCTCTGTCCCAAAAATAAATAAACGTTGAAAAAAAAAAATTAAAAAGAAAAAAAAAGAAAACCTTAATAGCAGAAACTCAAAGACCAGGCTGGGACCAGTTAATGCCAAATATTCTCTTAATCCTGCAGGCCTGTGACTCTGTAATCAATGATGCAGTGAATCAGCAGGTCTAGCAGCCAAAACGACTGATGAGTTAGCTCTGTACCTTGCATACTATAGGCATGTTTTGTTAATAATTATAATAGTAAGCTAATAACTAGGCTTCTCTTAGAAGAAAACATCACAAAAAATATCAATTCATGAACTCTAAATTCTCATTTGTTCAAAAGTTTCTCATATGTCATATTTCATTTAAAAATAGCTACAATTGGATCTTTTCACTAATTCTACCATTTTTTTTCTTCTAGTCTTCCAACTTGCCTTAAGGCAAATCCTTAAAAAAAAAAAAAAAAAAAAAACCTTCTATACCAACACTATATTTTCTTCCCAAGAAGCTCATACAAAACAAAAACAAAAACCCCCTACTTATATACCGGCACTATATTTTTTTTCCCCAAGAATCTCAGTGACTGGATAGTTTTCACACTGTCTCCTGTTCATTAAAAATCAAAATTGCAAAGTTTTCTCCCCCCCCCTCAAAAAACCTCCCATGCGTTAAGGTTTAAAAAAAAAAAAAAATTGGCTTAGTAAAACACAGACTGCTAAAGAATGAGCATATTCATCACTGACTTCCCACAACATCCAAGACAGAAATAATACAAATAATTTCAGCTAAATAAAGGGAAATACCACGTGATATGTTCACTCAATTTCCAAACAACTGTGCTTCAAATACAATGGCGTTTCCAGACAAATTAATTCAGTGGTTTCGCCCTTGCTTTCAGACACTTGAGTACTTCCTACACTTAGGACTGAAGATGAAGGTGAAAGAGAATGACAGCAACATTTCTCCAAGAGTCGCTGGAGAATTAATATCCAATATGCCTATTCCTAGGCTCCAGCCCCGTGGTACTGTCTCAGGGACTGTGGGATTCCAGCCCAGGAATCCATATCTCTCAAAATCTCTGGAGGAATCCTTATATACATAATGCTTGAGATCAACCGATAAAAAGGTGCCTTAGTGCATAAGAGAGAGGCTTACAATTCAGTAAATAGCCCATTGACTTGTTTCTCATGATTCTGAGCACGAGTGTGTATTTGGGGGGGAAAAAAAACATAAAATGAGAAACATATGGGGAGACAGACTGGACAGATTTTTAATAAGTCATTCTGCAGAGGGTAGGAGGAGCCAGCGAACTACAAATCACAAATGCACAAATCATTCCTCACAGTGAAAAGTGTGCCAGCGGGTCACCTGTCAGAAGCAAGGGTAAACACTCCGTGGCAAGGAAACATCTTGGCTCCTATTTTAATGATTTTTCCTTCTGCGCTACACCACCTTCCCCAAATAGGTCTGATCCTTAGTAAAGAACTCCCATCAGTTCATTCCTATCTGCAGTTCCCTCCTTTTGCAACCTACAATCTATGGCCCCAGTAAGTAATGTCCTTGGCAACCCACTGATGTCTCTTGCCCCACTCACCAGCTCTCTTTTCCGGGCAGCCATCTGACAAACCCCAAGCCTAGACAAACTCTGGGTCATCAACTCCGCCCATCCCGGGGTCAGCAGGTGAGCACAGAGTATACCAGCAGGCTCATTTCCTCTCTTTGGTTGACCAATCTCCAATGTCCCTTGACACCACCCAGACAACCTTCTCCATTTCTCAAGTCAACTCATGCTGCTCACAGGTTACATCAACCCTTTTCCAAGCTCTTCAAACCTCCAATGTCCATCCTGTCTCTTCACCCTTGCTTCAATGGAGCCCCTTTACCTCACAAAGGAAATGAACACCCTTCAACCAGACTCTCTCCACTTCCTGCTACGAAACTGACGAGCCTACCACACACATCTGTGCCTCCTTTTCCACTCTCCTCAGGGTAAAATAAAGGAAGTTGTCTCCTCCTGTCTTTGGAGACCATCATCTCCTTTATCTCTACTCATAGGGCCATTATGAAAAATAACTGTTATAATCTATGAATCACAAAGCACAGTGTGTGGCCCATTAAAAAATATTCAATAAATAATTACTGTTTTCACTACTAAGGTTTCCAGTAGAGCTGTGTCCAAGTGGGCGCTCCAAGGATAAAACAATCCATCCCATTTTGGAGTACAGAATGAGAATCAGATAAGCATATGCGACAAACAAAATTCTCACTACTGCCACATTCCCCCAAACCTGGGAAATAATTCAAATATTCACCTTCATAGGAAAAAATTACCTCATAGTCTAGAATGGGGCACAAAAGGGTAAAAAGTTAAGGCACCAATATTTTCTTGCCTTTGCTGATTTTACAGTTCCTCAGGTCTACTGTTCTTTTTTTTTTTTTTTTTTTTAACATTTATTCATTTTTGAGAGACAGAGCATGAGTGAGGGAGAGGCAGAGAGAGAGGGAGACACAGAATCCAAAGCAGGCTCCAGGCTCTGAGCTGTCAGCACAGAGCCCAACGCAGGGCTCAAACTCACAGATGGCAGGATCATGACCTGAGCTGAAGTTGGACGCTTAACCAACAGAGCCACCCAGGCACCCCTCCTCAGGTCTACTTTTAAATGGTGGTGTGCAATAGGGAAAACTATTACTAGACGTATGTTTCTTTCCATACTTGTTACCACACACTCGGTTACCAGTTTCTCTTTCAGGGAACTATGTTACATTATGAAATTTAAATGAACTAGAAAAACATTTGGATGACATTCAAAGTGTATGCCATACTTTGTTGTCATTATCTAAATTCCAGGGTGCATAGGACTCCATCAGAGAAACAGTACAGGATGCACATTCACGAGACCCATACAGAAGTCATCCTTCCGGATGAAGGAGTCTTGCCAATTAGCTTCTCAAAAAGGAGAAGGGTGGAGGGCACTACACAAATTTCTGCGGAGTGAAAATGAATACCTGACTTGTTAAATCCAGGAACACCATCAGGCCCTTTGCCCATTTTTATGTAAATAAGTCCTTAAACCTTCTCACTCAAAACCCTGGACAGTCTAAGGAATCTCACTTCTCAGGCACCAAGCAAGCTGGCTGGTTTGGGTTGCAGCCTCCGTGGTGGCTGCTCATTCAAGGTAATTCTTAAATGAACGGAGCCCTCATTACATTTCCATCGACCCACCTGGAGCACTCGATATCGGCTAACAAGAAATTATGCTTTTAACTTTTAAGACATGTCTTTTAGAAATACTGGGGATCTAGTTTCTCACTTGTCTTTTAGGAAGGTCACCCTTCAAGTTCAACTGAATATGGCAAAAGCCGCCTTCCTCCTCACCACCCTGCTCCCTAACAGGTTATTTCATAACAGCAAATACATTCTTACACCAATAATAGAGTAAGGACAAAAATCTCCTAGTAAAAAGGTAACCCCTAAGCTAAATCCATGTAACGTTAGGAAAGCATATTATCGCATCATGCACCTCTGTTTAGAAAGTACTGACCTACATGGTTTGATTCGAGGGGCACCAAGTGCCTAAGGAGTCATGTATACTGTCCACAAAATTCTTAAAACTGTGAGATGTCACCAAAGACACGGAAGATTTTATGTAACCATGCAAACTGCCATCTTCTGAAAAAGTGGCAGGCCTTGCAACATCGGCCTGCCTCACCACTGTAGGCTAAATCTGAGTAGTGCCTGCCCGCTGACCGAGGCATCCAAATTTGGATCTCTGTTTTGCGGCCCTTGCTAAGGCTCTGGGTATGGTGGAAGGCAGGGGATCTAGTTGAAGTAGTTAACATGTGTTTATCTGTTAGTCAAACAGGTCTGGGGTAGTTTCTGAGGGAAGGTTTTGGGGAGACAGTGGAGAGCATTTAATAAATCAGGTGCTGGGGGCCTAAGCAGAAATAAAGAGGGTAACAGAAGAATAATACATTTACCCCCCAGTCAAGGGCCAGTCTTGTTTTTCATTTTGATAAAAGTCATATTGTGGAATGAAAATCAGACGGATTTCTCAATCTAAGTTTATTTGAGAGGACAATTTACTTTTCACTCTCATTTCCGGGTGGGACAGAAATATCCCATGATCTTTATCATGGTTTGTCCATTTCCCTCTGGGTGTTGCCCATAACATGTTATCTTCAGAGATTCCCCCACCCAAGTTGTCCTGCTCCCACTAAGTCAGCACTGTCTGAATCATGGCTCTGCTTTTATTAACACCAGGTTAGCTCCAATAAAGTAAACCCAGCATTGCTTCAGAGGTCAACATTCTGTCTCCCGACTGTGCAAAAGAGAAAGCAGACAGACTTCCTCCAGGCTGGAGGGAACATGAGAGAGAAAATTCAGATGAGTTATTTAGTGAATCCAGAGTCAGATTTGGGGCAACACAGCACAATTTAATCCTCCAGAAACCATTACCAGGGGAACCAAAAGTGCCAGATAATCAAAATTAGAAAAACAAGAACTTATAACTCAGAATGATGGTAGCTAATATACACACACAAGTATGTTTTTGTGGATCACACATTTTCTAGGCTTGTGCCCACAGAAGACAGTTTTGTTAGAATCACAAGCCTGGAAGGCTGATGGCTATGTCTGTCAACCATCTGTTGGTTATAAAACCTATTCTCACCCAAATTTTCTCATAGATTAGAACCCAGTCAGGCTTAAAAGACATACACACCGAGAAAGCCCATACCAGATCCCTCTCCATTCTAGTGATTTTAGATTTTTTTTTTTAAGTTTATTTATTTTGAGAGAGAGTGAGTGAGCTCACGAGCAGGGGAGGGGCAGAAAGAGGAGAGAGAATCCCAAGCAGGCTGTGCACCGTCAGTGTGGAGCCCAACTCAGGGCTCAAACTCACAAAGCATGAGATCATGACCTGAGCCGAAACCAAGATCCGACACTTAACCGACTGAGCCTCTCAGGTACCCCTAGTGATTTCTTTTAGATTTGAGAAAGCCTTGGTTATTAATTAAGTCACAGTTCTGGAAAGTTCTAGAGCTGTGCTACATAAAGTCCTAGACATTAGGAGACCCAACAACCTAAACCCTCCACTAACCTTTAAAACAACAAGGTAAAGGCTGGCAGAGGGAGGGTGAACTATCAGGATTCCAGACTATCGTTAGGGAAATACATCAATATAAATTTTGATTGATTTATTCATTTCATTTTTCTGGAGCTTCAACAGCTTTTTAGCCATGAATTCCAACGAGCTGAAGAGACATCCTGATATTGATCCTCTAGGATCCGCATCTCCTCACTAACACTGTTCCAAAAGGCAGAGTCTCACTCCACAATCGGCCTTAAGAGGAAATGCAGCTTGCCAAACTCCCAGGTGCGAAAAGCTGTTGATGGACTCGGTTTTCCTATTTAAAGAATGCCATTGGTTCTTCCCACCCAGCTCAGGTTGTAAGTAACTAAGGGGCCATTTTCCTTAATGTTTACTGTCTCTCAGAAAGCCATATATTCATCACTTAGGCCTTTTATGTTTGTGAAGATGTCAAACCCATTCACTAATTAGGTTAAATAAGAATGAATTCTCATTCAGAAGTAGAGACCATTTTCCATGCTTCCAATGATACACATGAATGGTAAAGTGTCTAATCAGGTAGATTTGTCTGTCTTCAATTCTTTTTTCTTTGATGATTCCAAGAACTCAGTATCCCAGTGATTTTAAAGAAAAAGAAGTGGAGGGGCGGGGAAGGAAACAATACTGCTGTAAGAAAGCAGTAACATGTTTCCCCAAAATGAAGCAAAACAATAAGAAAAAATAAGTCCCATAAAAACCACGCCATCAGTAAAATTTGACAAAAAATGAAATGCAAATCTAGAAGACTAATGTAATAATGTTATCTGTTGTGACAACATAAAAATGTAACTTAGAAAAGGTAAGAAGGGAAAGTGAAAGACAAACAAATAAAACTCATTGGTTGTTGTATAGGAAATATGTGAGAGTTAAAGAATACCCTGGAAAACCAGATAATATAAGGATAAATAAGAAGCCAGTGACTGAGGGCATTTTTTAAAAAGATTAAGTACAAAGCTAATCGCTAGAACAGAAATTCAAACCTTCCTATCAAAAAATATTCTTTAAGGGGTGCCTGGGTGGCTCAGTCAGTTAAGCGTCTGACTTTGGTCCAGGTTCAAGACCTGCACTGGGCTCCGGAATGACAGTGCAGAGCCTACCTAGGATTCTCTCTCTCCCCCTCTCTCTGTGCCCCTTCCCCACTCACTCTACCTCTCTCACTCAAAATCAACTTTACAAATATTTCTTTAAAAAAATTTTTTTAATATTTACTTTTGAGAGAGACAGAGACAGAATGCGAGTGGGTCAGGGGCAGAGACAGAGGGAGACACAAATCTAAAGCAGGCTCCAGGCTCTGAGCTGTCAGCACACAGCCAGACGTGGGGCTCGAACTCATGAGCTATGAGATCATGACCTGAGCTGAAGTCTGCAGCTCAAATGAGTGAGCCACCCAGGCACCCCTCTTTTAATTTTTTTAATGTTTATTTTTGAGAAAGAGTGAGAGACACAGTGTGAGAGGAGGAGTGGTAGAGACAGAGAGAGGGAGAGGGAGAGAGACAGACAGACAGACAGACAGACTGACACAGAATCTGAATCAGCTCCAGGCTCTAAGCTGTCAGCACAGAGCCTAAGGCGAGGCCTGAATTCACAGACCGTGACATCATGAAGGGAACGGAAGCTGGACGCTCAACCTACTGAGCCACCCAGATGCCCCTAAAAAAATAGATTTTAAATGAAAGAACAAAGACTACATATTCCAAAGGGAAGCACAGCAAATTCAACAGTTCTTTTTTTCATAATATCTCATTCTAACGTGTAAAATGAAAAACAATACCTGTAGTATGCTACCTGATAAAACAGAATTGTAAGATAGCCCCCGAGATTCCTGCTCTGGTGCACATGCCCTATATAATCTCCTCCTCAGGAACATGGCAGGAGTTATGAATATGATAGAATTTCACTCCTGTGATTCAGTTACATTATATAGCAAAGGTGAAGGGAGATCATTCTGGCTGAGTCTGATCTACTCAAGTAAGCCCTTTAAAGAGAGTCTAGAGTCAGAGGAAAAAAGAGCAATTCAAAGCAGCAGAGACACTCTCCTATTAGTCTTGAAAAGGCAAGCTGCACACTGTAGAGAGCTCCACATGGCATGAAATGATAGGCACCTTCTAGGAGATGAGGGCTTCAGCTCCCCAAATTGCAGGGAACCAAATTCTGCCAACAACCAGTCAACTTGGAAGAGGACCCCAAATCTCAGATGAGATCGCAGCCCCAGACAACACCCTGATTTCAGCTTACTGAGACCCAGAAGACCCAGCTAAGCTAGTCCCTACATCTCTACCCACGGAAACTGAGATACTAAGATACTAAATTATGTTGTTTTAGTTCAGGTGCTAAGTTTGTGGTAATTTTTGTGCAGCAACAGAAAATACACCACCTTTCATATAATAAAGAGTTAAGAAAATACATGTTCTTATGGACTTGTGCAAAAAAATAAACACAGGAAGGATAAACTAAGAATTAACGGGAATATTCACTGACGAGAGAGAGTGGGAATAAAGTGGAAACAATGGAAGAATGAAAAAGATGTAAGAGGGTTGAGGGGGAAAGGACACCTTGTGAGTACACTTTTCATATAATCACAAGTTTTAGAACTATGGCAATATTTCACATAGCCCAAAAATAAAGAAATAAAATCAACCAGGATATGGCAGGTATCAATCTAATTGTATTACAAATAAGTGACAAAAGCCCACCAAATTGGGTAGAGAAGAACTGAAAAACACTACTGCAACTATATATTCTACCGCTGAAGCTAAAAGAATTGGACACAGATATTCTAGTTAGTAAAGACGTTTCTCACAGGGTTATGTGTTAGCATTCTGAAACTACCTTATGTGTAGTTTAGGATTGCATAAATGAGTAAATATATTGTGGCTAATGAGCCAGGTTTCCTACTTTCAGAGAAAGGAGTTACAAACAAGGGGAAAGCCAGAATAAATCCTGTGATTTTCCATATAGAAATACATATGTGCACGCATGTATACAAATATGCATTTCCATCTCTGCTCACATGGCCTTGACGTCTCGGTAGCAATAAGCACACCTAGTGCCCAGACTTTGGTTTCTATATACCTTTCTCCAGTACAAGGGATTAGAGCTTCTTGAAGAAATGGTTGATTCTCATTCTGGAACAAGAAAATTCAAGATGAGCCTGGAACATCTATCTTATGGTGTCAAAAGGTAAGAAATTGCTCTAAAAACTAATAGAACATGTCAAAAGGCCCCAAGAGCTAAACTCCTTTAAGGGATTCTCAATGGCCAAATCTGGAACAATTTGAGCCACACAAAAAATGATAGTAACATATTATAACTCATAGAGAAAAATATCCATTTAGTCCAAACAAATAGAAATAATTTAATAAATAATAAGGGGAGAAGGCACAGCTCTTCCTTACAGAATTCCAACCAATAAATGAAGGGAGGATGATGGGAAGAGAGAAATCACTACATGGCAAATGACACGGCAATAATTATTTCAGGCAGGGAATCGAAGGATGCTAAAATTAATGAGCCAAAGTAGTATAAGAAGCAAGATACTTGCAGAGTGGCAAAGGATCTTCCCACAAGATATTTATTAGTTTCAAAAGGAAAAATGGGAGCTTTACAGCAAGGAAACCTGGAAGACACCACCTTAACTAACTGATTAAGTTAGCAAAGTAGAAAGACACGTGGATGTCATGTACATCTTGAGATAATACGCTCATAGGTGCACATCATCACTGCTGTGGTATTCTTGCCAAAAATGCATCACCTGAACCCAATCCACACACACCCAAATTGAGCAATATTCCACAAAACAACTGGCCAATCCTCTCCAACATGATCTACATCATCAAAAACAAAGACTAAGGAACTGTCCCAGATTAGAAGAAACTGAGGGGCCTTGACAGCTAAATGCAAAGTGGGAACCTGAACTAGATCCTGGAACAGGAACAGTGCAATAGTGGGACAAGTATTAATAGTATCGTATCACTGTTACTATCCTTGTTTTGATCACTGCACTATGGTTATGTAAAATGTTAACACATGGGAAAGCTGAATAAAGGTTACACGGGTATTCTTAGTACTAGTCTGCAACTTGTAAGTCTGAAATTCTTTCAAAATGAAAAGTTAAAAAAATTTTTTTTCTTAACCTGAAGTCATCTACAAAAAAACAAGCTGATGGAAGACACACACAGTGGGTTTGGCATATCTTTAAGCCACAAGTTTGACTCCAGGGTAAATATGAGGAATTATTATTACCCACTGAAAGGTGAAAATAGCTAGCATTAGAGTCTAAGAAATGCTAACATTGCTTCAGAATAGCTATCCATGTTACTCTCTAGTTTAAAACACTAAATAAGGCATCCCAGTCCATTGCCATGCACTACATGCTGCCTGCAGTTAGCTATGTGTATGTACCTGCACGTGCATGTGTCTTGTGACCTCAACTGGAAATTAAAGGCCTTTAGGGCATCAACATCTTCTCTACATGCCATTCCTACATCTGGTAATGTGATCTACACAGAACACAAACACAGTAACACTAAAAGATGATTATGTGCCTACAGCATCGAAGAAATCATCTGAGACTACGGGGGAACTCAAAGGATTCTTTAACCCTGAATGGCTCTCTTGTTGCCTCTTGGTATTGTTTTAAATCAGAGCTGTTCCTAAAAGAACCCTGAACTTCCTTTTACATGTGCAGGCTTTGTAAGGTACAGAGTAATAGGAGCAGAGCCAAATAGGGTGTTTCAAGACAGAATTTCCAGGTGTTAGATGTATTCCTGAAACCAACCTTCCTCCTCCTCTTCATTCAGTTGAGGAAAGGCACAAAAGCTGACTTTGCAGGAGGGCTCCCGTGTGCTGACTCGACAGTTCCATTTGCTTCCATGTGGACTCTACTTGCTTTCCACACACAGTCTTTAGCACATATTAAGCACACACTAAGTTTCTGCCCAATGAATAAAATCCACATGGTCGTGATGTTGTGCTTTCACAACCAAGAGTCCCAAAGCATACCAGGTCACTTTTCTAATGCCTGATATCCTAGGGCTTTCTTTGACAATAGCCAAGGGGCATTGGAATGAGCTGTCACACACAACTTTCCATTTTGAGTCAAATATAAAAAGCAATCCGAAATCATCATGTGACAATCTGGGCAAAAAACTACCCACCATCACGACTGTAACAACCTTCAAACAATTGTTAATTACAACCAAAATGACAATTCCTAGATCAAATACATACGCATGCTCTTTGGAAGGAGAAAGACTAGCGGCAACTTAATAAATTCTATTTTAGCTCTATGTGATTTTTAAAGCCAAAGTTAAACACTACTGCAACATGAAAAAAAAAAAACAAGTACACATCAGCTCTGAAAACACTGCAGATGGCGATGATGATGATGGTAGTAGCTGCCCCACGAATTTTGCTCCCACCTCACTTTGTGCAGTTTATAATCCTTGTTTTACAATCGAGCTCCTTCTGAATGTGATTGCTCTTTGTCAGCTTCGTCTCTAGTTATTTGGGGTCAGATCCTAGGGTTAAACAAGAAGGACAAGAACATAGAGGTCAAACGCCTTTTATAATTTGGGGCGAGCCAAACAATTCACCCCACAAAAGGAAAAGCTCAGAGCTTCCTGAAGATGGTCCCTTCCTCGTGCCTCACACTTGGCTGACCCTTGTTTATCATCCAGTGTTGCAGAGGCCTCAGTCTGACTTCTTCCAGGGCTGCATACATTCCTGGGGCAGATGGGTAAAAGGATCCACCAGAAAATGCTGTTGGCTTTCTTTTCTTATAAATCATCAATGCGTATTTTCTTTTGTTTTTAATCAAGTGTGTGTCCTTATCAAGCAAATAACATATATAAGCCAAATGGTTTGGTACTATCTGAATTGAATTTTTCTGGGAAAGAAGACAAAGACAGACAGACAGAAGAAAACTGCAGGACCCTAAAGGCTGTCTACTCTACAAGCCCAAATTAAAAGTGACAGACACCACTCATGTCATCAACACCTTCGTTTCTTTCTATCCACAGTACCGTGTTCTTACAGAAAGTTAGGACAGCTGAGTTTTAAGACTCTGGTATCTTCCCTTAGGAATCTCGAGGCATTTTGCAAAGGGGAAGAAGATATTGAATTGGAAGCCTATCAACCACCAAATTTAAAATGACGACAAGCTTGGTGAGAAAATGGTTTGAACGCTCAACTCGTTTCCCCTCCTCAAGAACATTTTCCACATTTACTCAAGAGTCTCTCATTTCTTTAAACGCCCATTGCTCTTGCAGGCTAAACCATACCATCTAGGACTTCTCCCAACACAGCTCACGCTCATCATTAACTGCTTCATAACGTCCCTCCTGTTGAACTCAGGACTAGACAGGAGACATTCTGTAAAGCTAGGAAAGAGACAGCTCCTATTTCCACCCACGATTATGGCTGGTGTAATGGGCAGTTTTAGATATATGATCCTTGTCGCCAATGTCTGCAGGAAAACTGTGGGAGAGGTAATGAAATCATCTTGCACAACAAAGTGAGGTGGAAGAAAAACAGAACAATTACTAGTACGTCAGCTATTTTCTTTTTATCAGCAACCCATAAGAACTGTTTCTTGGTGAAAACAAATTTCAGTTAGGAAGTTTCAGTAAAAGGAAAGGAAAGGAACAATACCTGATTTGCCTAGGTCCTGAGAAAAATTTGTCAAATTTGTCAAAAGGAACCAAAAAATATATATACTAAGAGGATCTTTTAAAATGCTAGCTTCCTCTCTGAATCAAAGCTAATTAATTCAACACAAATATGGAAAATGATGAAAGATAAGGAAAAACAAGTTCTCCTGATTCCACAAGGTACTTGAGTGTCCCATTTACAAAGCATTAGATACAAATGGAAGAAAAAATTAGCAATTTCAAAGCACTTGAACTAAAATCATCCTCTAGTTGATAAAAGCAAAAACTGTAACAACAGAATGGATCTATTATTGAGATGACAAATCTATTACTGGGATGACAAAACCAAAAACACTGAATTTCCGCACTAAAAAGCATTACTGAAATACTTCTGATACTATGCTATTTTAGAAAGTGATCTTACAAAAATCTATCTTAAAATGAAGTTCTTGTTTTTACAGGCTGACCGTGAACCTTGACTTAATCTATCCCAGTTGCTTTTGACGGTAGAGATTACTCCAACAAGAAATTACATAAAGCAAGGAAAATGTTCAAGGCAGGGGCTGGGAGACAGAACGAAGAGATGTCATTATACAACGACCATGAATTTAATAGACAGGAACATACCTGAACTAGGATTTACCAAATGTCCACAAAACCCCTTCAGGAACAATGTTCAAAAAAATTTTTAATCAATTTATTTCTTTCCAAAGTCTATCGGTGATTAGGTAGAAATATATACCTTAGACCAGTATCATTTCATTGTATCACAGAGTTCGTTTTTAAGACCACCTTTAATAGTCATTATGAAGATAAATTAAAAATACATCTTACAAAGTTAAAGGAAAGGAGTTAAACAGGCAAAATTTGGGGGGTTAGTAGGTGGGATTTAAGAGGCTGAATTTTCTTGTAGCCAATTTAGCTTAACTCCAGTCAGTGATCAAAAGGACAAGCGCTCCCAGCCAACAATCACACCCACTGTCCTTCCACAAAACTGAATCAGGATAGAAAACAACAGCATCCTGGCAGGCCAGCAAGCCACTCAGCTGATGCAAAATGTTTTTCCGGCCCAGGCAGCAACCCCAGCACTGAGACTCACCCCACCCCACCCGGCCCCTTGAATAACAGCAGAAAATTCTCTCCCCAGCTAGTCTCCAACCTATACTTGAACAGAAACAGGAGATCATAAATCCGGGGAACTTCCTCCTGAAATGAGGATGGTTTCCTTTGCCAGATGTTCATTTTTATAGGCTTTTTTCACATAACAATAAGGGGTGGGGGGTGGGGAGGAGATGAAAACACATTCCCTGTACTACTGATTTTCAAACAGCACCAGCAAGAGCAAGCAGGAGGCAAGCACAAACAGCACCAAGCCTCCCTGGGCTCCCCTACAAACAGCACAATGGAGTAACACAGCGGGCTCGGGGAAACAGCAGCATTGAGGCAAATGGTAAGCAAGATGAAATGAAACCAAATAATTTAACTCATTTAAGAGTATTTTTTTTCCATTTTTTGACACAGCCAAATACTACTTGGCCAGCTACATAACATATTTGCCTTTCCATCTCCACCCATCTATAATTTCTTTTTTAAGTCAGATGTTCTGTTCACACACTAGTCCATAAACAACTTGCTTGGAGCCTGATGACTTTCCTTTTTCTTATTTATTTTCACCTCCATCGACCGTCTCCTGAAACTATAATTATACCCGTGTGTTAGGTGAGGCCAAATGAGATTCTCACATTTAGGCTGTAGCTCATCACCATGGCATGAAGTCAACAAGTCTTTTAAGTTTATCAAACACACACAGACGTACAACTTGGACCACAAAAGCTAAAGAAGCATCCGTAGCCTTCGCATGCAACACAGCTGTTCAACTCTTGCCTCACACACAACAGGGAACAAGTTAGCTCAAAGGCCAAGGACTTCCAGGAAAGTTGATGTTCGGGTACCTCCACTGGGGCAACGAACTCAAGTCCTCACAGAACCTGCCCGAGCATGGGGGTGTAAGTTTTTGATTTTCAAAGAAAAAAATATGAATACTATACCTGCATTTTATTCTCCCTCACCTTCTCAAACCCAACCTCCACCATTATGTCACCCTTCATTTTACACTCATTCCCCACTGAGGGATTATGTGTACCTCTACTGCACCTATTTCTCTCTCCCCGCTTCCCTCTTCTGCAAGTTCCCTCATCACTTCCGCCATGACAAAAATCAGACTTTAAAACATCTTCCGTGCAATTTTTAAATCTCCCCCAGAAACAGGCAAAACTAGAGATCTCATTACCTGTTCTCCTAAATTAGGGAGAACTAAAAGGGCCCGTTACACATTTTCTTTGCTAATTTGTAAGCAGCCACACGATACTAATTAGAACACGTTCTATTCTTGGTGGTTTGTCATGAAACATACAGGGCATGTTTTTTGTATTCCCTAGTGGCAACACTTTCAGTTAATAGTACTAAAACTCTCACTCTATTCTGACTGACAGATTGTTTTTGTCACAGGCACGCAAACTTTTCTGACAATGGAATCTTTGGCAGGCTGTCTTCATGGCACCATCTCCTATGCTCAAGATGCAAACTACCCATTTTTTAAAAACATGAAGTTTTTCAAAGTTCAAAATGCTCACTCTAATCGATGAAGTAACATCAACACGCAGGGGTGAGAAGCTGAGATCCCACTTCGCATTTCTATCTCTCCAAATGAAATACTGTGAACCGTGGAAGCTCACGTCTTTCCCCAAGCCCTTTGCTCTGCCCTTCCAAGCATTATGTCCTATGCTTGTAAGCACAGTAAGCACAGGGAACGTGTAGCTATGCCGTTTGCTATGGGGTCAGCTGCTCTGTCCATCTTGGCCCTTCTTTCCTACCGTTCATTTTCCTTAAACGTCACAGCCCCTATTGGTATAGGTAGCAGATGAGGGCTACCCTCCCCCAGTTAAGGCATTTCTACATCTGGCTCATCTCTCAAAGAGAAAGCGTCAAACACACTCTTCTCAAGTAGAGTTCAGAAGGCATGAAGAGAAGGGGGGTGAAGGAGGGACAGAACTGCCAAGTAAGAAAGGCCTTACTCCAGGTGTAATATCACCTCCCTTTGGGGTGCTGCCTTTCCCTTTCTTTTTCCCTTTCCATCTGCCCTGACAGCCAGAAATTTTTTCCAGTGTTGTTTTGCCTTCCTCCGCAATTTCTGTTGTTCCTTTCTATGGGGCAAACCCCTGCTATTCCTTCTCCCCACTGCCAAAGCTCCTTTTGGGTAGAGAGCTCTTCTCATGGTTTTAGCCCAGTAACAAGTATCAACCAACCACTCCAGGTACCGGGTGGGGAGGAGGGTGCCACCTGACTCTGTCATTCCACAGACATCCTTTACAGTCTCCAACCCAGTGCATGGCCATACATACTCCCTGTCCAGTGGACTCTGAACTCAGACACTGTCTGGGGTTCCAACAAGGAGCTACTTCTCACGTTTCCAATGGCCTCATCTTCTCTTTATGGGAAGCTATATCATAAGAGCATTTTTCTGACCCCAGTTGCTATCTATTTTCCAAAAACTCCTCAGTAATTCTTACCCTCTAAGGATTCCTTTCTTATTTCCTATGGATCTATTCCTTTTCTGTCATTCCATGGGAAGGAAAAGAGATAAACCCACGTTAAGTGTATGCACTGTAAATAGATTTGCCCTATACGTAGTTCCACAATAGCCACTCTCCCTCATCTCTTTCTCCATAGGACACAAAAACCATGGGCTAGGAGTGTGCAGGATGTCTCAAGCCAACCTAACTTAACCTACAGGCATTAATATGTGGCTACTGGTTTTAGAGACAAACTACATAAATTACAAAGAAGTACTGTGATTCAAGAAATATAGGCATGTTATGTGTCTATGTGTGTACATGGATCCAACGTACATCTACAGTAAGTAAAATCATTTATGGCTATCTCAGGATCATTTTATGACCAGCATACAAGAAAAAATAGCACATCTGTGAGTGTTGCTGGTGTGACCAAGGCTTCAGCGCCAATAAAACTAGGCTTAAGCAGCTAAAAAGTGTATTTGCTGACTTGCTAGTTCTAAGAGTTCCACCAACAGCCTGACCTCTCTCTTGCCCTCAATTGTCAAGTAATAAGATGACACTTGCTCTTATCACCCACAGGCAAGCTCTTCAAAAAGACCTGATAGAGGCAGATAGCTTCATCTTCAAAGAGTCAAATTTACTTTAACATCTATAAATCACAAACCCCAACAAGCCCCAGCATAGGGTCCGTTCATCTCACAGTACTCAAATGAAATGCTTTTGCAGATACAAAGAAAAGAATTATAAAAGAAATGATTCATCTCAAAGTATTTTTAGTATATTTCAAACACACAAGTATGGAGAATATAATGCATTCCCCCCCCCCACCCACCTCTTACCAAAACTTAACCTTTGCTATATTTTCTGCAGATAGGGGTAGGAGGGGTGGGAGTGGTATGTTTTCAAGTTTATTTTTTGATAGTCATTGCATGGCTGCAACCAAGGTGAGAAACCACTGGAAAGTGGTTCCATTTTTATTAAAGCCAAAATTTGAATATAAGCTATTATTTTTGCCTTATTTCCTAATTTAGCTCTCATTGTTATCATTTACAGATGAGGATGTAAACTTGATCTTTACTTGGAGACACCCAACTCTTAACATCACATTTGAAAATCAAGATTTGAATTTGGATGAAATTAAAGGAGTCCTTTCACCTAAGCTCTCTACCTACATTCAGGCAAGTTCTCTGTGCCCTTAAATATCTATAATTTATGATTTATGAAAATTACAGTATTTTAACATTTAGAATAAAATCTCTTTTAAGTACTGAGTGCAAAAGAAAAAAGCTGGAAAGCTTAACAATATTTCAAACGCTAATTTCAAACAAGGAAATCATAACTGCTATTGCCACAAAGTCCGTCAGGGACAAGTTTCCCTTACTTTGAGAAGGTTAAGATTTATGCAAAGGCTGTCAGAAGGTGGTAGGTACATTTATGCTGTGACATCATGACTGACATTGAAGCTGCCTAATGTGGTATATCAAGAGCACAGAGCAGATGTTCAATAAATATTTGTTAGATGCACATATTGTCAAGATTATGCAGAACAGTCAACTCAACAGCCTATTAAAGGAAATACAACTTGATTTTAATTCACACTGAAGAAAAATCAGTATCATAAGCCGTTTACAGACAACTCATTCCACTTATTATATTTTGCTAGAATATCTGTAAGCCCTGAAATAAGAGGATTATATCACTAACTAGGCCTACTGATACTGGCGTGGGGAGGTTCCTTTTTCATTCTCAATCTCAGAAAGATGGAAGAAAACCAAGTAACACAAAAGATACAACTTACATGGGCACCTGGGTGGCTCAGTCGGTTAAACGTCTGACTCTGGATTTTGGCTCAGGTCACGATCTCACGGCTGGGTTTGTGAGTTCGAGCCCTGCATCGGGCTCTGTCTGAGCTGCCAAGTGCAGAGCCTGCTTGGAGTCTTCTCTCTCCCTTTCTCTCTGCCCCTCCCTTGCTCACTCGCTCTCTCTCTCAAAATAAACGAGAAAAAAAAAAAACTTACAGAACTCAGCAGCCATTCCCTGAGCCTCTTAAATCCCTATAGAATGTAAAGCCTGAATAACAAAATTCATAACTCCTAAGGATGTTTCAAAGCACTTTTACAATGGACTAATGCAAAGAAATATCAACTTATTTTCACAGTCCTGACATCTGAATTCCAAAAGCCAAAGAAAGTTATTAAGGATTGAGAAAAGGTTACATGTTTAACCTTCAATTCGAAAGAAAATTCAATTAACCAGAAACTGCCCTTCCTCAGAGTAATCCTAGTTAACTGAGGTTTTATTGTACAGGGCAGTTCATAATAACCCCTAAAGTTTATTTCTGAGTTAAAATGCTTAGAACCTAGTCCCCATTTCTCTATTAACCTGCCCCAACTATGTAAAGAGCTCTGGAAAGAATCTAATAATTGCTAAGACTATAAAAAGCTCTTCCTTAATAGAGCTGTCCATTAATAGAGGGTAGCCAGAAGCTTGAGTCTTGTGATTAAACACAAGCATCCAGTGTGACAGAGGAACATCCTGCAAATTCGACTAATTTTATAGCAATTTCTTTTGCTGATTCAAGGAGAGTAAATACTAAAGAGCTGAAAGGTGACACAGGCAGATCCTGACACAAATGCACTCAGGACAGCAATCCACTTAAGCTGGGCTCCTGGTAACCGTGGGGACCAGCATGATCTGTTGTTACCTATTTATCACAGGCCTCAAGATAGCCGTGTTTGGCCCTTTCCATGAAATCAAGCAACTTACCACAGATGAGACGTTTGCCAATTATACAATAAAATCCTATCTCTAAATATGTTTTCAAAAATTGCATGCTCCCCACATGTCCCTGGCACAGACCAGGATGGAGTGTGACAAATAAATAGATATTTTTTAAAGTTTTCCTTTGGCAATGAATCCACTAAGCTTGCTCTCGAATTATTCCTTCCCCATAGGATAGGGGCGGGAGGGATGGGGAGTCTCTCTTCTGCTATAATTGCTAGGAAAAAGGGACCCCGCCCCCAACCAGAGAACAATATCCTTATTCAGAGAGTCACTGGATTTCCCCTTCATGAGGTACTCTTACCACATTTATGTTAAACATGCTTAGTTTTTTTTTAATTTATAACATTATTGTATAAAGGAACTATTTTCAGTTTTCAAACAACCATCACATAAATTTGCAAAAACACACACACTATCATTTTCAAGTTGAAAACTGCCCATTATCAGACTATTTTAAGTTCTAGAATCAGTTTATTTAAAAAATAAAAACTAACTAGGGCACTGGGGCGCAAAAGCACCTGGCCCCAGGTGGCCCAAACAGACCAGGTTCGGCCATTTGCTGCTTGACAAAATCTGAAGACAGACAGACGGGTCATAGTAAAACCAGAAAAGAATTTATTTCAGTGATGCCATTCCAGGAAGGCTGTGGACTGACTTCTCAAAGATGGTCTCCAAAGTACTGCAATCTAGGTTTATATAAAGAAAATGTGGGACAAAGGTCAGTGGGTACACACAGGTGGGCAGTAAAGGTCAGGTGGATCCTTTTCTTGGGGTCAATCAGTGAGGTCTTGCTAGCTCAGGACTGCTGTTATTGTTTGAGAGGGTAGTTTTGGATGCTTTGCCCCCAGTGTCTTCTGCCTGAATTAAAAAGATAAGCTAGTAAGAACTTAATCAGCAAATACAGAGTAAAGTCAAAATGAAGGTACTTAAAATCCTCTTTGAAAACAACAAGCAACAAACATGAAATACCACCTGTGCTACCACGTGAGCAATCTTAAAAATGACCACATCTCACACCTAGAAGCTGTTACAAAACCACATCCAGCTTTTTCTCAAGACATGAAGCACTAATGCATCAGAGACTCCCCACTCCCCTAGAGCATCTTGTTTTCCTTCAGAAAATCTCTTCTGCATCACTGCTTACAGCCCAAATCCTAAACCATTGAGCTCTCTCTCTTTCCAATTAGGCTTGCTCATTGAGAAAATGGCAACACGGACTTTCAAAATTAAGTAAACAAGAAAAAAGGTGCTGGGTGCCAAGACCCTGGACTGAGGCAAATATTTAAAGTCATTTTGTAAATGTTAGGTATCTGATGGAAAAACTGAGAAACTCTGGAGCTGCACACCAATGGCACTGTTATAATTCAGCATGTGAAGGGGAAAGAGGCCAAAATAAACCACATGTGAAGTGATCGGAGCCACTGCCATTAGAAATTGGTTACTTGGGAGCTTTTGGCAACAATTTGGTTCAAGACAACTGACCAATCTAGAGGGTTCATTATCTGGCCCCATCTCTGCAGATACACTAAGCACCAGTGACTACCACCTGCAGCCTGTACCAATACCATTTAAGAGTCTTGCTCATACAAACTGCATCTTCCTTACAGAAAAACAGGAGCCACGATGGTGGGTCGTTTTTTCCCCTCTCCATGGAAACCGTCTGTGCATGCATTTCTCAAGAGACATCAAATGCTAGCTATTAGCTACAAATAAATAGCTTCAAGAGATGAACAATTCATATAGTAGTCTAGAAACACATGTACAGTTACAGTGCTCGAGTCTTGGCAAGCACTCTGCTACTAAAGGAGAGCTGGAGAGCGTGGTCACAGTAATGAGCTATTAAACGCAAATAACGTCAATGCTGAATCCTTCCCTGGGGCTCAGCATCAGGGAGGGAGGGCGCAACTGAGACAAGAGGACAGAGGCATGCCATGCCATTTGCTGTTCCGCTCCCGATGACAATTCTGAAGAGCCTGTCCCTGGGAAGAGTTCTGAGCTTCCATCACTGGCTTTAGGAAGTCAGCCATGCATGTCATGTGCCAAATTCACGGACAGAATCCAATTGGAGTTAGCTGAACTGGACTGAAAACCTCTTGAACTCACAAGCACAAACTGGTAGAGCTCTGTCACTTTTTAAAAAAAAACATGTCTATAGTTCTGGTTATGAAAATAGTTGATTCTAATTTTAACCAACACCTACTACTGTTTCAGCACATTCCTCTGGTTAAAGGAAACGATGACTTTCCAGTCAGTGACTACAGTGACACAGACATGAACTTGGAGAAGGAAGCTTCCAGTTTTCAGCCGCTCCAAGATGTTTTAGGTTTTGGGGCTTTTTGTGGGTTTTGTTTTGGTGAGTGAATTGTATCATGAACATTGTCCAATTTTTATGGAGTTCCTATGGCTATAGGATTATACTATACGATTCATATTAACAGCCTCATATACTCAATATAGCTGACATACAAAACTGTGCATGCCTGAGATGGGGGTGGGGACTGCTTGTTTTTAAAGTAGAACAAAAGAGACTCCTGTCCTAAAATCAGCTTTAGGGAGGCTCTTAGAGGGAGATGAGCTTCCGACTTATGAAACAGAAGACCACAGGAAAGAACTCACAAGAGGGGCCTAGAGAAGAATACTTGATTCTTTTTCTCTAATTCACCAATGACCTCAGTTTACCTGATGCTATATTATATGGTAACAGAGGACTAACTGGGGCAGGACCAGGAAAAGCAGTAGGAACTATGCTAGTTTTAACAGTGGTGGGTTGTAGCATCACTAAACTGTTAGAGAATGCCAGAAACTGCTTGAAACACCTCATATAACCATCAATACCACCTTATAAGATAGTAACCATGATCATTCCCATTTTGCAGGTGAAGAAAATAAGGCTTCAAGGAAGTGCAGGGGGGAGGGGGAGGTGCCTAAATCACTCAGCTATGAAGTGGAAAAGCCAGAATTCACATCCAAAAAGCCCAAGTCCAGAATCTGTACTCTTAATCACATCCCCTCACACATCAAAGTTAGCCTTAACAAAAGGATCATAAACTCTCCCACAAGCTGGTGAGAGTCCTCATGGAAGGTTCTCAGCATCACCATCGCACTAATTCTCACTAGTATGTGTCCTGCTGATTTGTGTAACAAATACACAGCTTCAGCTATGAAGGGAAAGAAATTCATATACATGCAGTTAGGCTATAGCCAAACGATCAGTATCAATTGGAGGAAAAAGAAAATCCTATCTTCTTCTGAAAAGATTTATAAGGTAGAAGAAAATATGGTTTTAGTTCTGTGGATTTAATAATTTTTCTAAAACAGGCACACATGCTAAGGCTTTGTGTTTCTTCTTTTTAAAGCTTAGTATTCACTTATGCATTTGAAACTTTTATAGCAACCTGTCATTGACTATTTACATAGGCATCTGGCAAAGAAAGGTAAGATACTGCCTCCTGAGTCCTTAACAAGGCTCTACTGTGCTGGTGTAACCAGTGTAACTGAGGTCACCTAAGCAAATCCACAAGGCTCCTCCCCACAGTGAAGGAAAGCTCACCACAAGTGAAATCAGTTTCAGTAAGATCGACTGAGGCAGTGTGATTTAAGAGACAACTTTGAGAATTACCCAAAGGCCAAATGGAGTCATAAAGAAAGGCAGTGATCCCCTGGCTAGCATTAAGGAATTTTTATGCAGCTAATTTTCCTCCTTTTAGCCTACCAAGAATGCTCCAAAGCAGACTGAAAACAGGAAATAAAGCTGCTTCAATATGATGCTAATTTCCTAGAAAGATCTGACATTATCAGGTTGATGTGAACAATGAAGATGACCTAACTGGACAACAGTACATGTAAAACAAATTTCTAACCTGAATTTCTTAGTTTACATAATTCAATGTGCAGGAAAGCTGTATTTCTATCAGTGGCTGTCACCTCTGACTGCAAGTCAGAATCACCTGGGAAGCTTTAAAAAAATACCAGTTCCTGTGCCCTATCACAGACTAATTAAATCAAAATCTCTGGGGAAGGAAACGGGCCACTTTTTTTTTTTTAAGTACTTTCTTTTTTTTTTTTAATGTTTATTTTTGAGACAGAGTGAGACAGAGCATGAGCAGGGGAGGGACAGAGAGAAAGGGAGACAGAATCAGAAGCAGGCTCCAGGCTCTGAGCTGTCAGCACAGAGCCCAATGCGGGGCTCGAAATGGGTGATTATGAATGGAGGGGCGTTAAAATTTGGCCAATTAAATGTATTTTAGGAAGACATACCACAAACTGGCTATTTTCAATTAAATTATCTACTGGAGGGGGGCACCTGGTGGTTGTCAGTTAAGCGTCTGTCTGACTTCGCTTCATGTCATGATCTCACAGTTTGTGGGTTTGAGCCCCGTGGCTCTGTGCTGACAGCTCAGAGCCTAGGCCTGCTTCGGATTCTGGTCTCCCTCTCTCTCTGCTACCCCCACCTCACTCATGCTCTGTCTCTCAAAAATAAACAATGTTAAAAAAAATTTTTTTCATTTCCTTCCTACTTGGGGATCTTAATTTCTTCAGTAAACTGGGTAGGCCACAGATAAATGCAGACAAAACTAGAGATATTTTATCTCAAATTCTTCTGAGGACGTTTTAAAAAATATACATCAATTTTTTGTACAGGTAGTGTTTACTTTTCTTTAGAGAGCGATAGAAAAGTACAGGCAATAAACGTATCTAAACAGCCACACAGGCAAATCAGCTATGCACAAACATATATATAGGCTTAAAACCTACAAATATGGGAAGTATTCATATATATGCATATATATGTATATATGTACATATATATGCATAGTTCAATGCAAATGTATTGAGAGGCTTTGAAACTGTGCCTAACACAAGAGCCAAAATTTTGTTCCTACTATACTCAAAAATGAGTCATCTAAGAGGAAAACACCAGACTTCTATTCATAGACCCTTTGGAGGTCTCACTGGAAAAATGAACAGTGCACTCAAGTCTGGCAATATTTTTACTGCATACATCTGGTTTCAGTATATGGTGTATTCTTGAAAATGCCTACAGTCAAGAATCCTAGGTTACTGCATAAACCATTCAGCCCTTAGTAGTCATCATCCCCAAAGTTACTTTTGATATGGAATTTACCAAACTAGATTTTCTTGAGTGAAACTTCTAACTCCGCTAATTGAGACATAAGTAACAAGACTAGTATTAGACTTGTGAATTATAGTAGCCAAATTAGATCTGATAGGCCAACAAGTAGCTGTAGTCTGATACATCCTAAAGATTTGAGCCTGTCTGGTCAGAGTCTGGATCAGGTCAGCCATACCCCTGATGCACTATGGGGTCTAGGCTGCTGAGTGGGGGCCTTTTTTCCTCATGACAATCTTAGGAACACAACAGCCCAATTACATTTAAGGCACTCCATTTAAGGCAACTGCTTGCTTCGCTTTCATTTATATTCTCTTGGCCAAATAGGTTACAAGGCCAAGCCCAGTATCAGTGGAGTAGGAAATACACTCTCATGCAACATCAGTCACCTAGCAGAGGAGGGGATTAAGACATGAAAAGAATCTACAACAACCATGATCCATTAATCTGCCAGTTCTAAAACAAAAACCCAACATGCTCACTTTTTCTTCTTTCCAAATAATTAGTTTTTGGCACCATAAAGGTAATTTAAATTTTGAAAACATTGAAGTTAGGGGATTAACACAAATGTAACATCATCTAGACTCTAAAAATGCTGTATTTTAAAACATTAGGTGGAAGTGAAGAGGATGGGCTCTAGAACTATAAGAGGAGGTGAAACGTGGTTCCAGGGATGGAGCAGCTGATGCTGAAGCACAGGTAAAGAGTTTAAATAAAACTGGTCTGGGACGCCCGGGTGGTTCAGTCAGTTAAGTGTCTGACTCTCCATCTCAACTCAGGTCATGATCTCACAGATTCATGAGTTTGAATCCCCGCACTGGGCTCTGTGCTGATGGCATGGAGCCTGCTTGGGATTCTGTTTCTCCTTCTCTTTGCCCCTCCCTCACTTGTACATGTGCATGCTCTCTCTCAAAATAAACTTTTTAGAAATAAAACAGGTCCATGAAAACAGTGGAAAGTGCAGATTTTATATAACATGCAACTATTAATATACTTTCTATTACTTTCTCTATATTCCAAGAAGTTTGTATATTCAAAACTTTGGTCTTGGATCTTCCTCTTGAGAAAATAGGATACGGTCTTATTTTGGGGTTGCCTTATATTCAGGCTTATACAATATGTATTCAATATATTGTTCTGAAATTCACCAGGCTGTCAAATTTTAATCTCTTCTTTCTACTTAACTTGGCCAATATAAACTTTTTACTAAAGCTCATCTTTGTCTCCATCATACTTTTTTCAGCAAATATAAGGCAATAAACTGTACTGAAATTCAGCTCTCATGCTCCATCACTCATGCTAGGATGGATATTTGCTCTGACTGCTCGACATTAAACATAAAGGATTTTCAATGAAGAGAACTCCTGCGGTACAAAACACAAAACCACTTCACCACTACGATACATGAATGGTGTTTTATAATTTTGTTATTCAGTCTATCTTACCTCCTTGTGTTGATAACTGAGAGCTATTTCAGTTTCAGACAATATAACCCCAAGTCCCAAAGTTCCCCTGCAGGCCCCAAAGGAGCCCAGAAAAATAGAACTGTTTTGCTTTTAGCTGTTTTATATACTGTGGCTCTGTGTACGTTTTAATTTAGGAAACCAAGGTTCTGCTCTTTTAATTTTTTTTTAACCACCAATTGTGAATTATCAATAGTGTTTAGAATAGGTTAAGCAAGAGCTCAAGTCTTGCCGAGGCTTGGTTTAGCAGACACGCTGTCTCAATAAAAATCACATGTGGTGTAAAACAACATTGGAACATTATATTTAGAACCTTCTATGTTTACATGTATATAGTTTGTGTGTATATATACACCATGCATCACTTCATTTAACCAAAGACACCTTAACTGGAACCATGTCAGACCATAATTATAAAGAATCCAAAGTCATTTTTATATTGTTATTGTCCAACCTATACTCAAATGTCCATCTTCTACTTTCCTGTTTTTTTAGATTTGTCAGTGTCAAATTATGTAAGAATCTCACCTATTTGGGTTGGCTACAACCTGAGAGGCTCCAAACAGGTCAAAACCTAAATAATAAATCTTCAACAGATGATCTGCTCAGGACTCCAGTCATGTTTAATGCTTTTCCTGAGATCCTGACTTGTCATGATCTCTGATCTATAGCAAGCAAGGCTGAAAGGAGTCAAAGAATGAAAACACAAGTCTGGGTCAGGGGGTAGCACAGCACCAGAACCTAAACACCATGGTTTGGTTTTTTCCTGTAAGATTTTTCAAGGGTCATCTAATCCCAGCCCCCTCCATTTTACAGATGGCTAAGAGATTTTCTCAGTTGGTATGGGTATCCCTGTAGCTCTTACCCATCCCTGAATTTACTAAGGAAAATTTTAGTTCCAAAAGTGAAGGCTAATGATAAGTAGCCTCTTCTCTAATAAGCGTTTGTGAAGTTAAGAAGCTAGTTACATGCTTCTGGGTGGCTCAGTCAGTTGAGCATCCAACTCTTGATTTTGGTTCAGGTCATGACCCCAGTGTTGTGGGATCAAGCCCCACATCAGGCTCCACATTGAGCATGGAGCCTGCTTGAGACTGATTCATTCATTCATTCATTCATTCATTCATTCTCTCTCTCTCTCTCCCTCCCTCCCTCTCCCTGCTTGCGCGCTCTCAAATTAAAAAAAAAAAAAAAATTTTTTTTTTTTTTAAAAGAAGCAGCTAGCTATCTGACATGGCTAAATGAACTAATATTCCTGTTAACCAACAAAACTATTTTCCTGACTGTGTACCAAATTCATACGATTAATATGACAAGCTTTTAAACAGGGAGTTTTTTAAGCTATCTGACCTGTCTTTTCAGAAAAGCGTTTCCATATTTTTTGTTTCTAACCAAAGGCATTTTATGTTTTGAGAACTAAATGGTGTTTATAATCCTGTGTTGAAGACTGAGAAGGTAAACAGGATGTTACACAGTTTAACTTCCTAGATAGGAAATTCTGCCTCCAAATCAGTCAGACAACGGACTCACCTCTCCAACCAGAACTCTTCCAGTGAGCTTCTATTTTGTAGAGGTGAGGACTACATGGTCAGCATAATTCTTAGTTTTTTAAAACCCCAGAAACATTTATCAGACAGGGTGTTCAGCCTACACTGGTGAGTTCTTGTAGAATCTTGCTATTTAGTAACTGCATGACTGTGTGCAAATCAAACTCCATCTCTCTACAAAAGATTGGTGATACTTTTTTTTCTCTATAGGAGAATAAAATGAAAACACACACAAATGGCTAATAAAAATATATCATCAAATAGTAAATACAGCTCGTCTTTTAAGTACAGCCATTCCTAGAATGGTGCAAGCTTGGGGCCTTTCAACCAGCTGCTGCCTAAGACTCTGAAAGGGGGCCACATGGTTGACATCACTCACAGGCTCCTTAAAATACCATTTAATGCAGAAATTTCTAAATGAATTGTCACTGTGTTTACAAAAGAGAAGGTAGAGTGCATCATGGGACTACCACCCCGCCCCCCCCCCCCGAAACAATGGCAAATGCCCTATCCTTACTAGAAATGTACAATCACCCAAAGTGCTAAATCCAGAATTAAGTCTTATTTTTGGTGCAAAGACCTCAGTCTAAGAGGTGGGACAGCTATCCTCATCCTCTCGAAATTCACATCTAAAAACTTCAGAAAGCAATAAAACTCACAGCCTTCAAAGTCATTCAGAGACAAACATCCCAGAATTAACTGCTACAAAGCAATCTATTACCTGTATTTGATAGGTACAAAGATAAATCAGATACAGATCCTATCAAAAATTTTCCAGTATTCTATCAACTGAATAGCAGTTACCAGTTTTCAAAATGATTTCACATATTTCACTCATTTTCACACAATTATTCAAAGTGAGCTGGGCACATGCAGTTTGCTTGTTTTATAGATAAGCAAATAGGTTTCAAGAGATTAAATGACTTGTTCACAGTCACTTAGAACTTAAGATAGTAAGCTGTAGGGGTGAAGCTCCAAGTTGTTACTTCACCCTCTATGTTATAAAGCCTCTAAAAAAGACAAAAATCCCTGTAATCAATTTAGTAACCTCAAAAAGACAAAGACACCCTTTCACAAATGGCTATGTGATACTGTATTCCTCTACTTCCCAGCCATCAGATCAAGAACTACTAAGAAAAAGCTCCATGGTTCCACAGGTCCATTCAGAGCCATCTAATGATCATTAATCATTGTCAACAAAGGTCAGTCTAAACATGTATATGAAATCAGTTCTGATTTAATTAAGTACATTAACTATGTAATTAATGACCCTTAGTTACAAAAAATTACTTGAGCTCATTTTCCATTTAATTAAAATTCTTTACATTTAGAGATAGAACTTCTCTTGGGTCAATAAACAAAAAATCATCATGAATCACAAAAGCCAATAGCTTTTCCTGAAGTGACAGCACAGTGGCACGGGGACAAGACCACTGGATAACACCATGGCTGGGAAAGCAAGATTGGACAAGAGCAAAGGCAATTCCTTGGTTTGGTTTTAAGTAAATTTGGCCTATGATTAAACACAAACTCCTGAGGAGCAGAAAAGTCCCAAGTGCAATAAAATACACAAATATTTCATGGTCCAAGAAATTCAGTATGTGCCTTTCTTACACTGAGACTTTCCTAACAGAAGAGTATTGTCAATATTTTCTATGGAGACCTTTCAATACAGGGTCTGCATATGCAATATGAAATCATGAGTGAAAGCAACGTTCAGATGGTCGAAAAAATGCAATCTTTGGCTTTGATTTTTTGGATATTATAAGCAAAAAGAACTTTGACTCCTATCCTCCCCATAGTTTTCTCAATTCTCTGATTCACCATGTATTATATGTGGATAGGACCATCGTGGTACATTAACACTGAGCAGACCACAAACTATAATTTGGAGACACCTCAATCCCATTTGCTACTCCCTCAATGCAAGGATCGTGACTCAGGACACACATATACAAATGTACATGTACAAAAAAATCACATGCAAAGCTTTACTTTAGGCAACACACAAATTCTTTTTATTACTATACTTCTTTCCTACATAGTCACAAGATCAGAAATGACAACATAGATTCCAAGACCGAATGCTTGACCCACAGCTTGGCGGGGGGGGGGGGGGGGGGGGGAGGGACATTTCATTGTGTATCATTATAATACATTGTGAACCTGCACCTGGAAAGAACCCATATTTGAGGCTTTGCCATGTGCCATTATAGTTCCCAAAGGAAAAACCTGTGATATTCACAACTTCCTTAAACTTCTATTTTTAAAACACCATGTACGCTATTCTTCTTAATCCTCACAAGAGCTCTTAAAGTAGATAATATAACTTGTGTCACCTTACAGATGCAAAACAAAGGCTCAGAAAGGTTAAGTAACTTGCCAAGGTTACACAGTTTATCAGTAGCAGAGCCATAATGAACAGGCAAACTGTGTAATTGCAAAGGGGATTCCAGACTTGGCACAATGATGACACAGCACAGGTCCACAATCCCTTATGTGAATCTCTTGGAGCCAAATACAGTTCAGAATTCACAACTGTTTCTTCAGAATTTAGAAAGGTAATCAACATAGTGCCAAGTCTTGTTTGACATTTGTAGTGGTGCCTGGGGGCAGCATCCCATAGTCTAAACAGCAGCAAAGCATAAAAGCTCACATTAAGTGGGATAAATCAAGATTGTACAGTAGCTTTCACTTTCGCTGGGGTCAGATTGAATGCCAGGTAAGCTTGTGCCCAGCTCTGCCAACCAAATGAGTTGTTTTAAAAGAAAAATTCTTACCCAAAAAGCAAATAATCCAGTGAAGAAATGGGCAAAAGACATGAATAGACACTTTTCCAAAGGAGACATCCAGATGGCTGACACATGAAAAAGTGGTCAATATCACTCATCATCAGGGAAACACAAATCAAAACCACAATGAGATACCACCTCACACCAATCAGGATAGCTAAAATTAACAACGCAGGAAACAAAAGATGTTGGCGAGGATGTGGAGAGAGAGGAACCCTTTTGCACTGCTGGTGGGAATGCAGACTGGTGCAGCTACTCTGGAAAACAGTATGGGGGTTCCTCAAAAAATTAATAATAGAACTACCCTATGACCCAGCAATTGCACTACTAGGTATTTATCCAAGGGACAGGTATGTTGTTTCGAAGGGGCACATGCACCCCAATGTTTACAGCAGCACTATCAACAATAGCCAAAGTATGGAAACAGGCCAAATGTCCATCAACAGATGACTGGATAAAGAAGATGTGGTATGTATGTATGTATGTATGTATGTATGTATACACACACATACGCACAAACATACAATGGAGTATTATTCAGCAATCAAAAAGAATGAAGGGGCGCCTGGGTGGCTCAGTCAGTTAAGCATCTGACTTCAGCTCAGGTCATGATCTTAAGGTTCAGGAGTTTGAGCCCCACATCAGGCTCTGTGCTGATAGCTCAGAGTCTGGAGGCTGCTTCAGATTCTGTGTCTCCTTCTCTCTCTGCCCCTCCCACACTCACACTCTCTAAGATAAATAAACGTTGAAAAAAAATTTTTAAAAAAAGAATGAAATCTTGCCATTTGCAACAACGTGGATGGAACTAGAGTGTATTATGCTAAGAGAAATTAGTCAGAGAAAGACAAATATCATATGACTTCATTCGTATGTGGAATTTAAGATACAAAACAGATGAACATAAGAGAAGGAAATCAAAAATAATATAAAACCAGGGAGGGAGACAAAACGTAAAAGACTCTTAAATACAGAGAACAAACTGAGGGTTGCTGGAGGGGGTTGTGGGTGGGGGGATGGGCTAAAGGGAGAACACTTGTTGGGAAAAGCTGCACTATATGCTAACTTGGATGTAAATTTTAATTAACTGGTAAGAAAAATTCTTTTTTGAAGCTTCTTAATCAGAATTACAAATGCAGAGTTTTGGACCTGCACAGAAAAGTACAAATTGAGACATGGGTGTCCGAAGTGGTTTCACATACACCAACTGGACATTTAGAAGGTGTTGATCTTTTGTCACCAGTAATTAGAAAGCACTTCCCTGAAGGTGCCTGAAGACATTTCAAAATGCCACTGGGAAGTTTCTATTTCAATAAAGGAAGATTATGATATGTCTGAGTCATAAAGCCTCAGCTACTATAATGTTAAAAACGCCAATTAATCAAAGCAAGGAAATCACTCCGCTTGACCATAGTATGGTAAGAACATTACCTTATACCATCACATTGTATTTGAAAGGAAGCGTATCATTTCTTCTTGTGGGTAGTGCACAAGCCAATCTTTAGAGCAGATCTGATCACCTATTCTCAGTGCTTTGAAATCCCCTGGGAGACTTTAAGAAACACACTTGGATCCCTCTCCTGAGATTGTGAGTCAGTCAGTACGGGCTCAGTACAGGGTACAGCCTGCTGTTGAGAGTTTTCAAAGGCTCCCCAGAGGCTTCTACTGTGCAGCCACATTTGAGAACGATGGGGTTAAAATACCCACCAAGGTGGGCTCCCTGCTTCAAACATCCTGGCAACATTGCGAGCAAAGAGCACTACTCCCCAAAATATCATCATCCTTCAGAACTATTAACAGGCCTCCAAGTGATCCAGCATGAGAAAGGGTTCCTATTTATAAATTTCAGGGAGTGCAAGAAGGCAGGGTTAAAAGTTTCTAAATCTAACCACAAGGAAACAAATGTTGGCTCCAGCTCCGAGTGGGGCTGCTGCAGAACCATACAGAGGCGCCGACCCCCCACCCCCACAAGGATTGTACTGAGAGCTCATTCTTTTGCTTATTTTTGGTCCCTTGCTTTTTTAAGGCACCCTGCAGTCAAGTGCTAGGTACAGGAAACTAAAGAGCTTTCTGCTAAATAATTTGGCTTTCTTTGTCAAGAAGAATAAATATATCTTACTTGCTCAATGTAAACAGTCTCTCACTCCTCAGAGGATCAAAATAAGGGGCTGAACGGCCTCACTTTGTTTTGTAAAAAACGTGACTTGTAACTACATTCGCCAAAAGACAGAATATGGTCCCAAATTGCCAAGGGAGTTAAACTGATATCCCCTGGCTGTTCAGATGGTCGGTCCAAAGGGCAAAGATGCAAGGCCAAATCAACTCAGATAAAACTAAGAAACCAACAGCCTACAGGACTTTTCTGCTCTATTCCTTTTTATGGCACAGCTTTGAAAATTAAATCTTCCAAGCAACTGAAAATTACATTCCTTGCCTCTTTAGACATGAAAGGGAGGTCTCTTATGTGAAGCCAAACATTCTCTAACACTTCCACAGAACAGTTTGGTCATACCATGAGAAATCAAGATCAAGGCCAGTTAACTGTTAGTGGGAAGCCAATCCTTCGTTTTGTTAAAAAAAAAAAAAAAAAAAAAAAACAGTTAAATTAACAGCCTTCATTAAAAGAACACACAGCTCTCAAGCTCCGGTTATGCTCCCATTCTCAAATGAGAATTGTACTCTCTCCTTTAGATACAGTTTTCTCTAACTCGATGTCAAATTAGCTAACTGAATTCTTGGGTCTCCCATCCATGTAATAACTAGAACATAGGATTCATTCCTTACTGGAAATGTTTCTGACCATTATAATCATTGATTCCATAGTGCAATGCAGATCCTGTGTACAGTCTGGAATTCAACCTGCAAAGGAAATCTAAAAATATGAGAAGACTACATTCGAAACCTCTGTTGGCAGGACTATGTTTTAATTATGGCCACTAAGGGGAAACAGATTGAGTGGGCAATTTTTCTCTTGTAGAATATTATCTACAGTTTCTCACCTAGAAAAAGAAATCTTCTGTCCCCATTATGGATAATATTTTCATTTTTACCAACTTCTCTTTAAGACCTACGTACATTGTCTTTGTTGTCAACCATGGTTGACACTTCATAAATAGCAAGCTTTCAAATACTTTCATCCAAATCTTCAAGTGACATTCTAAGAAAATGGCCAATAATATTTACTGAGCAACTGCTGCATAACATGCCAAGCTCTAAGGGAGATACAGATCATCTTAGGCTAAGGAACATCCTCAACTCACACCATGACGGGATAGGCAGAAAGGAAACTAGAACCCAGATCTCTCCACTTTCTAAATATATGCCCTTAACATGGCACCATTCTGCCTCCAATATCACCTGCCTCTTCAACATTCATCCTCTACAAGAGGGAAGAAGCAAAAGACTATCTGTAAAGGTAAGAGCTATTCAAATCTGTTTGAGACGTTTAAATAATACAGACAACAAAACAGGAGGTGAGGGCAGAAAAGAGAAAGGAAAGAGACAAATAAGACATCCAATTTCAAAGAACTTTAATGGGGATAAACTCTCATTGGTAAAACCAGTGTCTCAGTTTAATGTACTGTTTCAAAGCCGAGGCAGGTAGCTAATTCGAAATTCAGCACGAAGCCAAATGTAGTTGCAGTCACTGAGTTTCTCTCCAGTGCTGTATATAATGCTCCTTTGTGAAATGCTCACGTTTTACAATGGAGGAAACAAAGAACCAAGACATTAACGGTACTAAAAAAAAAAAAAAAAAAAAAAAATGATGCTGACTAGGAAAAAAAGCAGAAAAAAACATCAGAACATGAATTTTGACTTTTAACTGCATGATCAACTAAGCACAGACTTGTAAATGGATGCCCTCCCCTGACCCAATGCCAAGAAGGGTGCAAGGGCTCATCAGGTTTAGCGCTGCCACCCATCTGATGAGCCACTGGGAACCGAAGTCCCAAGAGCCTGGGAAACTCAGCAAGGGTGGAGAATACAGGAGAAATGAGAGGAGGAAGGAGGGTCGAGCCCAGCAGTACACCAACAGGGGCATGGAGAAAAAGAACCGTTAAACAGGAGGCCAGAACAGAGGAGTCGGAGGCAGATGGCCAGCGGAAGGGTGGTGGTACAACATCTCGTGTCCCTACGCAGGGTGCGCTGCTTCCCAGGGCAACACGGACCCTTCACTGTGATTCGAGGGACACTGCCTGCCTCCTGGGTGTCACGCAGGATCCCGAGGAGGCCAAAAACGGCTTGTATGTGCAGGGATTCTCCCATCATGAGAGAAACGGTGAGCAGCAGGGGAGAAGACAGAAGCTGGCAGGAGGCCGCTCACGAGGGCTTCATACACTTCACTGCCAAATCCCAGGGAAGGGAAGGAAAAACAAGTCAAGGGCCACAGTGTAATTCAGCTCACAGCAGAAACAGGAAACTCCTCTTGACCAAGAGAATAATGGACTCATGCTAATTTTCTCTACCTTCATTTTATCACATGATATGTAAAGTGGTAATTTATTCAAAAGGTCATAAAACATTATGTATGTTATGCCTAGCATATTATGCATTATTACTTCAGTTATATCCTGAAAATAAGATACCAATTCCAACAAAAGCAATGAGCTTCCTCCATTAGCCCTCCCCACTGAATCTGTTCTTCTAGGCAGCTCTACCAACAAATAACCCATTCACTAATTATCTTTTGAGCACCTGCTTTAGCAAAATATTATCCTATAGGGGGGCATTCACATCTAGGCTCGAGAAGAGCATCGTCAAATAGAACTACAATGTGAGCCACATATGGGATTAATTTTTCTAGTAGCTGCATTAAAAATTAAAATGAAGTGAAAATGATTTCAATGATACTATATCAGGTTGGTTGGTTTAAGTAAGGTATATCATCATGTAGACAGTATGTTATTAATGAGATAATATCCAAAAAAGAATGCAAAATTAGTTTTTAAGATCCTGAGAGTATTTTAAACATAAAACACATCCCAATTCAGATGCTAAATTTCCATCCGATATACTTGATTCATGTTTAGATTTCACAAAACATACAGTTGAAAAAGTACATTCTCATACAAGGTGTTCCAAACATACGGAACACTTAGTTTTCCATTAACTGAAGTGAGTAACCATCTTTAATTTTAAATTAATTAAAATGAGATAAAATGAAAATGTTTGCCACCAGTTATACCAACCACAGTTCAACACATCATAGTCACATGAGGTAAGTGGCTCCCGTATCGGACAATACAGATTCTGGATTCCTGCACACTCCCTCTTGAGGAAGCCAGGCAGGAATCTCATTTTGTATGAGGGAAAGTTGTTTCTAATTATAGGCCTCAAGGGAGGTAATGAAGTCGGAATTCTTCAGAATCTCTCAAATAAAGATATCACTGTTAAATCAAAACCATGACTAGTCTATACTTTCTCATTCAGGGGTTAAGTGAGTTCCTCAAATGGTAACTTGGTATAGCAATTTAGATCTGAGTGAGAACATGGGCTCTGGGGCCCAACTGATTGGGTTGAAAATCCAGACCACTAGCCACAGGACCTTGGACAAGTAGCTTACCCTCTCTGGGTCTTGGGTTCCACATTGGGAAAATGGGATGATGATGACGACAATGACGACAGCCATACCTACACCAAATGAGGTTATTTTGAGATCAAATGTGCACAAATGCAGACAGCTGAGCACAGTGCCTCGTCCACATTAAGAACTAGGTAAGACAATGCTACTGGCTTGCACAACCTCTCACCAGACCTGCTCTAAGTCAAGCACCACATGGCAAGAACCCATCATGTGCACAAGCACATGCCAGGCACACACTGGAAAAACCCCGCAGCTAGCTCACTATGCAGATGCCAAGCAGAATCAATCCTATACCGTTAGCATCCTCCACAAACAATATACAGACAGCTCTTTTAACAGTGTATATATGCTATCCAACAGGGTTCGTGAGATCCAAAATAGATGCAGCGTAACTACACAGGCGTGAGCTGTTGGAAAAGATCTGTCAGCCTTCCATCTGCAGAAAATTGGGGGGTGGGTGGGTAGGGAAGAGGCAGGAGCACAAGAGAGGTACCACTCACCAAACAGGACAAAGTGAATTCCAAGTATAAGCACATATGGTATTTATTAAGTTGGAGGAGTCTGGTTACTTCTATTTTGAGATTTTTGTGTTTTATTTCAGTTTGCCAAAAGGAAGGACAATCCATCAAGAATTACTGATGAACAGGTTCAGCACATACAGAAATGTGTTGGCACTTCCAGGAAAAAGGAGTGGGGTGCTAGGGCACACAGGGAACCAGCAAAGGCCCAGGACTCCAGTTCTCGTTGGGGATAAAAGAGCCAAATTAACCAGCAAGGAAGGAGAACAGAGATTCTGCCTGGGCACTGGGCTTACTCAGGGGTTAAGGTAAGGCGGTGTCAGTCCAGGCAAGAAATAAAAGCAGGCAAGTCCAAGAACACTGTGGCTTCCCTCATGGCCAGAGCAGCTCTGCCTCCCTCAGCCCCTGAGGCTACAAGTAAGGCTTCCCAGGCTGGAAGAGGAGGGAAGAAGCCAGACGGAATAATCCTCCACACCATCAAAATTTTGAGGGACCCAACCCCTGCAGCCTGATCCTCAGGAAGAAAAGCCACGGGCTCAACAGCACGACCAAACTCCACAGAAAGATCTGACGATTACTGCTGGCCTCTGGTTTATAACAAACACTTCAGGAGAACGCAGATGTTGTCTTTCTTTGGATCAGGTTGAGAAAGCAAGACTTGCTCTATAAAGTACAAAGGAGGAAATGTGTAAGAATTTATAATGCTTTAGAGGTAATTAGTTCAGGAATACCACAGCTAGAGGGCTGTCCACACCACCACCTTCTCTTCCCCGCCCCTCAATACTAAAACCCCAGGGGCCTTATGAGAGCGAAGGACAACCGGAGGCCACATGTTAACAGAATGGCCTTGTGCCATTTTTCTTTCATGAGGTGACTTCGGCTCAACACTTCTTGAAACCAAATTACTGGCCAGACTCCCATTTTGATGACTCAAATATAAAGTGGCCCAGATTTAGACGTGCCATTAATTAGAAATTCTGAAGGGGTGACTGGAGATACATAGGCTATAAAGGGCGAAGGGAGAACGAAAATTCCACACATTTCTTTGAAATCATCTCAGTTTAAGAAAACCGTAGAGAGAAAATAAACTCAAGACATGAGGTTTTACAGGTAATGAAAATGCTGTCTTCAAAGTGAAGGTGGTCGGTAGAACTACAGGGAGTCCCCTGGAGGCTGGTCCAGGCCCGGCCCACCAGGACTACCTTCTCCCTCAGGGCAGGCAAGAGGACAGGAAGCAGAGGCCAGGTGGAGGTGCCAAATGACAGGATTCAGGCAGAGCTCACAACCTGGAAGGTGCTATGTGGTTGACTAGGCTTGTGTATTGCTCTTTTGCTTCTTCCAACATTATTTTCTTCGTTTGCCCATTAGGAAATGAAGGCTTGCAGAGACCAGGGTCCTCAGACTAGTTAGGTTAGAAGCAGGATGGGACCCCAAATCCTTGTCCCGTGCTTTTTCCACAACACATCAAGTTGTTTCTTGAAAATAAACCCGGGGCACCTAGGTGGCTTAGTCGGTTGGGTGTCCAACTTCAGCTCAGGTCATGATCTCACAGTCCATGAGTTCGAGCCCCGCGTCAGCCTCTGTGCTGACAGCTCAGAGCCTGGAGCCTGCTTTGGTTCTGTGTCTCCCTCTCTCTCTGCCCCTCCCCTGCTCATGCTCTGTCTCTGTCTCAAAAATAAATAAAAACGTTTAAAACAATTAAAAAAAAAAAAAAGAAACCCTAATTCCCCATTTAGCAACCTTTACCAGCAATCATTCTGATTTCTATCACAAACTCTCATCTCCACCATAAACGGACACCTTTTCAAAGATATTCTATCATGCCTGTACATTGCCAATGCAGAAAGGAAATTCTAAAGAACCCAATTCCTTTGCTCCAGGTACACAACACCACTGATGTCTAGGGGCCAAGGGCACTAAGATTAGTGTGCTGACATCATTTTCCCACTGAGGCCTCTTTAAAGAAAAGTATTTCTCATCAACAGTGCTGAGTCTTTGTTCCCTACTCATGCAAACTGTTCGGTTTGGGTAGCAGGGAGGATAGATCCATTGTCATCATCTGGAATAATTAGTGGGGTTTGAGTAACATATGTCTTTTTTAAAAAAATAGGAGCTAGGGGCGCCTGGGTGGCGCAGTCGGTTAAGCGTCCGACTTCAGCCAGGTCACGATCTCGCGGTCCGTGAGTTCGAGCCCCGCGTCGGGCTCTGGGCTGATGGCTCAGAGCCTGGAGCCTGTTTCCGATTCTGTGTCTCCCTCTCTCTCTGCCCCTCCCCCGTTCATGCTCTGTCTCTCTCTGTCCCAAAAATAAATAAATAAACGTTGAAAAAAAAAAATTTAAAAAAAAAAATAGGAGCTAAAGCAATGCAAAGAGAGCACTGCACTGAGACTAATATCCAAAACCTCATTCAGGGCAGTAAAGGAGCCATGTCTCTCTTTCCCTCCATGATTCCTGCCCATCCTGGGCCTTTATCCCCCTTTAACCATTTTGCCCATGTAGCCCACCAATCTGGAACATCCCAGGAATGTATTTCCAAGTCTGGGTAATACAGCTCTCCTACCCTGGGGCTCCATTGTACTGCCTCCAACACACAAAATAGTACTTAAGGCTCTCCTCTACACCTGTGGTAATTCACCAACACACCAGGCTGTTTCACACCTCAGTACCTTTGCACATGGTATTCTTGTCTCCAAAAACACTCTATCCCAGTAGTCTGAGGAAAAACCATTTCAAAAGTCTGCTCAACTCCACCTCTCTGCCATGTCTCCCTGATTCCCTTGGCAAGTTCATCACTCACTCTGGGCTGTGAGCCCTCACTTTCTTATTCATGCTTCTATCGCAGTACTGATCACACCATTACAAGCCACGGATGAGTTCTCCACTAAGCTGTAAATCAAAAGAGAAGCATTTTCAAATCTTCGGAAATCTTGTGTCTAGCAGAGAGGAGCTAGATGCATGTCTAACAGATAAGGTCCCCACCCCCAACCTCAATTCTGTACGCTTCCTGAGGCCAGACATAAGAGAAACTTTTTGTATTCCCCGCAGAACTGAGCACAAATATCAAAGTCATCAACAGCAACCGCATGAGCTCAGTAACTTATTTCTCTAAGAAACAGGACAGGCATTCCCAGAGAGGCTCTGAGGGAAATGCTTTCAATTCATCCAACTAGAGGATTTTGTGCGTGAGACCCCTCCTCATGGACTGATCCTGTTTCCACTCCACTTGTGCTAACTCAACTTACACTCAATCAAGCCTACACGAAGATCCAAGGTTAGCCTCTAGGGGCAAAGACAGTAAAATGCCAATTATAAAAGCTCATCAACAAATGCCAGAAGAAACCTTCTAGGTGTATCCTGCTCCCTGTTCTCCCAAACAATTTCAATGGAGTAGATGAAGTTCAGTTCATAAAGATGCATTTCCCAAGGAGCTACAGAAACTTTGAGAATTGTCACAGCTGGTGAATGGGAAACAAACAAAAAAAAGTCCTCATCAAGCTTGTAGGAAAGTGATAAAACTAAAAGAACAACACGTTTTATACTAGCCAAACGAGATAAGGATAACAAAAGGATCCATTCTATTTGTTGCCAAACAGAAAAGCAAAAGAACGGGGGAAAGACGTATATGAACTTTAAGCATGAAATAAGGCAAATATCTATTCTAGGTTTCAAATGCTTTTCTCCGAGGAACCTGGGTGACTCAGTTAAGTGTCCAACTTTGGCTCAGGTCATGATCTCACCATTCGTGAGTTCGAGCCCCACATCAGGCTGTCTGCTGTTAGCACAGAGCCCACTTTGGATACTCTCTCTCCTCTCTCTGCTTGTGTGCTCTCTCTTGCTCTCTCGCTTGCTCTCTCTCAAAAATATATAAACATTGAAAAAATAATAAAAAATAAAAATAAAATACTTTTCTCCAAGGGGGAGGAGCCAGGAAGAAGAGAAAACAACATTCCATTAGTTATTAACTATTTCAATTTGAATTAAATTCTGGCTGAATAGTACGAGTTTCTCCAGAATCCGTATTAGAAAAGGCTGAAGGAAAGCTGCCTTTGCATAGAGCAAGCTAACTGCTCTTAAAGTTTAAACCATGTAAATAGCAATATCTCCTAAAGATGCTTTTATTCACATTTTATGTGAGACTGAGGAAACCGCCACCAACTATTTTAAGTCTGATTGGGAGAACTTCAAAGTCACTAATCAATCCTACCACCTCTTGCTACCACAGAACAAGGTCAACATCCTACTGAGGGCAAATTGTACTCAGGCCGTAAGGGGTAGGACGTAGTTCTCTGGAGTTGGTATTACAAAGGCTTTGGAACAAAACCAGGTTGGTTCTAATGTCAGCTCTGCCTCTCCTAAGATGTGTGATTTTGGGCAAGTCACTGAACCCTCAACTTCTTTATCAGTCAGAGGGGAAATAAGCCCAATCTCTGGAGGAGGCCGGTGTTTAAGGGTTGAGTTAGTTCAAGTCTGGCATACAAATAGTGCTCTTTATTATTTAAACACAGTCAAGGAAAACAAAAACAAAAACACACATTTTACTTCCATAAGTATTCCAAGTACCATCTGAAGAAGGATAAACAATCTTTTCTCTAGGGCAGTTGACATTTTTTTCACAGCAATCCTTTAAAAGTTATGGTACAGGTGGATTTGAGAACTCCTGTTCTAACAACTAGAAATCTGATGTACTTACTAAAGGGCTAACCAGCCGGCTCAAGGTCACCAAGCTCATGTGTTGCACCAGGAAAAGAGATCTCCCAACACCCCAGCACAGTGCTCTTTAGAGGATCATGAATCTGTTGAACTACAAATATCCAATTGTTAATGAGATTTTTTTTCCTAAATATCAAAAGAAACATTCTTTATAAATCTAAGCACAAGGGCTCTATTATGAAGAGAGAAAACAAGCCACGAATTGGAGGAGGCTAGATACTCTATACTGCTCTGCGCATGTGGTGACAAAAACACAAGATCCAGGTTCAAAACATGACTCCAGGACACCCCATGGATGTGACCTTCAGCCAACTAACCTTTAAGTCTCTGTCATTTTATCAGCCAAATGGGAATCAGTCTTGTTCCATCCAATACACAGGCCTTTGTATGATCAAATAAGGGTATATGTCGGACAATCTTAGGAACGTAGAAAATACCAGGCATTCATTTGGTTCCTTCTTTATTTGCGTTTATTCGGTAATGCCTTACTCTCTGCTCACCACCTACACTAATTCACATTGTAGCTACTCCATTAGACTCTTCTTCGGCACTAATACCCTGGCCACTAGCCCCATGTGACTACCTGAATTTGAATTAAATGTCACATGTAGTTCCTAGTTGAACTTGCTGTCTTTCAAGTGTTCAAAAGCATGGGCTAGTGGTTACCTTACCAAGCTGGGCCAGTGTACAATATTTTCATCCCAGAAAGTTATATTGAACAGAACTGCTCTAGTACATACTTCTCTTCATTATCCTATACAAATGGATAGGAATGCATTTTGTATTTACATACTATCTTCAATTATTTAAGTATTGAAGGTACAAAATGTCATCTCAACATCTCAATCTGTACAGTCCAATACAGCCACATGTGGCTGTTGGCAGTTGAAATGTGGTTAGAGTGACTGAGGAACTAAATTCTTATTATTATTAATTTTCAATTCAAATTTAAAAACAGATGTTCAGTTCAGTTACTGGACAACATTTAGGTATGTTTAGGACAAATTCAACATGTGAATCTACTTTTTCAACTCTACATTTTATAACCTAAGTAAAGATCTAGTATTTCCAATGAAAAAAAAATTTTTTTTTAATTAAGTAAACTCTACTCCCAACATGGGGCTCAAACTCCCTACCCTGAGATCAAGAGTCACATGGCTCTACCGTCTGAGCCAGCCAAGGAACCCTCCAATGAAAATTTAGCAACCGAATTGAGATATGCTTTAATAAACCACGCACCAGGGGTGGCTGGGTGGCTCAGTCGGTTGGGCATCGGACTTCGACTCAGGTCATGATCTCATGGTTTGTGAGTTCAAGCCCTGCGTCGGGCTCTGTGCTGACAGTTTGGAGCCTGGAGCCTGCTTCGGATTCTGTGTCTCCCCCTCTCTCTGCCCCTCCCTCCCCTGCTCATGCTCTGTCTCTCAATGATGAATAAACGTTAAAAAAAAAAATTATAAATAAATACACCACACACCAGATTTTGAAGACTGATTTTTAAAAGAATGTAAAGCATCTCATTAGTGAGTTTTATATTGATTGCATGTTGAAATATTTTTGATATTTTAGTCTAAGTGTTTTTATGTTAATAAAAAATAAAAGCCTAAAAATCTAGGGTTTAAAATATATGATTAAAAAGAACTTCACCTGTCCTTTTTGTCTTTTAATGTGGCGACTGGGAAATTTAAATAAGATGTGTGGTTCTCATAATATTTCTATTGTACAGGTCTGTTCTAGATTACCAATTCTCTGAAGGCAAAGTGTGTGTGTATGTATGTACATAATTACTCTGTTCTTATTCTCTACAGAGAGAGGCATTGTGGGCAGGAAAGATATTCAACAAATACTGACTCAATATAATTCAATACCAGGGCCAAAATACTTTGATTGCTCCTAAGTTTGGTTACACTGGAACAAACTTTAACTGAGTTTTGTAACAAACTGTAGATTTCCACACAGAAGAAATAATGTATGTAGAGACAAATAGTAACTTCCTCCAACTTTTTAATTTATTTTACCTGGTAGGACATTGTATATATAATGGCTGCTGAAGAAAGAAAGAAAAGAAAGAAAGAAAGATCAAGCATTCACAACCAAATAATTAAATTACCAATATTTTAGGGGTGCCTGGGTGGCTCAGTCGGTTAAGCGTCAGACTTCAGTTCAGGTCATGATCTCTCAGTTGGTGAGTTCGGGCCCCACATCAGGCCCTGTGCTGACAGCTCAGATCCTGGAGCCTGCTTCAGATTCTGTGTCTCCCTCTCCCTCTCTGCCCCTCCCCCACTCGTGCTCTGTCTCTCAAAAATAAATAAATGTTAAAAAATATTTTAATTATCAGTATTTTAATTTAGCTTTACATGCACAGAGCATGGTATCTCGGTCCCGCTTAATTCAATCAGAATCTAAGATTGCCATAGAACTTTACCAATCAACTGAAAATGAAATGACCCAGTATGCAAATAAGCTCACTAAAAAAAAAAACTTTCACAATTTACTGAATTTACAGAATTATTTTTATTTAACAGGTACACATAGAACTGGCTTAAATTGAATCAAAGCCTGGTTATTAAAGTGCCTAGCACACTTCATCTTATAATAGCTCTTCTCCTTTCAACAACAACAAAAAAGCAATGTTTTTAAAAACAATATGTTTTGTTTGGTGACTAGGAAACCAAAAGGAAATTTTGGTGCTTTCCAATTCAATTGTATCACCTCTGCGACAGCTTCTAGCTCACAGAAACATGTGTTAATTTGAGTACCCTCCTCTTCTGGCCCAGATTAATTTCCTTTAATGTTTTACAATAGATAGAACCTATTACAGGAATTGTAAAATAGCTAATTATTTAAGGTTCTTCTTTTAATAAAAATTAATGTTTTCTCTTTCTGCCATAAGGTGGACAGAAAAATTAATGAAAAGTACAAAATTGAAACAAAAGACTATTTTGCTTAATGAGCCTTGTAATAGTTTCATTTAATGTAATAAGATCCCCCCCCCCAAATGTGAAAAGGCAAAATCAACTTCATATAATAAATAAATACAATAAATCATTTGGACCCAAGCCCTCTAAGGAGTCTAGGAAATAATGTAAAATAACAAAGACTCCATTCCAATTTTAACAAAAGCAGAAATCAAAATCATGGCGTATTCATGAAAGACCTCATTCCAAAAATGCTTGATTCAGTGGGAATTCAGATTTTTTGGGTAGTCTTTGCATTCCAATCGTCAAGAAGAACTTGTTATGAGAATGCACTAAAAGTACAGAATTCCCTCTGCATGTTCCCAAGAATTAGCCATCTTCCCTCTTTCAGATCTTTTCCAAAACAGAATTTCTGTTTTTGATATTTCACATCAGGCCCCTGAAACAAAGCAAAGTTCAATAAAAAAGTAAACCTGAAGGCATGGCAATTTTGCCATCCTAAACAGGTCATCCCCGAATCTCAACTGCACTATTTGTCTTACCCACTTCTGCTGGAGTGCACAGACTAGCTATTCTTCTGCATTTGAACTTTTCCAACTCAACACTAGCTCCAAAAAGATGGTCCACAGTTCGGTGCCCTTAACTCTATCTAATTCACACTTCCCACAAGACACTCTCTTTCTAGATTTAATATTCATCTGCAGAAAACAGGCATTCGTTTCTCAAAAACATAATAATCTCCCCCTACAAGGACAGCATGATGTCTATCACTATGTCCAGATAAATCATTCACTTCCCACTCCAGGAGTTTCCAGCACATGTTGCCTGTAGGCTGCCTGTTTCAGCATCGCCCACAGAGTCTGTTAAAAAGCCAAACTCCTGGGCCCCATCCCAGACCATTCAATCAATCTCTCTGAGGGCGAATCCAGGACTCTGCTTTTTAACCACCTTAGGATGGCTAGTCTAGAGGGAAAGATCAAATGCATTCATAAAGAAGTTAAATAATAGCACTAGCTAATTATGATCAACTGCAGATGTGGAGTAAAGATGACCAAAGTCTCAGATTTTATAGAAAGGATGGGCAGAAATAAGGGAAGAGAGTGTTTCGGTCCGGCAGACACAACTACTCAGGCAAAGACATGGAGTCAGGAACGTGCAGAACTGAACAGGGGACAGAGGGCAATGGCAAGTCAACACATCCAACCAGAACACATAGTTCTCGCTCAAGACCAGGATGAGAAGCAATGACGAAGGACCCTCCTTTGCATGCCTTGCCAAGGAGTATTTCTGAGTCAAGGAATGACATGTCAAAAAGAGCTGCCTGGCAATTATGGCTGTGGTGTAAACATTTGCAAGAAAATCTGGAGGCCCATTTTGCTGGGTTAGAGAACCAAAGACACGGCGGTAAGAACCCAGTCCTTTTCTGGCAGACAAAAATGTCCGCACCCTAATCCCCAGAACACGGAAATATACTACCATCCATGGCAAAGGGGATTTCACAGAGACGATGAGAGTTAAGGACCCTGAGATAGGGAAATTACCCTGAGGTTATCCGGGTGGGCTCAACCTTTCAAGGCCATGGCCAGAAAACCAGAGAGATGACAGCATGAGAAGGACTTGGCCTGACAGTACCTGGCTTCGAAATGGAGCAACGGAGCCATGAGGCAAGGAATATGGACAAGAAAAGGCAAGGAAACCAGTTCCTCCCCAGAGCCTCCAGAAGGATCACAGGCCTGCCGACACCGCAATTTTAGCCCAGTGAGTGAACTCTCAGGCTTCTGACCTACACAACTTGAAGATAATAAATCTGTATGGTTTTAAACCGCTAAGTTTGTGGCAATTTGTTACTGCAGCAATAGAAAACTCATACATCTTCTGTTCCTTTTTCCTTACCGAGGCCTTCTGCACTATACACTGCTCTCAGACCTATGTCCACCCACGACAAGTAGTACACAGACCCCCCCCCCAACTCTGTGTCACTCACTTCAGAGATTTAAAGTCACAAGGGTGAAAAGGGGGCAGTTAGGCACTAGCAGAATTAGTGTGCCTTCATCCTACATCAATCATCTTTATATACCTCTCCCCCAAGGTCACTCATCTCCAGAAACAATGCAAAGTCTTCTTGAGGCCGACCCAGGTCACTATGATCGTGGTAAGGTTTAAAAGCATCTGTTTATGTTTGTCACCCCATTCTTGAATAATCACCATGAAGCCATATTCAGCTTTATTTTACTAGATCTGAGCACAGTGTCTAACCTATAGTAAGTGCTCAATAAAGGGACAGACAAGTCTTACTCTCAAAGATTCTTTCTTACCCTTATCCAACTTTGATCCAACGCTTTCCCATCACTTTCCTATTTTAGATATTTACTTGATATTTCAGTATTTTTTACTAGTCCCAAATGAATAGCCAACTCCATTCTTCTGGCCCTGAAGGCTGTCCATGATCATAACCCAATCGCCACAGCAAGCATCCATTATCACTCAAAAATATCCCAGTAATGAAACTACCATCAACTAGCAAATGCCTTCAAAACAGACCACTTCTTCCTAATTTCTTTGTAACAAAAATAAACTAATGGGCCTACTATAAATGGTCTTGGCTGAAATCAACATACCACTGTGTCTACAATCTAGTTTACAGACAATGCACCATTCTGTACTCTTTGCTTCTGATTCACAGCACAGGTGAGCCAAGAGATCAAGGCACCCATTTCCTTTATTGTACCTCTTCAAACTTCGCATCCCAAATCTATGGTTCTAGTAAATGAGGCTAACAAAGTCTTCCTCCTACTATTTACAGGACAGTTGCAAAGAAAATCCGATTAAAATAGGAGTGTGTCAAAGAAACACAAATAAAGGAGAACAAAACTGGTCCCTCTTCTCACAACTTTCCCTTCTTAACATGGATTTAAGGTTCCACCTTTACATTTAAATGTATTAATATACAGAATTTTCCAGGCATCATCAATGAAGAAAAGCATGACATGATATATAAGCTTCCATGACCCCCAGCTCAAAGATGTCCCAGCCTCCAACCTCCTTAAGAGCACTAGCCTCGCTTTCAAATCTGAGCTTCCCTCTCTCCTTCACACTTGCTCGGACTTTCCTCCAGTAGATTTATTTGTTTTGTTAACACCATCTTTTCCTTAAAAGGACTTCATCTGATTTGATTCAATTTCCTTATTTGTTTGCTTTCCCTCCCGGAGGCCCTCCCCCTTTTCAATGGCCACCCCCACTCACATCCCTTTGAAGTGCACTTTCCCCATCTGTTTCATTTTTCTCTCTTCTGTCTGCCTTCTGGCGCATGGTTTCCCCTCGCCCTCCTTCCCTGACCTCCCTTCTGGCCATCGATACAAAAGGGGTGTGCCTTCCATTGCAGGGATCCTCCTCTGAAGAGACAACCTTTGAGGTGGGCTTTGAATATCACCAGGCCTTCCCTTGAGCAACAGCTTCCACCCCAGGCCCTGGTAGGTCTAGGGGACTCCCCACAAAAGCCTGGAGACCCTCTCTATCAGCTCTCTACTCCAAAGGAAGGTATCAGGACAGGGTTTTCCCTGCCCTGAGGCTGCATCAGATGTAGAGTTCCTCCAGGGACACTGCTTTTCATGTCACAGGAGAAAAAGCTACAAGTGGTGAGTGCTTTGTGGGAGTGAAGGGGAGGGGGACTCATCACCGCCCCTTCCCTCTTCTTTGTGGTCCTTTTTCTGATTAATTCAATGGTATTAACAGCTACCCTAGGTCCCTCCTTCATGCATGTTGATTAAAGTTCCAATCATTCAGTGGCCCTTGAAGACAGGGAGCCTGAGCTTAATGAGCAGCTCCTGGGATCCCCTTAATGCCACATTCTTTCACAGCAAGCCAGCACTGAGCAAATATGGACGGACGGCAGCAGGAATAACACAGTTTGTAACCAGCCATAGACTCAGAGAACGCCTTAAGTCAAAAGCATGGATTTGCTGTGCCTTTTGCACTCTATTTGTCACCTGTGATCCCACAGGATTTTAACAGTTCTTTTCAAGTGAAATATTACACCCGCCCAAAGAGAGATATTTTCAGCTAGATGTGTGAGGATTTTCACCTACGTGTCTCCAAGAACTAGTGTTAAGTCTTACAGTCTTAAATTTAATACAAGACAAAAAAAGGATTAAGAAAATACTGAAAATTAGCTGTCTTTATCAGTCTATTGCATATCTTTTCCCAACTGCAGAGACAAACTCAATCCGAATACGAACTTGTTCATGTCCTACCATCCAGTATCTCAGCTATTGGAGCTTTCTAAAGGATTCTTCACTTGCATAGTCCTCCGTTTTCATGTTTTTGAAACCATGTTCTTGGCTACATGGGAGCACATTTTGGGCATGCATACTTTACAATCAGGCTCTAACGCCTTGTCCTTTTGTTACAAAGAATCTCCCCTTTCACTTTCAGCTTGTTATGGCTGTACACGCAAAGAGACACTTGCAAGGGACAGAGGGCAGGCAGTCTAAACTAATCGATAACCCGAACGGATAATTTAGAGATAATTTAGATCATTACCTTCCACACTCCCAACCCACCCAAATAACCTTTATTGAAAGGTGCTAAGCCAGAAGTAAAACCAGAAGTTGCATTTTAAAATCCTTTTGTTTGTTTCTTCCTCTAACAAAGAGGCTAATAAGCAGTAAAACAGCCAGAAGGCAGGGCAGCAGGGGAGGAAAAAGAACAAAAACAAGCATCCTGGCAATCCACAAACTGGACTGTCCCTTCCTCTGAGGACAAGGGCCCTCCCCACCAAGTGTTAATAATGTCCAATAATTCACATGTCCAGCACGATGCAGAAAGCTCCCTTTAAATACACATCTATGTGGGGTATGTCTTAGCAGAATTCTGCTCCTATCTGAGGTGTCTGTTCACAATCGCACGGGGTCAGCCAGGCCCCAGAATCCACTCCTGACCTTTCATTCCGCCGTATTTTCTTTCTAATCCTGCACCACACTGAGGCTAAACTCTGGTTTACACTTGGACAGAGAAGCTGAGAACCTAGCCCTGCGGCTTCCAGAAGTGAGATTAGCCACTAACTGCACGTCACCTGGCATAGCACCCCTCCAGCCTGGCCCTGGACAAAGTGTGCAAAGGAAGCCCTGGGCCCAAAGCAGGCCGGCCATCCTCTCCAGCTCAGAGTTCTCAGTTACTTCCCCCACATATTTAAACTGCCCCCTCACCTCCAAAAGAGAGACAGAGAGAGAGAGAGAACATATTCTGAAGCAGCCATGTGGGAACGATCTGAGCAGTCACATTTGTACCATTACAAAAGCATTTTTTAAAAGACCTTTTTTTTCCTGCACAAATTCCTACCAACCCACATTTATTTGTCTTTGTAAAGAAGTTTTTGCTCCATCAACCCACTACGTAGTGGCTTCTGCCCACAAAAAATAAGGTGGCAGCCCTGACTAGCCCCCACAGTGATGATTCCGGGGAGCAAAACTTTGTGTGTGAGAAAAGACACAGACAAGCTTTTGTTGTTTTGAAATGCTACCCAAGGCAGGAGGCGGGGGCCTCAGGCATAGAGGCCACCTTCTGTCCAGCATTTCTGCTGTTGCTTTTGAGACTTTAAATAAGCCACACTCCTGAAAACCTCATCGCAGCGATTCAGAGATTTTTCTTCAGAATCCATCCACAAGCCCCCAGCCGTCTCTCAGGAGGGGGAGAGGACAGAAGATTCTAGCACCTCCAGTGACCAAAACAGCAAAAAAACAACTTACACACTTAGGAGTAAACAGCTTAGAGGACAAGTGAATGGTCCCAGAGACTTCAAAACAAGGTCAAGAACCTACTGACCAGAGCCTTTTGGGCTGGGGGCACTGGTCTGATGCGTCTCTTTTCTCTGCTTCGTGGTCCATTTCCCCTGCTCCTATTCTTGTACCCACTCGCCAAGGGCCCCAGCCAGCCTGGGCTTAACACTAACGTAAGGGCATACTGAGCCCCAAATTCAAAGTGTCTGATGGCTGTGCTTCTTCCAATCAAGTCTTTAAAAGCCTCCTCATTATGTTCATGCACCGAGTTTGCTCTACAAGACTAGTGTCCAAGAGTGTGGGTTCTCTGGAGAAAGTCACTGAGGTCAGAATCCTGGCTCTGCCACTTACTAACTGTATAACCTTGAGCAAGACAGTTAACCTCTGTGCCTCAGTCTCCTCACTCCTAAAATGGTGCTAAATAACAGCACCTTTATCAATCAGGTACAGATTAAATAAATGAATACACCTAAAAACTTTAGTCACAAAAGCACTCAGTAAACACAAACCCATGAACTGGAGAACTGAGAGATTTGAACATAAACACATGTATCCTGGAACAATATAAAAACTTCTTTAAAAAAAAAAATGGGCACCTGGGTGGCTCAGTCATTTAAGCATCCAACTTTTGATTTCGACTCAGGTCATGATCTTATGGTTCGTGGGATCAAGTCTCACATCGGGCTCTGTGCTGCCAGCAAAGAGCCTACTTGGGTGGGTGGGCGGGCGGGCGGGTGTGTGTGTGTGTGTGTGTGTGTGTGTGTGTGTGTCTGCCCCTCCCTTGCTCATGCTGTCTGTCCCTCAAAATTTTTTAAAAAAAAACTTTAAAAAAATGCAATATTAAAAAAGAAAAAAAACATGCTAAAAAGTCAAAATTAGCATCTCCAGCAGAACACGGAGGAAGACAAAAGCACTTTAGCAGTTATCTGATCCCATGGTTTTCAAACTTTTCTTTTTGTAATCCTGAAACATTTTGTTCAACAGAATCTTACCCCAAGTTAAAAGGCAAAACAGAAGTGTAGCTATTCCAGCTGAGGCTGGGGGTAGGGGGGATACTACCTGGAGGTCCAATGACCCTGCCACATCTAAGAAACACCTTTGAAAACCATCACCCCAGGCAACGAACACACAGAGCAGGGAGCCAATCTCATGATCTTGTTCTGGGTATATTTTTGTCTTTTGAGAGGACAACAGCCAATGACTTGGATGGATGGAGTGCAGACCTAAGAGTCTGGGTAGGAGACTCTGTGAGAGCTCAGGCAGGAGACAGTGAAACAGGGCAGATGGGAATGAGACAGGAGTTGGGCAACACAGGAGATAGGAGGCTGACTTAGAAGGTGGGAGAGGGGAGGTGGGAGAGGGGAGGTGGGAGAGGGGAGGTGGGAGAGGGGAGGTGGGAGAGGGGAGGTGGGAGAGGGGAGGTGGGAGAGGGGAGGTGGGAGAGGGGAGGTGGGAGAGAAGAGCTAAAGAGGACTCTGCTTTCTGACCTCTAACTGTAGGGATTCTTATATGTGTGTGGTACAGTGTGTTATAAATAATGAAGACTAACCATGTACAGTGTGTTATAAATAATGAAGACTAACCATTTTTTAACAAACTGCAGAAGAATTTTGAGTAATCAATCTAGTTAAAGGCATAAAAGATATTTTGTTTTCATCCTTATATATAATGCAGAAATGTATTAATCAAGTTTCCAGCTGTAATGACAACACATGAAAAGCGTGTAGTACCTTAAGGGGCTGTTACATCAATTCTCACTGTAGACACTATTACAGAAGTAAAAATTAAAGCTGATCATGTCTCCACTTCATTATATTACTCAAAAGTAAGCTTGTGTTTTGTTAATTCTTTCCTTTTAGCTCTTCTTGTGTCTTAACACAAAGCAGAGAAAAATATCTGATGTAACTACAAGTTCTGATTGATACAGGTTTTTTTGTGTTGGCTTCTGAAATGTGTATCATTATCTATAGTATATTTATGTCATTGTTTTGACAGCGCAAATATTAAAACTGGTTTAATTCCCTGGGCATGCAGTGATTGAAACTGATCTTGGGCTCTTTTCATGAATTAAATTATTTCTCTGTGGGTACCTGAGAAAGACCTAGAGCTACAGAGGCTCTAAATTTGGAGGAAAGGGGAAATAAGCAGCACTTGGGACATCTGGAATGGGATGGGGCTCACCCTTGAAATCTGTTTGAATAAGCTGAAGTTTATATCTGGGGTGGAACATATGAAGATGGTCGTAATTTATTAGACCACTCTGGGAAAATGTAGAACTTGTGACCACATTAATGTTTTAGCAAATAGTTTTGACACCATATTAGAGTAGCTTCTTCTAAAAGCAAATTTCATTTTAAAGCCTCTGGATTTTTTAATGACTGCCTTTAGTTTTAAAAGCCACAACGCTTACATATATCCATTTGCACTACATTACTAAGCAATGAAAACAAGACCTAAGTAAGACCATTTATTCTGTACAACCCCGAAGTCCATCCCTCTCAAATGGAATGGATCTAAAATGAATGGTTTTCCCTCCTGTCTAGAAGCTAACAGCAGGTAATTTTAAATGTCTGAAAGAGGCATTTACCTTGAAAAAAGTTGATTGGTCTTTCCTTATAAGGGTGAAAGCCCCAAAGTCCTGCCTTAAAATGACAATTTGGGAGGGGAGAAATCAAGAAAAAAACTGAGAAATATTACACTATTAGTTAATTTTGCAGAAATCCATCACATGGTAGGAAAATCCTAGAAAAGGATCTTTTATCCCAAGACCTATGAGTAGAGTCAAACACAGTGTGTTGCCTGCATATGAACACAAATTAACCTTGAAGGTCACACTTCTAAGGGGCCTCATGCAATAAAAATCCAAGAGGAAAATTCAAGAGAGGGAAACCAGAGAGTGGAAACAGGCAGAAAGACAGACGAAAGAAAGATGGAAAGAAATAAGTGTTCTCAAAATAGACATGTACTACTCCTTTCTAGCAAGTAAGAGGCACAAAGGTATTTACAAAAAGAGAAACACTCAATACCCCCCTCCCCCCACCCCCTTGGCTGGTGCTTGATGAGTTCAGTGTTGACCTTGACTACTCAGTACCACCTTACCCAATTACAGGCTTCAACATCACCTTTGTCAGGCACAAGTCTTTCAGTTTTGTTTTGTTTCCACAAAGCTGAAGTGCAAGGCTTAAAAGCACCAAATAATTCTGTATTCTAAGGACTCTTCAAGGGACAAGAGCATGAGAGATATAGAAGATTCAGGCACATGCATTTATTTCATCAGTTATAGCAGGCAAACACAGACTTATCAAAGCAGCATTCCCCAAGGATTTTCTTTTTTTTCAAAAAATTTTTTCTTAGCCCCAAAGTGGTCACTGACCCACTTTTAAATTCATTACTACAAAAGGTGCAGGGCTTCAAGAGAATCACAGAACCTAATGCACAGGTGTTCAACAAATGCTTTGATGAATGCATCCTGGCTCAGAGAGCATTCTCAGGAAGTTATAAAAGGTTTCCATTTATACCATACTAAAATTACGAAAGGAAGGAAGGAAAATTACGAAAGGAAAAAAGAGAGAGAGGAAGGAAGGAAGGAAGGAAGGAAGGAAGGAAGGAAGGAAGGAAGGAAGGAAGGAAGGAAGGAGATAAATAAATATGGGGGGTGCGGGAGAGAAAAAAAAACTCTAAGAATGACACTCCATGTTTGGCTTGTTCTTCCAAGGTCAGTCAAGGAAAAAGTTTTATGAGCAAGCCCCTCAGCGTTATTGGTTTGACTGAGGAGCAGCCCAGGCTTGTCCTGACAACAGTTCATGTCCCCAGAGGACTCTTTTATGTCACTCTTGTACAAATATTACTAAAACTCCATTCAAGAGTCAAAGGTACCATGTCCTTTAAAACACACACACACACACACACACACACACACACACACACACTCCCTCTCTCTCTCTCTCACTCACATGTAAAGCCCAAACAGGTAGAAACACTTGCCGGCTGATGCTCTGCACACAGTCTTAGAAACAGCTCTATTAAAGGAGCTTAAAACAAATCCTATTATTCAAAAATTTAAAAATAAAAGCAATAAATACTTAAACACCAAGGGCTGCAGAAACAATCAAGTACAGAACAGGCTTTTTGTCATTCCTTTTTCTTAAGTGCCAAATGCTAGGTGCAAAAATCTATGCTGCCAAATATTTATTTTAAGCAACTCCCTCACAGGTGCAGCCAGGTATGTTTCAGTGACTTCAATGGATGTAGGAAAAAACATGTCTGGAAACACATCTACAACCATTAGTACAACCAACAGGCTTGGGGGCAATGTATCATCACACTGATGAAGATACCCCCTTTGCAAAACTTATTCCCTATAAAATTACAGGTAAGTAATAAAACTAAATGAAGACTGGGGGCCTTGTTAACACTGCACAAGTATCCTTTTTTAATGTTTGTTTATTTTTGAGAGACAGAGAGAGAACAAGAGCAAGCGGGGAAGGGGCAGAGAGAGAGGGAAACACAGAATCTGAAGCAGGCTCCAAGCTCTGAGCTGTCTGCACTGAGCCTGACATGGGACTTGAACTCAACGAACTGTTGCGATCTGAGCTGAAGTCAGACACTTAATTGACTGAGCCACCCAGGTGCCCCTATTAAGAACAGCCTTTAGGGGCGCCTGGGTGGCTCAGCTGGTTAAGCATCCGACTTCGGCTCAGGTCATGATCTCGCAGTCCGTGGGTTCGAGCCCCCCATCGGGCTCTGTGCTGACAGCTCAGAGCCTGGAGCCTGTTTCAGATTCTGTGTCTCCCTCTTTCTCTGACCCTCCCCTGTTCATGCGCTCTCTTCTGTCTCAAAAATAAATAAATGTTAAAAAAAAAAATTTTTTTTTAAAAGAACAGCCTTTAAAAGATCATGAAAAGTCTAAAAAAATCTTACATTCTCCATCAGAGTAAATATCATCACTATACTGGAAAACTCTCAACCTAGCCATCCACCAGGCTTAGCTGCCTACAGAATCGTACAATGTGATTCATCATGACCTTTTCCTTCTCCAGAATTCCCCCCTTTTTCTTTTTGTCATTTTTTTTAATGTTTATTTTTAGGAATGGGGGGCAGATAGAGAGGAAGACAGGGGACCTGAAGCGGGCTCCGTACTGTCAGCCAAAGTCAGACGCTTAACCGACTGTGCCACCCAGGTGCCGTAGACCCTCTTCTTTTTTAAACTTCGCCTTCTCCAAATCACAGAAAACTACAAAGTGAGCATGAGCTGTGTTGGGGATGTATGTTTGTAAGAGGAGAGATCTGTAACAGTATGTAGGAAAATTAGCAAGGGAGTGTGTGCCCCTACTTAAATACCACAACACACATGAAGTACCACACTCGTCTGCAGACTGTTCACTAAGGACGGCTGGTAATCCGTTACATTTAAACAACTGCAATTCTCTTCCATTTACTTCAGATCATCCTTTGAATGAAAATCTTTGTTCATCTGAATTCCCCAGATGAACCACCAAATTACTTTGCATTTTCAACTCTTCACCTGGTACTTCACAGAGAGATGCTCCATTTCAATTCTCTAAAAGGATCCATGTTTAACTTATGTAAAATCCAAAGAATCACAAAAGCAGAAAGAGTAGTATACCACACCTCCAGGTACCTACCAGAATCATCAATGTTTTACAATCCAAGTACTTTAAAGAGAACCTCAAAGAGCATTTCATCTGTAAATACCTCGACATGCATTCTGACAACGACCTTGTTACAAGCAATCACCCACAAGATAATGCTTTATTATTCAAGAAACTTTTTATTAGATAGCCTGGGTATTAAAAACTGACTATCCTTTGCTTAAAATAAAAACCTCCTGGGGCACCTGGGTGGCTCAGACAGTTAAACGTCCGACTCCGGCTCAGGTCATGATCTCGCAGTCCGTGAGTTCGAGCCCCGCGTCGGGCTCTGTGCTGACAGCTCAGAGCCTGAAGCCTGATTCAGATTCTGTGTCTCCCTCTCTCTGACCCTCCCCTGTTCATGCTCTGTCTCTCCCTGTCTCAAAAATAAATAAAAACGTTTAAAAAAAAATTTTTTTAAATAAAAAGCTCCTGGTTAAAAACAGGATCCTAGGCACAGTCCATCTGAGCCCTGTCCAGAGAACCAGTCAGAATGGATGCAGAGATCATTCAACATAATGCCAAGTATGAACTTGGCAAAGATAAAATTATTCAGACTCTACATACACCACACACATGGTCTTATTTCTTGTAAGGTTAGAGAACAAATTAATAAAGCTGGAATGAAAACCAAAGTCTTTTGGAGGCTGGAATTTCCCCAGAAGGCCACTGTTTCAGCTACTGTAGCTGCTCAGAAAATATCATGAATCAGCTTGAAAGAGCAGCTGTGATGACTTGGAAAAAGGATCTAGTGTGGGTTTTGGGGGAGGGGAGGGGTACTAGGCTACTTGGCAACTAGCCAACCAGGGCCCTCAAGGTGATGGTATGTCTATCAATGTTAATCAGCATGAAAATTACATCCTAGAAACAGGCCTACAGTGCAGTTCTCAAAGCGTGTCTTCTGCAGACCAGCAGCATCACCTGGGAACCTGTCAGAAACTGCAGACTTTCAAGTCCTAACCCTGACCTCCTGAATCATCAACTGTGGGAACAGGGCCCAGCAATCTACGCTTCAACAAGCCCTCCAGAAGATTCTGCTGTACACCAAAATTTCAGAACCGCCTGTTTAGCACGGTAGCCACAAACCCCATGTGGCTACTTAAAGTAATTGAAATTAAATAGAATTAACAATTCAGTTCATTGCTGGTAGCGAGTAGTTACCCTATGGGTCAGTGCAGACTACAAACCGAATCTCCACCATCACAGAAGGTTCCCCTGGGCAGCAGTGGTCTAGAGCATTTAAACTGAGCTTTAATTTACAATCCATGGACTCTAAGGCTTCTCTAGTACTGAGGGGCCTAAAAGTGGGATTCTGACTCTGGCCTCCGGGTGTGTGGTACGTGATTTGGTTCCATAGTGGGAAATCAGAGAATTGGAGAAAAGGGTAAAGGGCATGGTGACTGCTGTCCCGTGTGGCCACGCAGGCCAGGTCCAGGTCCAGGTCCAGGTCCATGGAAAACAGATGGGGCTACAGGCAGCTGCTAAAGCTACTGTCCTCACCAGGGACTTTGTGCAACACAGACTGTAGGAAGTAAAACTGGTTTCTCTAAATAGGTAAGACTCTGAGGCCGTAGGAACAAAAGTATCAGTATAAACCAGTTCTTCAATAGTTGGGTAGACAGGGATTCCATGAGACTCCGGAGCGGCTTCTCCATCCTCCCAGAAGCAGAGGGCAGATACCTGCCTCCGGTGGCTTTGGCCGAGGAGGAGAACAGGACAGGACTGTTTGTGAACCATCACAGTGCCAGCAGGGACAAACGAGAGACGTCAAGAGGACGGAGATCCTGCCTACTGGCTAGGCAGGCACAAGGAGTTGGCAACAGTTGACTAGTAACACTAATATGACCTCACGTGTGGGACACCTGGGTAGCTCTGTTGGTTAAGTGTCCAACCCTTGATTATGGCTCAGGTCGTGATCTCACAATGTGTGGGATAGAGTGCTGTCAGTGTGGAGTCTGCTTGAGATTCTCTCCCTCTCTGCCTGCCCCTCCCCCACTTGTGCTCCCCCCCAAAATAAATAATTACACATTAAAAAAATATATATATATATATGACCTCATGTGTATCCTCTGTGTGCCCTCCCACAGGGCAGTAGGGCAGAGGACACCAGGTTACCCATATGCTTGCTGCATATTCAACGGACTCTATATTTTAATACCATCTTTGTACTGACCTCAAGGAGATGGCTGTAAACACTGTGTAATATTGCACATAGCTGCACTGAACCCGAAGTTCAACTAGGCAGGCTAGGAAAGGATCTTAAGATTCCTTTCTCTCCTTCAGTGCTCTAAGCTCACCACCTCCCATCAGGATGAATGGGGAGCTGAGAATTCACTTGCTCAAGAGTCTTTTCTGTAACAGGTTATCCCTCCGAGGAATATTTTTGATGGTTCTTAAGCAGAGCAGTCCAAAGATATAAATCTTTAGTGCTGTGTGGCACTTAAGTGAGGAAAACCTAGATGAGGGCACCCCCAAATCACAGCATCACTTGGTCTAAAGTTGGCCTCCATGGTATATGTGGGACAGACAGGCAAACCACCCACGTGGGGCTGGAGGGGCGGGGGGGGGGGGGGGTCTTCTTCCCATCCCATATTCTCACAGACATTCCTCTCTCAAAATTTTCCCACCCTTCTAAACCTTCGACTTTTCCTTCGAATCTATTAAACATGCTCAAGTCTCTTCCATCACAACAAAACAAACCTTCTCCCAAACTTCATGCCACCGGCCTCCCTCTGCTCCACCAACTGTGCCCTCTTCTTCCGTCACCACCCGACTTTCTAGAATGTAGATTTAAACAGTCTGTCCTGCTCCTCCTAAATCTAGTGCTGTCTGGCTTCAAGCTCTTCCGAGTCACTGAAAATTCGACATCATGATTGAAGTGTCAGTGTCTAGTACAGAGCCCGGTCCCTAACAGGCTCAGTCACCACTGAATACATGCATGGTGGACTCCATGTAGTTAAATGAAATGGAACCAGCTCAGTGCTTAGTTTCCTTGCCGAATCAGCAGCCTTTGGCACGGTCTCTTCTCCTCTCCTCCCTCCTAAAGTACACACTTCTCCTGACCTCCAGGCCAGAAAGAGTGCACACCCCTGGCACTTTATCACCTGCCACCATTCCTCCTCTACTTTTGTTAATTACTTGCAACCCTTAGGGCTCTGCCCCAGGCTCTCCTTACTCCCCTCCCTAGCTAATCTCACCTATTATCAGGGGTCAATTTGCTGATTCCCAAAGTAGTATCAGCAGCTTCACTCACCTCTGAGCTTAATGCAGGTGTCCCAACAACTGAATTCCACTCATCACAAGCACACCAATCTCATCATCATTAAAGATGTGTTAACATGACTTAAAAAGCTACCAGGCAATGTAAAAGATACAGCTGAAAACAAATCTCAGAAAGCAGTACCCGGGTTGCCTGGGTGGCTCAATCGGTTAAGTGTCTGACTTTGGCTCAGGTCATGATCTCATGGTTCATAAGTTCAGGCCCTGCATCAGGCTCTGTGCTGACAGCTCGGAGCCTGGAGCCCGCTTCAGATTCTGTGTCTCCTTCTCTCTGCCCCTCCCCTGCTTGCTCTCTCTCTCAGAAAAATAAACGTTAAAAAAAAAATTTTTTTTTTAAAGAAGAAATGCCAATTCTCAGGCTCCACCCAGACCTACTTAATGTGAAATGGTGGGGGTGGATCCCAGCAATCTCGGTTTTAAGAAGCCCTCCAAGTAATTGTTACACACAAAAAAGTTTGAGAGCCAAGGCTTTAAAATATAACCTGTAGTGGGGCGCCTGGGTGGTTCAGTCTGTTAAGCGTCCGACTTCAGCTCAGGTCATGATCTCACGGTCTGTGAGTTCAAGCCCCACATTCAGCTCTAGCTCTGTACTGGCAGTGTGGAGCCTGCTTTGGATTCTGTATCTCGCTCTCTCTCTGCCCCTCCCTTGCTTGCACTCTGTCTCTCACACAACAAACATTTAAAAAAACATAATAAAATGTAATTCTGCAGAGGTTTGTCATTGTTCCTACAATAAAGGCCGAATTCTTCCATATAACTTACTGTAGAAACAGTGACCCCAAAATGAGAGTTAGAGTGAGTAGGATCAAACAGACATATGACGAGATAATGAGTCAGTCTTTTGGTGGGGGGATGGGAAATGTATTATTGGCAAATGGAACAGCATGTGACAAGGACTAAAAAGAGAAATACAGCACACTGAGATATATTCTCAATATTATAATATTCAGAATGTTCAAGAGGTGGAGCTGAAAAGGTAAGGTGTCCAAGAACATGATGGCAAATGATACTTTTTTCCCCTTCCTTTCTCATGTGTCACAAGTAGATCTGTTCTTCATCCTGTCCCACTTTCACCAACCAAAAAATCTTCCACAACACAGATTTCACATACAGAACTTCCTGGCCCCCATTTTTTTTATTTTTTAAAAAAGATTTTAAAAAAAGCTGAATGGATAAAGAAGATGTGGTGTATATATAGAGAGAATGGGGTATTACTCAGCGATCAAAAAGAATGAAATCTTGCCATTGGCAACAACATGGAGGGAACTAGAGCATATTATGCTAAGCAAAATTAGATAAAGACAAATATCATATGACTTCATATGTGGAATTTAAGATACACAAGGAAAGGGACACAAAAATAATATAAAAACAGGGAGGGGGACAAAACAAACAGATTCTTAAATACAGAGAACAAACAGGGTTGTTGGGGGGGGTTGTGGGTGGGGGGATGGGTTAAATGGGCAAGGGGTATTAAAGAAGACACTTGCTGGGATGAACACTGGGTATTGTATGTAGGGGATGAATCACCAGATTCTACTCTTGAAATCATTATTGCACTATATGCTAACTAACTTGGATGTAAATTTAAAAATATATAGATATATACACATATATATGTATATATACACATATATATACACACATATATACATATACACACACACACGTATGTGTATATTAGAGTATACATAGAATAAACACACACACATATATATGTATATATAGTGTCCATTAAAAAAAAGTTTAATAGTAAGAACTTACACTATCAATGTCTGCTTCTACAAATTACACACACACTTCAAATTGGCCTTTAAGGTCCTCGCCAATTACTCATTTCCTATCACGGTTCTACATCTACTTTAACCCTACTGCCCAAAGTCCCTCACCTTTTACTAAAATTGGTGTAAGTATATCACTAGTCAGGCACATTTATCACTCTATAGATCCTCAGTACATAAATGCATTACGGTTATTTATTTGTGTAAGTATCAATCAGTGCTACATTATACAACTCAAGAATACTTAAAAAGACATATGCATCCGTTCAATAGAACTATCTCAAGGACAAAACTGTTTCTCTTCTCAATTCCTCGTTTTCAATATAAGTAGTGTAACAGGAGATTTCTAAATGGAGCAAGCAAGCCTGTCTAGGAGAGTCTCTTTCTAAATCAGGGTCGGGAGGCCATAAGGGAGAAAGAATTTATGTATGTGCTCACTGGAGAAATCATGAACTTTTTTTTTTTTTTTTTTTTTGCAAAGTAGGCTTCATGCCCAGCTCGGACCCCAACATGATGAGGCTTAAACTCATGACCCTGAGATCAAGAGTCAGATGCCTAACCGCCTGAGCCACCCAGCCACCCTGAAACCATGAACTTTAATTAAAAAAAACAAAAACAAAAACAAAAAACAAAAAACAAAAAAAAAAACTCTCAGCCAACTGAAAGTCCAAGCCTTCAGCCTAAACTTAACTTCCTCCTCACAGTAACCCCAAATCATCTGCATTCTTCACTTGGAAAGGAGCCTGTGTGATTTAACAAGTTTCAACCCTCATTTGCATAGTAACTCAACCAATTTAGTTAATCTAGTTTCAATCCCTGTTACACACAAAAGACCTAAATGAGAACTACCCCCTAGTCTTTTGCCTACATAACTCTGCCCTCCAATTTGTCTTCCTCAGTGCACAGTATAGGTTTCTTCCTGAATCTGTGTCTTCTAGACTGCAATTCTAATTGCCCAAGTAAATGTCTTTGAGCTGTCATTTTTGGTAAATTCTTCCTTGGTCAAGAGTAGGTTCAATAAAATGACAACTAAGGTCAATTCCAACTTAAAAGATTTATTACCTATAGTCACATTTAGTGCTATGCATATATTACACAGTCCATAAATGCTGTTGACTAAGACCCCAATAATCACACTTCCAAAAAGTCTTCAAGAGGAAGAATCTTGCCTTCCCTGTATCTCTCTCTTTAAAAAAGGCAAGGTATATCAGTTTTTCTTTGATTCCCAACATTCTGTGGAGGTTTACATTTCAACCACATCTTACAGTAAGATTTAGCCATATTTCAGATTTAAGTAAACAAGAATTTAATAACCCTTCCATGATAGCATCCTTATCATTCCCATACAAGTAGTCTCCCATTTTGGGTGGGAGAAGTCTATAGAAAACACTTCAAAGGCAAAGAAGGAAAACTTGTCTCTGTCTTCTACAAGCACAATCACCCATGAAGACTTAAAGCTTGAACAAGCATTCTCCACTTGGCTCTAACGGTAACAACTTATTCTTTTTTGTTTTTTAACCACAAAGTTAATCACTGTTGTGAACCACGGATACATATCAAGGAGGGTTTCTGAAACCAACTAATGTCACAGGATTGAACTGTGTGAAGGCAGTTTCAAAGGTCATGTTCCAAGAAAACACTGTTTTTTGTTTTTTTTTTTCTAAAGAAAGAGGAAGAATTCCTGACCCCAAACACAGTCAAAGTCATGTTGTTTCCCTTGTCCTTATCAGTACTGTTTGTCAAGAAGCAGGACATGTTAGTATTTACAACCATAATAACAATTGTTAAGATTTTGGTTTTTTGCAAGCATAAAGTAACAGCAGACCCATTTCTCAAACATTTCTCTTTTCCAAGTCTACCCACAAGCAAGCAACCTCACAGTAGAGATAGGTGCTTAAATGACAAATTAATATGCAATAAATCCCCAACTCTTCCATCTGGGAAGGCAGGCTGATGGAAGGGTGTTTCAAGCCCACTTCTCAGCTTGTGGTTCTTTCTGGATGTTCTCAGTAGAGAGGGCCACTTGGTAGTATTTCAAGTTTATTATCTGCTTTCTGCTGATGGTTAAGATGATTTTTCTGTCCAATTCTACAAAGGGTGTGATTTTAACAAGTTATTTATGGAAAATCCACTCTAAACACCTGCTGTATCATATGCCTGTAACTTCCGGGGAGTTTAGGAAAAGGGGTCAATGCTACATAAGAATTATAATCAGAGCACACCAAGGAAAACTAAGTCAAACATGACCCAAAAGAAAAAAGGTCTAAACTATATTCTTTCCCTGGCTAGGGTCAGTTATGGTAACCTCCTTAGGAGTCAGAGTACCCTGATATCTTTAACCCCAAAGACACTGAAGAAAGGAATGAGTCCTTATTATGTATTGCAACAGGCACATTATGTAAATACTTAATATTCAGGGGCGGGGCACCTGGGTGGCTCCGTCGGTTGAGCGGCCAATTTCAGCTCAGGTCACGATCTCACAATTCACGAGTTCAAGCCCTGCATAGGGCTTTGCGCTGACAGCCTCCAGCCTGCTTCAGATTCTGTCTCCCTCTCTCTCTGCCCCTCCCCCACTCACACTCGGTCCTCTCAAAAAGAATAAACGTTAAAAAAAATTACAAAAAAAATACTCAGGAGCAATCGGCAAAATAGGGAAAACTATTCCCAATTTACAAATGAAGGTTCAGAGAGACCCAATAACTTACAGAATCACTTTCATGCATTATATTTTTTAATGTTTATTCATTTTTGAGACAGAGCCTGAGTGGAAGAGGGGCAGAGGGGGGATTAAGGATCCAAATTGGAAGCTCAATTGACTGAGCCAGCCAGGTGCCCAGCTCTTTCATGCATTATTCAACCAAACACCCTTTAAAAAAAAAGGGGGGGGGGTTAAAAGCTGTTTTCTTCTTTACCACACACAATATGTAAAGTAAAATGAAACTTGGCTCGACAAAAAAAAAAAAAAAAAAAAAATCAGACCACACGTATACCCAGTAAGACTTGTCTTCTCTGAAAAGCAAATAAATAAATCTTAAACCTGGGCCATGTGGGTGGTTCAGTCATTAAGCATCTGACTCTTGATCTCTGCTCATGATCTCATAGTGAGTGAGTGAGATCCAGCCCCTTGTCCAGCTCTGAGCTGACAGCACTGGGGTGCCTGCTTGGGATTCTCTCTCTCTCTCTCTCTCTCTCTCTCTCTCTCTCTCTCTCTCTCTCTTTCTCTCTCAAAATAAACAAACATTTAAAAAAGAAAATCTTAAACGTAACACAACATTCAACCCTTGGTTTGAGTTACTGTCAATGTTTACTTTCTAAGGAGTAGCTGGTTTAATTTTCAATCATCAAACCAGCAGTTTTTAAACAGGCACATAGCACCCCTAGCAGAGTTTCTCTCTGGTTACATTTCATCTTTGTCAATATCCATTTGTTACATGATTATTTCTTTTTTTCTGCACCAAGAATATGTTTTCCCTAAAAGCCAAACCTCCTAAGGAGATAGAAACAGTAAACCTAGCACACTGGAATTAGCTATGGCAACACACACACACACACACACACACACACACACACACACACACACACAATTTATTAAACTGAATTCCATCCACTTTATGGACCAGCCAAGAACTTGAATGCTTGTATTCTACTTTCCTTCTGTACTGAGGAGATTATAAACTGATAATGCTTTCAATCCGGAATGAAACCATCGTTGCCGATTTCCTAAACCGAAATACTAAAAACAGAAGTGTGGGCAACTGACGATTATGGCATTTCTATAAAGGAAATAAAATTTCTGCTTATGAAAAAGTATCAAGTAACAGCAGGTTCCCCATATAGCCACTACAACTTTGTAGATTCCAAACAGCATTAGCCCCCAGAGGCTAGGACTGCAAAAACTGAGCCTGATTGTTTACCCAAAGAATGTGTTGCTAAACCAGAGAGCCCTGTCTATCCCATGCCCACAGCAATTATGCCTTCCCCTACCACTAAAATAGGAGCCACAGACAAGTGGCTCTCAGGACAACTGAGACAAGCTGACAATTTTTCACTAACCTACACAGTGTATGTCTCCAAAACAAAACAAAACAAAACCATCCCACACACACATTTCTAGCTTCTCCAAAAATCTGAAGACCTGACAAGACTGGTCCTGCGCTTCTGTGAAGCTTCAGTATCTACTTTCTCCCGCTTCCTCCAGGAACTTGATCTCCCCATTTGCCACTCATAATTCAAAACTGCATCATGCACTGAAGTGATCTGCATGGCCCCGGGCGCATATCTGGGTTGGTGACCCTTTTATACTTCTAGATAACAAGGGGAAGCTAGTCAATTGCTTTTGGTTTCTGAATGCCTGTTCCCAGAAGGATGAGTCAACAATGCATGACACCATTTCCTACTTACTCTGTTTAAACCCAGGGTTGAACAGGCCTTCTTATTTTCCCCAATGTCTGTGTTGTTCTCATTTGAACACATTTCCCACCTTCTATGCAAATTTTCCCTTTTCTAATGGATCAAACGCTAGCATTTGAGTACCCTGACTTCTCATTTGGGCATTAAGAGACGACAGGCTTTAAGGGCAAAATTCACTACAAATAGCTTCCAAAATGTTCATCTAAGTCTCCTTTGTGCATCACAGCCAAATTTAAGGCAAGCATCTCTCTGGTTTCAAGTATACATTTTATAAAGGGCTGTTTTTTTTTTCTTCCTCCACACATTCTAATGTCTTTCACAACAGGCCTGAGTGATAAAACACTGAGTAAATGGACCCAAATTGGCCTCTTTTAGTAGATAAATCCAAGAAACAGTCAAAGGGCAATGATATTCAAAGACCAAACCATATAATTCGTGTAGGTGTGACAAGGAATAGCCAAGAAGGGACTGCTGTGTCACTTTGCTTTCTGTTGTTTGAATCTGAGATTTTTACTAAGGGATTATGGTATCCCAGCTGTTCTCACTGTCACTTTGGTTACAAACACAGCTTCAGACAAACGGATACCCGGTAAAAAGGCATAATCAAGGTTTTCAAAAAAAAACAAAAACAAAAACCACAGCATTAAATCAATCCAGCAATCTGCTGCAAGTTGGGAATGGTTTCATGAAGCATCACTTTTGCTGGGCTATAGCATCTTTTCCATTGCAAAATGTGCTGTCATTATTCCATTGCTTTGCAGCCACAGTATTTCCTCTCAGTATGCTCTCATTCTCTCTCTCAAATCATCTGTACAATATGCCTATGCTAACAGGCATGGCAGGTGGTAAAATATATCCCAAGAAGTTTATAACGTGACTTCATGCTGGATGCATGTTGACAAACCTAATGCCTAGCCCCGAGATATCCAAACAGTATCCAATCTAGATTCTTGAATATATAAATGTTGTGGGCAAAGGGGACTAACTGTCCACCAAGATTCCTCCTTCCCCTGCATATTGTCAACCTGTCACTTACCACGTGGTTTTGCACCCAAGGGCCTTTGCATCTACGTGGAATACTGGGACTGTTTCTTACCAACGGAAGTGATGCACATCACTTCTGGGTAAAGATGGCAAGGAAGTAGAGTATCTCCACCCTCTTTTCCCCATCTGCTACATTCAGAGGATTCCTAAGCCACAGGAATAGTAAGACACAGAAGGAAATTTAGCAACCCTCCCACCTACCAAGAACATTGTGTGAAGCCGTTAGATGAGTAAGATTCAAACAGACCAATGAGGGGCTCCTGGGTGGCTCCTGGGTGGCTCACTGGGTTAAGTGTCTGACTTCAGCTCAGTTCATGATCTCATGTCCTGGAGTTCAAGCCCCACATCAGGCTCTGTGCTGACAGCACACAGCCTGCTTTGGATCCTGTCTCCCTCTCTCTCTACTCCTCCCCACACACAAAAACAAAAAAAAACAAAACAAAAAAAAAAAACTAGGCCAGTGAAATTCTGAGGTTTGGTATAGCAGATAAGCATTTAGTTCTTAACTTTTACACTAGATTTATACTAGAGCAAGGAAATCCAATGGGGCAAGTTCATCAAGCCTGGGATTGCAGTACTGCATGACATTGAGAGAAATAAACAAGACTTCTGGTGGTAAGGACAACTTTTTCTTTTTTTAATGTTTGTTTATTTTTGAGAGAGAGAGAGAGAGAGAGAGAGAGAGAGAGAAAGAAAATGGGGGAGGGTCAGAGAGAGAGAGAGAGAGAGAGAGACAGAATGCAAAGCAGGCTCCAGGCTCTGTGCTGTCAGCGCAGAGCCTGATGCAGACCTTGAACCCACAAACCATGAGATCATGACCTGAGCTGAAATCAGATGCTTAGCCAACTGAGCCATCCAGGTGCCCCGGGACAACGGTTTTATGAACATATCCTGTAGAGCTTAACACTGTGTTAAGACTGAAGAAGAAAAAAAAAAAAAAAAAAAGGTGGAGGGAACAATCTTGGGGCTCTGAACAACATGCACGCAGGCTGGTCAAGGAGGCACATGATGATGGTGGCCTCTGTACCCTCCAGACACAGAATAGCCAGGGTCCTTCTAAGTCCAATAAGGTACCAAATAACAACATGCTAGGATATCACAACCACTTGCAGAGGACATAATTACCAATTTAGTTTGTTAAATTACTTTTCATTTCTTCCCCTCCCTGATGATTCCATTAGCTGCATCTCTCACTCCCTACATGAATGAAACAAAAATACTGGGAAAAAATACCGGAACAAATACTGAAATCCCTTCGCCTCATTTGCCATTTTTGTGGATACATGTACCATCCCTTGTTAAGGTTTGTTTTTTTTTTTTTAGCCATTTCTATTCAGTCTCCTTGAGGTTCTATCCAATAGCAGCTTACCTTCCACTAACTGGTATAGGACACTATCCTTTCAAAAGGATACTGTTTCAAAAACAGTACTCAGGTATTACTACATATGACAAATCCTAAGCCCAAAGGATGGAACAGAAAAAGATGCCCAAGTGTAACCAATATGGGATATCTAAATATAATCAATGACCTTGGCTGGATGCAGAATTTCAACCAAATTCCAACAGATTTTTATAGAACTCATCCCATTTATCCTTAAATGGTATGTGAGGAGAGTGCAATGAATGGTGTGTGTATACAGGTACCTGAGAAATCTAGGCCACAGGATTCCGGTGCTCCACAGAGACATTAAATATAAGAACACATTCTAGACTTTATCTCTAATCTTCTCTCTATACTCATGACTCTCACAAACGCTCCAAACCTCTTTAGCCATAAACCATGTAATCTAGATACTGCATGGTAGAGCCCATTCAGCTTTACTGAGAGTGTGTTTGTGGACTCTGGACGTGAAAAACAAACATGTGGGGGCACTGTGCTGAGGCACCGTCCCAGGGATTAGTATCACATTAATGCTAATCCTGCAGCTGGTCTAGCCAAAGACTTCCCGCCCTCTTCCAGGCCCTGGAACTCTGAATAGGCAGCTTATGTTTTCTCAAAGTGGCATGAATACTTAAAAGAGCAAAGCCTACCTACCTAATTATGGCCAAAACCACACCAATCAGCTACCTAAAGCCAACTTCCAGGCCAGTGGGGCAAGCAAGAGGTAGGCAGGTTAATAAACCCACTTTTACGTCCTGCAGGGGCTCTTTGGTTTCGTGGGACGATCTCGCCTTCACCAAGGTGCCACCTAATCACTGCACACAAATTAAAATCAAAGGCCAGCTGGGATCCAGATTATGTTGAAGTTTAGGAAGCACTAGAGTTCCTGTGTACTGGGGAAGATGCAGGAGATCAGATGTCTAATTCTTATAATATACCCAATTCGATTCAAGGGGATTAAAATCTCAAATTCAGATTTAGCTCCGACTAGAAACACAAACCCCACACATGCAGTTTTCAAAGAGCCACCAGATCACATATAATCCTAATGCCTTCATCCACCCACAGCCCCTGGCATTTGTAAATTTTAAACGAGGCTGATCTAATGTGGAAATTCACTGTGCATGCTTTCCTGCTATACAACATAGTCTGCACACAATTTACATATCTGACCCTTTCCCTTCCCTGCTGCTCTAGGTCACAGTGTCCTGGTGTTAATGGCTACTATGCTAATCACAAGCCAACCTCCAACAGTTCGAAGAGCACGTCTAAAAAATTCAATGGAATAATTATAGTTAAATTTCCTACGACTCAGTTTTGCCATAGCCAGCCAACTTTTCCCTCATAAATGTCCTTCTGTTTCTACTCAAAATGGGCTTTCTCCTTACATGACATTAATAGTACCAGTTTCCTCTATCATGTTAGTAATAATTCATTGTCTAGCCTTACATTTGAGATTTTTCAAAACTAGAAGAAAGTAGGGTGGGACAAAAATTTTCTCCAGACTACATCAGACTAATTTTCCCCCATTGCTGTCCACACAGATTTTTCTTTAGAAGGGCAGGGCCAATTTGCATGTAAATTAAAAAAATAAAATAGAAGGAAAGAAAGAAAGGAAAGAAAGGAAAGAAAGGAAAGAAAGGAAAGAAAGGAAAGAAAGGAAAGAAAGGAAAGAAAGGAAAGAAAGGAAAGAAAGGAAAGAAAGGAAAGAAAGGAAAGAAAGGAAAGAAAGGAAAGAAAGGAAAGAAAGAAAGAAAGGAAAGGAAAGGAAAGGAAAGGAAAGGAAAGGAAAGGAAAGGAAAGGAAAGAAGGGCAGGGCCAATAATGGAGAGGACTAGAAGAATACAGTAAGGAGGGAAGCAAAATGCTGACCCTGCTCTCTCTACCACTCTCTGATGTAAACAGTCATAGCCGACCTAATGTGGTGACGTTTTACCCAAGGCCCCTTAGGCCATTATGCTCAACAACCCCACGTACCTTTTTTCCAACTTCTTTCAACTTGCAAGCGAACAGCATGCCCAGAAACATTCAACTTCACTGTCAAACCAACCTTGATATCCTTATTACAGAACAGTAAGAGTCAACTCACTACACAAGATTTCCCATTCTCAAGCTAACCCTGCAGCCTGGCAGTGGGAAGGCAAGGGAGGTGGGGTTTATTTTCTCTCCTCCATAATGACCGACCAATGTTAGGTCTTTTGGCCTATGGACATATGTTAACCCTGTATGAGTTCGCCCATAAAATGAGTTGTCACAAACAAGGGCATGCCACTTCTTCAAGACAACTTGCGTTCTCTGCTTATAATACTAACAGCTGAAAAGCTCCTAAGGCAATGAATTATACAATAGATAAAAAGCTAATAAAATTATTCACATGATCCTCTTTCTGATTCTCCGCTTGGCAACACACTACTTCCCTTTCCTTCATTAGTTCCAGAGCCTTCTGCCCTTGAATACAGAGATTTAAGAATAACTTCTTATGACAGGAAATTAAGTGACTTACCATTTATCAAGCACCTGTTAGGTCCACGATCAGTGATGGGCTGTGTATGTACAGGACCTCATCAAATACTAACAGTTCAAGGAGGTATGATCTGATAGCATACAGCCAGAGTAGAACTCAAACCCAGGACTGCCGGATTCCAAAGATAACACCTCCTCAGCCATATAGCCTGACAACACAATTCAAAGGCTAAAAAATTCTTTCAAAGCCAACCTTCTGTGCAAGCATAGCACAGGATTCAAACTATCATGGAACATTCTCCAGGTCTGTCTCAGTCACCTTTAAATGTGTTATAGTCCCAAGAAAGGCTACTCTATTTAAACCTCAAAAGGAACATCCAAAAACAAATTTACTTAAGACGACTAACAAGAGAGCTTTGTGGAATGGCCTGGAAGTGCACCCTCAGAAGAGATTTGCCTTTCTCCAGGCTAAAGGTCACACAAGGTACAAATTTAGAGCTTTGAACAGCCATCTGCTGATGCATCTGGAAAACAAAGGGAGGAGACAGGAAAAGGACAGGAGGTAGCCAAGTCCCTTCAGATGTCTCACTGGGCTATGTGTGTATTTCCCGGTGCATCCTTAGAACAAGACTGTAAATTAAGATGGGTGTGTCAGACCTTAAGAAAACTGGCATGATTTTTTCATGATGCTTCCGCTCCACTTTGAATTATTGCAAAATCAGAAAATGACTGAATCATGATGTCAAGCTTTAACACGCTCAATCAACACAAGCCATACCAGAATGCAAGTAAAGTGGAGGTGAAGACTCAAATCATCTGAGACTCTTTAAAAAATGCAACCACCGGTCCCGATTCAGGAGTCAACACACACACACACACACACACACACACACACACACACACACACACACACACACACTCAGCATACAAGGACACCATTTTCCTTTTACACAGATAGTAGCCAAACACTGATAACAATAGCATAAACCATATTTCATAAATTTTCATGCAAAGAGAGAATCTTTTCTCAAAAACAGAATACTTTTCAGACTAAAAATGTTCAGATTTAATCTTAAAACAGGCACATGGCACATTAATTCCTACACTTTAGCCAAGGTGCTATAAGTTTTACATAATGCTAACACAAATTATGGTACCTGAAGCTAAATACAGTGTCACTTGGTGTTTAAGTGACTAAGTCAAAATTGCATTGGTTTAAAAAAAAAAAAAACATGTTTCCTGTGGCAGCTAGAATGTTTCATCCCATACTATGATCCCTAAAGAAATGACTCCTTCTCCATTTGCTGAAAAACAGAGCCTCTTGGATTAACTGCACACATGGAGTAAGCTGGTAGACAAAACACATTTTAAACTTTCAGTTACTGAGACATTGATAAGTAATCCTAGATTAACTCAATTCCTCTTAGGTCTGGGTTTCAATGTTTTCACATCACTATCTCAATTGAATCTTACAATGAGCCTATAAGAGGAGGTTATTTCCTCCATTTTGGGAGGAAGTAACAGAGAACTAATATTCAAGGAAGATCATTTAAAGCAGTGCTTCCTAAAGGTCTTATTTTTTTCTTCATATGATAAAGAAAATAACGATTGACCTTAAAAGAACCATTATTTTCAAGATCTCTGCAGAAAGCAACAAAACACCAGCTGAGCATTTAGCCCAAAAGTCACTCTGCCCTTTTTGCAAAGCAAAACACAAGCATTCAAAACAGAGGAAAAGCAGTCTAAGAAATGCACTTTTCAGGTCCACTTTTAACCATGAATAAGGCGGGGAAAAAATTAGGGTCTTGTAATCTCAGGATCTGCTGGAATATATCCTGAATAAATTCTGAAACAAAACTTTAAAGAAAGATAAGGGATTAACAGATACAAAAGTAAGTGAATTAACTTTAACTTTCCATGCAGTGTTCCTGTCTTCAACCAGCTCCATAGACCTAAGTCTATGTCATCTAAAAGGCCATTAGAAAATGATATTTCACTTTCATCCCAACTAAATGACTTTAGTAAAACATTCAGTACAGTGTTCATTTAGACCTACCAGAACATTAACAGAGATGTAAAAGGCCCAGCACACACCGAGTCCGTTTGCCAAGACACAAAGAAGCGCCTGGCCCCAAGTTCTAAAGCAGACTAACAGGAAAACACATTTCCTAAACTCAGATTATAATCTCTCAACTTCCACATGGAAAATGAATACCGTTTCACTCTGTAAGTGAGGGGATAATTGTTTGATAAAATAAACATCCCGAAGTGACTGCTCACAGTCTACACCTGCTCGAACACTTTTTTTTTTTTTTTAAATTCATGACCAACAGGTAGATGCAGTATATGCAAGGAATTATTGACCTGAATGAAAAAGATGGAGGGCTACCCAGCTGGTTCAGTTAGTAGAGCTTGAGACTCTTGATCTTGGGATCGTGTGTTCAAGCACCAAGTTGGGTGAAGAGATTACTTTAAAAAAAAAAAAAAAAAAAAAAAGATGGTGACTCTTTAGTCCAACATCTTCCTTTTACAGAGAAGAAAACTACAGCATAGAAATTTTAACCTTTTTAATGTAACACTCATGGCTCCCGGGAGCAAGGTCAGGTCTTGGATTCCTAACGTTCTGTATCAATTTAGACACAAATTTAAGAAGATCAAGTTCTTAAAAAAACTTAGAAGTTAAAAGTGAAAGAATTCCACCAAAATGGAAAGCAACTTGAAGATGGGAACTACAAAGAGCATTCGACGAGAAGGAAGTGAGAGAAGTGGGTCATTTAAGGGATGTCTTCACAAACACTAACCACACTAATTTGACAGCAGTGCTTTATTACAAGTCAGCAATAGCTGGCAAATTGAAATGTTAGGCTTTTAGTCTTTTCTCCCTTCAAATTTCAAGAAAATTTCTATCTCTGAAACGGTGTAGAAAAGAAAAATAAATCGCTACAGGCAGGACATTTATTGCCAATTCATGCTCCAGTTCTGAGAGAAGGCCCTGAACCAGACTCTAGTAATAAGGAAGCAGAGGTCTACACACAATTTAAGGCAAGGGCATCAGCCCAAGAGAGAACAGCCCTACATGGGCACATCTGGATGGATACTGCACAAAGCCTCAGGCTTTAAGCATTTTCATGCAACAATGTTAGGCAAACCTCTAGACAGACCAGAAAAAGGACATCAGACATTGCACTAAGGTGTATATGACACACAGTAAAAACTAGGAACTCTTGCTATCCCACAACCTAAGCTATTTCTATCCAAAGTCACCGATTATTTGAGACCAATACGCACATTACAGAGTTATTAAACACAATTTATTTAAAACACAAGGTTTTCTATCAACTCTTACTTCAAATTACTAGAACTTTCTCATCTTCACAATGCACTGTACAATAGGCCCCTAAAAAAGAAAAATGGTATCATTTCAGAAATGTTCTGAAAGGAGAGTCTGAAGAGTTGGCATCCAGTGTATATTTAATGCATCTGGAGTGAAAGGAAAAGGCTCTTGAATTCTAGACATAGATTACTTAGAAGATACAACAAGAAATCAAACAGAAAATGTATTACAAAGGAGAAGAAAAACACTGCAGCAACAAGGCCTATTTCTGTGGCATTTTAAGCTTTAAATTAAACCATAACAGATTATTACAGCTGCCCCTTTGTTTCCATGATAAATTTATACACAAAGTAATTGTAAATTGTGATTTGCTTATTTTTTGTCCCTCACTTACATAAACCCTGAACTTCTATAACATCAGGAACCAGGCCTGCAATTTACTATGGTCTTCGAGCACCAAACACAAAACCTAGCACATAGGAGTCACTTAAAAACATTTTTGAAATAAACATTTTACCAAACAACAGGCAAACATTTTTCAAATTTGGTAAAATGCAAAGTTGGTGAGAACGGGGGAAACAAGTAAACAAGTACTTGCACACACTGATAGGAAAGTAAATCAGTACCTCTTAAAGAATAATTTGGCAACATGGCAATACAGTAATACTCTTACTAGATGGCTGAGTCGGTTAAGTGTCCAACTTCGGCTCAGGTCATGATCTCATGGTTCGTGAGTTTGAGCCCCGCATCGGGCTCTGTGCTGACACCTCAGAGCCTGGAGCTTGCTTCAGATTCTCTGTCTCCCTCTCTCTCTGTCCCTTCCCTGCTCATGCTCTGTCTCAAAAATAAACAAACATCTTTTAAAAATTTTTAAATGAATAATAAAAACAAAGGCAAAGTTTCCATTATACACTATTAAGTGAAAAAGACAAGAGACAGGACAGTACATTAAGTACAATTCTACTTCATTTTGCTTTGAAGGCAATGTATGTATACTCTATAAAGAGCAAGCATATCATATGGCCGGGGGGGGTATGCACCACCCAACACCGCAGGGAGTTATCCATAGTGTAACCTATATACTATCCACATATTTGGTCCCAGGGGCCCTGCTCTAAAATCTAAAACTCTGATTTATAAAAAAAAAAACTTCAGAGATTACCTGGTTATACTGGGGAATGGAATTTGCATTTCGAAAACACATCAAGAGGGTAAAAGTCTTATATTTCATCTTCTACCTTTTGACACGATTTCACTGCACACATTACTTTGAAAGTTTTAATCTCCTTTTAAGAGAGATATGTTGCTAGAAGGAAGAAAAGTAAAGAAAAGGTATAGAAGGTGAAACAACAAATGTTTTTAAACTAACTTTTCCCTGCTTGTCTTTATTCTTCTGCATAATTTATTTTAGAAGTTCGTGGTTAGAGCACTGGTTTTCATTTTATGCTTGTTTGGGGCCTAATCAGAATCATTTCCTGTTCCCAATCATTCCAACATCAGACTAGGAGAAACAAACCAGACTGGCATGATCCTCTCCTATGGGGTAGGAAAAGGTCCACTGAAGGTTTGGGAATACAAAACACCAGGTCTGGTATTACATGAGCCACCTGCCTGGGGGGGTGGGCAGTGCAGAGCTGGGGACCAGCACACAGAGAGCAGGCCCTGTATGCTGTAAGTGCTTGACTATTTGTTTCCTCAGATGGTTCAGCTGTGCTTAAAAATTTACTTTTCATACAAATACCTTCTAGGTTTCTTGGAGTTATCTAAATGTGAACAGATGATAAACTCAACCTTTAAGTTTATTTCCTTATGGTAACTCAAATTAACAATAGCAATAGGCTATACACAGCCTTTCTGAAACTGTCAAGCAGCGAGCATAGGTAAAATATATCATTGCTCTGTAAGCCTCTTCGTGTCTTCTAAGAAAGACACATCTCAACCTCAGCTGCCTATCAAAATCATCTGGGGAGCTTTAAAAAAAAAAAATCCAGTCTCTTAGTCCCACACCTCAGACCAATGAAATCAGAACTAGAGTGTCTCCACTGATGATCAAAGAACACATTTCACATCAAGGTTGAGTATGTGTTCATCCTGTTATTTGATGAAATGAGGGTTGAATTACCAAGGATTACACAAACAATTCTTGAGCACTCAGAGGGTACAGTAACACTGCCTTTGGAGCTAAAGGTGAACAAAATAAGTGATACAAGATACTGAAGGGGCTGCTGTCTGTGTGTCTTTCCACTGGCTGCTTGTCTGTGCCACTAGCAGCACTAATAAAGGTCTTCTCAATACACAAATATCCTGCTAGACTGTTATTCCTAACACCTACAGCTATTCTGGTGGGGTTTCAGCCACAGACAGCTATGAAAATAAGTACCCCATGACTCACACAGCTCAAGGTCCACTGTGGCCTAAAACACCCTGAACTTCTTTTCCTTATTCCCTTCCTCTCTATCTCCCATCTCCATTTACTCAGATGCCGTAATTCTTTAATAATTTTCCATGGTGGCAATGAGGGATTTAAAAAAAAAACAAAAAACAAACAAACAAAAAAAAAAAAAAACCCACCTTCATCATCCCAGACATGACAGGCCCCTACCATACATCTTCCATAATGTATAACCAAATGTTAATTGAGGGTGTGTCCAACCAATCAACTCAGAATCCTCCAAAAAACATCGCTAAAATGTCTTGCAAACCGCTCTGCATATTCTGTCAAAGATCACACAATTTGTTTCTTGGAATGTTCAGCCTAAGGGGGGGATTCCTATCTCTTCCCAACATTACAGACATCACCTAACTAGAACTCCATTCAGGTGTAACTAGGGGACATGTTTCACAATAAAATACTTGGCATAAATGGGACTTAAACTCTAACTGGTAAAAAAAACAAAAAAAACAAAAAAAAAACTCTAACTGGTTCTGGCATATTAAGATAAAGCACTTTTGTTATTTTACTTCAGTTATTAAAAAGGAATAGAAGTCGTACAAATCTAAGAAGCATTCCTGATCGTTTTTTAGTTCTGGTTTTTGTCTGGCAATTAAGTCAAGGAATTTAAGAGCTGTAAGAAAAATATGTAATAATTCTACCTGTCATTTATAGAGATTTTACCAACACTTTCAACACATGCAGCGGGAATCCTTAAGTCCGATTTAGCATTAATCAACAGCACAGAACAGTGGGAAACCGTGCAGTTACTTAATCCCAAGTAGTTCTGTCTCCGATCCACTGTTGAGGTAGCATATGGCATCATCATCTAGGAAGTAAGATCTCACAGGCCGGTGTCCTTGACTTTATTATAAAACTCCATATTGGATTTTGAAGAAGTTGCAGAAAATTAAGTAGGACAATGGACTGCTCACTTCATCTAACTCCTTACTGAATGTTATAAAACTGACTAAACTATTCTAGGCTTCCATGCATACATATGTAAAATGAGCACATTGCACTTGATTTGCTTAAAGTTCCTTACAGCTTGAAAACCTCTTCTAATTTACGGGGGGGGGGGGGGGGGGGGACACCTGAAAGGTTAAAAGTGAATAAACATTAGAGACTCAGCACCAATCTCACCAACACGTCTTTGATCAACGTTCCTTGTAGGTGTCTAGCCGATGCCTGTTGTACCAGACCCTGCAGGAGGCAGAAAGGAATGGCCAGATTCCTGAACTCTACAAATTTGGAAAGATATTTTACAAATGTAAATATTTACACACACATATGTGAAGCAGTTAGGTTATTGAGCAAGGCAGTGTGAGACCATGTGACAGAATGAGCTGGGTACACAGAAAGGTAGGTCCACGAAAATCAAGAGGTAGAAAATGCAGTGAATAGTCTTTTGTAGGAATGTGGCAGGAGGAAATAATTATGAGACTACCAAATAACAAAAACTATCATCAGTGCTTTAGTTTCATCTAATTTAAACCACATGTCAATCCATGAGGTACCTAATACCACTGCACAAGTCAGAACGTTAGGGGTCTTTACACTAATTGGCATGACCATGTGTCACACAAAGCTAAGGAAACATCCAAAGAAAGCGGGAGTTGAATTTAAGCTTATATTGGCCTTTTGCACTACTGGAAACTGCACCTATGTAGGGGCAAATGCCAAGAAAGTCTCTTAACCTGAACACCTGATCCATTCTATTTGCCAAAGAATGTCCCTTAAAAAATGAAGGACAAAAACAAATATTTCACTCATGGGCAAATGCAAAAGGTCAAAGCCTGGAGTCTCAGTCCTGAGTCCCCAAAAGAGGTACCCATCACCCAATCCACATCATCTGGTGAAAAGAGGTCTTTCAAACTCCTGAATCCTCCCTTTTCTGGTTCCCAAAGTTCAGCTCTGCGGTTTCACAGGTCAAGCCAAGACTTAACATCTAGCACTTGAAGATTATAGCAAACATTGGATCAAATGTGGTTCTAATAGAAACCCACTGAGAACCACAAGGCATGCAGCGGGCCAGTCATCCCCATCTCCTTCCCACCCCAACCCCTCACCCCGTCCACACAGAGAAGACTAAGAAAGGTTAACAATCCAGACTCCAAAACTACACTGACCCTGAGCTAATACCATGGATGGCATCCTACCACTCTCTGAGCAGAGGCTGCAAAATCCAGACGAAAGGGCTGTTTACCAGGTCAGGTCATCATCAGTTACTTAATCTCTACAAGTAGAGACTAAGCTTGACACCTCATCCAGGACTCCAACAGAAAGAAGCTGATTAATACAAGACAGAGAAGCTACATTATACTCATTAGATCAGGAGAAATGGTTTTGTTACATTTCATATATTCTTAGCATCTCCCACTCAAAAGAGGCACCCAAATACTGTTGCTGTTGTTCTACTTATAAAACTCATCAATATATGGGCACCTGGGTGGCTCAGTCGGTTAAGCATCCAGCTTCGGCTCAGGTCATGATATCATGGTTCACGGGTTCGAGCCCCCTGTCGAGCTCTGTGCTGACAGCTCAGAGTCGGGAGTCTGCTGCGGATTCTGTGTCTCCCTCTCTCCTCTCTCTGTCCCTTCCCCTCTGTGCTCTCTCTCTCTCAAAAATAAATAAATAAACGTTAAAAAAATTTTTTGAACACTGATCAAAATAAATTATTAAAGGCATAAGTTCTCACTGGGCCTCAGTCAGTATAGATCCTATGTCTGAGTTTTGCTTTTAACGTCTGTAGTCCAAAACAAATCCACACAAGTTCATGCAAGAAAGAAAAAAGCAGTGACGTTTCAAAGCCAGCAATTTTCTAATTTTTAATACATCCAAACAGTTCTGACAGATTGCCCTGCATTCCACAGACTGTCGGATTCCCTCTTGGGCACCCTCCTGTGATCTTCAGTAAGTTCGGATAACTTCAACTGGATGATAATTTGCCAGCAGCAAGATATGGGCCATAACCTGGCAGAATAAAAGGTCTGAAAAAAACCATGAAGCCAGTATATTTGAAATGAGCCAATACATCAATTACTGAATCCCATGTATATTACAAATTAATCAATAGTCAGGTTTTCCTCCCACAAAATCCACTAATCAATATTTACTAAATATAAATGTGAACACATATCTAGTATGGGAGGGGCATGGTCTCATTCATGCTACTTCAATATTTCTACCACCTTCCTGTGCACTAAGGACAGAAAGAAATGCTAAGCAAAAACTAGAGTGACAGCTTTCCCCTTCAAAGCTAGGATGGAATTACTACCATGGTTCGCATTTTCCAGATTCCCCATTTCCCAAGAAATTTTTGGTGGGCAGCTGAACTCAAGCACTGTACCATCCTTATGGGTTTGCCTCTCCAGAATTCTAGTGCCCTGAAAGAACAAGAGACCATCTCTCTAAACAAAGACAAGGTCCCAGGCTTCAAAGCAAACAAGTTTAATGGGAAGACCCCCAAAGCCATCATACAACCAGGTACACGATAAGAATGGGGCCAGTCTAAGGACAGGACACAGGGCAATGGACTGTGCCCAGTTCCTGTCACAGATCATTCCAGGTCAGGCTTCTCAGATCCTTGCCAAGGACCTTTTGACCAGAACACAGCCCCCATCCTCCCCACCAAAACACATACCCCTCTCAGGTAAGGGACCTCTAGCCCGACAGTCTACCTCTTTGGTGCCCAATATATAAACCAAAATAAGTCCACGAAAGCATGTTTCTCTTCCTGGAACACCAAGGCAAAAGGCAGAGTGAACATAGCAATGAATCCTGGATGACAAGAAGTGCCGTGCAGGCTACCAGGATGGACTTGTCAGAACTTATTTAACACGAAACTAAGGCATCCAAGAGCAGGGCTTCACTCAAGACCCGGAATCTTTCCTGCACACTACTAGCTTACTCCTTCTGACTCACTTCACACATCTGGCTAACTACTGCTTCCCCCACTCTTTCCCATTTCATGGGTGCTTTAGAACACTGAGAGTGACGTGTTCTGATTCCTGAGTCTACCATGACTGGCACTGCACCACTAGTCAGGACACATCACTTCTCTATATATCTCTTCATATAAAAAGAGTACCTACCTCAAAGGCTGTTATGAGGAATCAATGAATTAAGTGAGTTAATCTTCACAAAGCACTCAGAACAGTGCCTGGCATGAATACTGTATTAAATGTTTGATAAAATTCAAACAAAATGTTTTCTTCCTCTTCACCATCAGCTAAAAAGCCTGTTATCAAATCAGAGGATAATGCCATAAAGAAGAACTTAAAAGACTGGATAACTAGAGCAAAATTTCTCTTGGGGGCAACAGGAATGTTCTAAAATTAGACTGTGGTGATGCTGGCACAACTCTGTAAATCTACTACAGAAGCATGAACACACATCAAAATGAGGGAGTTGTGGCAAAAATAATACCTCAGTAAAGCATTAAAAAAAATTGAGACAACCACCGATCAACCTAACTCAATCAACTATTTAGTCAAAATAATGAAAATCAAAATTCTAAGCTAGGTTGGGATGAGAATCCAAGATGCAAACCCCTCTTCCTGGCGCCTCTTTGCAAGGCATCGTAAACACATGTGATTTCCTCACACCCGGTATCCATGACTTAAACAACTGGTAAAACATGGGAACAAGAGAATCCCTAGGAAGATTTCAGCTTCCGGGAACAATGTTTCATACACGCACAAAACAATTTAAGCACTTGTGACTAAGAAAACATGCCTCAACAAGAAAGTACTTTTCCTGAATTTCTTAAGCCTATTCCGCTAAATATGGGAGGCAGCACAGGACTTAACCAACTCAGGAATTGTGAGGTTTGCAAAGCAAATTTCACTTCAAACCCAACCAGTGGCCCAGAACAGTTTCATAGGACTTGTCCAAGCCAGTTTCTTCATCAGGAAAACCACCTACCTTATAGGTGTTACTCAGGAATGGAAACAGGAAGTGTCAAGCACCTAGTACTTTGGCTCGTGATAGATGCTCAAACATAGTAGCGCTGTATTTAGCAATTACGTTGCAATTATATTTAAACAGAACACATATAAATGAAGATATCACAGTGCAAAATAACAAGGCAACTGAGCAATTTTATTTATCTACAGTGACATTATTCCTACAACATCAATCCCTGGTACTCTCTCTGTACTGCACTTTACTCAGTACAAAAGGAAACGAGCTCCACAGAAGCTGAGATTCACAACAGGAAAGCATGCTTGAGAATTGAGTCCTCTTACATTTCTATAAGTTGCTAGCTGAATTCAGGGTCCCTTGATAAGCACTTGGAGGAAACCCTATGTGGAAGAGTTGAGGGAGTCTGAACATATCAACTATTTACTCTTGGCCATGTTTGTAGATTTTACAAACTAAGTGGCCACTCCAATACGCGTCCTCTTTGCAGGGCCAGTGTGCAGACACCTACATTTCAGAATTGTTCCTAAGCTTCCCAGACACATTAGTATTGACCTGCAACCTTAACATTGTCACAGAAAAAGAAAGAGAACTAATTTTTCCTCTAGTTGAAGTACCTCACGTTACTGGCTTTGGGATTAGGCAAACCATCAGAAGGTCCACATTAGGCCAATCATTTATTTTTCCAACTCTGAAGTCATTCATTCAATTCTGAGGTCTTCAGAGCCAAAGACTTTAAATGGGGGCTTTACATCCACTGATTAGAGAACCCTAAGTAATACCAAAGGAGGAAATGAGTTAAGGACAGAGCAGGACAGAGGAGTTACTCTTCCCTATCAGTTTTACTATTTGACCTACTAGTAACAATGCTTACAGTATTCTACCATTCCAGAATGTTCCCACACGTGTGATGCATCCGACAGTTGCCTACAAACCTTCCAGAATGAATAATCATCCAACAGTAGACACCTCAGGCAAACAACAGGCAAACCCACATCCGGAACCCAGGTCTGCTATCACTAATCTTGTGTTCATCGTTCCTCTACAACTGAGATGCAGAGTGGAACCTGGTCAAATTCCTTTCACCACGGTGTTTCTAAGTATCTTTACAGAGGGATTGCCTTCAAGGAAGCCACCTCTGTAACCCCTCCATGAAGCTGGATTCCACAGAAGTGGATAAAGTCCCTCGGGTCCATTCAATTCACTCCTCTCTTTGCTCTCATCTGCAAATCTCTACCCAGTCAGCTGGAATGACCATGCAGCTCAGAGTAGACTGTGTCTGGCTAGCAATTTTTGGACTCAGAGATGGTTAATCAGCTCCTTCCTGAAGCATGGATGAGCTCACCATTGATGCCTAATGACCCAGGCTTATGTGTGGTCCTGGTCACTTTTGCCTCATAGGACACATCTCCATTCTCTGGGAGGGACCTGATTAATGGTTGTTTTTTTGGTTTTTTGGTGTTCCCTCCCCTACCCCAGACAATACTCACAAATAGATGCTTCTTTCCAAAACTACAAGTTAAAAAGTAGTCCCTAGGAAAGAGGTATGGGTGTTTTCCTACTACCATTTTAAAGTAATATTCAGCTTTAGTCTTAACAATCATGTTTACAAATGAAGCTCCACAGTAAGCATGTTTCAACTCCGTTCTACCAAGTTCTATTTTGTTTACAAGCATTCTCAGTATCTTCTGAAAGTTTCTATAATTTTTGGTGACCAAATTACTCTTCGCACAAAGCACTCATTTTTGCAGGATTATTCCCTTTTAAATACTCTGGCGTTTATAACCATACCCTGTCATCTCTCCTAATGGGGTATTTTAAGATTCTTTTTCAAAGGCTTTGTTAATCACTGCCTTAGCCTTTTGGTAAAATTGGGCTTTTAACAAACTGGCCTGCAGGGGACATGTTTTTCAATTATCCTCAAGCTTTCCCTACATCTTCAAAGTTTTCCCAAACTACTTAGTAGCCTCTCAGCCTTGGAGAAAGGATGATAAATTGGATGATTCTGCTCTGTCTCTGTTGCCTGGCGGGGTCTTGGTCTAATCCATTTAGTCTAACCAGAAACTTGCCTCTCACAACCAAACTCTTGCCCATACTCTGGAACATCCAACACACATGTTCACCGTGAAGTGCTTCAGAGGCCCAAAAGGGGCCCTGAAAGTCCTACAGTTTCCTGCTGGGATATTCTCAGGGGCATCTACACACTGTTTTACTCCGTCCTTTTCTTGTCTGTAGCAAAGGCCTCATATGCCTTTTTGGATCAAAATCTAATTCTTCAGAGAAACTTCAACTTCAACATGGATCCCAGAAAGACACGATTAAAAACGTCATTCTAAAGGCAAAAGAGAACATGATAAAATATTAACTGAGCAAGGACACAAGACAAGTATGCTCTGTTTAAACACTTTTTTAAATCTATGCACACATGCAAATCAAAATCACAATGCGATCATTTCACACTTATTAGGATAGCTATTATTTAAAACGCGCGCGCGCACACACACACACACACACACACACACACACACACACACACAGAAAATAACAAGTGTTGGCAAGGACATGAAGAAATCAGAACCCCGGTGCACTGCTGATGAGAATATAAAATGGTGCAGCCACTGTGCAAAGTTAATCACAGAATTACCACGTGATCCAACAATTCCATTTCTAGGTACATTTCCAGAAGAGCTGAAAGCAGAAACGAAGACACGTGCACACCAATGTTTACAACAGCATTATTCACAACACTAAAAGGTAATAGCATCCCAAATGTCTATCAGTAGATGAAAATGTGGCCTCTACATACAATGAAATATCATTCAGCCTTAAAAAAAAAATGCAATTCTGATATAAACTACCACATGGATGAACCTTAAAGATATGATGCTGAGTAAAGGCAGACACAAAAGGACATATTCCACTTATATGAGGTGCCCAGAATAGGCCAATTTTCAGTTTTCTCAGGGAGACTGAGAAGTAGCATAGAGGTTACCAGGGGCTGGAGGGAAGTGGGTTGGGAAGGTGTTTCTTGATGCAGAGAGAGTTTCAAATTGAGCCATAAAGTCCTAGAGATAGACAGTGGTGATGACTGAACAATGTGCATGTACTAAATACCACTGAAGTGTATACCGAAAAATGCTCAAATTGGTAAAATCCTTATTTTACCACAATTAAAAGAATAAATGTGGCAAAAAGTTTCTATGTACATCAATTAAGAGAAAAGGAAATTACCATGTGAAAGGTGATAGAATAATGAGTGACTTTTCTGGGTTCCAACTGTGCCAAGAGCTGCTATAATTTTTAAAACTGGTGCGTTAACTCATACCCTCACTGATGCACAGAGAAGCACATGGAGCAGGTCAAACTAACAGTTCAGGGTCAGTGAGAGGTTAGCACTAACTCAGTGAGGCACATGGAAGGCCAGGTTATAGGTTGGAGCCACAAACGAAGATAGTAACAGAGCAAAGGAGAAGACACCTCATGTGCTGACCTGTTTTCCTTCTTCTCTTTTTTGTCTTAAAAGCCAGCCCCTCAATTCTAAGCCCCAAGGTCCTATCTTGAATATATGTGCACAGATCACAGGCATACCTGTGTGTCTGCACATCCAACACCCCCAAAGCCCTAGACTATCACCCCAAACCCTCTGGGCCCCACCGTCAGCACACAGTACCGACCAAACAGCAAGGCTGCTCCCCTGCCCCAAGAGCCTAACCAGTCAGCAGATTCAGCTGACAGAAAGCCAAGGGATTTTCTGTGTGTGTCCATGCCACTCAAAGAACTCCCAAAATCTTCTGGTTAAGCCACAACCTTGACATTTTTTTATCTGGAGACTACAAACCCAAGTTCAATACAAACCTCAAGAAGTCACCTCTCAATCACAGGCCCCCAAGGGGCAGAAAAGGGACCTGTATCATCTGGATTCCAGATAAACGCATATATTTTCTATATTTAACTTGGGGAACCTAGCACATGTCCGATTTGTCCATGCTACCTTATGTTTGCTCGGGCAACTCTATACTCCCCAGTGAGACCAGGGAAACATGGAAACTAGCAACGTGGAAATCAACACAGAATTGGAATTCACTGCAGATACCCACAGAGGACAACTCGTACCTGAATCTCATTATTTCAAGTCCTTTCAAAAGCAGACTCTCAATCGAGGAAATAATGGGACTATTTTTCTAGATCGTGAAACATTCACACATGTCAATAACCACACGCTGCTCTAATTAATTACCTGCGATACAATGGATCCCAGAATTTTTTTTTTTAATTCTGTTGGCTTACTTGACCCATTTTTTTGTGCTTTGGCTGTAACGCTTGAGAAATTAAAACTTATCCCGATAGAGTATAATTAAATGTTAAATATAGCAACTAAAATCTAATCTCATTGAAAGTCTCCTCCCAATCACAGAAGTGTCACAGTGTTGGTTTGGCTAGAGGACAGCACAGACAGCTCTGGATTCAGGCACTTCCAACTGCGCTACATTTGTAAAGGCTGCAGCTGAGAGGGGGGAAGAAGTGGTCTTTCGCTTCATGTGTCTGAAACCCGTGTGATTTCACAGAAGCTGGGCCAAACACGTAGCCAACTCCCTACAGTGAGGGCTAAACAATGATGCAGTTTCTTACAAAAATTACAAGATGGGTTCACATTCCTCATAAAAGTTGTACACAAAAATACTAGCCACTAGGGGCGCCTGGGTGGCTCAGTCGGTTAAGCGTCCAACTTTAGCTCAGGTCACGATCTCGCGGTCCGGGAGTTCGAGCCTCGCGTCAGGCTCTGGGCTGACAGCTCAGAGCCTGGAGCCTGCTTCCGATTCTGTCTCCCTCTCTCTCTGCCCCTCCCCCATTCATGCTCTGTCTCTCTCTGTCTCAAAAATAAATAAACGTTTAAAAAAATTTTTAAAAATGCTAGCCACTAGTTACTGTCACTATCTACTCATCTTGCTCTGAAAAAATAAGTGAACATCACTCCTCCAAGTCAATTCCAGAAATGTGGTAAGTACCCCAAACACCCTCCTCCGAGAGATGCCCTTCTCTCCCCCACCACCCCTCTCCAGCCCTCCTAGGATCCTGATAAGAGAACAGCTCTGGGGGCATCTGGGTGGCTCAGTCCATTAAGCGTCCAACTTCAGCTCAAGTCATGATCTCACCGTTCGCGAGTTTGAGCCCCACGTCGGGCACTGTGTGGAGGGCTCAGAGCCTGGAGCCTACTTCTGATTCTGTCTCTCTCTCTATGCTCCTCCCCTACTTGTGCTTGGTCTCTCTCTCTCTCTCAAAAATAAACATTAAAAAAAAAGTTTCCTACGAAACAGTCTGAGCAGTATGTCTATACAACAATCCCTCTACTTACTAGTCTCTCAAGGAGTTTTCCTCCATCCATGCTTAGCAGATGCTCCGATAAACAGGGTTTTTCCAATACCCAGGGAAGCCAACACTGCTCATCCATTTCCTGCACTCCAAATTTCAGACCAGCTGGCAGCCCCATGAAGGAGCATCTGAATTCAGGGCTTACACTTGTCTGGATATTGTTGCCCCTGGTGACCACATTCACTTTGGCAGAAGAAGCCGTGGTAAATATTTCTCTGGAGAGTCAATTCACATCAACCGGGTGCCTTTGTCTAAGGAAACAACTTATTGCTAATTTATCTTGAGAAAACTCCTCTCTGAAAGTTTACAGTGCTTAAAGGCAGCAGAATAACTCTCCCTTCTGACTTCTATTGTATATCATGGAGCCCCAAATTGGCTCAAATTGGAACAAACTTAATGTCCTTGAAGAAGCTACCAAGTATAGCATAATTATGCTGAGTGAGAGAGAGGGGCGCCTGGGTGGCTCAGTCAGTTGAGTGTCCGGCTTCAGCTCAGGTCATGATCTCACCATTCATGAGTCCGAGCCCTGCATCAGGCTCTGTACTAATAGCTCAGAGCCTGAAGCCTGCTTCAGATTTTGTGTCTCCCTCTCTCTCTCTGTCCTTCCCCCACTCTTACTCTCTCTCTCAGAAATAAACATTAAAAAAGAAAAAAAGGGAGAAAGAGATTCTCTTAAAACTCAGTATTGGTTAATGGTTTCAATGTTCCACCACCCACTTCAAAAATAAACGTGAGCAAGCTCTATTGGAAGTATGCCTATATCCTAAGTTGTCCAAATGGAAAACACCTAGTGGGAGAAAATGCACAAAACGCATTTACAGAGTGACTCACAGTGTTTAAAACTGCTTTTAGGAACCAATATAGAACTTTAGACTTATAAGAAGCCTAGGAAATAAGCTGAGTATTATCCCTACTGCACAGGTAAGAAAGAATACAGCTTATTCACACGTACTCAAAAACTAGGAAAGCTGGATGGGGAACTTAGATTTTGACAAATCCAACTGTTTCTGCAGAGAGTATACTGTCTCCAAGCAAAGAACCTGCATGATTCAAAAAAGCCTTCTGTCATTGAGAAGTGGATACTCATATATATTATATATAGTCATCTCTGGGATTATTAAAGAAAACCAATTACATAACAGACCTGACATAAAGCTGCACCAGAAGACAAGGCTTACACCTCTACTAAGGGTTTTCTTCATTACAGCTTAAAATGACCTAAATATTAGTGGCCTACACACAGAAGACTCTGTGGGGAGATACTGTGTATTGGGATTTTATCATATTTATACGCTTCGGGCACACAAATCTCAACAAGTCCCAGAGAAACTTAAGGATCTTTCTATACATTATTTTCATGCACTTTCCTCATATTTCCCTGGAATGGCAGCAAATAGATACTCAAGGGTTCTGTCACTTCATAAAAAAATTTTAATAGCATTACAGGTGGCCATCAGTGAGTGACTACGGCTGAAAGTTAATGTGTGCGTGGAACAGAATGACCAGAGATAAGAAAGCCAAGGACCACCTTGATTCAACTGAAACAGCTAGAAGGGACTGGTAGCAACTGGTAGAGCTCTAACATTAGAGCTTACTAAAATGGGCTAAAGCCCTCCAGCATGCACCCTGACTCTAAGGTGGGCCCTAGTATCTGGTTTAAGTGAGCCTGGTTATTCAGATTTCCCCTGATGGACTGCTGTGCACCGGATGTCATGGCACAAGGGATAGTAACATCCTTGTTGTTGAAGAGCTGAGAGTCTTCATGGGGACACTAGAAAGCTTCCATATTTATTCCAGAGAGCCAACAAGTCAGCAGTGGGGACATCCACTTGGAGCATCTCCAAGGGCAGGTGACACTGGACGAGAGCTTTAATGAGAGTTACTATAAGCAATTCCAGTAAATAACAGTTCCTGCGGGAGGGATTCAAGCAGGAAACATGGACATAATTATTCTACTGCCAGTTAGGTTCGTTAAAAACCATGAACTTGTCCAAATACAAGCAGTATGAAAACAAAGACAGAAAAGAAAAGTCTGTATTAGACTGCAGTCAAAGATACATCCTGTACTCCTGGAGATAACCATGGAAAAAAAAAAAAGGAAAAGAATTAGTAAGTCAATAACCAGGAAAGATGGAACCACAATTTTTTGCTTAATCCAAAAAAAGTCAAGGAGAGAAAAGAACATAAAACAGGTTACATAGAAAACAAATTGTAAGATGGTAGATAAAACCTCAAATATCAGTAACCTCATGAAAGGTAAGTGAATAAACTACTTCAATTAGAATAACAGATAAAAACAAAGGAGAGAAGGAGAGACGCAAGTACATTACAAAAAATACGAAAAGAGGCTAAAAGTTGTCACTTGGGTCTGTCTTGGTGCCCACAAGGAGGAGCCTGCCAATTCAAGCACAATCCTGTGTGCATCAGTATCTCTATCTTTCACAACTCATTTGTCTGCCTCCATGCACTGTTTAAGAAAGCAAATCACTTTATTGGAAAGGCCATAGAAAACTCTGCTGTCTTGCTGACTCTTTACTGAGAGAGCCCTTGTTCCTCCCAGCTAGGAATAATTCATTTAGTGCATCCTTGCACATGCATATTAATTCCTTCATTGTATCTAAATTATCACATTGTGTTATTGGAACCTGCCTAACAACTTTTCTGGGGGACACTACCGATCATGGAAAGGGGTCCTTTTTCCCTGCCCACATTCCTTGTCCCGCCCTCACCCCTCCCCCAAGTCCCAGCCTCCAAGTACCAGGCTCCGTTAGTACAGTAATAAAACCACTACTGTTTGGTTAGCAGTAATGAGTTCTAAAAGTATCAATGGAGTGTTTCATGGAGAAGGGCTATTGTTAGGTGCAGCAAACGTTCCCGTTCCCGGCATCAATCAACTACAGTAGATTGTAGCAGCCTTGTTTTAAGCATGTCAAGAATGCAATGAAAAATAGCACAATCCGTGCTCCTCAAGGACAACATGATGTGGCTCAGACAATCCAACCAAATGACCAGTGACTAAATACACTCATTTCTATAGAGGCTGGCTCCATTGTATCCTTGTCTTTAAATGTTGGCGTAATTGTCGTCCTAGTGTTGAGAGGTAGTTTTTGTTGCTGCCGCTCACCCTCCAATATATCAGTCACTTTGACTTTCCAACAGTCTCTCCTACAAAGATATCCTTTATTCCTTTATATCTGTTAATTCTTCAAGGAAAGGAAGGAAGGAGGAAAAAGAAAGGAAGAGAGAGAATCAAATGAACTTTGACTGCTTACTGAGCTCAAGGACAGAAAGTTGGGAGGGTACAATCGGTAGCTGATTAACCCTCCTGGGTCTCCATTTCCTCATCAGGTTTGCTGGGTTGAACCACCTGAGATTCCTGTTATTCAACTATTTTTGACCTGTAACAATGGCAGGTTCATATGGTTCAAACAAATGGCAATAGAAATGTTTGATCATTTGTTTGAGACAGATTATGAAAATAAATGCCCATTTCAGTTTACCTCTATTTACCTTAACATTACCATATTAAGAGATAAATTTCTTCACTTGTAAAAAATGATTTTTTCTTTAACACAGCTATTAGTTAGACAAGTATTCTCGTAACTTTCTGCCTCGGTCAATCCAAGTTTCTCCATTTTTCCCTACCAAAAGATCTCTCCAGTTTTTTGTTAGGGAGAAGGGTTGCTGTGTTATACAGAAAACTTTTCACCTATCGATGAAGAAATACCGAGATGAAGACTATTCCCCCTCCATTCTCTGAAAATGGAAACAACTTCAATACATTACCAAGACCAGTTAACATCGGTCTTGCCTTCTGCACAGAGGGCACAAGGAGGAAGAAAAGGAGAATAGAAACACATCAATACTTGAATTAGCATGGACAAACTACAGAAATGAGAAAGAGGTGACACAGGAAATGGATGTGGAAGAAGGAAGCAGGACAGAAGGAAATGGACAGGCTTAATATTCCATGGGAGTCTTTAATTATTTTGATATTCATCAATACTGAACTGTCAGAAATGCCTGTTATAAAATTGCTGCTTGATAGATCAAAAATCTTTGAATCCTTAACCATCTGGTTGTAGAATATGTATCAGACTAGAACCAAAAATTCTTTTTGCCTTTCCCCTGCCCCAAATGAATTTTATTGTCTTTAGAAAGACATATGTCTCTTATTAATAGAAGCTCTAAAAATAGGTTAATCCAGGAAAAAGTTAAAATCAATTTAACAGAAGACTAGCATAAATTTTGTTTGTAATTTTTTAAAAAAACTATTATGTAACAAGTATGGAGGAAAGAAAGGGTAGGATATAAGACTGAAGACAGAATCAGAAAATACTCTCCTGTAAACGGCACCCAAATGAGATTCTTATATAAACTGCAAATTGTCTATCTTCCTTTTCCCCTCCTACCCTTGGGGAAAAGCCTATCTTTTGGTGTTCTTTCTGTGCCTTGTTTACCTTATGAAAACAATACACAAGGTCAGCCTTCACAGGGCTCCAAATGCCATTTGCCATGAGCTCAAAGACAGCACAGAAGATCAAGAACCAGCCTCATCTGTACAGGTTATACAAAGAAGAACAAATTTAATAAGTGATAACACAGTACAGGAAATGGCAGTTTAGTTAGCATTCCGGCTGATGAAGAATCCCTGGGTAGGAAATCATAAGAGCCTAACCCCCAAAAGGACTGTGACCTAGCATTTGACTTCCAAATAACGCTTGGGGTGCTTTTATGATCTCAGCTGGGGAGTGGAGGCCACCACAACGGGGTCACCTCCCCTGATCACACAAGCTACACACTAGGGCTAACACACACCCCTGCTCACTTAAAATGTTCATCGGGGAATTAGCTAGAAGTTCAATTAAAAGCTCGAATCCAAAAGGTACAAAGGTTATTTTATGACATCAAATAAAAGGGTACCACCATGTGCTCAGCTACCCAAGAGTTACTGACGTAACCTGCACCATTCAGAGTGCTAGGAATTTGCTGAGATTTCATTGGAGTAAAATGGAGGTGAAGCTGGGGGCAGGGAAAGCACCAAGCCCTAGCTGGTAAAGTGAACACATGATCAGGCCTCAGTACCTGAGCTCAACTATAATCCTGCTGGCTTACCCACGTAGCCCAAAGTGGGTTAACTGTGAAGAGAGTCTGGTCAATTAAATCAATGGATATTATGAGCAAATGTGGGCAATGGGTAGATTCTTAAAGTGATGTCAACATTCTTCTTCCCCTGATGGTGTGTAAAACCCTCACCACGTTACTGACACACACACCCAAACACACAAGCAATTATGTCTGCTATTGGTTCAGACTTTTATTGGGGAACATCATTTCACTTTCCCTTCGCAGAATTTCTCTCTTTTCACAACTCTTATCAAAAACTTACTGCCTGTACCTAATTCTCTCAGGACTGCATATTTGGCTGGCTGTCTCTTAGGAAAGGAAATGCAAACTAACTGATGGCTTCCTGTGTTTCTCCTAATTAAAAATACTTGCTGGGGGTGAGCAGGGTGGGAAAGGAAAATATTTCCTTACAAGAGTGTTTCCTTAAGCATTCCAGAGACTACCTGGCAGGCAGGTGGCTTGCTCTTCTTTAAATGGAGGTAATTAACAGTTACCAGCACACTCAGTGGTTTTTGTAGCAAGCAGGTGGAAGAAATAATTTAGGGCAAAAGGCAGAAGCACGCCTCTAAGCAGGTGGCCAGCCGTGTAAGGCCACGTTACTCACAACATTAATATTCTCTTCTAAAGGGAGACTTTTTAATCAAGTAAATCCTTCATTGGGGAAGACTGATTTCTTCACCCAGTAAAATAAGAAAATAAGCTTGTATGAAGAAAATAAAAACATTTAAAGATTCATGGTGAATCCAAACAGCCATGCACAGACAGACATGGTGGGGAGGGACGGTGGTCAAACAGGCTTGGGCCCCTTGACAGACTCACTAACAAAGCCACAATACCAAACTCCAGATTTCGTCAGCATTGTTCCCAAGTCAGGGAGAAATCTGATCAGCTACATGTTGCTCAGTCAGGCCTGAGAATGCCGGAGCCCTTCCCACAATGCCTTTCAGAATGCTGCATCCACCCAGCGTCAACTCTGACCAAAGGCTCATCTGGAGAAGTTAGAATAAATGCAATCCTTCCAGAGGAGGGTCTTCTCAACCACAATCACTTCACAGCAGGAAAGAGACACCAGTAATATCACTGGCTAAATCAGAGGACAACGTGATGGTGTGATGCACAAATCTGGGCTCCGCTGCAATGGGGACTGGTCTGCTGCTACAGTCAACATCTTCATGTGACAGGAGTTTGGCACAAAAGCAGCATGTTCACAACCTGTGTTCCATGTTGACAACAAGCACTTGGAGTGACAGCTGTTTTCTGAAAGCCAGAAGATGAAATTAACACTGATAAAAGGCTGTTCTCTAGGAAGAGGAGTCCAGAAACATGCCCAAGACAGAACTTTGTTGTTTACTCTTTATACCCCATCACGAGCACTATGATCTTGCCTTTCCTTCAGAACTGTAATGTTAAAAATCATCTTTTTCCTGGGGCACCTGGGTGGCTCAGTTGGTTAAGCATCTGACTTCAGCTCAGGTCATGATGTTGCAGTTTGTGAGTTTGAGCCCCATGTTGGGCTCTGCGCTGACAGCTCAGAGCCTGAAGCCTGCTTCGGATTCTGTCTCCTTCTCTATCTGCCCCTCTCCCGCCTGTGTGGTCTTTCAAAAATAAATTAATGTAAAAAAAAATTTTTTTAATCATCTCTGTCCTTATTTTGCCTCAAGTTCACACACTTGTTACTAAACATTGTGGCTTCTGTCTCTGAAATATTCTTCTAGTTTAATTCTTCTTCATGTTGATAACCTTGACTTCATGGGGGGGGGAGGTCAGTGTTACATCACAATTTCAAATCTCAGCTCCAGCTGGCTGCATAATTGTGAGCCAATGATTTACACCTCTAAACTACCATCTGAAAATGGTCAGTGCGAGGATTAAAGGGGAAAAGCAAACAAGTGCTCAGCATGTGCTAAGTGCTTGATAAAGCATCAGTATCAGCAGCTGCATCGTGATAAACCGGGTCTTCATCACTGCTGAACTGACCACTCCACCATGCCTTCTGGCACCCACAGTCACCGTTAGCAGCCCTGTAGACGCCCACTTCATTTAATATTCAACTATATCCAAGATCAAATAGGAAACTTACATTACTGACGATAAAACCTTCCACCACCCTACCCTTTCCCATGACTACATCACACTCCTTCACTTTCTCCACAGTTGGCAAAACTCACTCCTTGCTCTTTGCCTCCTCTTTAAGCTTCTAAAACTCTCAGACCATAATTTAGTTTATGGCAAGGGCCACAATTTTACCTTCTCTATCTCCTCACTCAAGAAACACATTGCTATATACAAAGAATTAGTGAGTAAGGGATACTATATCACCTTGATACAACATTGGTTTTGCCAGCTGCCATTTTCCTAATCTTCCACAGAGAGTGAATTTTAAAAAAATTTTTTTATGTTTGTTTATTTTTGAGAGACCGAGAGACAGAGTGTGAGCGGGGGAGAGGGCAGAGAGAGAGGGAGACACAATCCAAAGCAGGCTCCAGGCTCTGAGCTGTCAGCACAGAACCCAAAGCAATGCTTGAACTCATGGACTGTGAGATCATGACCTGAGCCAAAGACACTTAACCAACTGAGCCACCCAGGTGCCCCTGGAGAGGGAATGTTTGTAAGCCATGCACAAGGCAGTTAGATTTGGGCAGAAAACAGTTAATCATCTGGAATGATCATATTTTGATTTCTTTGGACCACCTAAGTATCTTGTTATATAAACAAAGAGGTGGCTCAGTCGGTTAAGCGTCCAACTTCGGCTCAGGTCATGATCTCACGGTTCATGAGTTCAAGCCCCGTGTCTGGCTGTGCTGACAGTTCAGAGCTTGGAACCTGCTTCAGATTCTGGATTCTGGGTCTCCTTCTCTCTTTGCCCCTCCCCCACTCATGCTCTGTCTCTCTCTCTCTCTCTCTCTCTCTCTCTCTCTCTCGCTCTCTCAAAAATAAATGGATATTTAAAAAAATAAAATAAATGAAGAGATAAGAAGGGACAGGATGCATAGTGTCCAACAACAGCTCTGGACTCACAACTCAAAGCCACAGAAAACTTTATGAAGCCAACTGCAAACACTTCTTTTCTCTGAACTAATAAATTTCCCAATTTTTTTCAGTATCTGCTAAAGATTGGCTTTAGAAATCAATGCACACACATACACACACACAAAAGAAATCAACGCACAGCGAGCATTTCACTCAAGTCTGATGGTCAGAACCAACTACTTCAAGAAAAAAAAAAAAACCACAAAAATCACAATTGTTGCATTTTATTTCTGATTGAGAGTCTACAGCCTGGGAAAAAAAAATAGGAGAAGAATGCTAAGCCAGCAGTTTACCAGCAAATGTGAAGCTCTAGATACTGTCATTTCAACTCTCACTTCCCAGAGATTTGACATTCAGAGATGCTTTACGAACCAAGTGGCAAAGCTTACTCGCTCAACCAAAAAACCAAAACAAAACACAACAAAAAGTAACACAACAAAAACATGGAAGCGAACATTAGGCTCTGATGAACACAAGGTAGAGTCACTGTTTACAGTGTGTTTTTGTTTTTTTAGGGGTGACGGGTGGCTTAGTCCATTAAGTGTCCAACTCTTGATTTCAGCTCAGGTCATGATCTCAGTCACGGGATCAAACCCCATGTCGGCTCCGTGCTGAGCATGAAGCCCTCTTAACATTGTCTCTCACTCTCCCTCTGCCCCTCTTCCCTGCTTCTGCACCCAAAGATACATAAATAAAAATAAAATAAAGCCTTTTTTTAAAAGTTCTTTTAAGACAGAAACAAGTGGTATGTATCATAACCGACCACAACTATTCAACATGTGTTCATTATTCTACAAGCAGCAGCTAATTCAAGGCTCTTTGTTAATTTTCCAGTATGTCCCTTATTCCAAGTTAGGAGTTACACTAATCCACTCACCCAACCGCTATTCCTTGGCACTTTCCCATCCTCATGGGTCACTCAGAGAGATTGAACAGTAAAATTCCAACTCAAGTTACTGAATCGGTCATCCTTTATTTTTTTTAATGTTTTATTTATTTTTGAGAGAGAGAGATAGAGTATGAATGGAGAAGGGGCAGAGAGAGAAGGAGACAGAATCTGAAGCAGGCCCCAGGCTCTGAGCTGTCAGCACAGAGCCCAACATGGGGCTCGAACTCATGAGATCATGACCTGAACCGAAGTCGGAGGCTTAACCAACTGAGCCACCCAGGCACCCCACAACTCTCATCCTTGATAGATCTCTCAGTCTCTCAAAATACTGAATGTGTTTGTAGAGCCACAACAACTATAGTCACCTAGAGTTTCTCTCACAGACTGAGTACCTGTGCTGTTCCAGCTACTGCACTGATGACTGGTCTTATTTCTTATCACCGTGATAAATTTTGTCTACCTATAAAATCCATTTTTCCCAGGAAATTGAAGAAAAGGAGATCAAGATTTATTCCTTAGATGAAACTGATGAATGAGCTGACGCCAACCCATGAGAAGGGTACTGTTAGTGGCTTATGAGCACAAGGAAGAGGTAGTCAGTGACAGCAGCAGCAGGAGCCAACAGACCAGTGTGGCAGACCAAACTTCCAATCCCAAAGTGCTGAAAAACAAGGGCAGAAGCAGGTTTCTCTCCATTTAATGCAATGGCCACTTCCGGCTACTGGACCACAACTGAGCAGCAGTAAAGCTCTGGGAACTTTTCCACAGAGCTAAGAAAAGTGAACAGAGCAAAGGGGCTTGAAGAAAAGAGAGAGGTCACCACACAAGTTCCATCCCGCTCCCTGAAGGGGGGCCCTGCCAGGAGTCAGCCTGCCAAGCTGGAGCCAGCACTCCACAGGGCATCAGGCTGCAGGAGTTCTTCCCAAATAACTTGGGAAAGAAAAGGAAAGAGGCAACGAAAAAAAGGTATGTGATAGCATTTAACCCTCTTATTCCATCAATGACATGTCCATCCTATTACTGAGAACTCTGAGCAGGCATTTAGGGGAAATGATATGTTCTGTCCTTAGGAGGTTTTAAAAAAAAAAAAAAAAAAAAGATAAAGTCAAAGCAATCTTTCAGGTTTTTATTAAACATCAACCTAAGTATCATGGCGACCACTCACTACCTATTTCCGGCTAAGCACTACGCAACAAGTTCAATGTCCCAACAGCCCAGTGCAGCAAATACCAGTTTCCCTACTCTTTCAGGCAACGAAATTGGTTCTTGGAGAAGTTACTTTTTTGCCCAAGGTTACAGATTGACAGAGCCAGTATACGTCTGAGTAACTCAGCAGCCTTGGCCTTTCATTTTCCTTTCAGTTCATTACATTCACTACCTTTAAATCATTAATAAAAATGTTTCTGTCAGAGTTCTATGCCAGGCACTAGAAACTGTGAACTCCTAATCAGTAAGAAAAAAAGGCAAATGACACATGGAATACTGACAATCCGGCAGGCAGCACACAGCACTTGGAAGGTACTAACACACACCCTAAGTCAGAAAGACGTGGTTTAGAGATCTCACCTACACTAGCTACAGTTCCCTAGGACTCAAATTTCTCATCTGTAAAATGGAGGTAATAATGGCAAAAGCTGTGATTCACTCTCCAACACCGTTCAGATTCTAGTACGATGACCAAAGTCCACATCTAGAAGACCATAGTGTGGGCTCAGAAGGAACTGCCACCACTGTCTTTATGGCACCAGCCAAATATGAGTAAGCACAGCATTTAAGACACCAGAAGGGTGAGATTACATGATGGGTCCATAACTCCCACACTAATTGCCTCCTGTTCTCCCAGGGTTCTTCTGCCTGTTCTAACCCCAACTCTGCCCTACATGACTACACCTCTCCTCTCTCAGAATGCTAGTCAACACGGCGGGTAACTTTGAGAACTGAGGTAGCCCCCTCTTTGACAAGAAAAACAACATCTATGGGGCACCTGGGTGGCTCAGTCAGTTGAGCATCCAACTCCCAGTTTCGGCTCAGGTCACGATCTCACAGTTCGTGGGATCTAGCCCCGCATCAAGCTCTGTGCTGACAGCTTGGAGCCTGCTTGGGATTCTCTCTCTCCCTCTCGCTCTGCCCCTCCCCCTCTCGTGCACCCTTTCTCTCAAAACAAACATAAGAAAAACAACACCTGTGTAAATAATATAAAACCCATATTCTAGCACACTGCAATTAAAGAAAAACGATTTACCCACTTTGCAGATGTTTTGTTTCACTGTGGGAAAAAAGATATACAACCTATGTTCATAGAAACACAAGATCATGTTTCAGACCTTGAAACAACAACAAAAAAAATCATCAAATCCAGCACCTTTCTGAGTCCAGTCCCAAGAGAGAAGACTTGCTAAAAGGCTGTCTGGAAGCTAAAGTGTGACAGAATGTCCTAACCCTCAGGACAATTCTCATCTCTCTCCATCCCCTCAGCTTCTGAGGGACAACTTAATATATGATGTCATGTATCCTTAACCATTTTACTAGATTATATGAAGTTGTAAACACCGAGTGACATCAAGATCATTCTACATAGTCAGAACCTCTCATGAGGCAAATGAGATATTCAAAATCCCACCATGAACCACAAAGTCATGGCCCAGAACCAGGAAGCAGGAGACTCAGGTAGTATTCAGTCCTGATGATCACCGACCAGTTTCCTGACCTCAAATCACTTTACTTCACCTGGGCCTGTTTCTAGAAGAGGGAGAAAAGGGAGTTGGACCAGATGGTCTCCCAAGTCCTTCCCACATCCAGAGTTCTTGAATTCTCCATCGCCTGGTGCACACAGTACACACACAGAAAAACCTAACACTTTCACGTTTTTTAAAAAAGTCACACCAAACAAATCACAAGACATCATTTAAGAAGAACTGTGTCAAAGCAATGCTTGTTTTGGGGGTTTTCCACAGAGGTAAGCTTTGTGTTTTCCAAAGGCAAACAGTTCCCTTTCTCTAGAACACGGACAGGATGTTGGGAACATGAGTCATTCTGTTAACATTCTAGGTATTGGTCAGCAAGAGGACAGGAACCAGATTGGCTTCCTACAGAGGACAGAAGAAAAACCAGAAAGGGAGAAGCCTTGAATATCAGAAGAATCTTTGCTTCCCAAGCACTTCCTAATCCAGCCTTCTAGCCTCATTTTGGCAACAACAACAAAAGTGGAAGAACTCACTTCTAGAACCTGAGAGTCCACACATGCAACTAGATGCTGTGGACAAGGCAGCCTTCCAATGCCAGCAAGACCACCAGCCATTTCCTCATTTGTCCCCAAGCAGACATTTTTCTCCTCAACATGCCAGAATGCAAATGAGTCCTGCATGCACCATGCCCTTCAGAAGCAGGAAAAGTGAACAAAGACCAGTGAGAACCCCTGACAGATGCAAAAAAAAATGAAAGAGAAAGAAGATGAGTAACAGCCTCAAGCCCATCCCATGGAGGGCTCACTGCTCACCTGACCTTCCAAAACTCACCCCTTTGAGAAACATCAATGCCAATGCTCTCCATCTCACATCATAGTGCAATCTGTGTTACAAAATGTCACATTTCACCGCCTTTTCCTCTTTATACAAAAAAAATCTTAATATGTATATGTGATATAGATTTATTTATAAACAGATAAAAAGTACAGATCTGGGGCATTTGGGTAGCTCAGTTGGTAAACTTCTGATTCTTGATTTTGGCTCAGGTCATGATCTCATAGCTCATCTGCACAGACAGCGTGGAGCCTAACTTGGATTCATTCTCTCTCTCTCTCTCTCTCTCCCTGCTCCTCCCACCTTCACATGCTCTCTCTCAAAATAAATAAAATAAACATTAAAAGTTACAAATCTCTTCCTGTGCTTCCTCTAGGACTGTGGCTGACCACATCCCAAATCCCCACTGGATTTTAACAATGTAAATAAGGTTTTCCATTCCCCCTTTGCTGTGTTTAATGCCACCACCACATTCACCATTTAGAGTCTACAAAATCTTTCAGATGAATTATCCAAAAGATAAAGCTTTTGAATCCCTTCCCAAATCAGAATTCTGCATGGTTCCCAGCATGCATTCACTCATTCATCCATCCATTACTGGCAACCTAACGACACAAGTACTTGATTACGATAAAGGAGATCATTTTAAGGGTTGAGGTAATAGGAAGAAACAAGAGATGACAGTAACCAGAAAGCTTATTTATGTTCCCTCATTGTTTTTCATATTTACACTCGGTTTGGTGTCTACTTTCTCCATAAGTTGCTTCTCTGTAGGTGTCAGTACTTGTGAGCCAATGCTATCCTGTATGTGGGGAGGGGGACACAAGAAAATTACCTTAACCCAAAATGTTTCTGTAGGAAAGCAAAAACCTGTTAACTGATATACATTAAATTGGTCAGACAACTGACAATGCAATATAGGAGTTGCATTCACGGAATGAGCTCTGGTTCATTCAAAAGGCACATATTGGAGCCGTGGGAAGGCCCAAGATAGAATCCTAAAGATGTGTTTCAAAGTCAAAAAATAGGCAGAGCCTCATAACATGCTGAAGTTCCACGTCCCTTTTACAGGTTTTAATTGAAGTATAGTTGTCATACAAGATCCTAAGTTCCAGGCATACTATAGTGATACAACTATTATACGCATTGTGAGATGCTTACCACCACACGTGTAGTTACCACGTACCACTATAAAAGTTATTACAATAGTACTATGTTCCCCATGCTGTGTGTTTCATCCTCATCAATTATTGATTTTATACCTGGAAGTTTATACTTAAACCCTGTCACCTATTTTGTCCATCCCCCTTCCCCTTCCCCTGTGGCCACCACCAGTTTGTTCTCTGTGTTTAGGAGTCTGGTTTTTGTTGTTGTTAACTTTGTTCCTTAGATTCCACATGTGGGTGAAATCATATGGTGTTTGCCTTTTTCCGTCTGACTTACTTCACTTAGCAGAACACCCTGCAGTTCCCCCCATGTCACAAGTGGCAAGATCTCATTTTTTATGGTTGAGTTATTTTCCACTTTGTAGACCTATCGCATCTTTTTTACCCACTTATTGATGGACATTTAGGTTGCTCCCCTATCTTGGCTATTGTAAGTAAAGCTGCAATAAACATAGGGATGCATGTATTTTTTCAAATTAATGGTTTTGTTTTCCTCGGGTAAATACCCAAAAGGGTAATTGCTGGGTCATATGGTATTTCTATTTTTAATTTTTTTGAGGAACCCCCACACTGTTTTCCATAGTGGCTGTATGAATTTACATTCTCACCAATGGTGCATGCGGGTTCCCTTTTCTCCACATCCTTACCAATACTCATTATTTCTTGTTTTTTTCACACTAGCCATTCTGACAGGTGTGAGGTGGTATCCCATTGTGGTTTTGATCTGCATTTCCCTGATGATTAGTGACGTTGAGCATCTTTTTTATGTGTCTAATAGACCATCTGTTGGTCTTCTTTGGAAAAAATGTCCATTCAAGACCTCTGTCCATTTTTTAATTGGATTTGGGGGGTTTTACGTATTGAGCAGTAGGACTTATTTTTATATTTTGGGGCTATTAACCCCTATCTGATATATTATTTGCAAACATCTTCTCCCATTCAGTTGGCTGCCTTTAAATTTGTTGGTTTCTCTTTGCTGTAAAGCAGAGCTTTTTAGTTTGACTGAAAACATTTCAGTTCATCTGATTTTTACAATTCTATTTGCTAAAGACTTGTGGTACATTTGTTTTAGAGAAAACAATCACAAGATGAGGGAAACCGTTCGGCTGAGATGAGACCAAAACATAACCTGTCACTACTACATGCTGTGCAGAAAGCATTACAGAGAAAAAGTCAAAGAGAAACCTGTAATGTCAGAAAATAAGGAAGAGCTTCCATAAAACAAATAAATAAAACAATGAAGACAATATGCTGAAAGGACATAGGAGCCAAATGAAGAGCTTTCAGTGGCCAAAACCGGAACAACTTGAATAGAATAGTGTTGGATTATAACCCAAAGAAAAAAATAAATATCTGAGTCCATATTGACATAAAGAATACCTTAAATAAAGGAGGGGTGGTGGGGAGAGACCAATCTTCCTCATAGAAGAAGTCCAAATGACCTATACCGATACTCCATCTGAAGGCAGTGGAGCCTAACTCTCCACTCCTGGGCTATGGGCTGGGAAGTGACTCCCTTCCTATGAGTGCAGTATGCAAAGAAGCAATGGGAGGGAGTGAGGGAGTGTGTGTGTGTGTGTGTGTGTGTGTGTGTGTGTGTGTGTGTGTGTGTGTGAGAGAGAGAGAGAGAGAGAGAGAGAGAGAGAGAGAGAGAGAGATCACAGTGGAGAAGCCTGGAAAACACTACCTCAGCCAGGTGAGCAAAGTCAATATCAACAGTGACAACTCATGCTAACAGTACTTAATAGGACATGATGAGGTCTTCTTCCCACAAACCCATAACCCTAGTCTAATCAGAGAAAAACAGCAGACAAATCCCAACTGAGGGCCATTCTACAAAAAAGATGGCCAGCACCCCTCAAAACTCCCAACATCCTCAAAAACAAAGAAATTTTGAGAAACTGTCACAACCAAAAGGACCCTAAAAAGACATGATAACTAAATGTGTAATATGATATTCTGGATGAGGTTAAAAAAAAAACAAAAAACTAAGGAAATCTGAATAAAGTATGGATTTCAGTTAATAATAATGCATCAGTATTGGCTCACTGACTGTGACAAACATACCATACTAAGGTAGGATAATAGTGGAAACTGGGTACAACGATATGGGCACTCTGTACTACTGTCTCAGTTTCTCTAAGAATTAAAATTGTTCTACAATAAGAAAACAAAAAAGAGGAGGGAATGAGAGGGCAGGGTGTAAAAGTGAACAGATGGATGGATCTGGCCAGATTCACTTCAGCGGCAACTGCCTATCTTCCCTCACCACTTCCTACCCCTCACTACTATTTTTGGGGACTAGTAACCACCACCCAAGGTCTTGAAGGCAAAAAACTCTGTTGGGGGCTGCATTTGCTTCTGTTAATAGCTGGACCACACTCAGGGGATAGTCCCAATCTTATTCAGTGATCAGAAGTGAAATGGACACTTTCTGTACTTTTCAAAGACAGAACAGATCCCCAGACCTGCTCCCCAAAAACCTGCTTAGGTTTCTTAGCCCCGCCCTCTGAGTAAGAGCACATGCATTCACATCTCTTTGCTTTTGTTTCACCACTATTTATAAATGAGAACCAACTCTTGGCATTTGCGGGCTTCTAGAGGGATTAAACACAAAACTGAAACTACTTAGAAATAGTTCTTTTTCTGTGTGCTTCTCTTTCCTGACAATGTCTCCAGCTCCATGAATAGCTCAGGAAACCGAACGGGTAACAGCAACCACTTTTTCAGCAAGCACCTGTCAGAAATCAATTTGAGGTTCAAAGGCATGAGGGGAGCACTTGGAGAACTCCAAGGAAGGGGAGGAACATCCTGATTCCATACCCTCCCCCCATCTGCTGACCTAACAAGCACACCGAAATCCATAGGCCACCTGAAAATAAAAGTTTCAAGTGAAAGCGTAGATGCTGCAGACATAGTCACGAGCTTGGTCTTTGATATCTTGCACAGATTTAAACTAATGCTTTTTGCCTCCCAGCACTTCTCTTTCCTCTTTCAAGATCAAAAGGGAAGAAGCCCTCCAGCATAACAGACAGCCAGGATTTCCATTCAGTTCATCTACTAAATGAAAAGGTATTGTGCTGGTTACAGAGAAACCACTGGAACTGTATACACTTCTCATGTCAATTTATTTGGTGGAGGGAGGAGGGAAATGTTCAATGTGAATTTTAAGGGAACTTTATCAGGACACACATATCTATGTTTTTTTTGCTAGGACACATTTAAATGCATGTTTTTTTTCCTAAAAACACTGAAGAACTACACAGGGACTTCTGTGAAATAATAATCCTTTTAAAAGTGATAAAGTCCCCAAACTTCCAAAGCTAAAGTCCCCCATTCCATTCCTCTCTGATGTCTGGAAGGGCAGTCATGTCACAGGCCCAGACATACTGAAGAGCTGAAAGCAAAGAGTCCTACAAGTCTGTGCCTCCTGTGTAAGGAACCAGCTTCCCAGTGCAACTTCCAATGCTTTCCCCTCTAACTTTCTAGGGAACCAAGTCACAAAACACTTGCTTCCAAATAAAGGTTCAAGCCTTTTGTTGTCATTGCCCCATAATTCCACTCTGGCTGTGGTCTGGGAGGGACAGACATGAAAAAAAATTAGAGACAATGACAAAATCATCACTTCTAAAGCAGTGATTCTCAAATACAGGTGACTCTGTTCCCAGGGCACACAGGGCTAGGTCTGCAGACATTTTTGATTGTCACAAGTGGGAGGAGGAAGGAATACCCACTGGCACCTAGTGTGTAGAGGCCAGAGACACCGCCAACATCCTCTAATTCACAGGACAGCCCCCACAGCACAAATTATCTGGCCCAAAATGCCAAGACAGTGTTGAGGTTAAGAAACCTTGTTCTAAAGCCCTAAAACAAAGTGAAACAAAACAAAAACAAGGGGCGCCTGGGTGGCGCAGTCGGTTAAGCGTCCGACTTCAGCCAGGTCACGATCTCGCAGTCCGTGAGTTCGAGCCCCGCGTCGGGCTCTGGGCTGATGGCTCAGAGCCTGGAGCCTGTTTCCGATTCTGTGTCTCCCTCTCTCTCTGCCCCTCCCCCGTTCATGCTCTGTCTCTCTCTGTCCCAAAAATAAATAAACGTTGAAAAAAAAATTTTTTTTTAAAAAAATAATAAATAAAAAATAAAAAAAAACAAAAACAAAACAAACTAAAAGACCTTGAAAACTGCCTTTCAAAAAATCCATGTGGGAAAATGTAAGTTACACAGATTCCTCCTCAATCTTCCTTGCAGCTTCTCCCTTCCGTCCCCTGAAGTTTAAGCCTTGCTCTCAAGGTCTTGTCTTTTGCCCTCTTCCCTTGCATCTCTACATGACCCTTGTTTTCTGATCCACTCTCCATCCATGGCCATGTCCAGCCTCTGCACAAGAGGTCTAATTTTACAATTGATGAGTCTGAGGTCAATCATAGCAAATCAACTCATTGAGAGAAAAGTCATCATCAGGACCTTGGAGCCAACTCCTCATTACCTGCCCTGCTTCAGTAAATGTTACACCACTTTCCCCAAACCCAGGTTTAAACCTGGAAAGAGCCACTTTTCACTCTATCCCTCCCCACCGATCCACACATACACAGTTGCTTAGCACCACATATATAGGACCTAGTACTCGGTCTACCACATAGAATTCATGCAAGTATCTATTAAATGAAGCAACAATTAAAAACAGTCATTTTTTTTTTTTTTACTCCTTCCTCATCTCCCACTGTCCAATCAAATCAATTGCAAAGAATTATGAATTCCACTTCCAGATGTAAAGGCACCCAACTTAAAGGTCCTTTCAAAAAAAGTCAAAGCATCCCCATACAAACGTCAAATCCATCTTCCTCGAACATAATCCCCATTTTGACACTATGTCCCCCTTCCCGCCCCCCAAAAACCATTCAACAACCTATTAGATTCTTCCACTCTGAACTGGACACTGGTATTTGGGATTCGAGGTTTCCAAGTTACCTTTTGAACCTCTGGTCTCCTACTGGTGGTCAGTACTTCAAAGGTAACATTTAATAAGTTGCACCCCACCCGTGTCCAGAATCACCAGCACCTATTAAAAAGACACATATAAGGGGCACCTGGGTGGCTCAGTCGGTTGAGCATCTGACTTTGGCTCAGGTCATAATCTCAAGGTTTTTGAGTTTGAGCCCTGCATCAAGCTCGCCACTGCCAGCACGGAGCTCACTTTGTATCCTCTGTCTCCCTCTTGCTCTATGCCCCTCTCCTGCTTGCGTTTTCTCAAAAATAAGCATTTAAAAATAAAAAAGAGTAAAAAGACAGTGGAGACTACTGTTGGCTCAGAGAATTCTCTAGGCTCCCCTTACAATTACTACTTCAAACATTCTCACTCATGTCCTCAACCTCAAGTGTCCTGCCACTTTCTACTTCTCTGCCCTTCACTTCCACAACTTTTCTTTGGTATAGTCACCTGGCTTCAGATTGGACTTCTGTCAATGTTCAGCCCCCACCACTGCCACAACACAGACTTAGGCAAGGGAAGCCTTGCCCCCAAGCCCCAGGGGCTGCTTCTGGGATTGGTTATCACACACTCAGTATTCCTCAGTCAGCTAGTCTGCTGCTCCCGGGCACTTCCCAAGCTTTCCTACCTCTGTGACCATCACTTTCTTCCCTCCTTGGCCCCATCTCTACTTCTCCACAATACACCCACACCTTCTGTACCCACCTGAAATGATAGTTTCTCCCTAAAGCCCTTCCTCATTTTCCCACCCACGCCAAAGAAAAAATGGTCTTCTCTTTTCAATCATTGGTCATTTTCACTTTGAGACCGAATTGACACACATTAGTTTCAGGTGTACAACATAATGATTCGATATTTATATATTTTGTGAAATGATCATCACAATAAATCTTGTTAAATCCATTATTACACATAGCTATAAAATATTTTTCTTGTGATATGAACTTGTAAGACCTACTTTCTTAACTTTCAAATGTACATACGATATTAACTGAAGTCACCAATGCTGTACATTACATCCCCATGACTTATTTATAACTAGAAGCTTGTACATCTTAATCCCTTTCACCCATTCTTGCCCATGCCCCGACCCCTGCAACCACCGGTTTGTTCTCTGTCTTTACTAGTTTCGTTTCGTTTAATTCCCCTTTAAGAGATCATACACTATTTGTCTTTCTCTGACTTGTTCCACTTAGCATGCCCTCAAGGTCTATCCATATGGTTGCAAATGCCATGATATCCTTTTTATGGCTGAGTAATATTCCATTATGTGTGTGTGCATACACACACCATATCTTCTTTATCCATTCATCCAATGATGGACGCTTAGGTGGTTTCCATATCCTGGCTATTGCAATGAATGTATTGCAGTGAACATGAGGGTGCATGTATTTTTTTCAAGTTAGCATTTCACCTTCTTTAGATAAATACACACAAGATGGTAGTTCCATCTTTAAATTTCTGAGGAATCTCCATACTGTTTTCTGTAATGGCTGCACCAATTTACATTCCACAAACAGTGTAAGAGGGTTCCTGTTTCTCCACATCCTCGCCAACACGGTTGTTAACTGTCTTTTTGATACCAGCTATTCTAAAAGCTGTAAGGTGGTATCTCGTTGTGGCTTAGGTCACATTTCCCTGATGATCAGTGATGTTGAACATCTTTTCATGTACCAATTGACCAGCTATACAGATCTTCTTTGAAAAAAATCTATTTTTTCTATTCAGATCATCTGTTCAGATCATCTGCTCAATTTTAACTGAATTGTTTGGGGGTTTTGCTACTGAGTTCTTTATTTTGATATTAAGCCCTTGTCAGATATCTGATTTGCAAATATTTTCTCCCCTTTGGTAGGTTATCTTTTCATTTTGCAGATGATTCACTTTTTTAGAGTAAGTGCCATATCATGCCTCGTATTACATTCATTAGTTTATCTTTTTGCCTCAGCCGAACTCCCCACTTACTTGCTGTTTGCCTCAAGTAAATTAATTCTCCATGTTCTTTCTTCATCCAGAAACCGGGGATAATAATGATGCATATCTCAGTCATGCAGAGTAGATTAAACTTGAGAAAATGCGTCCATGGCTTAAAACAGTGCTTGTGCACCCAAATGCTACCTGCTACCTATCATTTATGTTTTATCCCTCTCTTAAGGCTCAAAGTCTTACATTTTAATTGCTCAAAAACCACCACCTGAATGTTAATTCAGCCATCCAAGAGGACAATTAAGGCCTAGCAAGAAAGAAATTAGCGTTTTTTGAGGGTCCACCATGTGCAACCCACAATATATAAAGTACTTTCTTTACCCCCTATGTAACTTGTAGTTCCCTCATCTCTCTGAATTAGGTATTATTCCTGATTTACAGATAAGGATCAGAGAAACTAAGCATTTTGCCCAAAGTCAGAGAACTAATCTGACTACAAATGTTATGTTCCTTCCCCTCAGCCCACTGCCTCTATAAAGTGCAGTTCTCCCCATTCATGTAGCCCTGGGATACAACAATGAATAAATACCAGGCTCCCCCTGGCAAGTTCATGGCTAGAGAACAAATAGGCTGAGATTTTCTATCAGCTCTCAGGGAAGGACCACAAGGAATCAGAAATTTACAGATGTTGTATTTTCTCCAAAGACTTTACACTGATAAATGGAAGCAGTAATAGAAGGAGGCAAAGGAGAAACAGGGAGAGGAAGGAAGGACAAGGAAACTATAAGCTGCAAGACATGGCCAGGAAATCACCAGAGGTTCACAGCCTGGAAGTGCTCCACCACTTTCCCCAGCACGCCTCAGTTTATTTATTTTCTTATGTCATACTGGAAAATTAAACTTCTCCCTTTTGATGTTTACTCTGGAAAGTTCACATTCAATTCAAGCAGGTAATTCTGACATGCAAAAAAACTCAATTTATTCTAAGTGACACAGATAGTGAAAGAGGAAGAAGCTGAATTATCCAGACTATTTCCCTAAATCTCCCCCTGCATTCTGCCCATCTGGTTTCCTTGCAAATTATCCAGGTGAACCATCTGTGCTTGTGACTTTAAACAAAATTCTTCAAACCCAGTTACCAAATTCTTCCATTTATAATTTAACTATTTTTAAAAAATATATTCTCAATTTTCCTTCCTGCATATCCCAGGTGAAGCAGGATTAGGTCAACTCTAACATCCTTAAGTAAAGCAACGTTAAATCCAAAACATACATAACCTTAATATATCATCTTCCATTGGCCGATTTTACAACAATGCTAATTGCAATTTTAAAAGATGACGACGTCTTCTGGATGAGCCACAGAAAGAATAATATATTTAGTCTACAAATTCATGGAATACGGAACGACAAGCCAAGTGCACTTCATCTCCACGGTCTTATGATTCCTTAAGCGAGACAGGCATTTAGAGAACTTCAGAAATAGTGATGGGGGTAGTGTGCAGATGGGGGAACACAGTTTCTTAAAATGACGCAATCTAGGTAATGCTCTGACAACTGTTGCTCTAAATGGTAAGTGGAAAGGTCACATGAGAATAAAGAAAAAATAATACAAAAAGTAATTTCCCAGCTATTTTTTTAAGATTTTATTTTTTAAGTAATCTCTACACCCAACATGGGGTTCAAATTTATAATCTTGAGATCAGGAATCTAACTTACAACCCTGAGATCACGAGTCACGTGCTCTATGGACTCAGCCAGCCAGGCACCCCTTCCCAGCTATTTTAAATCTTGCTTAGCTATACTTGAAAAGAAGCTTAGAAAATGTGGATGACAGGGGCACGTGGGTGGCTCAGTCGATTGAGCATTCAATTCTTGGATTTTGGCTCAGGTCATGATCCCAGGGTCATGGGATGGAGCCCTGCATGGGGCTCCACAATGAGTGTGGACCCTGCTTAAGATTCTTGCTCTCTCTCCCTCTGTCCCTCTTCACCCCCCACCCAAAATTTAAAAAAAAAAAAAAAAAGTGTGGGAGGAAAAAAAAAAAAAAGAAAAAAAGAAAATGTTGATGACACTCGAACTTTCAAGCTTGCCCTAAGTAAAAACATACTTGTTAGTTTGGGTAGGGGGGATAAGACAATGTGTGAATTCTGAAATATAGAAATTTGCCCACAGCAGGAGCCACTAAGCCAGGACCCTTGGTGACAAGTCATCTGCAGCAATGAGCAGGACACAGAGAAATGAATTACCAGAGCCACAGAGGGCTGAGCAACAGCTCTGAATTTCACTCTAGATTTGGCAAGCAGCGAAACAATGAAACAGTCAATGACAATACTGTCCACTGTATAAAATCAAGAAATTATGAATCCCTTCTCTAAATTTAGTAGCTAGACTCATTCCTGTTTGACTTTTCAAGCCAGTTCAGCCCTAATAGCAAGTATATAGCATATGACTTCTAAAGCAGAAAAAGGAAAAATAATTCCCTCCCGTGAAAATCAGAACTATATCCAGCCAAGTTCTTCTAGTTTTCCAATGTGGAAATACTTAGCGGTGGCTGTTCAAATGCTTAGTCTAGATCTAAGACACCGAATGAAATGAGAGAGAGAAATGCAGGCACAGTTCATTTCTGCAGCAATGCCCTGATTAAACAACAAGGCTTACATTTACAGAACCACATTAAAGGCTTCAAAATCCCATTTACTCTCTGTAGTGACAAATATGCTTCAACAACAACTTTCTGACTGTCAAAGACAGCAGCTCATGAGAATTACTAAAAACACAAGTGTCCACATGACTGTTCTGCTTTTACATTGAGAAAAAACAAGGTGTTTTTGTTTTGTTTTGTTACTTCTCAAATTCATTTTTCCTATTCATCTCACAGTTGAGTATTTGGTTGAAGCACAGATGAAAAAGGAGGACAAAGCCTGGGCAAATTATCCAAATAAGAACATGCTGTCTTCTGTTAAAGGCTTATAAAAATAAATTTGGCTTATAAACAGGAATTCAAGGAGATTTCCACACTGCCCTCTCATTTTATCTGAACCTGTTGATTTTTCACTCATTCCTACTTTTCTCCAAATTCATACAGAGTGGGGGATGTTAAATAAAAATTCCAACTATTTCATTGTAGTCCGGGTAAACACAAAAACAGGTTTCAAATTTCAAATCCAAAGATCATATCGAACATAACTTTTAATTTTAAGAGACCAGTCCAGATGGTACATGAGGACCACTGCAGACACAAAATTGGAACTAGTTTCCTAAGCGAAGCTAACAGCCCATCTGGGGAATAATCAAGCAATGAATCTCATTTAAACCCAAGGCACCTTGGAACATAACTCTTCCTCTTTGGATTAAGACATTTCATCCAACCTCTTGCCTAGAACATCTTGGCGAGTTGTACTTTCCATAATCTGTATCCCAAGAACTACTCATCTCTAACTCTCGTGTGGGGTTGGCCACCTCGAGTGACACAACACCATGGCAACCCGCTTGAACATACAGACATTCCTGAGCCTGAAAGAACCCTCTAACTGCAAATACAGTCTCATCGGAGGAGGGCTTCTGCAGCACGGTCTTTCCTCCGTGAACCAAAGAATTAGAAAGAAATCTTCAAGATTTTGTAAAAATATAGCTTTGTGAGAACACAAAGTGAAATTCATCAATGGCACTCTAACAACATTCTGGTTCAGCAGGACTAACTTGTTACTATCAGAAAATAAAAAATTGTATCTATTCTTCATAGTCAACTAAACTGAGAACAGGCAAGTTTTAATTCTCAAGAGTAAACACACCATTCCCGCGTATTTAGCTTTGTAAATCTCAGTAAAATGGGTTTACACTCATCCTCGATTTGTATTTCAAGTCACTTCAGCACACCTATAACCACTACATAAAAGGTAATTCCTGCCAAACCTTACAGGGTAAACCTGTGATAGATAGCTAGACAGACAGATGGACACATGGATAGATGGACAGACGGATGGATGGATGATAGATTTAAAATACATTATTTCCCAAAGGCAAAAAAACAACATTTGTAATATAAACTATGAACCGAACTGCATATTTCTTAGTGTAGATCAGGTTGTCATGCTTCATTAATAATATTTGTGTACATAAAACAAGCCTTTTTTAGAGAACTACTTCCATATGTATCTACTATGCCTACAAAGGTTCCAACGGACTGTCTTATAAAGCTGAAATGGAAACAGACAAGCCAAGAAGCGGAACTGATGTCACAGGCTGGTGCCATACTTCTTGCACAGAAGTGAAAAGTGGGGGCATTATCATGGTGCAAGGCTGAGATCGAAAGCCTCCAAAGCAGCACTGGGAACCCAATACTAATAAGGAGTATTCAAAAATGATCCACTCGTGGTTTGCTACTTGGAAAAAAATAAATTTAGACCTCCAGATCCAACTATACACCAAAATAAATTCCAGATGAGTAAAAGTTAGTTCTCTAAAAAAGTAAGTTTCCAAAACTAAAGTCAAGTTGTAGATTTTTGGATTCAATCTTGAGCAAGGACATCCTAAGTTTTAAAATGACAAAAATGATCAAAATTTAAATTTTTTGATTATGTAGGAAGGTTAAACTTCCGCAAGTCTAAAATGTTGCTCTAAAAAGAGAAGTGGGAAAGACAGTCAACAATTAAATCAGTTATCTGTTACAGGGGTTGGCACACTGTGACCCAGAAGCCAAATCCAGCCTTCTCCCCATTTTTGCACAATCTGCGAGCTAAGTGGTTGAAAAAAATCAAAAGGAAGATTTCAGGACATGTAAAAACTATATGAAATCCCCATTTCAGTGGCCACATTGGAGAACAGCCACATTTACTCACTTGCCTATTGTCTGGGGCTGCTTTTACCCTACGATGGCAGGGCTGAGTAGTTGGGACAGAAACTGCATGGCCCACAAAGCCTAAAATAATAACTGTTTGGCCCTTCCCAAAAAAATTTAGCTGACCTCTAACCTCTTATACAAAGAGCTTATGCATAAGAAAAACAATGAAGCCCAATAAAGAAGTAGGCAAAGGGGATTTTTTAAATTAGAAAAAAGATACAACAATAACGTAGAAAATGTTCTCTTTTGTGCCAGGTTAAAGGAATCTCTGTGACGTGTCAAATTAAAGATTTTTGAGGGTGCCTGGGTGGCTCAGTCGCTTGAGCATCCAACTCTTGATTTCAGCTCAGGTCACGATCTCATGGTTTATGGGATCAAGCCTGGTGTCAGACTCTGCACTGACAGCACAAAGCCTGCTTGGAATATTCTGTGTGTGTGTGTGTGTGTGTGTGTGTGTGTGTGTGTGTGTGTTCCTACCCCACTCACATTCTCTCTCTCTAAATAAATAAACTTTAAAAAAAAGATTTTTGAAAAAGTCAACACAATGCGGTCATGGATACAATGAGTAACACTTTGGTGGTGACACTCTAAAAAGGTCCCACACTTGAGAAAGCCATCTGGCAAAAAGAAAAGTCTAAAAAATGTCCCTAACTTGCTTCTCAGGACAGAACCTGGAATATGGGCAAATTCGAATCCAAAGGTATTATTACAGTATCATTAATACAATGAAAAACCATTAGCAGCTTAATAAGTTTCACTCAACTCTTTTTTCAAATTTTAATGTAGGTGCAATCAAGATATATCTTATAATCCAGTACATTTAATGCACTATTTTTCTTCATATTAAAATGGTGACACACTGGGGCACTTGGCTGGCTCAGTCGGTTGAGCATCAGCTTCGGCTCAGATCATGGTCTCATGGTTCGTGGGTTCAAGGGCACTGTGCTGACAGCCTGGAGCCTACTTCGCATTCTGTCTCCCTCTCTGGCCCTTCCCCACTCATGTGCACTCTCCCTCTCTCTCTGAAATAAACATTGAAAAAAATTTTAATTAATAGTGTCTCCTATGGGAGCAACTACTACATAGTTCCACACAAGAGACTTGATTAAAGGGCTTACTTACAAAGATGCAGGGATGGTGAAGGGAACCAACAAGGGCTATCTACCTGGGCAGAGAGCAACCTGAAGACAAAAGGGAAAAAAGAGTGCCACCAGAGCCCTGGAAGAGTGCCCACCAAGCAGAATGATTCCTTGAAGGGACATAGTCAAATGGCAGCAGGGGTCAGGACGTCTGGTACCTTACTTCTCCTACCCTCAGCTGTCAAGTCCCCCACTGGCCAATCTAATCAAAAACATAGAGGACACAGCACCACTGCTCACCCGAGAGGAGGGCAGAGAACACATCCAGGGAGGGGAAAAGGAATAACCGTCTTATTCTCCCTACCACCCAATGGGGAATATGACAAGTGATTTCCCACTGTTGACAATTGGTGGGAAGGAGTAAATCTCAAAAGCTTAAGGGATCTCACCCTCCATCACCCAATAAACCAGAACCTAAGTGGCTTTTGTCACCTCAAAAACAATTCTGATGATGGGAAATGAGAAAACAGGGATTTGAAAAGTCCAACATTTGGGTTTTCCCTAACAAGTTATAAAAGAAAACATTTTCCACAATGTTTACACACAACTAATATGTTCTACAAATAACTGCTGTTTTAGTTAAATAGAGGCTCTCATTTCAACCATATTAAAGAGTAAGTTATTTTGAATAGCAGAGGTAAGTGGCAAATTAAATCAAGGAGCTGATGAACACAAAGATGTAAATAAACTCGTGTTTTCCAGACTCCGTGGGGCTAAAAAGAATCAATTTCTAGTTCCCACTTTTCTGTACCTTTTATGTTTTAATGTTTGTTTTGAGAGAGAGAGCATGCATGAGAGTGGGGGAGGGGCACAACAAAGGGTGAGAGACAATCCCGAGCAGGCTCTGCATTGTCAGCACTGAGCCCCAACGCGGGGCTCGAACTCACGAACCATGAGATCGTAACCTGAACTGAAATCTAGAGTCACGCACTAAACCGACTGAGCCACCCAGGTGCCCTTCGTGTAGATCTTTTAAATTCACTATTTCTCATCAGAGACCCTCAGAGATCTGGCACTACAGACCTGATAACTGCCCTTGCTTCAAGTCACTATATCGAAGACTCGTGGTGCCAACTGAGAGAGCCCACTGGCCACCCCTAGCACTCAGCCTTACTCCTACCACCATGCCTTCTCACACCCTCTCCTTTCCTTTCTCCACCCCAGTCACGCCTCCCAACCTGGTACACGAGACACGTGTGGTGAACTGTGCTCCTCCCAACTTGTCCCTCTATACATTTCAAGCACACTCACTGCCTTCACAAGTATTTTGTACATTTGGGTTTTTTTTAGTAATTGTTTTCTGAAAAATTAAGTCTCTTTACCTGTGGTCATTGTGAACACTCTATCAGAATCTCCCAGAAGATCATTACCAGTTACCAGGGTGTTTATTTGGCATTCTCTAAGTCATACTTTGAGGGTTCAAAGTGAAGTCGCCCAAAAGGCATGAGTGGCTGAATCTAACTTAGATGCTGACTTCCACCTCTATCAACAAGTCCTCAAGACATAATGCTGTAAATTAGACTGGGAGTTTGGTAATCTGTGCTTTATTTAAGCTGCAGGAAGAGATAATAATCTGAAGAAATACAATTCAAGAGTGTGGTTGCCACTGTGTATTTATTTATGCCTCAGTTTAGCCAAGAAAGGACGGTAACAATCCTTTCAAACAGAGTATGAAAGTTACCAATATCCTATCTGCCTTTGTCTCCAATATTTTCACATATTTCATATATTTTCATACCTTAGCTGAACAACTACCTTAATCATTATAATTTGCCATTACAAATGAGGAAATCAGTTCCAAGAGGCACCTAAGAATTCAGAGTTAAAGACCTAAGTACCTCCCTCATGACCCGTGAACCTTCATTCACACCACCTGTCAGCTCTGTCTCAGCTGGGAAACAGTATCTAGACTCTAACCAAAGAAGCCATGGACATTAACACTTTCACTTGACTCGTGACTTACTGCCTCCTATTGCTGGCCACCTTAACTTTGATTTTTTTTTTTTTATGTTTAGTTTAACATAAACTAAACATGAGGGGGAGGGGGAGGGGAGAGGGAGGGGGAGAGGGAGAGAGCACATGAGCAGGGGAGGGGCAGAGAGCGGAGGACAAAGGATCCCAAGCAGGCTCTGCACTGACAGCAGAGAGCCCAATGCAGGGCTCGTAGCAACAAACCGTGAGATCATGACCTGAGCCGAAGTCGGACACTCAACGAACTGAGCCACCCAGGCACCCCTGAACTTTGATATTCTTAACAATCCTTGTTTTTAGTGAAGACTGAGGTGATTGTTTTCATTTAAAACATAGTCATGAGCTCTGTAAATGAGAACTAGATAGTCCCCGACATCCAGAAATGTGACTACCTCAGTAATTTTCAGTATCTACCTCACTGGTTCTAATAGCACTTCACTTCATGAATCTCTTTGAAAATGACAACAACTTCCTTTCAGCTCAAGACTTGTGAACAAACTATCAATCAGAAGGTCCTCTGATGCCATTAGAAAAATCAGGAATTAAAAAAAAAAAACCAGTGGTGACATTAGGCACTTGAATTATTCAGTTATTATAGATAGCCTCCTAATTCAGGCAGAATAAGGGTGAGGATAACACTTCTGTGCTCACTTATCTTGAGATATGTAAGTTGATCCTAGCCCACAGGCATTTTCCTCCTCTGTGCGAGCTCATCTCCATTACAGCTTTTCAGTGCTAATCATTACAAGGAGGTGCAAAATAAATGCCACTAGAATCTATGAATTTTGGTCACTTAAGAAAAGATGATAAAACAGTTTTCCCAAGTCTTAAAATACTAGCCTAATTACCAGAACAAAGAAGCTTCTCTATAAGAGGAAAGAAAAATTGTTCAAAGAAAATGCACAAAGTCACAGGCATCCAAGACAAGTATGAGGAAGGATAACTTGATGGTAAACACCCAGAATAACTTTGAAAGCAAGTTCAAGAATGTCTTAGTTTAAAAACTAAGAGACCGAGATGCCTGGGTGGTTCAGTAGGTTAAGGGTCCAACTTCAGCTCAGGTTATGATCTCACAGTTCGTAGGTTCAAGCCCCACATTGGGCTCTGTGCTGACAGCTCAGAGCCTGGAGCCTGCTTCAGATTCTATGTTTCCCTCTCTCTCTGCCCCTCCCCAGCTTATGCTCGCTCTCTCACTCAAAAATAAAGACACAAACATTGAAACACACACACACACACACACACAATTACCCTTGAAGGTCTACAATCAGGTGTGATATAAGAAGCTCTAAGATCCTCAAGTAGCTCTTGGACTTACAGACAGTAATATTTACAAAGCTCATCATGGAAATCATGGATCTCTAGGCTTACCAGGATCACAGTACCTGTACCTAGCTCAAAAGGCAGATGAGGAACATACATAAAGAAAAGCACTTCTTTTAAGATTAAACACTAAGGAATCTCTTAATTATGATACTAGTATTTATTTAGTTTTAAAATGGTTTTAAAAGCATTGGTTGATGGCTGGAATCAGTCCATGCCCCCCTAGAATAGGAAGTTTACACCTGCTAGCAGGCAGGGCTCTCCACACAGACCAGAAGAACAGGAGAGCCCAGGGGAACATGGCCATCAGAGAAGCCACTGGGTTCTCAACAGGCCCAGCACGGAGCAACACGGTGTCCACATGATTGTTCCTACCCATCCCAAGGGAAAGTGGAACGGCCAGCATGGAATTTTCCAATGTGCTCCTCACATTATATTCTGTGCACCGTGTTCCAGAGAAGCATATTTAACATGGTGCATTCTGCCCTGTTACTCAGACCTCCACTTGATAGGCTCAATTAAAACGCTTTAAAAAACAACCAAGCATGGAATTCAAACTTACACATTAAAAACTGAACCTCTACTACTGAATGCAATATAAACAGGACACCCGGCTTCCCCTGGGTAAGTCACAATCTTCCTCCATTAGGCTTGTCTTTACTTCATACATTTTCAGAATAAGAGAATTTCCCATTTTGTGCCTGAGTAACAGTTCCTAGTTACAAGGTATTAGGGCTAAACTAATCACAACTCAGTCATCAACAATTTGGCACCCAATTAAATTTTAACATTTATCAAAGGTCTAAAGATGCAAGGCTCTGGGCTGGTGCCCGTCATTAAGCAAAGCATCTGTCTGGGGCAGAAACTTAGGCTAGCCACTCACCCAACAGAGATAATACAAATCATTTTCAACCACAGTGGGGTCTGTTCCACTAAAACTTCGCTGAGAGCTTGGAAACCGCACAGACTTCACAGAGAGCAGACTGGGCTTTAGTATGTAACCCAGACCTTGTAAGGCATCTATAGTTGTGGTCTCCTACAGAGCTCATTCCTATTTCCCAAAGAAGGGCTTAAGCCCAAGACAAGCCACACTTTTTCTTGAAATATCTGGGAACCAGTCCTTCTTCATGACCTTTTCTTGTCAACCAATCCTCTTTCAAGCTTCTTGGACACTCAGTGGAGGAGAAGGAGGAGGAGGAATGAGGAAGAAGAGCAGCAAACCTGGTCCAGGAGAGTCATCTAGTCTCCTGAAGCAAAGCTTATCTCAATCTATTGTTGAAAGGAATTAAATCCACTCTGAAACCAGAAACTTTTCATTCTGTATTACTACTGAATGGACTTCATTAGACCATGGAGAATAATGAACAGAGAAATGGGGTGTGGGGAGATGTTGAAAGTCAGTGATTTATGAGAACTTACTTCTGAGTTTATCCAGGTTAATGGAAAACACCTCTGTGTAAGAAGTCCCCAAGCCTCAAAGCAGTAATATTAGATCAGATAGACAATAAACTGCTGTGGAAAAGGAGGGTCACCAAAGTCCTACAGAGAAGGATAAGCAGGTATGTTTAAGGTCAATAGCATGAAAGTCAAAATAAGATACTTAGCAAAGGAGATGATAATTAAAAAGTGATAAACTAAAGCCTGAAATGTGTTGAATAACTTAATGAATAAATGGCCAAACCATTTACCTCATTTACTGACCCTACCAAGTTAAGAGGTATTTTACTTTTAATACTTATTCATTTTAAGAGAGAAGCAGCAGCAGGGGAGCAGCAGAGGGGGACAGAGGATCTAAAGCGAGCTCTATGCTGAGAGCAGAGAGCCCAATGTGGGGCTCAAATTCACAAGCCATAAGATCACAATCTGAGCTGAAGTTGGATGCTTAACTGACTGAACCACCCACATGCTCCAAGTTAAGAGTTATTTTAAAATCATGTAACTTATCAGGGCACCTGGGTGGCTCAGTCGGTTAAGCATTTGATTCTCAATTTCAGTTCAGGTCATGATCTTGTGGTCATGGGATCAAGCCCCCTGTTGGGATCCAAGCTGAGCTAAGCATGGAGCCTGCTTGGGACTGTCTCTGCCCCTCTCCCATTCGCACAGACAAAATAAACAAACTTTAAAAAATTAAATAAAATAAAATCACAGAACTTATCAACCAGTAAAGTGTAACCTAAGGGAGAAAAGACAGGAGGAGCAAACAGCAGAGATCCCTTAACAAGGAAGTAACATAGCAAAAGGAAAGAACACAGAAGTGACCAAAGGGAGGCTATAGTGAGACAACATGTGAGGTGCTCAAAAGAGCTTTATATTCAATGAAATCCATCTGACACTCCCACTTACAGATCAAGGACAAAAGCATGCACCCAGGATGGGAATGGGGAATAGAACTCCATAAATTACTCCTATCTCATTGAGACCACTGGTGAAGGAATTCCAAGATAACCATCCATGACGGTGCCTCCCATAAATCTCATCAAGGTGTGCAGGTGGAAAGATAAGCTCATCTCATTTTCCTTGCCTCCCTAAAATTGTCCTGCCTTCTACTGTCACCAACTATGGAACCATTCCTGATACTCCTATTCCTAACTTCTTCTCTGCTACATTAACAAGCAAGCACATTCCCTCCCAAGAGATGTCTGGGGACCTTATGACCTCTACCTCTGAGATGCTGAAACACAGACTGCTGTCTGCAACACTGAGCACATGCCAGTTAGACTTAAGGAAGAAGACAGCAAGTCCAGGAGGGTGAAAGATAAACTGAGTCATGACGGACAGCCTTGTACTACAGTTGGGCAGCCAACCTGCTGAAGCAGAAAGTCAACATTTAAAAAAAAAAAGTCTACAGTCTAAGAACATAATTTAGGCCTTCAGAGCAACCATCTTGATAGTTCTCATAAGTCATTTAGGAAAAGGCTTCCCGGACAGACCACAAAGCACGTGACCAAGACCCCAATTAACATTAAAAAGCAAGGAATCCTGACAGATTGCTATGGTAAACTTTTGCAGACATCAAAGCAGCTGAATGCTTTGTTTGCCCCTCAGACAGACAACAATATATTTTGGGCTTCCCCTGCCTTTCCCAGACAAGGTTCCCCACCTTGGGTCTTCTTACTACAAACTCACCAGGACAGTGAACATTATAAGACCATCTGGCCTGACAACATATTACACATTCACAGAGTATGGTTCCAATCACAGCACAGTTTAAACAACTACCCTGATCTCAGCAAGGTGCTCTTAAAATGGAAGAATTTTATATTTTGCCTTTCAAATTGTTTTTATTGGAAGCATATTTGTGAGAACACAGACGAGTGAAAGGCCTCAGCCTGAGCTTCAAAGCCACAAAGGCTTCGAAAACCCCACCGAGCTCATTTCCCACCCCCAGCCTCCCTCCCTCCCTTCTGCCTTCTATGGATGCAATTCTATTTCATCTTCCCTCTCTGGAAGAGCAGGTACCTCCCGACTGACATCACCAGCAGATCACTTCATTCCCAGGGCAGACTTGGCTTCCTGCACATGTGTGTGCCTTTGGCACCAAAAACAGATGCTTCATTGTTTAGGGTCACCATTAACTCTTGCAGCAAACAGGCAGGATCAGAACACAGGAGCAACCTGGCCCTCTGGGGGGAGGGGTGTCTCCCTGGAGCCTCCAGATTAAAATTCTCATTGCCAGGATCACCAGGGAATTAGAGTATGGCCTTTGGAGTTTCCTGCTAAAAAAGAATTCTTCCTCAGGGCGTATGGGTGGCTCAGTAAGTTAAGTGTCCACCTCTTATTTCTGCTCAGGTCATGACCTAGCAGTTCATGAGTTTGAGCCCCACATGCACTGGCAGCGCAGAGCCTGCTTGGGATTTCTCTCCCTCTCTCTCTACCACCCCCTCCCCAGCTTGCTCTCTTTCTCGCTCTCAAAAATAAATAAATAAATGTTTTTAAAAAATCATAATAATGAAAGAATTTTGCCTCTAACATGTTTCTATTATCCACATTAAAGTGGATTACTTTATTAGATGCGCTGATTAGAGTTTCAGGACTAGGAATTAAAGGAGTGTCCTTAAACAAGAAACCTAAGGTGCAGCTATTTTTTTCTTTCTTTGGTGGGGGCAGCAGGGAGTTTAAGAGATTTTAGAACACTGTCTTGGCCCCAGACCAGGGAAGGCCAACCTTTGCTGAAGGCATAATGCCCCCCATCCACCCACCCGCCCACCAGAAGTTCTTGCTTTCCAAAATCCAGATACAACTTCCTAAGAACCGAGATGTCCCAGGTTGAAAGAGAACCCGACGGACCCAGTAAGACGGCCTTCCCTGAGCCAAGGAGAGAAGAGTCCATCTTTCAGTGTGATGCTTGAAAGAGGCTCTCCCACTCATTAAGCCTAAAGGAGAGCTTCTGTTTCTGCCCTAGGGAACCAGGCACTGGTCAAGAGAACCCTGCTCCCACTCAGTAATGTCAGTCTTCTACCAGATCATACCTCTCCACAAGCTGACCTCTACCCAACCTCATCCCATGGCCTGGTCCTCATATGGTCAACAATACTGATGCCTGTACCCCAGTGCCAGAGCCCTACTTCAACAGCCCCCACTTCTACTGGACTCCACAGAAACCAGTAACCTAAACTATAGGGTGAGGACAATGCATCGGTTACATGTAAGTTTCACCACTTAAAGAGTAAAGAGAAAAGGAGCTCTGGAATCCTTGGTTCCAAACTGGGTACCCTTACTTATTCATCTGTCACAAGACTTGAAGCCAATGACTTCACTCCTCAGAATCTCAGTTTCCTCATCTGTAAAAGAGGGATAGGGATAAAACTCCTCCTTTGCAGAGCTGCTATGAAAATTAAATAAGCACCAAGTCAGCACTCAGTAAGTGATAATCAATAGTCCCATGACTTTATCATGTCAAAAGGCAATTGTGAATGCATACCGGTCAAGAGTGAGATTTTACCAGACACAATTCTGACTATACAACTCTAGAAATGTAAAGGCTGAGATCTGTACAACACGCGGTTGCTACCCTGGTGCAGGACAGACACGCACCTACGCGCGCGTGCGCGCGCGCACACACACACACACACACACCAGTTTTTACAAATTCCTGGTTTATGATGTCAAAATTCTCTAAACAAAACAGATGCTAGAGATCAAGCTGCATGACGATTTCTGCTTTTTTCTTCACCGTAAGTAATCAAGACCCTCCAAGATGAAGAGAATTTCCTAATTTTATTTTCTAGAAGTTTGGGAGCAGCTACAAGTTCTTCAACAAGCTTCTTGGATTTCTAAGGATAGTGTTTATGGTAAGGTCACAAGGAAAGAAAACCAAATCCACTACAACCATTTTGGAAATATAACTAATAGTAACATGCTATCATCATAATTATACAATTATTAATAGCAGCTTGTTCTTATGGAGTACTTACTACACTCAGAGTTTATGTAAGTAAGCTTGTAACATTCCACATGAAGAGCAAATGATTATCAACTGCAAGAAACAAATTCCAAAAGAGAAAATGAAATATCCTAAGAGGAAGTTACAAAACCCAAATTTAGAGCCTACCACAGTACTGCCACCCAAACCACCAAACAAGTATTGGCTCTCAAGAGTCTACACCTCCTAAAAAGCTTCCTCTAGATTTCCAGTGCCCACCTGCTTTGCCCCTTTCCAGGGTTCCTAAGCAAAGGAAACTTAACACCAGCATCTCTCCTCCCAGAAATTAAGACTATTACTTCTCTCTGCTCTTAGTCCTCCCCTCAACACATTTCTACTTTTAAGAGCTTATTAACACAGAGTTGAAGCCTACAGGAACTCTCCAGCCAGCCTCTGCTGGCATCAGGCTCTCTGCGGAGGGGGATGGACTCCCTTCTAGCCTCTGTTTAAGTTTGGCTTTTCACCCTAGGACCCAGAAAACACAGCTGAAGGTCAAAAAATGCTGCTCATGCTTTACTAACCCAAGCTTCCTGGAATGTCTTTTGGAGAATCCAGAATAATTCACTTCAGGACATCCGAAAGAAGTAAAGGCACAGGCACACACACTTTCCTTAAAGGTAACCTCCCCTTGCATCCTATTTAAGCCTACCACAAAAATAAACCCAACTGGCTGGCACAAAAAAACCTCCATACAAAAATGGAGCACTCTTAAGGATGAGTCAACTCTTTGGGAACCACTCATGGGTATGTGTTTCCATCAAATAAGTCATTTCCATAAGCACATTTACTTTAAGTGCTTCAAAAAAAAAATAGAACTAAATAGTTCAAACTGGTATGGAAAGATGTTTTGTTACTTGCTATGCCAAATAATCAGGAGTTACATGGTTTCTTAACGTGGCCCATTTGAAACATCACTGCATTGCAATTTCTTTTTCAAAAATGCCACAGCAACTGTGTTGAGTACAGCCAATCAGGAAGTTCACAGAAACAGTTCTCGCTTTCCCAAAACCATGAGATGCATTTTAAAAAATGAAACAACTGTCATTTCGAGAACCAGAATAAAGGCTGTAACTCGTGTGACCCCACGCAGGGTGGAAACCCCAAGGGCAAGAATATGAAATCATTTCCATTCTGCTCTTTTTGCTGAAGAGAACTTCAAATAAGATCTCTGCTGTGAACAAAGACCTCCTCTCGTTGTTGCCCCAGGAGCGAGTGTGCTTGGAGATCTGGCTTCCCTTCCCGCAAACAGGCAGAAGGCAAAGGATGCGTATGACCTCAGGGATCATGAAACTCCTCTCCTTGGGGCAGCCCTGGACACTAATCTAAACTTTATGAAATACACCATGTCTGAGATTTATGAAATATACCACAGCAGAGAGTTTCCGTGTCTCTTGCTCTCAGGTCATTTCTGCTTCTCCAGCTACCAGACTGTTGTGAAACTATCATCGTCTATAATATCAATCCAACATGCTTAAATAAATTCCACAACAATTCCAAAAACAAATCAGGTGTTATCAAACCATGACAATAAATATGCAGCAACCAATATCCTTTGGTGAGGCTTCCTGAGATTAGCACCTAAGGCTCCTTTTACCTCCTTTTCCATTTGAAACAAAAAGAAGGAATCTCAAGTACTTATTAAGCACCTACTGAGAGCTTCCCCTAAACATTGTATACATTCTCCCACTCGATCAGGCCAAGTTTCCATTTTGCTTATAAAAACTAAGGCTCAGTCTTAGTGATTAGCCATAAACAAACTGCACAGTTAGCAACTGACAATGCCAATAGTATCTCCCTGTTGCTACCCTTCATGCTCTCAAACTGGGGTGGTATCACAGATACCGTAAAGTCGCCACAGTGTAAGAGACACTGTGTAAAACAAATTACACAGTCATCTGCAAACCAACTGCACTGGGTACAAGGGGAAGGAAAAAAAAAAAAAAAAAAAAAAAAAAAACATTTTCCCCACTGATCCAAAATACAGTCTTTTAGGGGTGCCTGGTTGGCTCAGCCGGTTAAGTGTCTGAACCTTGGTTTTCGGCTCAGGTCATGATCTCATGGTTCATGAGTTTGAGCCCCACATCGGGCTCTATGCTGACAATGCAGATCCTACTTGGGATTCTTTCTCTCTCTGCCGCTCCCCTGCTCATGCTCTCTCTTCACAAGTAAAAACTAAAAAAAACAAAAACAAAAACAAAACAAAACAGTCTTTAACACAAGTGAGATAGAAGCTCAGCCCAGAAGGATGGCTATAACCTCCAGAGTAATCTATTAGGGCACAGCCACAGGAAAGCAAGAGGGTAGGCATTCCAGGTGAAAGGAAAAAAAACTGAGTAAAAGCACAGAGCGGGGAGAGCCCAGGCTATGAAGCTCCTTCAACCTCATTCCCGCTTCTCCACACCAGGGTCGTAAAACATTCTAAGGTTCTAAGTACCTCATGAATTTCTGAGAAGTTACTAGATACAGGTAGAAGTTACTATGTACAAGTAGTAGAGCATGGATAAGATATTGCTGTCTTCATGAAGATCACAGAGAAGTCATTTGAAGGTGTTTTCACATTTTACAGAAGACTTCGGCTGCTACAATCACCACACAAGCACAAAACTTTCCCAGCAGCGCACTCACCGAGGTGGACAATGGCTCCTTTGGCTGAAACACAGAGATCCGATTCTGCACGTACAAATGGTTCATTCATTCAATGCATACTTACTGAAAGCCTTCTAGGTGCCAGGCACCGTGCTAAATGCTGGGGATACAAAGATGAACTGGCCTTATTCTTGGCTGCTCAAAGCCCAGGAGAAGGCAGCCCCTATAATTAAAAGGCAATGAATGCCATAAAAATAGCAAATAGGGAGTGACTAGTGTCATTAACTAGGTTCCTGTTCTAAGGGTAGGAGCAGAAACATTTCCTTGATTCACCTTTTTGTCCACATGTAGGCCTACCTCCGATATGACTGCATCTATTTCTAGTTTACATACTTGTAGACATTTTCATAAAGCTACCGTCTTCACAGACTTCATTACTTTTTTCTAGGATTGTGACATCTTCGAGAAATTATCAACTAGATCAGTTAAGAGAAGGTCTTTCAAACAACTGCCTTTATACCAGTTCTGGGTCGTTCCCCACATCTGTGTGCCCTGTTATCTATTGAAGAGAGTCAACTCAAAACTGTCAAGACAGAATGCACCGTATCTCCATCCTTCCCAGTATTTAAGACTGCTCTTTCAAGTTTTTGTTTTTTTGTTTTGTTTTGTTTTAGCATCCCCTTTACCATAGCTAGGGATTCGGCACCCACATGGTCCTAGGAATAGATTATTTCTTTTTTTTTTTAATTTTTTTAATCATGTTTATTTATTTTGAGAGAGACAGACAGAGCATGAGTGGGGGAGGGGCAGAGAGAGGGAGACACAGAATCCAAAGCAGGCTCCAGGCTCTGAGCTGTCAGCACAGAGCCAGACATGGGGCCCGAACCCACAAGCGTCAGATCATGATCTGAGTTGAGTCAGACGTTCAACCTACTGAGCCACCCAGGCGCCCCTAGATTATTTCTTAAACCTGAGACAAAGCATTCCCTTCTAGTACTACTGCATCTTTAGCAGGTAATTAAAATAGTTGGGTTTTAAAAGGAAAATGAAGTAAAAATGATGTTAACATCCTTAAAAACACTAGATACAAATTTAAAAATTTAAAGGATGAGGAGCTTAACAAACAATGGAGTATTAACCCTATTCCGATATGACCCTTCACTTAATCAAGCACTGATCTATACATCAGGATGGCCCAGATATCTAACCCTGAGACCAGTAAGACAAAGTAAGACCATTTGGAAATGTATTTCCCTCACTACAAACCATCCTAGTTTTAAAGGAAGTCACTGCAAACAGGCTACCCGACAGTCCTATCTATCAGAGTTCACCAACAACGTGGAAGCACTAACGATAAACCAATAAACCAACAAAGTGCTACAACTATGTTCCTAGCTTCCACATCCCAGCACCTGTCCCAAAACAGGACAGTGGCTTCTGATTTAAATGGCTCATCCCTAGCACATGGACACACCGCACAGACCTTTAACAGTCTCTAAACAAATCTCCCTTCTTCATCAGCAGGGCTCAATGTCACTCTGCTGATAAAGTTTGCATTTTTCCTCCAAGAATGCAGAAGGACAGATAGCTGGGTTTCACCTCCAGTCTTCTGCCTGGGTGGGTCTCATGGCTGTTCCATTCCAGCCTTCCCGAGACATCTCAACACCTGGAATAGGTTCTCCCATCTCATCGGCCCCAAGGCACAACTCTTCTCACTCTTGAAAATCTCTCCAGAAAACTCAATGAAAAATCTCATGAATAGCCCACACTTCCACTTATCCCATCAAAAAGGGATAATACTCAGAGAACCCAGAATTGGACCCACAAACGTATGGCCAACTAATCTTTGACAAAGCAGGAAAGAGTATTCAATGGAAAAAAAAAAACAGTCTCTTTAACAAATGGTGCTGGGAGAACTAGACAGCAATGAAGAATGAAACTAGACCACTTTCTTTTACCATACACAAAAATAAGCTCAAAATGGATGAAGGTCCCGAATGTGAGACAGGAAACCATCAAAACCTTAAGAAGAAAGCAGGAAAAAACCTATTTGACCGCAGCCGCAGCAATTTTTACTTGACACATTTCCAAAGGCAAGGGAATTCAAAGCAAAACTGAACAACTGGGACTTCATCAAGACAGAAAGCTTTTGCAATGCAAAGGAAACAATCAACAAAACTAAAAGGCAACCAAGGGAATGGGAGAAGATATTCGCAAATGACGTATCAGATAAAGGGCTAGTATACAAAACTATAAAAAAACTCACCAAACTCCACACCCAAAAAAACAAATAATCCAGTGAAGAAATGGGAAGACATGAATAGACATTTTTCCAAAGAAGACATCCAGATGGTCAAAAGACACACGAAAAGATGCTCAATGTCACTCCTCATCAGGGAAATACAAATCAAAGCCACACTGAGATTCCACCTCACGCCGGTCAGAGTGTGGCTAAAATGAACAAATCAGGAGACTATAGATGCTGGCAAGGATGTAGAGAAACAGGAATGCTCTTGCACTGTTGGTGGGAACGCCAACTGGTGCAGTCGCTCTGGAGAACAGTATGGAGGTTCCTCAAAAAATTAAAAATAGAACTACCCTATGACCCAGCAAAAGCACTGCTAGGAATCTACCCAAGGGATACAGGAGTGCTGATGCATGGGGGCACTTGTACCCCAATGTTTACAGCAGCGCTTTCAACAGTAGCCAAATTATGGAAAGAGCCTAAATGTCCATCAACTGATGAATGGATAAAGAAGATGTGGTTTACATATACAATGGAATACTACTTGGCAAGGAGAAAGAATGAAATCTGGCCATTTCCAGCAACGTGGATGGGACTGGAGGTATTACGCTAAGTGAAATAAGTCAGTCAGAGAAAAACAGATACCATGTGTTTTCACTCATATGTGGATCTTGAGAAACCTAATAGAAGACCATGGGGGAGGGGAAAGGGGGAAAAAAGTTAGAGAGAGAGAGAAAGGCAAACCATATGAGACTCTTAAATACTGAGAACTGAGGGTTGATGGGGGGGTGGGGGAGAGAGGGAAGTGGGTGATGGGCATTGAGGAGGGCACTTGTTGGGACGAGCACTGGGTGTCATATGGAAACCAATCTGACAATTATATTAAAAAAATAAAATAAAATAAAAAGGGATAATACTTGATGTTGGTATAACAATGAGCAGTCTACACAGCACCTCACACTTAAGATTTTGGTAAATACACTGACAGAGCAGGAAGGCACATGGGCCATGTATTACCATCCTCACTCACACATGAGGAACTAGGAGCCCCTCCAAAGCCAAAACCACACTGTGGTTATTCCACATTCTCAGCAACTCCCAAAGACAATGTTTAATTAATAAGAAAGCAAGAAAGGGGTGTGGAGTGGTGGAATAAACATTAGATCTTCTCACTACCAATACAATGCCGAGAAGAAAATAAAGAAAAACAGAGACAACATAAAACATAAAATCAAATACATATTACAAATATCCAGTTACTTACATCCAAATGCGATAAGCATGACATATCTATAAGTCCATGTTAGGATATGGACATATAGTCATTCCAGCACTAAAAAAAGTACTAGAATTCTGAAAACGATGTATAAATCTTGTTAGTTTAGATGTTTCTATAAATAGAAAAGGATATTCATGTGTTAAGTACTACTTGAAGCAAACTCAATTCAAACACATTCTTTCTAAATGATCCTACTTGAGAACATGCTTGCATATAAACTTTCACCCAAGCACACAAATCAATCCCTCTGATTTGATGAAGGTCTGGAGATCTGGTGAGATTGTTTACAGGGTAAATGTACGCTAAATTTATCTCGTATCTTTTAAGTTTGAAACTTTAAGGAGACTTGAGAAACAAGTACCTGAACAGAGACACTACTATGGGTCAGTACTGCAGGTACCAACCATTTTGGTAATCCAGAGTGAGAGAATAAGTTTTAGCCTCACAGAGATTCATACAAATGAATCTAAGAATGAGCTTCTATTGAAGTTCCTACTTCTGTAGCTTCTACAGAAGAGAAACCGTACTGGGCAATAAAACTTCCTAAGATGAAAGCAATGTTCTATGTCTATACTGACAAATATGGAGGTTATTACCATCTGTAGATCTTGAGTACTTGAAATGTGGCTAGTGCAGTTAAGAAACTGAATTTGTTGCTTTCTTTGCATTTAATTAATTTATATCCAAATAGCCACATATGGTGCTGGTGGCTACGACATTGGAGAAAACAACTATAGAAGGTAAAAGAAATGCATAATATTCAACAAGAACCCTTTAAAAGAGGACAGAGTCACACCTAGAATTCTAAAAATAAGACCAGATGCATATCTAATTTTTTTTTTTTTTTTGAGGGAGACAGAATCATAAATAGGGTCCACACTCAGCACAGAGCCCGATCCCACGACCCTGGGATCATGACCTGAGCCAAAATCAAGAGTCGTTATGCTCAACCAACTGAGCCACCCAGGCTCCCCAAAGAATTTTAATACTATCACAGAACTTCAAGTTCCAGGAAAGGGAAGTGAAGTCACATCTAAGGTCAAATAAATACTAACAGTTACAAGTTACACTGGCCCTCCACACCAATCTCTCTCCAAGATGATAGTTTGCCTACAAGCTCAGCAATGAACCACATGAAAAAGGGAATTAATATTTACAAATAATCTATTATGTGTCAGCCACTGTGACAAGTTCTTTACACTGAGCTCCTATTTCATCCTCCCTACAATTCTGACAAATAACCATCCCTCTTCCTATCAAGTAACTTCAGAGAGACTGGCAAAAACCAGATTCCAACTCAGATCTCTGCAACTCCAGACAGCAGATTTTCACAGGACCATACTGTGTCCTTCTCAAGGTCTCAGTCCTCTGAGCCTCAGACTTTCAATAACGTGGCTGATCACATGCTCCCCAAAGTTTCAAAAACCTGGTACTCTCCACCTAGAATGCTGGAGATTTACGTTTGTCCTAACCAAGCAAAGGACAATACTCCATTCCCAAGACAGCAATGCAAGTTCCCTTTCTCTAGCTTCCTCAAAGATCTTACTATATTAAACCCTACAGCGGGGCTACCTCTGAGAGGAGAGCAAAGGAAGAGCAAACAACAGCCAACGTGCACTCATTAATCCTCACTAGTTTCTGCAGACACTTTCAGTAGTTAACATCGCTCTTCCCCTACAGATGAGACAGACCCATCTCCCAAAAGGCCATACTGCACAGCTGTGCCTGTGTGTCCACTCAGACATTCCTAGCTCAAAACACCTTCCTCACATCCCACCAGTCCATGGGACAGCCTTGTAGAATTCCCCAGGACAGATCCTCCTGACTTCAGGGGAATCCTCCTCTCCTCTGATGGTACCAGAGACACATACAGACTTCAAATGATCCTGGCACTGGAAGGCTCAGCTAGAAACAAAACAAGAAGAAGTCCCAAGAAAACCTATGTCCACACAAAAACTTGTGAATCAATGTTCACAGTGGCATCATTCATGATAACCAAAAAGCAGAAACAACAACTCAAATATCTATCAGCTGATCAATGCATAAAGAGAATGGAGTATATCCATATAATGGAATATTATTCGGCCATTAAAAGGGGATGAAGTACGAATACATGTTACAACACAGATGAACCTTGACAAGCTTGTGCTACGTGGAAGAAGCCAAGTCCCAGAAGGCCACATACCATCTGATATGAAATACTCATAAGAAGTAAATCTATAAAGAAAGTAGAAGAGTGGTTCTTAGGAGGAAGTAGAGAGTGACAGATAATGGGGAAGGGGTTTCTTTATGGAGTGATAAAAATAGTCTACAATTAAACACTGGCAATGGTTACACAACTCAGTATATACTCAAAACCACTGAATTAAATTTTTAAAGAGGCAAATTTTACAGTATAAAGATTACATCTCAATAAAGTTATTTAAAATTAAAAAAAAAAAAAAAGAAACCAACCTCTTAAGATAACCGTAACAAAGTAATGGCAGGAGCCCAGAGGGGTAGAACCCAACCCAGTTGTAGTTAAACTGGTAGAAAGCCAAATGGTGATGTTTTCCAGAAGTCTTCCCTAAATTCAGATTGAAACTTCACAAATTGTTTCTCATTGAAACCTTAAAAAAACACAAAGGTCAAAGAAAAGCCAAGAGGATCTCCAACTTGCAGATAAGGAAACTTAGAGTTTAAAGATTTATTCAGAGATAGAAAACAAAGTCCTACATATACCTTTAACTTTAGATGACCCACACAGAGGTCAGAAAGACCTTCTAATAAACATTCCCACCTACTATCTTTTTCCTCCCCAAATATGAATGGATTAGACTAGATCATAATCCGTCACTGAGTACTTACCACGTGCCAACGCCTGTTCTAAGCATACACATGATCTTATAACACTTACTAACCCCCATCTTCAGGCATGAGACTTAGGGTTATATGGGGTTCCGCTCCAGGGCATGTGCCTATCCCTTCAGGGTCTGAAAGAGCCACTACTGGTAGCAAAGCTGGCCAGCAGTGAATGGTGGACCTGACTTGAATTGTCTGGCCTCCAATATCTGGTCAGTGCTCTGGATACTACTTCTCATTCACTGCAAACTGATACAATCTCAAAGCTCTTCCTCCCTGAAAAGGTTCTTTAACAAAAATAGGTAGTACTATTCTTGGGTGCTAGAAAGCAGTAAAACTCAGCTCTCCAATGACTTAACTCACTATAGAAACAATAAAAATAACTGAGCTGTTTGTATGAAAAACACGTATATATTGAAAACTTGACTAACATCTCATATCCACCAATGGAAGACTATAGTTCCAAGTCAACAGCAACAGTGAAGACAGGCGATCATGTCAAGCCCTAAAGGCAAGAGCAGCCGGGAGCAGGACAGAAAGCGGGTGCCAATTCACCCCCTGCTTTCTGATTTCAACAGGCTAACCAAAACTGGACTAAAGAGCAAGGGGGCCTCTGATAGAGTCTATAAACGTGGGCTTGGTGAGAAGAGGGGTGTACAGAGCAGAGTGTGGAATGGAATCTGGAGACAAAGGGAAAAGATGGGCCTAAATCCCGATTCAAATAGAAGGAAAGTAGGTTTAACCAAATGGCAGTGAGGGGGTGCCCAGAGAAAATCAACTGCAAAGCATGTTCTCACCAGTCTCCAATTGCTCTGCCTCAAGTTATTCAGCCTTAATTCAACCTACGTAATAAATGCAAAGCCATTAAAATTAAGACTTTTCAGTTGCCTACCTGACCTTCATTGCAGTTATCTACCTCTTTTTCAAACACCTCAACTGAAATTAGCCATTGGTAGAACTCACATCTTCTAAACTAATATTGACAACTGAAACAAGATCATCACTCAGTTTTCTGGCATTGTCAAAGTATTATCTGATGAAGAAAGTCTAAGTGCTAAAGACCATAGTATGTGATTTTTGTTGCAAATGCATGGTTGAATATATTACAGAGCCCTGATGACTGAAACTGTCACCCATATGCCAACCATGATAGTTTCTCTCCCTTTTAGCACTTGAAAAAAACAATACCCTGGCCTCAAAGTTGTTAATCCCCCACTCCAATCTTCAGAATTTAGGGTAAAAGATTTCCCCCTTGCAGCCTATCTCTCTTAATGATAAATCTGTTACTAAATCTCTTCATTCATTCATGTACTATTAATTTAATGACTATTACATACATAACTGAGATGTTTTCTATGCTCAACATCACTCTGAAAGGGAAAAGTACCTAGAAGCAAATCCTCTATATGCCCAGAATTTTGCCGATCAACCATAGTTTCAACCAAACACAACACCTAGGAAATTCTATTTTGTATGCCAAGAAAATCTCCTAGCCTACTTCCCCAATGCAGACAAATCTTCACCCAATCCTGTGCCCTGGTTTTCAGTGAAAAAGCAGTACAGAGATAAATCATGCTTCATAAATTAGGTTGAACTTGCATATCCCAGATTTCTAAGAGTTAAAAAATAATCCTCTCTAACTAGGGATTTCCTTTAAAATCCCACTGAGCTGAAGAGCTTCAGAAACAACAAACTCAATTCTACTCTTCTATCTACATTCTGGAACAAAGTCAAGCTCTCCCAGACTGTTCATAGAGAAAATCTTCCACTAATTATACCTGTCATGAGGGACCAGACTTTTCCCATCACCACTAAATGCCCAAAGAACTTCTTTTAAGAGACTGATTCTCAAACCCTCAAGCTGAAGAATTAGACTGGACTGGTCTCATAACATTTAATGTCATCTATTAGAAGAACAGCCAAGTTTTAACAGAACTTTAGGGGCAAAGAGCAATAAAGATAACTTGGTTTACACCTTTAATTTAATGTATCAGAAAACTGGTGCAGAGGGGAAATGATTTGTTCCATGTCACACAACCAGTTAGTGTGAAGGCTGGAACCAGAACCTGATCCCTGATATGGATCCTGGGCTGTTTGATTTCACCATGTTCTCTTATATGCCCAACACAGCCACAATAAGGTAGGAACGGTGCCCACGTCTTCTGTGTCCCAGCCACCTCTCCTTAAAGTCAGAATAGCCCTATCCTCAAATGAGCATTTCCCTCTTCGTCAAATTTTATCAGCCAACAACAACAAAAGGAGCTAGATAGTCTTCAATAAAAATAAAGAAAGCAGCCCCATCTCAGATGACTGGAATATGGGCTGTAACAACTAATTACTATCCATTGAGAGGAACAGCTCTTGCCTTCAACTGCTATTATTAAATGGTCACTATTCAGGAGGCCCAGAGGAAACGACAAAGAAGTTCTGAGAAGTGCAAGGTCAGCCATAAAGATCTTGCCAAGGTTAAAACACAATGAGGGAGGTCAAGGTCTTCATCAAGGCAAGTAAGTACAGAATGTAAACTCTGTACGAACATGTAGAAGGCATCCCAAAAATAAACATGGGTCATCTGTCAGATGAACTGTAATGACAGATTACCGAAAGTAATGAACTTTCTCCCATAGGATCCTATGCCAAACTTAAAATCTAAAAATAAACCAAAACCTCCAACTATCAAGACAATAAGTATGAATTCACAAGGGATGCTGTGCTGAGTTTATTTAAGCTATCTTAGGGCAGGCAACTGACCAAGTCTCCAAGAGAATCTCTCATATAATGAAGAGATTATGAACAATAAATCTGCCTCAAATACTAGATTAGACTCTCCATTGGTGGACCTCTAATTATAATTCATCTCCCTACAAAGTTATCTCAGAGCTCAAAAATTTTAACAGTAATACATATGGCTAGTAATAGAGGCCAATTAGTATATTCATTTTTATTAATTTAAATATTTTCATTAGCCCTAAGAAAATCCTTACCCTAAGGTGTATGAGTTCTCCTAACCAAACTGAGAACTCTGGTCTTCCATATATTCCACTCCATGTATGAGCTTAAGGAAGCTGTAAATTTGTGTTATCTGACCATTAGAAAGAGAAAAGCATCTAAGGGAAAAAAAAAAATCTGAGATTTTTTTAAAAAGACTCCGAGAGCCCCAAAGAGCCTTATTCATGCCTTGTGTAGTTACCACTCATAACGAACAGGCCTGCCTTGTGTTACCAATAGGACATCACAGAAGTGATAGTATAGGACTTCTGAGACTAGGGAGTAAAAGACATTGCGTTTCCCATCTTCCTACCTCTCAGACTGCTTGCTTGCTTTGGGGAAATCCAACTTCCTTGTTGTGGGGACAAGCAAGCAGTCCATGAAAACACCTTCACTGAGACACAGTGAGGCTTCTTGGCAACTGCCAACAGCAACTCACCAACCATGTCAAATGAGATGCTTTGAAGTGAATCCCCAAGCCCCAATCATGCCTTCCTATGTTGGCACCCCCTTCACAGGCCTGCAACCTCACAAGATACCCTGAGGCACAACCACTCAAATTCCTGGGAACTGGAGATAGAAATCTCTGAAACTGAGATAATGTTTACTATTATTTCAAGCCTCTAGTTTGTGAAGTCATTTGTCACACAGCAAGAGATGATGAATATACTTTTTTCTGATTAACTCAACCTTCCAGAACTAAGAGTATAGCACCATTTGTTCTTAATTGTGTCCTTTCTGGTGGTTCAAGCCAATCTCTTCACAGGACCAACACGTGCTGGAAGTTACTTCTGAAAAATCCACCTCAACCAACTCAATCCATATAGTCCATCCTAATGCTAACAAAAGTTCACATTATTTGAAGAGATATGAAGCAAAAACTAGGTGTACACAAATAATCTGCAGTCATTTGAACTTTCCCTTGTTAAACCAACTCAAATCCCAGAACATCTAATGCCTCTCCTTCTTCCCCTCAGGCTTCATCGCTCTACCCGCTCCCCCCACCTCATAAAATTGAGCAAACAAGGAACCAACAAAACCATAAAATCAAAAAGACCCAAGGAGATGCACATAAACAGCCAAACAATGGTTCATCATTTGTCATAAATGTCTTTTCACGAAATACTTATTGATTCTTATAGAATCCCTAGAAAATAAGCTGCTTCCCCCGTCTTCAAAAAACAGGGCAATGGCTGTTTTCCAAGGAACACAGAAGCAGTAAGAACAGCCATGAGGTCCCACATCCTTGCATTCTTTCACACTAACTCAGACGCCATGTGTCTGCCGAGGGGAAAAGAGAAATGCTTTCATGTTAACTAGGTACATGTCCAGTCATGGAAGGCTAAATTGCAGGTCTCAGTGGCTTAGGCAATCGGCGTGCAGTGTTTGCACAAATGAACCTCTACCTCCTTCAACAGAGAGCCTTCCCAGACCTACAAATTTTGAGGATTACCAGGGATGCAAACAAATTCAATAAAATGAAGTATCAAAGGCAGGACCTCAAGCAAATAGTCATTACTGAACAATGAAAGCCATACTTAAGACGAGTAGACTGTAACTTAACTGCAGAGCAAGCACTCGTCCAAGTCTTCTTTGCCAAACAGCCTCACGGCTTTTGTAAGCACTAATTTGGACTTTAGTAAGATGAAGAAAACTGGTCACGTTCATTAAATTATAATCCAACGAGGGAATGCTGAACTCGAAACCCTATGTAAATGTGAGGGAAAGTGATGAATGAATTAACCACTATCTCCTCCCTTTGTGACAAGATGCTCAAGTAAATCCCAAATGTGCCAGGTTTCCCCCAGCTCTTATAGTGTTTTAAAATTATACAAATACCCTTTGGGGGGTGGAGGGGGCAGGAGGCATGATTTAAAGCATCACTTTAAAAGATATTGCCTAGACTGCCATCCCTTTCTCAACTGGATGCTTTATTGCAGAAAGTTAAGGAGCATCTCATGCAGAGCTATAAACTACATTAAATTCAGAGATGCCCAGACTGAGAATATGCAAAAGGAAAACTTTGATATTATCCCTGATGCCTTACAAATTTTTGACCACAGCAGATGTATTTTTATGACCTTTTTTCCTTCACCAAAACTCAAATTTTACATAAACAAGAAGTGGATAAAGCTCTGATATTAAAAAAAAAAAAAATCAGGAGAAAAATGTTAATTCTTCAAGGAATTCTTCAAATCCAAAAACCAAAAGATGTATAAAACCTCCACCAACATCAAACTCCTCCTTTCCCATCTGACCAACTGATAGTTCTTCTGCTTTGAATTATTCCCTTCCCTCCCTTCTTCTCTCCTGTTACTCTTTCCTCTCTCTCTTTTTTTTTTCCAATAAGCCTAAAATGCCACCCAAGAGAGACTCCAAGACCACTGGTCAACCTGTTCCACCCTTCAGAAACAGGAGGAGAAGACAGTACTTTTTCGGTCTCAAGTTCCCTCAAGGAAGAATTAGCTGCTGTTTTCATGTTTAAAAAAATAACTTCTCAAAATGAAACTGAAAATAAGGCCAAAAGCCTCTAGACCTTAAAAGTAGGAACATAAAACACATGGATCAGGAGTTATTTTTGCTTACTTAGCAGCAACCAGACCCTGATAAGAGTATTTTGCCCATTTCAGAAATATTTTGTAAAAGTCATCTAGGAGGGGCACCTGGGTGGCTCGGTCAGTTAAGCATCTGACTCTTGATTTCAGCTCAGGTCTTGATCTCAGGGTTGTGAGTTCAAGCCCCATACCAGGCTCCACGCTTGGTGTAAAGCCTGCTTTAAAAAAAAAAAAAAAAAATCATCTAGGAAACAGGGATGCCTGGGTAATTCAGTTGGTTGAGTGTCCAACCTCTGATTTTTGGCTCAGGTCATGATCCCAGGGTCATGAGATCAAGCCCTGTATCGGGCTCCAGGCTGGGTGTGAAGCCTGCTTAAGATTCTCTCTCTCTTTCTCTGCCCCTCCCTCCCTCTCTCTCTAAAAAGCAAAAGTGTAGAAGATAATCTTCTCTATGAGGAGATATTATACAAATTTCAGTTATTAACCTTAAAAAGAGAAGGCTAAGAAGGCACCCAAATCATCCTTAATTCCACAAAAATTTATATATGAAAGATGATCACCAGATGTTCCCCCATTACCTCTAAGTAGAAAACAAATGGGAAAAGGCTTAAACTTCAGCAAAAGGGCTCTGAGACACCCCCCCCCCAGGTTCCTGTACAGCAGGTAAACTAGTAAGTCTCAAACGTTACATTAACATGCACATGAATCACTTGTAGGATCCTGGTAAAATATAAATTCAGTCAGTAAATTAGGAACAGGAATTGAAAATCTGCATTTGTAACGAGTTTGCAGGTGACCCTGATGTTCCTAATCCTGGCACCACACTTTGAGGGCAAGGAGCTAGACCAGAGTGGCAGGACTGTTCGTTCTGACTGTCAATTCAGCTGAGCATTTCTCCAAAGGACTGCTGGAGCTACACCCATTGGTATTGATCAAGAAGCTAGCCTAAAGCGAGTAGATCATATAAACCTTCCTCATCAATGAGACTTAAGATGGAAATTACAAAGGACACCGAAAAGTAATTGTGAAATACCAGAATACAAAATCTCTTTGAACCAAATGCATAGGTTCCTGGAGCCCTGAGGTGTGGTTTCAACCTGGTAGAGAGGAAGCAAGACAGATGACCTCATACACCTGGAAGACAGACTCTGATTTCACAATCCCCTTCCAACCTGTTTTACAAATTATCTTGAGGAATCCAAGATACTCTCCAAGCGGCGATGCCTCAGATACAGAAATTATTGCTTAAGAACTCTGTCAACTGAAATATGGAACATTTGAGTGCAAAGGCATTCGATGTGTACAAACAGGACCTGCTTAGATGTGATAATCCCCTTTTCTTCCATCCTGATTCTGAATAGTCTCCAGCAATTAGTTACATTTTCATCAAAGAATATAAAAGCATACTACCTAAAGTCAAGACTGACAATATTCAGTAAGAGGGCAGCCTCCTACACCAAACAAGTAAAATAAAACCACCCCAGAGCATTTAAACCAGGGTACACTACATGTAAAGCCACAGTTCTACTAGAATTATTTGTGTGTATAGACCTGTATCTAGTCCAGTACACTTTATTAACCTCACCCCTGCATCAGGCAGTCTCTAGCACAGCGTATGTATTCAATAAACACGTAACAGAGGCAAGTGCACAGTTCTTGTGCTTATGAGGAAATTTCAATACTTCTAAAAATCTCAATATATCCTCATCCTCTAAGATACTCTATGCAATTGGCTCAGTCTATTGGCTGTACCAATAACATGTCAAATTCCCATGGGAATTATTCCTTTCTCCACCCTTCTACTGGATCAAGGCTTCTGAATCTGGGATCCACAGACCTCTGATAGTCTATGAATGAGTTTTTGGACCACGTGTTGATTTTTACATGAAGACAGATCTGTGGACCTCTCTTGATATAAAGACCCAAAAATTTCGTAAAAATCTCAAAGGAGTCCCTTTAGGACTGCTAGGTAAGAACCAGCAGGAATTCAAGTCCTGCCCTTTTCTTCCAAGGCACCACCTTCCTGGTCTCCCCTTCCTTCTTTCTTTCAAGACCTTGTCTATCTCCACAGTCCTTCATTGCCTGATTATGAGAGCAGACTTGACTGGGCTTTCTAACTCTGACCGTATCCGCTGTAAGTCACCCTAAGATTGTTCCTAGATTACATTCTTAAAACATAACTTATCACTTCTCTTGTCACCTCTACAGACATCTTCTGTTCTAGGCATATCAACCACATGCAGTCCCTGCAAACACACCACTACCTCTAGGCCTTTCCCTAGAACACCTTCCCCCCAAACTGCTCCCCTTCTCTCCCCAACTCCAAGCCATCCCACTCATGTCCCACTCTCCAATTCAGGAGTCAACTCTTCTTCAGTTTCTTTTCTAATTCGTTGTCAATCTCTGCCCTCAAAGAACATATACGACCTCTGGACTGTCATTTACACATACAGTAAATGCTATAGTAAGAATATATAAATACACTGCCTTTTCATCTCTGTAACTTCACTATAGTACCCAGCACATTATCAATCCCCAATAAATCTTCACTGAATGAACCAGCAAGTCACATGTTATGTGCTGGGCACATAGTAGGTGTGCAATACCATATGTGTACTGAAAACTCTTCAAAAATACTTGTACTTCATTTGTTATCTCAATTCTCTGAATCCTCACAGCTTAAATCAAGATGTTATTTACAGTTTACAGGGAGGATGTTCCAGATGAGAAAAAAAGGTCTCGATTTTCAAGAACCCACTATTAACAAATTTCACTCACCAAGGAGACAATTCTGACCTCTCAGTAACAACACAGAAAATAGTCCAGCTAAAAACTTTCTTGAAGCTGATTTTAGATACTAAACAGAAACATGATCGAAACTTATTTATGCAAGATCAAAGTCTCAAACTAATTCCAAGATCCGACTTAGTCCCTCCTAGTTGCACAATTCACCATTTCGCCAGGAAAAGTACCCCAAACATATCTAAACAGATTTATTGGAAATACTAGTCATGAGGCTGCTTCAGAAATTCTGCCAAATTTGCTATTGCTACATTAGATTGTCTCAAGATACATTTTATGGTTCACTCATGTTTTGGTTTAAAAGCCTCACTCTCTCTGGCTGATATCATGACAAAATGCAATGGCAGAACAAGAGAGGCATAAGACAAAACCGCCAGCATTTTCTTTCATTCACCCCTTAGGTAATTCACTGTTAAAGAACTCCATGCACGTTTTGCAGGCCCTTGTAAGGAAAAACAAACAATATCTGTTGACTGAATTTTAACCTTAACGTTTATGGATCTGGTAGAAATTCCTGAAGGATGTGAAAATTTCACTGAAAATGACCAAACACAGTCTGAATTTCTAAGGGACCCAATGCCTACCCCTACTTCTGCTGTCCCTGGCTGAACTCACTTTTCCATAATTAATACAGGTAAGAGGAAGAAGTGCCCTCACAGAGACCAAGTGTCTGGGGCTCCTCAGCCAACTACCTCATGGGCAACTCCTCAATCTCACCAAGAAAACCCAAAGCTATGAACTGCAATGTAAGCATCAAGAACAAAGTATTAACCCCTCCCTATCTGGTTCTGCAATGGCAAATTAATTAATGCACAGTTTTATCTATGAGATATCAAATACAAAACTCAAGCCACCACTGAAGCTATCAAAATACTGACTTTTCAGGAGCAGCCAAAGTGAGTGTCACAAAAGCAATTTAGAAACCCTAACAAACAAGGGAGACAGATGAGAAAGTGCTGACATTAGGAGGTATCTTACTAACACGAGTCCTCAAAAGAAATTCCAAATGGGAAAGAAGAGTCTTGTAATTCAGTCATCTTCCTATCTTGAGATTCAAATGGAGATTCTCAGGAAATGAAGTAACAACACATGAGGAGTTTAATATGATCAGTTTTCACTCAGCTACAAGTCAAACATCTAGAAACAAAAGGTTTTTAGAATTTTGTTTTGTTTTTGGTAACAGCTTTATTGAAACGTAATTCACCCATTTCAAGGATACAATCCAATAGTTTTTGGTGTATTCCAGGATTTGTATAATCATCACCACAATCAAATCAGAACATTTGTATCATGTGAGCAAGAAAACCTGTAGCTTTCAGCATCCCCCACCCCAACCCCCCCAGGGCCTCTCTGTCCCCCCACCCTAAGCAGCCACAAATCAACATCCCGTCCCTATGGATTTGCCTGTTACAAGCACCTCATATAAATGGAATCATGTTATGTGATCTTTTGTGACTAACTTCTCGGGCTTAGATAATGTTTTCTAAGTTCATCCAGGTTGTCCCTGTACCTCATTCCTGTTTGTGGCCAAATAATATTCCATTTTATGGACAGACCAATTTTATCTGCTCATCAGGTGAGGAGCCTGACTTTTAAAGGAAACATTGAAGTCAATAACTTACCTAGTGGGACTTTGTCAGTGAAGGGGTTTCCTGAAATCAGAACCGGCTCAGCGACAAGACACCATTCATCATCACCCAGGAATATCGAGGACGATAGCTACGTCTATTCTAAAGCACCACAGGCTGCTCAGTGCCTTCAACACCACCAGAGTCAACTACCAAACACGGTATTCATTAGAAGAAGAGACGCTCGGGGCGCCTGGGTGGCTCAGTCGGTTGAGCGTCCGACTTCGGCTCAGGTCACGATCTCGCGGTCCGTGAGTTCGAGCCCCGCGTCGGGCTCTGGGCTAATGGCTCAGAGCCTGGAGCCTGCTTCCGATTCTGTGTCTCCCTCTCTCTCTGCCCCTCCCCCGTTCATGCTCTGTCTCAAAAATAAATAAATGTTAAAAAAAATTAAAAAAATAATAAAAAAAAAAAAGAAGAGACGCTCATCCCTTTCACTCTGAGTTTCCCCATCTGTAAAATATCCCAAGTGATTACACTCAGAATGAAATCCCCTCACGAGTTAGCTCACTTTACCCCTGTAACCAAGAAGTAAAATGAAGCCCAGGAAAGAAAGTGATTTAAAGGTTACAGTAACAATTAGAAGGTAAAAGTCAAACCTAATTCTCCTAATGCCCATTTTATTTTCATCACTCCGAACTGCCTCTTTAAACTGTACTCAACGTGATCCTACGGAAATGATTTAGAATGTGTGCCAAGACTCAGAGACAGGGATGTTCATCTTGGTGAAACTGAAGAGGCAGCCAAAGACAGACCATCCTGAGACTCAAACCACAAGGAACTAGTTCAATTAACTGTGAAACACCCATCAGTTTAACAGTTTGCAAGCACTCAAGAAATTCTAGTTAAAGAAAAGATGTTGCTGATGTGAACACGAGAGAAAATAAAATCATACGGGCAGAATACGTAACAAAATAGTCAACAGGGGGGCGCCTGGGTGGCGCGGTCGGTTAAGCATCCGACTTCAGCCAGGTCACGATCTCGCGGTCCGTGAGTTCGAGCCCCGCGTCAGGCTCTGGGCTGATGGCTCGGAGCCTGGAGCCTGTTTCCGATTCTGTGTCTCCCTCTCTCTCTGCCCCTCCCCCGTTCATGCTCTGTCTCTCTCTGTCCCAAAAATAAATAAACGTTGAAAAAAAAAATTAAAAAAAAAAAAATAGTCAACAGGGCTGGTCTCAGGGCTATGGAATTAGAAACATTGATATTTTGTTTCTAAAATGTATTTTCTGATCTTCTACAATGAGCATATACTACTCACATTAGTAGAAAAAATTACTTTTAAATATGTTTAGCATTCACACTGAGTGTAAATTGGTGTCTTCTATTTGGTAACTTTAATGTCATAAGACTTTGAAATTCAGCATAATGCCTCTTTCCATATTATTACGTATAGAAGAATGTTCCTGTATCAAAGCTCTTTCAGGATTTATCCCACATCAATGCTCTGGGATGGAAGAGAAGTATTTATTCCCACTTGCAGATGATAAAGTTACAATACAGGAGATCTCAGGACTGTGGATGGCAAGGCTGGGATTAAAGCCCCTGGGCTTAAGCATTCCAGCCCTCCTGGTTCAAGTGTAAATCAGAAAAATAAACCCAGGAAAAGGAATAATTTTTTGAGAACTGTGCTGCTTTGTGATGTCTACAGGTGTAAAATTTAGGCACACAGAAACAAAATATCAAACCACCTCCCACTGTAATAATATTTTACTACTGAAGTCAAGAGGAGCAGATGTGGATAGAAATACAGGCATAAACAATGAGGACAATTACTTACAAAGTCATCAGAAAGTTTTAAAAAGTATACTTGAAACAAAGCAAAAAGCCCCAGAAGTCACCCACAAACAATTCAGAACAGACACTGCACAAGGTTGCCCTGTGATTTTGGTTTCTTATTTCAGTGGAAGTTATTTCATTGAGTAAAAATTAAGTTGAAGATATCAAGCAAAATTTCAAACGAAGATTTATTAAGTTGTGTTATTATGATCTAGATTTCCACATGTGCAAAACATCATACATCAGAAGACCTACATCAGAAGTTATCAAAGAATAAAAAAAAAAAATGTGTTTTACTTTGGAAGTGCAATATTTCCCAGATAAATGTTTTTCTAGAAAAAAAAAAATGAGACTATGGATCTAAATATAGTAACATACCTGCTGCAACAGGCTCTCTTAATATCCTCTTGAGTCTTGATTCTCCAGTGTTTATTATGCAGTCAAAACTTTTATAAAACAAATGTTTCCAATCTCTGCATAACCACAAGGAATAGACATTGGCAATTCATCAAAGACCTAAATAATCTCATGATCAAATCTCAAGAGTAAACAATTTCTTTGGTTTGGGCTTCATGAGCTAAGGAGTTTAAATGATATCCAACCAGGTGGCTTCAATACTATAGTACAAATAATTTCTGGAATTTAAATCGCATAAGTGCATCTTCTCCATCTAAAAGTCAACCATATTTTAGAAGAATAAAATGGTGTAGGAAATGGGGTGCCATTCACCTAGCAAAGATAAATATTGTTTTAGGAAAGAGCATCTTTTATTTGGATTTATAGACCCTGTATATACTGGGCCATGAATGTAACCTGTGTTTTAGCACAGGCTGCAATCAAGAGTTTGAAAGACATGGATTCAGAGAATAATCTTAGTTCTGAGTGGCCGTGAATATTTGCTCTCAGAAGATAATGTATAGCTCACGTATTAATAAGAAAAAAGTGACCAATTCCAAGAAACGAGGCGGCAACTGTTCTGAGACACCTCACTGTGAACATCTTCAACATCTCGTTCACCTTCCTGGGGACAAGTAAGCTATCTCCAAAGCTATCTCCAATGGCACTATCGGTGGCTCTCTGAATCCGAGACCCTCTGCAATGCGATGCTTCACTCGCAGTTTCTCCTTCCTGAGGAGAAATTACCACGGAGTGGCAGCCTGCAGCTTACCAGGGAGGGATGTCACCCTCCTAAGTGATAGTTACTTCAGGCTCCTTCCACCCCCCACCCCTGCCAACCCCACCCTCCATCTCTACCAAGGGAGTCAATGCAGAGTAGTGGAAAGTGTCGACTATGGAGACGACTACCTAGTTCAAACCCTTCTCAACACCAAGTAACTTATTACAGCATTACAACGTGGCTCTCAGAACTATACACAGAGTGCTCACACACTGCTTGGTCCATAGAAAAGCCCTCAAAAAGTGGTAAAGTTTCTCAACGCCGTCTCGCAGAAGTAGCAAAACCCTCATCTGAGCAAATAAAACAAGGACAGAAAGAATACACAAATTTTCCCCTTCTTCCAAAACTACTCAATGGCCTTGTAAATGGTGATGAAAATAGCTAGACATTAAGAATCCCTTTCACCAGTATAAAAGATGGATTTGATAATCAGTACTGAAGCCAGACTTGGCAGAGGACAAGATGGTCCTCTGGTGTGCCCCACCTCACCTCTACACCTGGTTCAAAATGCACATACAGGGGTGCCTGGGTGGCTCAGCTGTTAATCCGACTCTGGATTTCAGCTTAGGTCATGATCTCACGGTTTTGTGAGTTAGAGCCCCACACAGGCTCAGCGCAGACAGCATGGAGCCCGCTTGAGATTCTCCCTCTTTCTCTGCCCCTACCCAACTCACACTTTCTCAAAATAAATAAGCTTTAAAAAAATTAAAATAAAACACATACACAACCCCATACCTACTTCCTGCTACATGATTCCCCAACTTTCCTTAAGTATTTTTTATCTGTAAAAGACCGATCACCTCTTAGGCCATGGCTACATGTAGGAAATTAAATGGTAAACTGAGGCACATACTGCACAACAGTTATGAATGGAAGCTCAGGCACCAGGGAGCCTAACTCCAAATCCTGCCACTTGTTATTTATGTGACTTTGGACAAAGCTGATCAATTTCTTTGGACCTCAGTTCCCTCTTTAGTAAGACTAATAACATCCATCTACTCTCTTAGGTTGTTACTAAGATGATATACATGAACAGATGTCTAGTCCAATACAAAGGGAAGTCCATAAATATTAGCTGCTATTATTAACCATTCCCCAAAAAATCTCAATCTATACTCATCTCAAAGATAAAGGTTAAAATGGATGGCAGCCAGTTTTTTAATTTATGTTTCTAAATCTTATAACCAAAAAATAGATTATAAACTCCTGGATGACAGCTCACCGCTATTATTCAATCTCTAACACCGGGTAGGTACTAAAACATATTTGTTAGTTCACTGATACATAGGCACGATCTGAGTAGCCTAAGGGATGAACTCACTAGCATCAACACCACTAGGGGAAATTAACCACCACAGGGAGCACTACAATGATAGTCACTCCGCTTTGAAGGTGGGCGTACCCAGGTCTCAGCAACAGTACTTTTAAGTATATAACCTTTAGAAACCAACACCTACGCATCGGTTGACATTAGACAAGGACTGTAACAATTTAAAAACTGCAGAAAATACTTAAATATCCATCAATAAGGTGAAACTTGATTCTCCTACTTCACAGTGGTCCTATTCTGGAAACATTTCGCAAATACTGAAGCATTGCTCCTGTGAGAAATACAGGGTTAGGTTTCCACAAACCTCTGGTCACATTACATACAACTGTCATGCGTGTTTCAGTTTGAAGACACTTTACTTAATACCTATTGTTGATTCATGAACACTGAACTCCCAGCCAACAGCTAACTCACGCCTGAACAAAGCTTATCTATCACATGTATTTTCTTCCCAAGGCACATTTCAGTCTTCTTGGGCTCAGGAACATAGAGAGCACTTCAGCACTTTGCTTAGAGCACTCTGCCCTTTTACATAGCAAAATCACCAACAAGAAGCGCCAAAATGTGAAAAACACGACACTAAATCAAACGCAAAAAGGACAACTGCTTGTAGTGAGAGGTGAAACAAGAAAGCAGAGGGCCACCTCATTTGGCTTCATCTGGTAAGTTGTCCATCAGGTGACTGCAATTTTTCACCACCCTTGATCCACGAATGACCACAAAAGCACAAGTACTGATTTGGGGGTTACAGATAAATTTCATTGAATAAGCAAACCTGCAAATCAAGGATCCACAAATAATGAGGACCCAATGTAAATAATTTACGGTACATTCACTCAACAAATAAGACTTACAAGTTAAAGGACCCAAAGTTACATGCATCAACAGGAGTACTTCTCAAACCCAATGTGTAAAGATTCAAAAGTACATGTATGTGGAGATACCATTTCTATAAACTCAAACTGTAAATTATTTGTGCCAGATGTGCACAGGAACGCCAATTCGGCACAGTTTTCCTTAGAAGAGGGAAAGAAGGAAATGAGGACAGAGAAGCTTGAACTGTCATCTGCTACTTTTTCTTTTCTTTACGTATGTGGGTGTTTTACCCAAATATTCTGCAATGTTGGGACTATTTTCTCAAGACCTTGTCCATCAAAGCTATTTCTCAGCATCGAAGGACATGTGCTGCAAGCCCCATGCGCACTTTACAGCAGTCAGTTGCATGAAAGGAGATTTCCGGATGAAATTACAGCATCCACTTGGAGCAGTGATGCAAATCACCTAACAGCATGACAGACTACCACTATTACAACGGTCTGTTTGCACAGAAGGAAAGGCTGCCTGCAAGAGAGAGGGATGAAAAGGACAGAGACAAAGGGTCAAATTTTTATTTCTAGATACACCCTGGGTATCCGCTGCTCCTTTGAAGTGATAGGATTTTCTTCCCAGAAGGAATACATGCAGCACAGGGTAGAATGATCCCAGAGCAAGCTTAGTCCCCAGGACATCAAGGGAAAAACCTTAAGCCCTAAATGAATTATTCCTAGGATAGGAGAGGAGGTTGGAGAAGGGAAACTCTGGAGTGGAAACTAACATAAAAATAGATCCTGGATGCTTGGGCAGCTCAGTCAGTTGAGCATCCTACTCTTGATTTCACCTAGGGTTGTGATCCCAGGGTTGTGGGATGGAGCCCTGTGTCAGGCTCCAGGCGGAGCGTGGAGCCTGCTTAAGATCCTCTGCCCCTTGCCCGTCTGCCCCACAAACTCTCTAAAAGAAATTTAAAAGGCGGGGGGGAGCACCTGTGTGCCTCAGTTGGTCAAGCATCCAACTCTTGATTTCAGCTCAGGTCATGACCTCACAGTTCGTGAGATAGAGTCCTGTGTCAGGCTCCGCACCCCTCATATGCGCATACACTGTCTCACTCTCTTAAATAAACATTAAAAGAATAAAAGAAATTTACAAAAAATTAAAATAGTTCCTACAGTCGAAGGCTGGATAAGACCCATCAGGGCCTTAGTTTCACCGGAATAAAGCAGTGGCTTTCCTGGGGCAATGTAAAGGACATCATCTAACTCCTGATTCTCTTTCTGCTCAAGACAAAACTAAATATTTGTGATGCTGTTATGTTTCACTTGGAATTCTCCTCTTTGTTCACTTTTGGCAGTTATGATTGTGAACATCAGGGTAAGGTCTACCACCTCGCCAAAAATACCAACATCGTGATTGATGTGTGATTCAAAAAAGCTGTCAAAATGGATACTCTGAAAGGAATGAGTCACATGGAAGGGCTGGGCATGCTAATATTTTTGTACCACGTTATAATCCTTTTCATCTGGACCTTCTCAGAGTTGGCTTATTACTTCCTTTCATTCAATTCTAAGCTAAGGGCTATAGTAAACGGCACACGAAACCTGACAGATTGGGTTCATACCTTCATTACTAAAATCCGAAAATTAAAGCTCCATGATGTGGAAATGGGGCACCAACAGAAACACTCATGCAGCTTCAGCCAATGAGATTTAAAGACCCTCAAGGCTGTGAGAACAGAGAGAATTTTATTTTGTACTAGTCTGACAGTTCTATCAAATATTCTTTTATCTAAGTTTTAAAAGTAGAATCCCACTTTAAAATTTAGGGCAAAAGTGACATTTATCACCTGGGAGAAAAAGAAACAATTTTCCTCACTGGAAAATGAGAAAAAAAAAAAAAAAAAAAAGAGTGTGTAAAAGGTATCTTTAGAAAATTTCAGACCCTCATTTCTAGATGGTAGTAGTGTATTGATCTGAGGTGAGACGAGCCTATTTCCTAAGCTTAGCTCTACCTGATTCAGTAAGATTAACTCTGTAGGATGTAACCCAAATAAACTGAGGACCCTTCTAGAAAAAATAAAACAAGGGGTAATTGGGGGAATGCAAACCATCGTGACTATTACTTTGCTTCTAGATCAAATCAGATGGCATTGTATTCTTGATCTGAAACAAGGACAAAGCTTTTATTAAACAATGCTCATAATCTCAATCAGTTCAACCAGAAGGCCATCTATACACAAGTCACACAAATCTTTTTGCCATTATTGGAATTCCAAATGAAGTCCAAATGACTCTATCCGTCCCAGAATGGAGCTGGAGCCAAACAAAACCTCAACAGCAGTTCCTTCAGGGCCCAGATGGTCATGACCTTGAATGTATTTTCTCATGTGAACTAGCTGTTTAAGGGTCACAGTTGTACACTGCATGGTGGTTGTCCACTCCAATTGTGAAAATGTTGACACTTCCATTAGGCTCTGAAATGGAACAGTCCAACACCATGTGCAAAAATTAACAAAGGGAAACGTCACTACTCCGGAGTTCTTGGAAAAGGAGAGAAGGAGAGTTCTCAGGAGGTACCATTCCACACCGATTACAGGAAGACTGTCAATTACAGACCTCAACAGAACCGTCAACAGGAAGGAATCAACTACAGAACCTATTAGGAAAAGATGCGCATTCCATCTCCTACAAGAAATCCACAATCTCGACAACTCAGCCCATGAGAAATTGACATTACCTTAAACACTGCCTTTCTCTAATGGGACTTTCATTCAAAACAGCCCCACCCAATTTCCTCCTCCTTCTCCATAAAATAAAATGTTCCTCTCCTTGTTGCTTGTTGGACTTGCCTATAGTTTTGCTGTAGCTGGCATGTCCCAAATTTTAATTTTCGGCTATTTCCCAAATAAACCCATTTTTTGCTAGTAAAATGACTGCCTTATTTTTAAGCTTAACAAGTGAAACATCAGACTTTTTTTCTAGACAGCACAAAATAGAAGTCAGGGATCAAGATAAAATATCCAAGTAGAGGCTGCATACAATGGATCAGGAAACATTCATAAAAAAATAAAAGTTCAGTAAGTACAATCTTAGGAGGAGAATAATAAAGCACAAGCTACCATCAGTTCAACTCTGGGTCCTCTTTGAATTTGACGTCAATGATGGTTTAACTAAAGCTCCATCGGAGTCCACAGCCTAACCCCTAACGTCAGCACTTTAACGAAGTGAAATAATGACAGGTGCCAAATAACCAGAACCACCACTTTTTGTGAAGTGCTCACCTGAACGCCACAACTTGACTGTACTAAGCAACATCATTTAATATTCGCAGCAAGCCAAAGAGGTAGTGCTTGAGCTCATGCGACAGGCACGGCTACCCGGACTTAGGACACTCCACTAACGCGCAGCAACATCCTGATTCCAACTCAGGTCTAATTCCAAACACTGTATTCATAAACAAGCATTTTTTTTTAAAGTTAAACTTTTTTCAACAGTTCAGTTAAATGCCCATTCTGGGTCCTAATGATCCAATGCCATTGCTTCCCATGATAAGCTTTGTAGATATGACTGCAAGCTTTGCTAGCAAAGTGAGTGTAGCATAAATGAAGCAGCTGATTCCATTTCCGATGCATGCAAGGCAGGGGAATAAGCCTCACAGTCCATTACTCTTTGGGGCAGAATCGTCCACCACCTGAAAATCTGTCCCTGGGAATTAGGACTTTTTACCAGTTCCTTCCAAATGATTTGCACAAACACACCTGAATCTTTAAGCATTCAGTCACAGAGAACTCATTTTGTTTAGCCTTTATGAATTACACCTTTCAGCCAAACTAACTTGTCCAGATTCATCAGCTTACCTAAAATGTTTTAAGACTTTGCTTTTAATATACCGGTACATCCATAGCGCATTATGTATGTAGCACTTATACGCATGATAAATGCCTTTAAAAGTCCTATTTTCATTTTCACATCTATTTCCTCCACCAGGCAGTCAACTCCTCAAAGGTAGAGATGATGCTTTTTTCACTTTTGTGTCCCAGCATCTTAAGAGCGTATGGCTTTGAGCAAATTATTTTGTAAATAAGTGAATGGGATTACATGAAATTTGTATATTAAAAACAAGCAACCCCCAACATAAAGCCCACTAATTAACACAAGATAATGGTTGTTCCCAGCACAAGGAAGCCCAAGTCTGTGGGTTATCACCGAGGGCTGATCAAAAGGCTTACCACACAGGCTTCAAGCTGTAACAACACAGCCATTTTACTAGGGACATTAAGGGAAAAAAAAATACAAAGGTTCAGAGACAGTTGTCTGAAAGAGAGCCTTCAGAAAGGCTTCAGAGGACAACTGTTACTAGAAAAAAGCCAATTTGATTGCAAGCTTACTTGGCCTTTACTATTTCAACAGTGGACAGTGGCTTATTCATCCAGTTCTTATTTTATCTTTAACTTTTTTGAAGGGTATATATAGTTACTGTTGGCTCTGGGTAGGTACCAACAAAATTAATCCAGGCTACAAAGATGAACTTACCCTCACAGGGCTTTCAATTTACTTTGAACCGTTACATTGCTGTTTATCATATTTATATGTTTGCAATGGGGAATCAAAACAGTATGTTAAAGGAGCGCCTGGGTGCCTGACTCAGGCGTCTGACTCTTGATCTCGGCTCAGGTCATGATCTCAGAGTCATGAGATGGAGCCCTGCATCAGGTTCTGTGCTGACACTGCGGAGCCTGCTTAGGATTCTCTCTCCCCCTCTCTCTCTCTGGCCCTCCCCAACATGTGCGGGCAAACTCTCTCTCTCAAAATAAATAAACTTAAAAAAAAAAAAAAAAACAGTATGTTAGTAACAGCTTTAGAGTCAATGTAGTTGATTTTCAGCTTCAATGTCTTTTACAAATGTGTGTCCTCAGGCAAGTCCCTTAACTCCTCTGAGTTTCTCATATGAAACAGGGGTGACACCAACCTTCCAGGGATCCTGAGTTACCTTCATGCTTACTGCCATAAATAAAGAAATGTACATTAAGTGCCGTAAATTGTTTTTATTGCTATCCATGCATCAAAACAACCTTTAACCTGAGAACTGCCTTAAAATTCTCTTAAATTCCCAAAAAAAGAAACAAACAAATTCACTAGTATGGACTTAAAGGATCCCTGTGATAGGAATGGAGTAAATCCACAGGCAAGCAAGATGTTAGCATTCTCCACCCATTGTCCAGTCATGGTCAGAGGTTTGAGAAAGACAGAATGGCCTGAATGCCCAGACATCTGCATGTACACTTTTGCAGCTTCTCCAACTTTAACATGTGTAACTATTACGTCCTAGGCTTGTATCTCCCAGCACTGTGCATGCTGTACTTTCACAGCAACTCAGGAGATTTTAGGGATAATTTTAGCTACATACAACTTTTATTTTTAACTTCAGAATCAAACCTCTTAGATGCCCTTAAAATTAAAAATAAATCAGATATCAAAAAAGTAGTTAAAAAAAAAAAGAATCTGAGCAATAAGCTAGTAGCAAGTTACAGCAAAAATGCAATTTCTCTGTATACCTTACCTGACCCAGGTCAACCTTTGGTTTCAAGCAGATAAAATGCGCCATTCCAAGTACCAGCCTTCAGAGGGTCTTTACTTACAAGGGCACTGTTCATACTAATCAAATATTCCATTCTTAAATGGTATGTCCCATGGGTCTAGAACAATGATAGTACTGCAATGATCATTTGTTAGAAGTCAGGTGGGGGAAAAAAAAAGTCATTTGAATTTAACAAGCAGCAGAGTTGTGACTGCACAACGCCATTTACAAGAAACAGCTCTGTCAGGACAAAGGAAATAGACTCCTGGGCTTCCACCTTGAGGCTTCCCCATAGGTAAGGTCTAAAGCCGAGTAGACATCCACATGCTACACCCTTCGTTTGCTCCAGGGTCCGCGGAACCCCATACTGAGCCATAAAGGGAAGAAACAAAAGGAGCCCTGGCTGCTACTCCTGCTGGAGGGCTCCTACCTGATCTTCACACGCGGGCTGCCTACTCCCCAGCCCTCAGATCTTACAGACAAGGCACCACCTTACATTTTCCTATTTTATACTCCATATAACAATTTGCAGCAACGGGACAGCTACGGTTACGTACGTGTATATGCTTTTCATGTCTAGCTCCCGACCCACCCACTGTCCTCCCCTACCACTAGATCATCAACTCCTTGAGGACAGATGACCAGACAACCTCATGCACCTTTGCATCCTACAACACTACATGGCATATAGTAAGTGCTCAATAAATGTTCTTGGACTCCGATTCAAGTACAATCCCTTCTTAAGCAATGACAAATGGGCACAACTGCATAATGTAGAATAAAAAACGTAGCCTCATGATGGGCACAACCAAGCTGGCATCCCTCTACTTCCTATTCCAAGGAAACTTTTGCTAAATATTCAAAATACAGAAACAGCACTTTCCCTCTGAACCCTTAGAGCTTAGTGTATCCACAACCATATGGACACGGGACTCACAAATTACATCAAGAGTATGAATTAATGCATTTAATCCAGAAGGTATATGAAAAATGAAGAACAAAAACACAAATTTAATGACATCTCACAGCTAATTCAGAAAATACAGGGTGGTACAGGAGAAAGCAGCAGGTTCTTTCATGAGACAGGCCTGGATTCCAATCCTGCCTCCATCACTTGGTACATCACTCTGAGCCCCACTGCCTCAAAAGGTATCTCCCTCCAAAGGTTGCTGAGAGCATCAGAGATAATGGTTATGAGGCACAAGACAGAACATGAGTAAGCACATGAGTGGCTTATCTTACAATGGAATCTAAGAACCCCACTGGAGTTCTGGTGCTAAGGACCTAGATGGGATCACAAACCTCCCTACCTTCTTGTAGAACTTCAAGCCACACACCCTCATGCCACATTTGCCTCAATTACTGAGAACTCTTAGAATCATGCGGTGCCTGGGTAGCTCAGTCGGTTAAGCATCCAACTTCGGGTCAGGTCATGATCTCATGGTTCATGAGTTCGAGCCCCACATCGAGCTCTGTGCTGACAGCTCAGAGCCTGGAGCCTGCTTCAGATTCTGTCTGTCTCCCTCTCTCTCTGCCCCTCTCTCACTTGCGTGCTCGCACTCTCTCAAAAATGAATAAACTTAAAAAATAAAAGAACTCATAGAATCACAAAAGATAATTTGAAAGCATTTCACAAACAGCAAAGCACCAAATTGCCCAAATAGGGAATACTGCTCACTTAAACGTGCCTGACTCCAAATAAAGCATCATAAGGAACATTTTGCTTTTAGAAAGCCCTAGACTACTGGGCTACTACTACTCCCTCGATGATGGTACATGACGGACTGATCTGGCTTGGTGACAGTGAAAAAAAATAGATTTTGTTGGCCATTTCACTGTCCTCCTCCTCTTTTAATTCACCAGTTTTCCACAAGGAGTCATGTGAAGCATGATGTCAACTTACTATGAACGCTTAGTATTCCTGGGCACCTACTACAAAGGAGTGATAAGGAGAATACCAGGATGAGTAAGAATCTGTTACAAAGTGTCACTTCAACACAACTGGCAAGTTATGTGCAATTAACAGTCAGCCCAGTGTGGTCAGCTACTCAGTTCCTGTCCTGTTTCAGCCCATATCATATCCTTCTCTAGCCAAGTCAGTAAATGCCTGCTGAGACTTCCCTGGGCCAAGCGCTGTGCTGAATAAGGAAAAGTGCCAGGGCCTGTAAGATATGATCCTGGTCTTCTAGGAGCCCACAATGTGAATTGGCAAATAAAACAGACATAAATGATGGCTAAGAGTATAATGAATGGCTACGAAGCTACACATAAAAGCATCCCTTTATTTTACAATCACACCTCATACAAGGTGGTATTTAATCAAGGGCCCAATGAGTAAGAGAAATAATTCATACTATTCATACAATAAAAAGATCAAAAAGAGGAGAACTGTTTTTCCCACCTCCTCCAAGCTGATGCTGGCCTACAAGGACACTGGGAAGAGGAGTGATTTCAGAAGAGCCTTGAAGGCTGGATAGAATCCTAGAAAGAGAGAAGCCAAGAAGCACCTGCCATGCAGGAGAGTCACTGCGAGAAAAGGCATAATGGAGGGAAAGTTCTGTGTGCAGGGAGTGTTCAAGCAAGGAGACAGAAGAGGAGAGGGGTCTGGCCAGACTGTGGACGATTTCGAGGACAGCTCTGGGAGGGATACAGAAGTTACAGAGGTGAGTGTGGAAGGGAAACCCTAACAACAAACATGGCCGAAGAGCCTCTCAAATCACACCAATGTCTAGAATAACACGATAGATAGGGCTTTGACAGGAAAACTGGGCCACAAGATTAAATCTGCACTCTGATACCTTTCAATATTTCAAAGGAATCAAGGAAGATGGCAAAAGCTAAAGGCCAGAATTTAGGCTTACAATGAATAAACAAAATTTGTATCTATGGGTGCAGAATTCCAAGTAGTGAAACCCCAGTGCAAATGCTCCCCATTCACGCTTTGCTCTAGGAACACAAATCAAAATGTCCTCCTCTCAGTATTATGAAATAGAGAGATGCTACACACACAAAAGAAATACCATTAGGGTTATCAATGAGGAGATAACCACAAACAAGAAGATGCTACAATGTCAATATTTCCTAACGGTCAGGCCTACTTGGGCTGAGGAAATCTCTCAAAGGAAGTAGTGGAAACCTCATGGTTAGAGTCACTTACAAGAAGACCGCAAGGCACAATCCTGTGGTCTACTCTTTCACGTACGTCTGACCATGCAGAAAGTTAAGTTCAGGTGAGTGACAGTGGCTGGGCAGCAGGGAGCCAAGCTGAACCACATTTGAAGAAAAAAACCAGAAAACAGATTCTGATTCCTGATCCAGTTACAACAGTGCATTCAGTTTGTGAAAATCCATCAACCTGCATACTTAATGATATGGGCCCATTTCTGTTTGTATCTTCTTCTTCAATAAAAAGATCTTCTAAAGGCTGATTTGGAGATATCCTCCTCCATAACAACCAAAAAAAGTTTTCAAGGGGTGTGTGGGTGGCTCAGTCAGTTACATGTCTAACTCTTGATTTTGGCTCAGGTCATGATCTCACAATTCATGGGATTGAGCCACATATCATCAGGCTCTGTGCTGACAGTGTTGAGCCTGCTTGGGATGCTCTCCCCTCCCCCCCCCATTCCACCCCCTGGCACTCACGCATGCCAAGCACTCTCTCAAAAAAAAAATTTAACAAAAGAAAACCTATTTTTAAAAAATACTAATGTTAAAGAAGTACTCCATTAAATGAGGATCTGGTAAATTCACAATCTAGAAATTTCTAAAGCAAACAAATGCTTTCCACAAGGCCGACAACTCTGACACTCAAAACTGCTTTTGAGAAAGGACACTAGAGAGAATGAACCTGGCAAGCTTAATGGTTCCACAAACCCAGGAGGCCACATAGTTCTAAACAGTCCCTACTGGTTCACATCTGGAGGGCCCCATTCGTTGGCAGTGGAATAAGGATTGTGTGATAAGGCCCGAGGACTCACCAATTCCAAGTTTATAGCTTCCCGGTCCCAAGACATTTGGACTGACTTGGCCTTCTAAGTTCACCAGGCAGAAGTCCTTGGGGATAACAAATCCCAATTATTCAAGATAGCCCACTGTCACTAAAAAGAGACAGCTTCCTCGGAAGAACCACAAGACTGACCATACTGGGGACTAAAAGGGCCAGAAGTGAAACTAACCTACAAAACCGATTGACCGGATTCTTAGCCTTTGCAAGTAGGCTCCCCAGCTTCCACAGAGATGAGGTGGGGCAGTACTGACCTCACTGGGCAATGTTGCCATGGAACAAATCTAATTGTGTCCTACCAACGTCTCCTATTAGTTATCCTAATGCTTTCTTCTACACACACACACACACTCCCTAAAAGTAAATAAATGAGCTTATTTTCCATTTTTCTGCCATTGTAAGTCATCTTCTTTACCTTCCCCACCAAAATAAAAATAACTCCATTATCATTCTTTAATATTCCCATCTAAATCCAAACCTTCTCTTGCCCTGTTCCCAATTACTGCAAAGTTTTATCTGATTATAAACTACCTACATTTCCTTGAATGATTTATTTATATTTCTAGATGAAAATGAGACAATTGCTTCTATCCTCTCAATTCAAAAAACCACATACGCTGTCCTCAAATCCCAAACCACAAATGCTAAAGATTATGAATAAGAGGAATGTCTATTTGCTTATGTTATAACTACTGAAGAAATAACTAGAGTCTTGCATGGAGAACAATCAGCTCATTCTTGACCTACCATCCTATTTATCTTTCTATTCTCAAAGCTAATTGCTTATATAAGCATGCCAATTTGCCCTGATTATAGGATTCTTAATAAATGAATGTTGTTTACATTTCACAAGTGTATTTGAATTTCTCTCCGGGAAGCCAAGCTCATCAAGTCTTTGTAAGTGGTAAAACCAGAGATCAAAGCAAAAGGCCTACATTGAACCAACAAACAATTAAGCTTGAGAATAGAGGCCTAAGCAAAAATACAATTGATTTATTGATTTTCCTACTCCAGAAGTACACCTCAGGGCCACTGTTCACTCTTGAGCTATAATATATAGAACTTTCTCCGTCAATTTTCATCATGATTATTTGATGATCATTTCTTAAATAGTTAAATGAGTCTAAAATTCAACAGACTTGGATCCATTTCTTATTTCTCATCTTGATGCTTTCAGTTGAATCAAAGGTCTTTAAGATTTTGGGGGGGAAATTTTGTTTTGTTTTGTTTTGTTTTGTTTTTTTACCTCTTCTCCACTTAGCCTTATTTCCCCATAATTTTTGGTACTTCTAAAACAATTCCTTTCCTACTACACCCAATTTATCAACCCAGGCATCTATGGTTTTTTGAGGCTCCCAGGTGATGCCAATATACAGCCAAGTTTGAGGACTACCATTTCGGCTTGTCAATCCCTTCATTATCCTACCTTAAAGCGTTCAATGCAACTCCCAAGGGAAAAAAAGAACAACACAGAAAAGAAGTCAGGTTCCAGAGCAAATCCTTAATTCAAGGCAGGACCTTCAGGTAACAGGCATACCTTAGTGCCCAACATGAGCCACAGGGCCAAAAATGTAACTAATCGGACACTTTTCCCAAAGCCAACAAGTTCTTAGTATAAACCAGGCACGGGCACCATTTACCCCACAGAAATCAGTCGAGAGAGATTACTTGCAGCTACAGCAGGATCTAAACACCTCAAAGCTTTCAGCTTTTGTAGCAACAGACAGAGGGGCTTACAAACAGCAACTCCTCAAAGAACAAAGTAGACTATGTGTGAATTCCAAGTCACTAAAGCCCATTACAGGCTGCACAAGAACACCAAAAATGTGAT